>NW_026606185.1:57092500-57692500 GCF_029834395.1 Sorex fumeus
TGTCCCCTAGTGTCCATGACATTTTTGGTTGTCATGGGGAATTTACATTGAGGACAAGATAAAGATAGTAACGACAGCGAAAAAGACCAAACAATCCAGTCACTCTATGGATTAAGTCAAGTGTCTTTCATGTGTAGTTTGATGTGTGGTGCAAAAATGTATAGGCCAAGTTTGTTGACAAAGGTGCCCCACCTAAACTCTGCATGCTAGTCATTTATGTGCAAGGGCAATTTTACACAACACTAGGCAGATTAGATTTGTTGAAATGAGAGGTCTGTCTCTTAACATGGGCCATACCATCAATTCAAATACATTCTCCAATCACTTGAATGGTGATGCACTGATTTATTTAAGAATCCAGTATGCTTCTCATCTCTTTAGAATCAAATTTTACCTTTGGAAACTTTTAAATATTGACATAATCATGATTCTGTACCCCCTAAGTAAGCTATAATTTTCAGGCTTAGTCTGTGGTAAAAGGGAATCTCATTTCTGTACTGTAGTGGAACGTATTTATTAAAGAAGAGTACATATTTATCACCTAGCTACGTAGTAAGAACCACCTTATATGTTGAAGGTGCATTTTTTTTTCTTCAGGGAACACACTTTCTACATCTGCATTAATAAATTTCTATTTTCAAGCTCAACAGAAATTGCAGTACAAAAAAGCAGTTGTGTACGTTGGATTCTTTGAAATTAAATTTCCAGAAGCAGGGTCTATTCTCGCTCAAGATCAAAGGAACTAAAACATGATCTCCTCCCCCTTCCAATTTAATTACAGAGATTTCATTTCTTTTGTTACAATGAGCACAACAGGTAAATCTTAAACCTGAAGGATAATGATCAGGTGCTACAGCTCAGCTTTGCTGGGTTGCCGAATCCTCTGCTCAGTGCCCTGCTGCTCAAACTACCACTCGACAGGAAGATGGCAAATGCCTGATGCTCTTCTTACTTTATTCTTGGAGACTGGTTTCCCTTTTGACATCCAGTCTAGGCAGAAGAGTTGCAAACGGGACACAATCCATTTTTACAGCAGAGTAGTTCTAAAAGGAGGGCTAAGTCCAGCCTAAAATGCACATCAAGAAAAGAATCACGTCTTTCGCTGGTAGGCTACCTAACACCGCTTTTGGAAGTAAATGGGGTATAAATAATAAATAAATGAGGAGTGACACTGTTATGAAATGTCATATCCTGGCAGTCCTATAAAAGGACAAGGCCCTGGGGAGGGAGAAGAAAGAGATGCAAAACTGCAAAGACACCCAAAACTCAGGTTTGAAATGAAATCGGTTTGGTTCTGGCAAGACTGGCAGGATCTACTTGTTCGGGGGAGGAAACAGGTAAAGAAAGAACAAAAGGCAATGTTGAAAACCCACAAAAACAGAATTTTGGGAGAGAATACCCCCTAGGCTTAAACATCCTTGGAAATGACTGCATTCTACATATGTATTTCCATCTCCCTTTTAAAATTCCTGGTACCTCATTTCATCCTTTGCTGCCCATAGGCATCTGTTCCCCTCTAATTATTTGCCATTTAGAAAAACTCTGCTTAAATTCCTTGTGCATCTGTCCCTTGCTTAGTGTATATTTGTGATGCTTAAATATGGTGCTTGGTATTAACCCAGTGATGCAAATAAGAACAAAAACTTTAACATTTCAGAAAAAGGTTTTACTATCCTATCTCCCAATAATATTATTCAATATTACCATAATTTTACTAAGTATCCGTATTTATTCTTATGTACCCCTCTCTCTTACACACACACACACAGATACACATACTCCCCTACAAGACTTCTAGTGTATCTTCCAATTTCTGCCTGGACAACGTGTCAATAACAACGTCTATTTTATTGCTAGAATACCCTTTTGTTTTTAAATAACTAGAATTTCCTACTACTGAATTATTGTTTGTTAGTCTATGAAGTGGAAGAAGATCATTGCATATGGAAATATTCTTATTTTGTAAAGAATATGGGATGGGATGATAGGTTTAGAAACAGAATCACACACAGCTTAGAAGAATTGAAAATCCCAGATCAACACGTTTCTCTTTGTCCATCCCTTCTTTCTTCCATTTCTTCCCCTGGGTACCACCTCCAAACTCCCTCCCTTAAAGAAGAGGCACTAGATGAAGGGAGAGTACTGGATTGAGAAGATGGCAGAACAGGAACAAAAATGGCTTTAATCAGAAAGTAACAAAACAACAAGCACAAACTACCCCCAGAAAGAGTTTTCCAAAGTGAAACCACCTCAGGGAATAACTGAATCTCTCTGACCCCAGCCCTGCACACCCTTATATCAGGACAAGCTGTTTCTTGGTGTCTTCTCCTCCATCTTCCCTTTGGGTCTCAAAGCTGCAAGTCCCATCATATTTATGCATATTATAGATGACTGTGCAATATCATGGCTTAACATACAACGTGGACCCTTTTTTAGTAATCGGTGAATACCCCCTCTCCACAAACCTGGGAATTCTTTTTTCCTGCAAAGATCTATAACAAACAATTCAAGTTTGGCTTGTTCAGCTCTTCCCAGATAAGCATGGCATCCTGTGCCCATGGAGTTGAAGGCCACTGTACTTGGGGGTTCCTAGACAGAGGGATTTGACTTCTTGACCTTGAATGCTACACACCGCATTATTCATAAAATATTAATATCAGAACATTCACCGCTCCATATCAGCAGACTTGACTTTTAATCTTTCTAACTGTCAAGGGAAAAATATTTTTCTGGTAGAGAGTCAAGTGGATCACACGCTTATCTCCACCAATCTCAGACAGATCCTGTTCCATTTTCTGGCTCGCTCCGGAGTAGTTCTCTCTTCCAGTGCCAGCCATGCCAAACTAACCATGATTTGTTGCAGGAAAGGACTGTGGGTAAATGGGAGAGGCAGCATGGGTAAGAGGCAATTCACCTCTTGGCTCTGGCCCAAGAGCCACAACCCAGGCAGAGATGATAACTTCCAGGTTTTCCACCAGCAAACTGGGAGAGTCAGATACTTAGAGCAAAGGACAACTACATTTGGGCTCTCAAACAAAAAAAATGCCATTTAACAGTCAAGCAAGTCTTCAAAAGATATATCTTATGAGCAATAAATGAATACTGGGGCCAAAGCAATAGTACAGTGGGTAGGGCATTTGCCTTGCATGTGGCTGACCCAGGTTCGATGCATGGCATCCCATATGGTCCCCCAAGCACTGCCAGGGATAATTCCTGAGTTCAGAGCCAGGAGTAACCCCTGAGCATCACTGGGTGTGACCCCAAAATCAAAAAAAATTAATAACTACTCTAGAAGCATCTAGCCATGAAGTAATGAAGCAGGGAATCAACCTGCAACGCAAAACTCCAAGTCTCTTCTTGTGCCTTGTGCCTATACTTAGAGATGAAAGGAAAATGGCTAATAAAAAGAACAGCAAAAGAAACAAAAAGAGATTCCAGTGACTGACATTTTTTCCAAGACATAAGTTAAGACCTTCACTGAAATATAGTCGCAGTTATTTTAGTATCAAAAATCTCCACTCAAGTGACATATCTGACAAGTCTGACATCTTTGTCTCCTATAACTTCAAGACTCCTGTTTTACTGGGGTGACTCTTCCCACATCTTCTATGCAAACTGGTCAGGAAAACCCTACAGCAAAGAGGACAGCCAATGGTGAACGGTTAGAAAAGGCAATGAATTAGGCCAGTGGAATCTCAACACATCGAAGAATAAAGTAAGACTGGCTGTATGGTCTGAATGATGCATCTTTTTAAAAAAAATTCCAATAAATACCAATGAGACACACAAATATTCAAACTTTCTCCCCAAGAGCGGGACAACTAAAATCCTGGGATCTCCCAAAGACTCAGTGATTGGAGCATAAAAAGATACAGAAAGACATGGGGCAGGATCTCCCCCCTTACAATCAATTCTACAGAATCAATGTAAAAAGCAGACTGGAAATGAACAAAATCATAATCCTGTCCAAGAACAGTGAACAAAGATTTGCACTTATTCATTTCTTTTATCAAGTCCAATAAGTGGCAGAGGAGAAGAAGAAACTAAGACCCACAAAGACTTCCTCTGTGTCGAACCTTGAGCTAGGCTTTCATGCACACCCTTAAGTATGTCCAGTTATTTAACCTCCCACACTACACAAAGAAGGAGGCCAGGAGTTTAAGTGGTTGGGGCAGGAGGCAAATCATACTGAAGCAAGCTGTCAATAAAGTAAAAAACTAAACTAATACTCTACCAGAGAAATCCACCATTTCCCATACCTCTGTTCAGTCTATACACGGTCCTGATTCTACCGAAACGCCAGTTCTCTAAATTGTTTTCTAGGTGCTTTCATACTACTTAGCTTAAATTTGTCAAAGACCATAAACGACTTGGGTGTAAACACTGACCTGAATTCCACAGAGAAGTCTAATTCCAGGCCAGCAGTGCAGTTGGCAAACCCAAGTCCTCACCAGATGCATGCATTCCTATTAATAAAGCACCAGGCCTTCCACTCATCAGCCTCACTTAGCCCTTATTAAAAAATAATGATGATGATATTTTCCCTTGACTTTTATGACCCTTAATCATGATTTTTGTGAGGCTTTCCCCCCTTACTCTTGTGGTTTAAAAGTGCGGCGAAACGCAAAATAAATAAATAAATAAAAAATAAGAAAGTAAAAGGAAGAAAGAAAGAAGTATGGCAGGTGGTCCCTTAACCCTCAAATTTTTTTGTTTACTTAGAAGATATAATCTTATCTTGTATTCACTTCTAATATATTTTACCTGTCAAGCCTACCTGCACTATCCAAGCCAGCAATCAGATATACTATTTACTAACACATGCTTCAGGGTCTGGCAGGATTAAGTGCAAATCCCAGACACGGTGCTAACCACCCCGCAGTGCTCCCTCATTTTCCTTATTTGTAAAATGAGGATAGTAAACAATTTTCACAAAGAACAATTTTCACAAATAAACTTTGTAAATAACAGCACAGTGTTTGGCACCTCAGTAAGAGCAAACCAAGCAGTGGCTATTGTGGCCATCTTGGAATATTAATAAACATCTGTAGACATTGGCATGAACATTACACAAAGGTCACCCTCATTATCCCTCAATATCTATAATTTAGTGTCTATGGAACTCTAACTCGATTTGCTTTATGTGGACAAGTCAGCTTTCTACTGTACCAGAGATCTAAACGTGGAACCATAATCTGGATTGTTTTGACAATGCGTGCATATGATGACACAGAAAAAAAAATGGGAGAACCATGAGATTAAACATTTCTCTAATCCATCAAGGGTGTGTGCTGCTTCTGACAGCGCTGTCTACACAAGAAACACCACCCATTTTCATCTGTACATATTTGTATGATGTCAAGAAAAATGTATCGCCTCAATAGTTCCCCAGGCTTTTCTCCTCTGCAATTCTATTTTACTTCCAAACAAGCCTCCTGTTTTATGACCTCGTCTCTCTGTACCTCTCTCTCTGCTGTGTCCCCTGTGTGCCCAATCATCCATGTTCATGGTGCTGACAGAGCCATTTCCTCTTCAGCTGTTACCCTTGAGTAGTTTTCCAGCCCTTTATAGGCTAACATTTAAAGGCTTAATTCCTACCCACTTGCAACTTTTATTCTAAGAAAAATAAAACCAGTCAGGCTAAGATAGTTGGAGTGCATAAATTTTTTCAAATACATAGAATATATCAAATTGTTTCCCTTAATGCTCTCACCACCATACAGCAACTTCAAACAATTTTTTCTTCATTATCTGTCTCTAAGAGAAAACTGTTATTTCTCCTTGTGCTCCTATGAACTGACTTTTAGTAGCCCGTTTGTTCTTTACTAATTCTTCCTCCAAAGAGTCAGCATAATAATAAAACTTATTAGAATAACTGTTCGATGACAGAAGTCTACTCCATATAGCTATGTATAGTACTTATGTTTTGTTTTCATGATTATAAAACAAGCAAATTTTCTGCTTCATGTTATTAAAAGTGTTCAAGGAAAATTCTAGTTCTGATAATGTGGGTTAAAAGAAATATAGAACAACTCCTCCATACTGATCACCGCTTCAATTTTTTTCATCTAATAATAATACAGATAAGTCCTCTACTCTTAAGTAGTATCTATTGAATCAATGAACTAAATACACTGACTGCAAATCAATTTCAGAAGTCGTGTAGCTTAATAAAGGAGATATAGCCTGAAATAAGCATTGATAGGCAATTTTGTTCTTCAAACATCATAGAGCATACTTAGTCAAACCTAGATGGTACTAGCCAGCCGCATACCTAAGCTATACATAGGAACCATCGCATGTGGTTCACTGTTGATCAAAACATCATTATACAGTGAATATTCTATGCTCAAGAGTAGTATGTTCATTGTCTAGACAAGTATGAGGCACATATGTGTTGAAGTAGAAATTATAGGTAACCTCCAACTTTCCCTAAATATATATCATGTCTGTAGTCATAAGTGCATAACTAGAAATAATCTTCACTTATTTTTATTAAATATTCTCTGATTTTACTCAATTATCCTGGTGAACACTAACATTGTAACCATTTGGCTATACATGCGTCTTGTTCACGTTAAAAAATACTAGTAATATGCTTACCATTTGTCTCTCCCTACTCTGAATCAACGCTCTAGTAGGGAAGGTTTTACTTTCTTGTTTCTGGCCAAATAAAAGTGTACAGACTGAGTCATTCTCAGTACTTGCTAAATGCTTGTATATGGTTAACATGACTTGTGAGGTCTTTCACAAACTGACCTGGATAAACAGAACTCTTGAGGCTGGAGCTATTATATGGGCAGGGTAACACGGCCAGCCCTCGTTCCATTCCTGGCACCCAATATGTTCCCTTGAGCCCTGCCAGAAGTGATTCCTGAGTACAGAGTAAGGAGTAAGTCCTGAGCACTTCCAAGTATGGGAAAGGAAGGAAGGAAGGAAGGAAGGAAGGAAGGAAGGAAGGAAGGAAGGAAGGAGGGAGGGAGGGAGGGAGGGAGGGAGGGAGGGAGGGAGGGAGGGAGGGGAGGGAGGGAGGGAAGGAACGAGGAAAGGAGGGAGGGAGGGAGGGAGGGAGGGAAGGAAGGAAGGAAGGAAGGAAGGAAGGAAGGAAGGAAGGAAGGAAGGAAGGGGACCAGAGATATAGTCACTTTCCTTACAACTCCCAGCTAACCTCCCTCAAAATGAACATGAGCAACCCATTCTTCACATTCACCATCCTTGAAGCTTTCCAAGAAAAGTCCACTCCATCAGCTATTTGTGGACTTTCGTAGATTCAGTTTCTAGGCCAAGAATATTTCTCCATATAGCTCCCACACCACTTGCTCTTGCCTGTCTATTCTGATCATTTAGATCTGGACAAGGATGTCAACTTCCCCAGCTTCCTGTGAGCTGTGGACAACCCTGTCAGAAGTTTTCATACAGTCTGAGTTTCTCTTCACGTATTTACTTCATCTGTCTTCCAGTGGACATAAAGTTACCTCCAAACAAGTGTTCTTTAAAGTTTAGCCTTGGCACCAATCTAAGCCAAGTACTGACTCAAATATATATTTGATGAACAGAATAAATGAATGGCCTTAAGACTGATACGGGGGACTGGAGCGATAGCACAGCGCGTAGGGCATTTGCCTTGCACGTGGCCAACCCGGGTTCAATTCCCAGTATCCCATAGGGTCCACCAAGCACCGCCAGGAGTGATCCCTGAGTGCAGAGCCAGGAGTCAGCCCTGAGCATCACCGGGTGTGACCCAAAATAAAGCAAAAAAAAGAAAAAAGACTGATATGAGAGGGGCTGGAGCGATAGCACAACAGGTAGGTCATTTGCCTTGCATGCGGCTGACCCGAGTTCGATTCCCAGCATTCCCCAAGCACTGCTAGTAGTAATTCCTGAGTGCAGAGACAAGAGTAACCCCTGTGCATCGTCGGATGTGACCCAAAAAGGAAAAAAATTTAAAAAGACTGATATGAGGAAGATCACAGAATTCATATGCATTTTACCAAAGAAACTGACACTATCCTACATATATAGGACGTAAGTTTACAAACCTATAAAAACAATATGTTGTTGAACCTTTCTATACCGTAAGAGGCATTCTCAACCTTTTAAAAGTATTAGATGTCTGCAAATGAAATTTTACCAATTAAGATTTGATGATTAGAAAAGAAGATCATGGGTACAGAAATAGTTATTAATATCCTGAGAAATAATTTCACATGATTAATGACTTAACTATTTATTCAGTCAAATATAAGAACTTTTCAATCTCACTAAAGGTTATGTTTTAATCTTGCCAAATATTCTAAATAAATGCAGGTGTTAATGATTTTGAAGTGAAATGAAATATGCAAAACAAGTAAATACCTAAATTTCACATATTCTCTTTAAGTTTTGGGTCACATTTTACAAACCATAAAGAAGGCTTTAATTAATTTTCTCTATTTCAATGTTATCAATTTAAATGTACAGAATTCAACAGAAGCACAAAGAATATGTCACTACGGTCAATGAATCCTCACGTGAAGAGGTTATAAATCCAAGACTCTGAGAAGAGTGGGCATATCACAGTATCCATCGTAGGATAACAACTCCATGAAGGAAAAACCTCTATCAGATAACACAGCTTTATAGTTCATAATGTAAGAACATAAAAAGTACCATTATCATTCAACTCATTATGAAAAATAAAATTGAAATCAAATTACAAAATTTAAGGTCTGTGATACCTTCCTTGAACAGGTAGCCTTAAAATATTTTGTTGTATACAGCAAGTCAAACCAGATAGAGATAAAGCTAGAAAGCATAGCAAAATCATTGAAGTCATTGAAAAAAATATGTCTGTCTACAATTTCAGGGCTAATTCCACTGCATCCTTTGCTAACCTCTCTGCACAAGGCAAAGTTCCCCTCTTCAATATTATTAGTTCTAGTTGAAAAGTACAAAAATGAAGGATGCTCTTTTTGAAATAATTATAGTGTCGACATTAATTTGGCCTCTCTCGCCTCCAAGTGAATAAAAATCTGCTACTATTTTCCCTGTATACAAGGAAAAGCATTCCAACATATATTTAATTGTGAATTTACAACGATAAACATTTATCATTCATATAATTATTACAAAGATAAACCATTAGGGCCATTAAGATTGTCTATTGATTTGAACAAGTAAAAAAAATCACTTCAACCTTTTCTGCAAGTATGAACAATTTTAATAACATTCCCTTTTTTTCTTTGACCTAAAAATTCATGGCATAAAAATATCTCGATGGTAAAATAGGTGCTAACTAGGTGATGACTCATTTACTGAGTGAAAGCAAAGTAGAAATAATTAAAAATAAGTATGCAGTTTAAGAAAAATAAACAGTTTTGAAAACTGAAAAAATAGTCCTTTGAATCAATGTGTAGGTTGGAGCTTCTCAAACCTGGCAGAACTTCAAAAAATCACTAAATATACATTTAAATTAGGTGCCCTAGATCTAAGCCCTGACCTTTGAAGACTGAATGCCTGAAGCTTGAACTCAGGCATCTGTATTATGTGAACATCCCGCAGGTAAGTCAATGTAAAGCAAGAGCTAAGATCTACAAGGTGAGGTCACATTTCCTAATGCAGTTCAGAGGTTATGGTCTGACACTTCAGGAATGCTATTACTCACGTAAACTTTTCTATTGGATATATAAAAATGTTAGAAAACAGTGGAATGGGAACATGTTCAAAGTAAATATAGGCCAAATATAAGAAAGATGAAACGTTCTCCCTGGCCACATTGCCCAGTTCTTGCTTTTATTTCCTTATTAGTAATGGAGATAAGATTGATATTGCTATACTTTATAAATCATTTCTTGAAGCTGTCCCCCAAATAAGATGGCAGTCTTACTCCTACATGAGAGGGAACACATCTGACAGTCTTCAAAAGAAAGATCTATTTCCAGGTGGAAACTAGTCATATAATGACTAGTTGTATATAAGTTGGAAATATGAGAGAAAAAGAGAGAAATGCAGCTGAGTTGATCCTTCTTCTATATAAGAATTTAAGTCTATGGGTTTTGAGAAACACTTAAATACTGTATATAAGCTTC
Organism: Sorex fumeus; assembly: GCF_029834395.1. Classification (NCBI taxonomy): domain Eukaryota; kingdom Metazoa; phylum Chordata; class Mammalia; order Eulipotyphla; family Soricidae; genus Sorex; species Sorex fumeus. Next base: position 57,102,568 of record NW_026606185.1, read on the forward strand.
AACAGGTCACAGGTGGTCTGTTTGAACCAAAAGTTTCCTACAAGAAAAGGGGTCACTAGAGATATCTTTTACTCAGAATTTTGGTCATGAGAATAATGGACATAGGACAAAATTGTGCAGTGGCTAAAACCTAGGTTGGTTATGTCCTACATGCTCAGAATTTGTCTCTGAAACATCTTTCATATTCTATTCTGTTGATAAAAACAATTCTGAAGATGGGAAGAAGTGACCATCATGAACCCTCCTCGCAATATTTGCATTATGAGTGTTTTCAAGTGATTTCTGAACACAAAAGAAAAATAGATGAATTATAGGAAGATTATAGGAAAGGTTTTTTAGCAGGTGTAGTTCAATGGGCTGAAGCGATAGCACAGTGGGTAGGGCATTTGCCTTGCATGTAGCTGACATGGCCGACCCGAGTTTGATTCCTCTGCCCCTCTCGGAGAGCCTGGCAAGCTACCTGGAATATCTTGCAAAGCCTGGCAAGCTACCTGTGACATACTGGATATGCCAAACACAGTAACAAGTCTCACAATGTCACTGGGCCCGCTCCAGCAAGTCGTTGAACAATGGGAGAACAGTGACAGTGATAGTGACCGTAGTTGAATGAGTAAAGGATTGAGAAAGGGGTGAATCCAAATGGCTATCACAGTTGGAAAGAAAGTGTTTTACACCCATAATCAAAATCCAGGGTCAGAGATAGCACAGTGGTAGGGTGTTTGCCTTGCACACAGCTCACCAGGGATTGATCCTCAGCACCCCATGTGGGTGCCCACCAGGAGTGATCCTGGAGTACAGAGCCAGGAGTAAGCCCTGAGCACAGACAGATGTAGCCCCAAACAACAAAACAAACAAAAAATAAAAATGCAAAGTGAAATGGAAGAAACTAGAAGGAAAAGCGAACTTGAAAATACAGCTCTTATCAGCTCAAGACAAGAACTGAACAAATCCCAAAAGAGTAGTAGAAGGTCAAGAACTTTTTTTTTTAAACTCATTCCTAAACAGCTGTTAGAGAACAAGGAAGAAGACTGGATTGGAGCCCTAGGAAGATCACTGAGCCTAGGAAGAGAAACATTAAAATAAAACTACTATGAGAAAGCAGTACAAACAACACCCCCTCCCCTCGCCCCTTCAACCTCCCCCCAACACACACACACACACACACACACACACACACACACACACACACACACTCTCTTAATAAAAATAAAACTCCCATCTCAAGGCATTCCTCACCAAGAAGACAGATAAAACTATCAGGAATGGGCTAGAGAAATAATAAAGGAGTTAAGACACATGAGTTGGGGCAGCAGCGATAGTACAGCGAGCAAGGCACGTGCCTGGCATGTAGCAATCCAAGGTTCAATCCCTGACACCACACATGGTCCCCCGAGCCCTGCCAGGGGTGACCCCTGATTACAAAGCCAGGAGGAAATCCTAGCGCTGCTGGGTATGGCCATCCCCCAAATAAGATGCTTAACTTGCAATACTGTGCACAGTCTGCAAGTACCTGAGTAAGTGACCCCTGGGCAGAAAGCAAAAATAAGCCGATCAAGTCTGGCTCCCAAAATAATAATAATGATAATAATAATAATCAGGAAACATCTCCAAAATTAAAATTTCTTTCCTGGCATAAGGTGCAGTTCCCTATAAGAGGGATGGAGAGTGACTCCAAAGACCACCACCACCACCCCCCACCCCAAACCCCTATCCCCACAAAGGAAGTCAATTTCTTTCAATTCATATTCCAGGACTTAGTCCCAGCACTAAGATAGGTAATAAATACTGGCTCTAACAATGACTCAGTGAAAACCTTAAACCTTAGAAACAATGAGAACCAAATAAACATTTTAACAAATAATAAACACTAGATCCAATAGGGAAATGTGAAGTAATTAAATGTTAGGAGACCCCCCCCCAAAAAAAAGACATCTAGGATAATTCAAAGGTCACTTAACATCCTTTTTAAGTACACTTATTTTTTTTATAATTTCCACTAAGGGTAAATTTCAAAGGGGCTAGTCTAATGAATTAATTAGCTAAAATAAACCCACAAAAGTATTTCCAGCCATCCTAAGAAACAAAGTTAATTGTTTTTCCACGCCCCCTCCAGTTTCTTTGTCTTTCTAACGTTCTCAAGATTTCTAGGTGACTATTGCTAAGCTTTAGATTTTATTAGTTTTTTTCTTCTCATGCTTAGATCACCTGTTTCAGCAAGATCCTGATTTCTCTTGTATTTCTTCATTCTCCCCTGGGAAATTTATGTCTGTTTCTGGCATCTGTCCTCCTTCCTTTTTTGTGAACACTGAGGTGAAAAATTCATTTATTTTTTAGCAGTGTCTCCATTGCATGTCAATAAATTATCCTTTCTAGTTCTTCCAGGCTTGACGAACCACTTTTTTGGGACTCTGTTCTTTAGGTACTTTCAGCAATAACTCATTATTATTTATCATCATCTCAGAGGTATCTTTCTTCCTTTTCTCCCTCTTAATTTTGGGGTATTTTATGATATTCTTAAACTCTTCCTGTAATCATGTCAGTCTTCTCCTCTATAACACTCGATGTCAACTATGCCTCTTTCTTAATAAATAATTGCTTTGTGCTCTTCAGTTTCCAGTTCTGTCAGTATGATAGTGAAAATATTCTGACAGTGAGTTTCTTTTGATAAAGCATAATTTCTAGGCATCTGTTTGCTGAAGTTATCTTTGAATATATTTGCCCTTTTCCACTCTGAGTATTTCTTCTTTTACTATTTCTCCTTTTACAGGGTCTAATATTCAAGGTCAATGGCAGCAATTTGTTTCAAGATACAGAAAGGCTACCATTCTGCCTACACACATTTTGTATTTTGGAATGCTTAAATCAACGGTTCAGATAATATTTGCTACGAAAAAGCATCATTTATTGATCAAATCTAGTGCAATAATCCATGAGTTGCACATTCATACATGCGTTGCAAATGTGCATAACCACATCAAGCGTCCCTGCTCTTTCTTTCTCTTCTCTAGTTTGACCACAGATTTGCTATCAAGCCTGTAGTTGGATTATCATCATGCTCTTAAAATATTCTCCAATTCTACACTTCCAATCAGATCCTTTGTTTTACATAAAACTTAATCAAGAGGAGTTTTATGTGAGTTTCCACTTGTACATAATGATAAATAGCTTTAACTACAGACAGTACATTTCCCACCATTATTTTTCTTTCTACATTATATACAGATAAATCACATTTTATCTGCTCCATTATTTCCCATCATCATGTCCATATTCTTATGGTCCTTACTACGTGACAGGCAGAATTTAACTCTTTTCTACTGCGATTTTATAATGTTCAAGAACTAGACTACACATAAAATTTCAAGCATAATCTAAACTAAACTTTTAAGGAACGGGGCTAGAGATATTACAGCAAGTAAGATGCTTGTCTTGCATTATGATCCCAATTTGGTTTCTTTCCCTGTGACCTCGTATGATCACACAAGCACCACCGAGAGTGATCTCTGAGCAGAGGCAAGAGAAAACCCTGAGTACAACCAGGTTTGAGCCAAAAACCAAAACAAAGTTTACGTTAAAAAGAATTAGTTAGATATATTCTGAATTCCAGGAAGGTCTTTGATTTTCTTATCAGTACTTATCATATATATCTGAATACAGCAAGTTGCATGTGGTATGTGTATTAAAATTATCTCTCAAATAGATATTATACAAAATGGAACCGCTTGAGCTGTCTAGTACATGCCACCTAATAAATATGATAGAAGTACAAAATAGATGTGTTTTTGGTGCTCCAAAATGAAACAGATTAAGAAAACTGAATAACAATATTGAGCAATGTAGCCACAAATCAGTCAAAACTCTTGAGCAGGACACAGCATAATATGAATTAATGTTCTGCCCTTCTACTTTTTTTTTAAAAAATCAACATACCCATTTAGACTAAGTGGAAATTTACACAAATAGAAAGTGACTTTTCTAGGATCACTATGAAATCATGGCGATCCAGCCTAATTGACAATGCTTTTAAACACCACATTTAACAGGATTTTCTTATAGTACTAATGTTCCTCTACTGACACAACTTAGCAGGCAATGTATTTACAAAACTATAATAGCCTGAGAAGAATTAACAATGAACAATGTGCAAAATAGTCAATTACAGGCTTAAACTTTAAACAAGCACTTACAATGAAGATTAAAAAAAAAAAACTATCTTGGCTATTGGGTCATTTTCCAGGCTACTAACTGCTAAACCATGTGCAGAACGTGCTTCCAATTTAACCATCCAGATTTTCTTAAAAGGCAGATAGTTTTGCTCTGCGGGCAAAATCAAGTTGGCCTTCAATTTGATTTTTAAAACAAGGCAGCTATATAGAAACCCAATATGCTCTTTGCTACAGATTATCTAAAAGAGAAAGAAAAGAGGTTTTATTTTAAAGACCTTAATTTGTCTGTCTGTGAAAGTAAGAAATACAATCTGACTGTGGTTTAGGAAAGAGTCGTAGGTAATAAATTCTACATCACAGTTTCTGAGGAGTAATAGCTGCAAATCTTGGCTCCTCTGAGATCTAGCACTGATGGACACCAGTGCAAAACAACATTGAAAGTCCTGATGGTTTGAAAAAGCTACAGAAAAAAAAATGAATGTTTCTTAACTAACAAAGCGCCTCTCAACAAATCACCCATTGGCTTCCCTCTTCTGATGACACCAACTCAAAATCCATACAGAAGGACCGAAAGGCAGTTGCATAGGAGTTCTGAAATGTGAAGCCATGGAAGTCCTCTACATGCCATGATGATCTAGGAAGGGGCGGGTTTTTAAATGCACATTCTTTTCTTCTTATAGATAGCACTAAGTAGAGGAGTCAAAGATTGGCTTGTCCAGAGAGAAGTCTACAATTGCAAACAGTGTGCTCGCATCCCTGATGATTTGTCACCACTGTGACATTTATTATAGAAACAAGTCAGGTTGACCTAACCTCAGTTCAGGTCAATACAGAGGACCTTGTCAGAGGCCCCGATGCATGTTCATAAACAAGCTGCTGGATGCTAACCCATTCTTTGCCTCTGAGCATCCCCTGCTATCAGGTTATTGCCCGACAGTACGACACTGTTCTTTAAATTTTCTGAGAGTTCACATGTGTTTCCCCAGGGATCTCGTTTGTCAGAAGAAATGTTTCTTAAAAAACTGTCATGATCAGAAAGAGAGGGATAGACATAGAAAGATTGCATTCATCTAGGGAACATAAAGTAACAAAATAGGAGACTAACACCCAAGAATGGCCGAGATTAATACCAGGAATTTTGCTCCATGGCTTGGAGGCAAGCCACACATGCCAAGGGAAAAGGTAGCTGAGATAGAGAAGGGAGCACCAAATAAAGGGTGTTGGGAGGATTCTCCCAGGATGGGAGAAGCATGCTGAAAGTAGAATATAGACCAAACATGATTGCCACTCATTGCCTCTTTTGCAAACCACAATACCCAATAGGCGAGAGAGAACAAAAGGGAATGCCCTGCCACAGAGGCAGGGTGGGGTAGGGGGGATAGGGGGTGGGAGGGATACTGGGATCCGTGGTGGTGGGAAATGGGCACTGGCAGAGTGATGGGTATTTGATCATTGTATAATTGAAACCCAAGCACAAAAATTTGTAAGTCTACAACTGCACCTCATGGTGCCTCACTAATAAAAATTTAAAAATAAATAGATAAATATTTCTCAGTTAAAAAAAACTGTCATGAGTCTAATTTTCATAGCCTAAAAGAGTTGGTAATTTTTGGGGGGGAAGAGTGGCTGAGGTAAGCCAAGAAAGTTTCATTGAAACTTATTTAGAAAGATGTGAATGAGAAAAAGGGAGAAGTATTTGTTCGGGAGAGAACACAGGCTTTTCCAGAATGGGAATATTCAAGCAACGAAACATAAAAACAAGTATGATCCACATCCAAATGAGAGCAATGGGCTTGAAGAACAAGCCACAGCCTAAATTTAAAGGTCTTCTCTCAGCAAACCCTCTGCAAAGAAAATAATTAGCTCTCAGGTTATTTATAATGTTTAATTATCATGAAACCTTCAGCACCTGTAATTTAACATCCAGCGCTCCTTGTAGTTTTCAGTCTTAAACATTGGTCCAGATAACAGGAGACATATCTAGGGATTTTGTCCAGTTTAAGATTTTTGTGGTTATTGTTATTTGTTTTGAATTATTTTCCCATAAAGCCCAACAAGGCAGCTGGTTAATAATTATCAACACAACCAGCTCAACTTTATTCATCATCATATTTATTACCTGGCAAATTTGGTTAATCTCCCAATTCAAAAATCATGAATCACAACTGCTTTTTTCATGATCACAGACATTTGATCTCTGCAGAGAGCAAACTACTGACTGTAGGAAAAAGGACCCACAAATACAGAAACAGCCTCCATTAACTTCCCACATCCACTGCAATAGTAACAGTGAAAATTTATTGAGTGTTCATGATGTTCTATGCATTACACAAGCCTTACCTCATTTATTTTACCCAACAATCCTAACAAGTGGGTTTTATAATTATCCTCAACAAAGAGGTGAGGAAATTATGTGGGAAGAGCAGGTTCAGATCTGAATTAAAGAGTGTACACTGCTAAGCACCACGCCATACAATCTCCCATACTGTCTCATTTCAATGTAATACCTTTAGAGAATATGATGATTAAATAAAAAAAAAAGCTTCACTTCACATTTCTTTCTGATAGCATATGCATTTCCACAATTTCAGTTACCAAATACGGAGTATTATGTGTCAATATGCAATCCTTATACAGAACCACAAAACCTGACCAAAAGACAAGACAAAACTTCATTTGCTGAAAATGAATTTATTCTTGTGATCCTCAATATACTTCATTATAACAAATGACCCTCCTCACAATCAGAGAGCCTCACCCAGTTACCAAGGAGCTAAAGTTGACACTTCCCTGTTTCAGGTACCAAACAAAATTATTTTTGTGCTTTAATGTCACTTAAAGCCGTAGACTCCTCTTCATCTGATGTTGCAGATTCCGTTTAATCTCTCATCATTTTCTCCTGGAATTGCTTTGATGCCCTCCAGAAAACTCTCTCATTTGGGCTCCTATTCATGTTGGTGTTTCAGTGATTGTCCTAAAGCATAAGTCAATCTAAAGGAGTTAAAATTCTTGATTTCAATGATCTGCATGTAGTTCGATGCCAAACTCTAATCTCTACCTCTCCTGTTTTCTATTGTAACTCAGATGCGATGGATGTCATGTATAGTCCCACAAGCACAACCAGGAGTGATCCCTGAGCATAAAGCCAAAAATAAGCTTTAAGCACCACTGGGCTTGCCCCCCCACAAGAAAATAAATAATTAAGTTAAATTCTTGGGGGGGGGGGGTTATTGCACATTTAGCGAATATCCAACTTTTCCCACCTATCAGTTTTCTGGCCATCTTCCCATCATGCCTTTCTCTGTGGACCTGGTTCTCAATTTTATTGGACTCTTATAGCCCCAGACTTCTTGTTATATTCCAGCTTCTAGCTTCTAGCTTCTATAGTTCTATATACTTCTTCAACAGTATTATATTCTAGCTTCTATAGTTCCTATACTCCCTCAACTGGCTGTTTTCTTTTTAGCCCAAAGTTCTACTTCATCTTTTTGAGTCTGAACTGAGGCATTATCATCGGAATGACATTTACATTGCTTTATCCAATCATTCCCAGTCCCCTCCTCTCTTATCAGCCTCTTGAATCATAAAGCCAACCAGGGCTGTAGAGTTCACTTTCTCAGCTCCCCTGCAATTACAAGTAACTATCTATTAAAGAGTTCTTGGACAAATTGTTAGCAGAATCCTGTTCAAGGCCACCAGCTTTTGGGGCTGGGAGTGGGTGGGAATTAATCCTCCAATGGAATGGGATACGTGGAGCTCTGGATGTTACTCTAATCTCTACCTCTCCTGTTTTCTATTGTAACTCAGATGTGATGGGTGTCTTGGCACCTGGGCCATCTGTCAAGAAGAGCAAAATGAGGAGGGTGGGGGGAAGCTGAAGAATTCAAAACATCAGGATGTTGAAAAGGGTAGAAAAAAAAGATGGAAACAATGATTTGCTGAATCCACAAAGGCAAAGTACTCACTCCTAACATTCCCTTCTATGGAGAAAAAAAAAAAGCCATCCTTATTTGACTAACCTACTATTATCAGGTATTCTATTAGTTGCAGCTGAACACACACTTAACTGCTATTGTACCTCTGGGAATTCTTTCCATATTCTCTTCAAGTGAGGCAGTGCAAGGTGGTTTTAAAAAAAAGTGTTTCGTAGTTCAGAAGCTCCAGTTTTAAATTTGGGCTCTGCTACTTACTGCACAGCACAGGACAGGTAACCTAAACTCTCTAAGTCAACTGCCTCCTCTGCAAACCAGGGCTGTAAGTCTCCAATAAAAAAGGCTTGCTGTAAAGAGCAAACAAGATACCAAGCATAAAGTAGTTAGCAAACACCAGCTAGATAGTGGCACTCATATACTAATCATAATTATGAGGAAGTGTGTCAGAGTGATCATAAACGGGTAGGGCATTTGCACTGCATTCAGCTAACCTGGGTTCGATCACAAGCATTCCATATGGTCCCCCAGGAGTAATTCCTGGGTGCAAAATTAACCCCTGAGCATTGCTGAGTGTGGACCAAAACAAAAGCAAGAGGAAGTTTATGACTAGTATCCTATATACAACATTGTTAATTCCCTACTACCATGAACGATAATTATAATGAGATGATTCCTTCTTGGACTGCGGACCATAACGATGGTAAGAAAAGTGTCTTGTTACCATCTAATATTAGCCCGGGGTACATATACTTCAGAATTTTCATAAGAATGAATGAATGAACCAAAGACTAGTTTGAATGTTGATGTATATGATTTTGGTTGGCTCCTATCTCGTACAAATGGAATTGACATGAATGGATTTAAAAATAAACATATACTAAAGTCCTTATGACTGCAGATCTACTGATAACATTAATTTTATTTATTTAAGAAGCCAAACTTGTAAAGCAGCAAGACAGTCTGCTTTGCTTTCACAAATATGTAATTTGCCCTTTCCCTCGCTGACATAAGGGAGCACTTCCTCTCCATCTGAGAATCAAGAGAGCGAAGAGATGAAGTGTAAGAACTGCTCATGATACCACTAAGCCAAAAACTGAACTCGAGATCTATGTTTATCTTCTCTAACCCTTCCAACTTAGCGTTAAGGAATAGCGAGCTCTTCCTCTGAATATTTATTTGCAATGAAATTGTAAAATGAACATTGTTCTGCAGGAGGATAAATGAGAGGGAGAGGTGGGGGCTGGCGTCGATTCTTGGGCGAATCATTGTTCTCCAAATATTCCAACGACTGAAGCTAAGTATTCTAAAGCATGTTTGATCTTCTACAGTCAAATACGAAATACGTTTGTACAGGAACGTATTTCATTTTAACAGCTCAAATATCTGACAAAGTATCAATAACCGCAAAAAACAATGTTTGATATGAAAGCCAGGCATCTCTAGTCATTAACATTTTCACATGTACTGGGAAGAATCACTCTGTATGGAATGGGCTCCTCATTTGTAGTAAGGAAAGGTGATCTGCGATCTGCTCTGACAAAACAGGTGCTGAAATGTATAGATGACATTACATCCTGACAAGTCTACGCTAATTATTAATTATACACCTAAGTGTCTACTACTTTACACATCTTGCCCCTTAACTAGAGCACTCAGGAAAGCCGTTGTACTTTGCCTGGCTAACCGACCATGCCTTGAACAGCTAAATGGCCTTGGAAATGCAAAGATTTTCCCATATGGACACTTCACAGTGTTAATGTAGATGCATGCCTATGCAGACCAACTGCCTTTCGGTAGTCACATCCCAACTTAAGGAACACGGGAAAGGCTCTAACTACGCCCAGTATTAGCAAATTGAAGCCCATTCTTAAAGTCGTTTCGCTAGTGTTTGCAAGGTGCGTTACTCTGTAGTTAGAATTACTGAAATCGTGAATTCTCTTGCTTGTCCTACTCTGCAAATATTTTAAAGAAGTCGCATAAAGGCTTCTTTTTGTGCTACTAGAGCAGGTGTGAGCTCAATTTTACCCTTAAACTAGTATCGGCTCAGCTGAGAGAACAGCAGTAAATTTTTATTTCAGAACTAAATGAAACTCATGAGGGTATGGGGCAAAATCTCATTAACTATTAAAATGTCTTTAAAAGTGAGAACAAGGCAGCTTTCTTTTGTTTTATTTTCAATCTGGTGCCCAACCTATATAAATGCCTTTGTAAGAAATGGAAAAATAGAATCACAAAAGTACATGCATTCCAAACTCTTTTACTTATAAGGTGACAAAAACTATTAGTTCTTCTCCTCTTAAGTACATCCACATGAGCTAGCTCAGTAAGAAATAAAGAAATTCGGGTGAAAGTGAAAAATGATTGCCCTATATCACAAATATTCTCATAGATATTTTATATCCAATTTATATCTATCATAAATATTAACATAAGAATTTACTAAGATTTCTAAGTTGTCCACATTTCAAAGTATAAGAAACATTTATGCTCACGATGTCTCAATTTCCAAATGTCATGAGACCATTAACAAATGAGAATAAGAGAGGCTATGCAATAAAACACAGAATACACACACACACACACACACACACACACACACACACACACACATAACCTAATCCTATCAGGATACCAATTTTTAAGGCTTCTGAAATTATGGGCATTCAGGTCTCTTCCAATAAAAGACAAGGTCATTAATAAATTTCCACCACAATTTGCCACTGTCTAATAAAGTATAATCAGTTACACATAAAGAATTTATGCTTGCTTCTGAAACATTCAGATTTGGCTATGAACTGTTAAGATTATGGCTTGGTCTAAATAGTCGAGGTGAGAAAAAAAGGTGAAAGCAATTAGTAAACCAGTAATTTCAGAACCTTGGGCAGCCACACCAATGCTGATAATACGAGGCTCGAAAATTGTACTTTCCGATCCAAATGTTCCAAAATTAGCTTTCCATGTGTCTCTTCCTCTCATCTTTCTCTTCTTTTGTCTTCCCTTTCTCCACCAAATGCTATCTGATATTGCACACTTTCTATTTTCATTCAGCCTGAATATGGCCCACGAGGGGGTGGCATTTAATTAATCACTTCCACATTCTGCCAACATTCATGACATGACTCTCAAGTTTGCATATTCTTTTTGCCAAGCTGGCCCAATAAACAGGGAAAAAGCCTAGATAAAATAAAAGTAGATATAACAATAATTCACAGTAACTGAATTTACAGGCCGGTGCTTTTCATGGTCCCCCACTGAAACACAGATCAACGCCTCTGCTGAGAAATTCCATCCCAGCACTAAGAGACTGGCCAAGGTCACACAACTGGAGAGCAGCAATAGGAAGGGGTCGAGTTACCAGTCCAGCATTCTCCATGTCCCCCATAGTAGAATTTTCAGCCTATAGGAAAGATGCTTCATTTTAAACATAAGCAGCATAACCAGTTGAATTTTATATTAATTTAAAGTGAAACTTCCTTGAAGTTTTTTTTCTATGAATAAACATGTGTCAGGGAATTGAGGAGATATTATAAAGTCGTCTTTCTCCTTCCTCCTCCTCACAAAAAAAAAAGGAGGAGGAGGAGGAGGCTTGATCATATCAATCAAGTGCTTCGGAATAAATTCAATTTTTTATAAATTTTTATTTAAAATTATTTAAAATAAATTTAATTTAATTCTCCATATGCATTACGACTTTTGGTTCTGATGCCTGATATTCTGCAAAAGGGAGTAAAATGATATGTACTAAATACATCTTTCTACTCAAAGCACAATTCTTTAGGAAGGACTCAGAACCCTTGGGAGTGAAAGAAATGAGGGAATAATCACATACAGAGGCAACATTCTATGCCAAGTTTCTTTAGAGAAGAAAGAACCAGAGCGGAAGAGGACTGTCTCCAACGCATTTCCGAGAACATAGATGGTATGTGTAACAGTAGCTCCTTGATGTAAACCATCCTACCTGGTGGTTACTCCATTATTCAGATGACCTACACTGAAGGTCAAAAAAAATCTCAACTTGTCAGTGGGTGCCTAGTCTCACCATCCAAACACCATACGGACGGTTTCTAAAGCCATGTGTAATAATAAAACTTGAGAACATTTAAGTTGGTGAGAAAATTGGCTAGAGGCAAATATTTCACCAAAGGGCACATACGAATTCAACAAAGGTGTCCCATAAGAGATACTTACTGAAAACTTTACATTCTGTCCTGATGTTCAGGAAGCTGAATATCCCACATTACCCCCACCTGTTTTGTTATCAATAGAAGGTAAAATGTTTTAAATCTGCTATCAATCCTCTGGTTTCTCTTCAGATCACATCAATCCTTCTCCTTTTTTTTTTTTTTTGCTTTTTGGGTCACACCCAGCAATGCACAGGGGTTCCTCCTGGCTCTGTGCTCAGGAATTACCCCTGGCAGTCCTCGGGGGACCACATGGGATGCTGGGAATCGAACCTGGGTTGGCCGCATGCAAGGCAAATGCCCTACCCGCTGTGCTATTGCTCCAGCCCCTCCTTCTCCTTTTAAACCACCCAAAGCACGAGGTCTATAGATTTTTCAAATAATTAGAAAGTGACAGAGTACCACTGTATACCCGTGAAATTCCCTAGGTCATATAACAGAGCAGTTGTTATGACTTTCCATTCAAGTCCTCATTAAACATCATCAAATATATTTTTGGAAACTTGAACCTTAAGCAAAGGTAACTATAAAGAAACACAGGCTGCCAGCATTTAACAGATCTTCACAAAGGTTAAGTTCTTCTGCCATTTTTCTATCGCAAAAACACCAGCACCCCGATAAAGTCCCCCCAACACATATTATGGACAATCATTTATATCCATGCACTGATTACTTTCTACACCATTTATCTCATTACAAGAATCTCCCTTTAGGCCCGGGTTGAAGGAAGAAACTCACCCCGGCCAAGAGGCCTTTCCATCCAAGGTCACATCACACACCTCTACTCTCATTCACACTGAAAACTGGGACATGCCAATGAACACTATGTGCACCTCTCTGTGATACAGGAAGAGACAGGATTTGCCAGAGAAAATCCACAGGGACCTGGGGAGAACATGCAACTCCATACAAAGTCCTTAATGGCAATCATTTGGTTTTTATCCACATCACTAAAACAATGTTAACCAAAAGGGTATTACTGAGGTAATACCCTTTTGGTAAAATATCGGAGCGATAGTACCGCGATTAAAGGTTTGCGTTGTAGACTTCAACCTGGGTCCAATCCCGGTACTCCATACAGACCCCTGGCATCACCAGGAGTGATCCCTGAATACAGGGTGAGGAGTATGCCCAAGCAGTGCTGAGTGTGGCCCCCAAACAAACAAAACTACCCAAACATAAAGGGCATTATTTGAGGACCCGCTGTAATAGCATTCTCTGTTCACAGTGCTTCTGGTGGATAGGCATAACTGACACTACACTAGTTTCTCCTTTGAAATCAAACGGTTTGGACTCATGAGAAATGTACTCCAAGTCCCACCGGCAGTAAGTAGTTAGGTCCCAACTATAGGCAAAATGACCCTTAGCCTACTTCTTTTTTTTTTTTTTGATGATGTCTCTCAAGACTTGTAATGCTTCAAACTGAGTTCCTCTGCTGCTTTGGCCCTAATGATTATTGTAACGTTAACAGAGAAAATGTACTGATTTTTTAGTGAAGGTCAAATAGCACTTGAGGCAATACACAACTTTCACGGACCTTAGGTTCATGGGCTCCTTAACTGCAGTGATAGCTCTCTAGGAGCCGAGCAGCAATGAGAGGGCTGAGGAATGCAAACCATTTAATTCCCTGCCTGAGAAATCCATCAATAAGCATGTTACCGAATGGTGCTATCATAAGCATATTTTATTTGTCATGCTTAGGCAAAATTCAAAGAAAACCATCGCTCCAATGAAAGACTTACAAGGAAAAAAATCTCACAAAATTAAAAACACTTTATTTCGCTTCCTGCTTTCCTTAATGAACAGGGTCCTTCCCTCAGTTGCTGCCCTCACCAGTTTAATTCATACCACAGCTATGTTCATTCAAGGTGAGCGACTTAGGAAAAATTGCATGTAACTCCCACCACAGTTCCATGCAGTCTGGGCATGTTGACTAAAATTAGCCTTTTGGCTGTACCCAATCCTCTCAGGTAAAGATCAACAAATACAATTGTGTACTTATTAAAATAAAATAGTGGCTTGTTATTGTTTCCCTATGCCCAGGGCATTCTTGACTGAGAGCTTCCCTATGCCACTGCAAGGGGTTGGAGCTAGCAACCTCGAGGGAGACTCTTTTGGCCGTGTGCAGGGAAATACTCCTCCCTGTCACTTGCAGGGGCTTGTCCCGGGACCTCGATGCTCCCACCCAGCTCTGGAGAGCTCCAAAAACACATGGGGAAGTGGGAAGTGACCTTTAGCTCTGCCAAAGACCACCAGAGGGATAAGAGAAAAGGTTGGTGGAGGAGCGGGGCAGCAGGCTTGCTGCTTAACCTGGGTGCTCTGGGTTAGGTGGCAGGAAAACCAAGCTGGAGATCAAAATGAGAAGATCTGAAGTAACACAGGCACCACATGGGGTGGCACAGGCTTGGAGATGAAAGGAGAGGAGAATGCCTCAGATGCTTCCTGCCCCCTCCCCACACCTGGCTGGCTCTTCGTGCCTGTACTTTCTTCATCATCCTCTTTCCACACACAGGAGACACACGCAACAATTTAAAAGTCATCTTTATGTTTTTCTTATTCAATGAAAGTTTGGAAAAAGCACAGTGGGTAGGGCATTTGCCTTGCATGCGGCCGACTCAGGTTCGATTCCTCCGTCCCTCTCAGAGAGCCCGGCAAGCTACTAAGAGTATCCATCCTGCCCACTCGGCAGACCCTGGCAAACTTGACGTGGCATATTCGATATGCCAAAAACAGTAACAAGTCTCACAATGGAGATGTTACTGGTGCCCGCTCAAGCAAATTGATGAACAACGGGAGGACAGTGCTTACAATGAAAGTTTGAGGCTAGTTTTGAATTTTTGATACTGTTTCATTTTAAAGTTACCTCTTTCCTCTTAAAAATAAATGAAATAGTCAAAACTCCCAGAGATGAAGCCTTGATAGGGTCTGAATGGCCAAGCAGATGTCCAGTATGAGAGATATTACCATAAGCTACTGATAAGTCACTTATGATACTTCCTTCCAAGCAAAAGCATACCAATTTGATAAAAACCAGTTACTTCTCACTGATGTGATTTCTCTTCTGATTGGTAACTTTCTATGTGGGAAAAAAAATCTCCCTTTGTTATTTAGAAGACCTATATGTCTCTCTGGTGGCCATACCTGTCGAGTAATAGCGTTCTGATGTGAGTTCTTTTCATTTTTATAAGACCTGATTTAGAATTTCCATCTAGTGTGATTATAAAAGAATTCAATTATTAGTGCATTAAGTATGTTATACCAAAAAGCAAGGCAGCAAGACAGAAAGGAAGTAAGACCAATAAAGAGGACCAGAAATGTTTACTGACCGGACAAAAGGAAACAAGTTATCTAAACACTGGGAACAGAAAATGTTTTTCAGTGGCTCTTCAAAAGTATTGATTATATTTATTTCCTTTTATAAATACCATATGATGTTTACTGAAAACTGAAATTGACCACCTGAAACACAGTCCATTTCCTACCATGAGAATAATATCCTACACAGTGAAGGATAAAATAGTATAGAATGAATTTTTCTCACTGACAAATTTAGGGTTTTCCCCCTGATAATGTTATATATAAACCTTAATTTAGTTTATGTTTTGTTCGGGATTAAATATTATATATCAAATTCCCTGATTTATTCATGAATAAAACCATCTGACAATCACTTATTAGGGCCCTACAACTTTATGCCAAATATCCGACCATGCATAAAATTATCAGCTCTAATAAGAAATTTTTAAAAAATTTAAAAAATAAAAAAATTATCAACTTAAATAAATATGTAAAGATAACTTACTGTTTGTTTTTAAATAAACGTGATCACTTAGTAATGGATTTAGAATGAGCTGAGGTTAACTACATAAACCACCATTTGAATTTAGTTTAAAGAATTATATTTGGAAATCAATTAACAGATACGTGAAGATATCATAAAATAGATGAATGGATTAAAAAGAATGATAAAACGTCTCTAAAGGTAACACAGTATAACTGGCACACCGAAGATCAATGAATCATTGGATGACACAATTATTTCAGAGAACATCTAAAATTCTGTTCCACTCTCAAAATGTTTATATAAGCAGTTCCACAGACGACAACTGGAACAAATCAGAGACTGAAGTCAGTTCTCTTGACTTTCAGACTTAGCTCAATATCAGAGTTAATAAAAATATTTTGTGATAACACTTAAATATTCTTACTTGTTAATATCTGGGGTTGGTCCTTTTAGTTTTTAACTTATTAAAAATTTCAAAACTCCCAGTTGCAGTTAACAAAAAAGAAGGCCACTGTTCAAACATCTCTCAGAGATTCTGTGGTTCTTGGTCAAGCCCCACAAAGAATATCAATGTAACTTCAAGCTTGAAAAAAAACAAATAAACAGGGACCAGAGAAATGGTACAGCTTATAGCTACAGATCAAGCTTCGATCCACGGCATCCTGTATGGTCCCCGACCACTGCCAGAAATAATTCCTGTGTGCAGAGTCAGGAGTAAGCCCTGAGCATTGTCGGATATGACCCAAAAACTAAAAAATAAGTAAATTTTTTAAAGGTAAAGGTAAAGGTAAAGGCCCTCCCGTTGATCGTCGATTTGCTCGAGCGGGCCCACTAACGTCTCCATTGGAGACTTTGTTGTTACTGTGTTTGGCATATCGAATACTCTGTAAATGCACTAAATCCCATTTCTAAATAAATGAACTTGCAACTTGCCTACTATTATGATCATGATCTAATTCCAGAGCGCTGTAAAATACATACAATTTCAAATTCCATATTTATATGAATAATTTTTAATTGCCACCGTTATACAGGTGTTGTTATTTTCAAATATTTACATTCCTGAATGGAAAAAACATACCAAACTAAGAAGTTAAGTCACATCTTACCATGCTTTGTACAGACTGTGTTTGAATAACCAAATTTAAAACGTGCCTGTTAAAGCACTTTTTGTCTTCGATATCCCCATAAATACTGTGGATGGAAGACTAATTATTCTACAGATTTGTTAATTTGCTAAAAATATTGGAAATACCTAAGAAATACACTCTGTATTTGATGGCAGCAATAAAATAGTGAGAAGTCAGAAAAAATTCTAAGTCACCTATTAAGGAGGCAGGTTGTTTGAGTACCTGTACCGCGAACCATAATGCCCAATGGTGGGGGAGGGAGGGGGGATGGGGGGGGAAGGAAAGTGAGAAAGAGAAAGAGAGGATGACTGGATGTGGGGAGGTAGAAAGAGAGAACCTTTGGACATTGGTGGTGGGAAATGTACACTGGTGAAGGGAGGGGTGTTGGAACATTGTATCATGGAAACTCAATCATTAATAACTTTCTAACTGTGTGTCTCACAGTGGAAAGATTAAAAAGAAGAAAAGGGTAGGCTGGAAAGTTAGAGGAAAACTAGGGATATTGGTGGAGGAAAGCTAACACTGGTGGTGGGATTGATACTGAAATACTGTATATGAACCTCTAACTCTCTTATGAACAACTTTGTAAATCGTGGTGCTTTAATAAAGATTTAAAAATAAAACAGTGTACTTGTGGTCATTCTTTCCTTTACTCCCTAAGGTTTTCAAGGTTTCTGAGTAAAAGCCTCTTTGTTGGGTATTTCCAGTTTTATAAAGAAAAGAAAAACTCCCCAATTAGCATACACTCACATTCACACATTCGCCATTTTACGAACTGGGATTTGAAAATGCTCACAACACTTCACCTTTGTGCTGGGCTAAACTCCGGCTCGCCATAAACACTTTGAAGTAATACAAACCTAAATATTCCTGCTAGGCAAACGGAGCAGTGGAACCGAATTATAATGAGCTAGCAGCTGTCACAATATGACCACAGTAACCAAATCAAAATATCAACCGCTAACCCAGATGAGATTCAAAGGTCATCCTATAAGCCAGCAGCTTCTTCAGTTCTGCCTGAAACCTCAATCTAATTCTGCAGGAAAATGTTGCACTCAGCTAGTTCAGAAGCCACTAACTTGATGGGGGCAAATGGTACCTAGAGTATCATGGTTGGGACTAGAAGCGAAAGAGCACAATAAGGAAACTGAACCATTCATAATGGGGCATGTAAAAAGGCAGCAGCTGATGTTGAACTAAGCTGCACCCAACTGAAGAAAAGTATCGCTTTTCACATCCTTCAGTTACCAATCCATGTATATAATCTTATTGGAACCTGCTCATTCAAAAAATCTCATTTTCAATTAAAGGTCTGGGACAATAGAAAAAAAAGGCATGTTTAGATCCTTCTTCGAAGCAAAGGATTTTAGCCAGAAAATATGTTTTCTGCAATTACAAAAAAAAATTGAATTATGACCTACAAAATGTTCATACTGCCCTGTTCAAAAAAGAGTTTAAAAAAATTCCTACTCCTTTACATAATGATTTCTTGACAAGATTTCCAAACTATTCCATTGTATCAAATCCTCTGAATGACACAAGACTCCGGCTATGACCCCTTCATCTTATTAGCATATTCTGAGAGACACTCTGACCATTAATAAAGGTTGAATCAAAATGTCTAAAAACATCAAGGGGCAAGTTTACAACAGATTAAGTATACATTATATAATTAATACTCATAGGTCATAAGGAAGAAGTTATTTGTCTTCTCCAGGGCCAAAAGGGAACATGGAATTTCAAACATTGCGAAACAAAAACTGGCTTCTTCTGACCAACGAAAGCAAAGAGTTCAGATTCAGAAAAAGTGAAGTGTAAGTGTACAACATTGGTTAAAGCTGGTGACAGCTTTTGGTCAGCTAAAAGACTTAGTACTAAAAATCTCTATTCTCACAACCTGACAAGAAAACAAAGTTTTATGCACTAATTTTTTAATGGGGTATTTCTTTTTTATTCAGTTATGTTTTCCTTTAAAGGATTAATACAATAACAGTTTTTAAAACTTTGACAACAACTGGAGATAACAAGTATGTATGCTTAAGAGTGTGTGTGATGCACTGTCTTCAATAAATGTGTGACTATGTACATAAACATGCACACATACACACACACACACCCTACACATACATACATATGGACTCAAGCTAACAACTTGACTACTATATTAAGATATTCAAATAAATTTCTGAAATGAATTAATGAAGATATTCAATTACTCTTAAATCACTGCAGAAATCTGAGATAACCCAAATGAGTTTGGATATTTTGATACAAAATGAATATTTTTTAAGTGTAAGGTTGTGTAAACCCACTCATGTGAACTCAGAGTTCAGTGTTACAATAAAGGGTTTTGAAAGTAAGCATTAAGGAGTTTATGAGCAAATACATTGGCAATGCCTGCATCATTTCTCAAAAACTGTGTACTGTCATAAAGAACAAAATATACTGCAATAATTCACTCCCCAACAGGCAAAGTGGCTCATTACTTTTGCTTTCCTTGCAATAAAATAAAGCCTCACTAAGTGAACAGTTTACTTTAAAAAAAAAATCAGGTCATCTGCAGTTAATAACTCTTTCCCGTAAAATTAGTGTCACTTATTTCTGTAGCAGACGCCTAATTCAGTCACAGGCTTGATTGATTTGACAATGGAGAATCTGGTCCAATAAAGAAGCTGATTTATTTCTGATGCTATAGCTTTTACCCCAATGTGACATCACTGCAGATTTAATTCTTTGACATGTAAAGAAATTCTGTGAAGTTTTATTAAAAACTAAAGACTCGGAAGGTGCATATTGGAATGTTGTCAAAAAGTTACAGTACAGCCTAATACTTCCTTTTAGTGGAATGAAAACTTCCGCAATGATCATAACACATGGAGTTGGATGCAGAGAACAGTTTTCCATAGGCCATAGATACTATGAGCTTCCATTGTTTGCACAAACAGATCCTATTTGTTTTCTCTTCCTTGCCACTTATAAATAGGCAATCTCTGATTTCTTGAAAATGACCTATCTTCTCTTTGTAAAGGTGAAACATACTCCCTGGCTCATCTCAATGGTGGCCTCATTCTAAACAAACAGCAGGTTGGGAAAATCATTGAGAATCTTTGTTCCCTAAATCTAGCCCAGATACACACCAAGGAGGCATTTGGGATGTGAGAAATGATAACAGCGGTAGGAAGGGTTTCTAACGCATCATCCCAGGCATTTCACAAAAAACATTTTTTTTAAATTCTTCTCCAGACTAAAAATGCAAGGTATTTCGTGGTGTTTCAATGTCTTTTTCTTCCTTTTCCTTTTCTTGCACACTGCGCCCTGGCCTCTCGCTCTGAGGGCGACTTCTGTGACCCCAGCCTGACACGACACTGTTAATGTCAGATAAACCATTTAGACCAAGCACAATTCTTTTCTGTACAAAAATCTGCTTGAGGTGGAAAATGTAGCAGTTTGTAAACAATACAGAGCCATGTTTCAGACCAGACAGCTTATCGAACAGAGAAGGCCTTTCACGGGGAACAGTGGGTGGGAGCCGCCCGGACATAGGAGCGATTCCTATCACAATGCAGGAGACTGTCTTGGCCTCCATATTTAAGAGTTTAATGGGAAGGAGGGCAGAGGGGATAAAAGACCACAGCTGACATGGACTTTCAGCTTCAACAACAACTAAGTGAAAAGACTCCGTTCTCTCCACTCTAGCTCTAGACTCGCAGCCCACTTATATTTTAAATACTATTTGGAATGAAAAGCTAATTTGGTTTGTAAAACAGTTGTCTGTGAGACCACATGAGGGAGAACAATTAGGTATTATCTTCCTATGGTTTGTTAGTTTCTGCGATATTAATTCGTCAAGTTATTCTCTAGAAGCATGTTCTTTCAAGGATATAGCTTAAAATTCTGAATATAAGTCGTGGTGGGGTTTTTTTCTCTTTTAATTCTATTTTACTGACTTGAGCTCGTCGAAGGAGAGTTTTAGAATTTTCAAGGAAGTTTCTAATATATTCAAGCGTCGCTTCCCAACATTTCTTTTAAAAATTCTTAATTTTATAAAGTTTTGAAAAAGAAAGAAGCAGTGGTATTAGATTTTGAAATTACTGGTATTGTTATTGAGAGTTCTAAGACTATTTTTTGAAATTGGTTATATATTTAATTATATATCTAATCATATATCTGACTGTCCTTAAACCTCCCTATCAACAACTGATATAAAAAATAAACAACAATAAATTTCCTGTATAAAGTTAAACCATAAACATGAAGTTTACTATTTAAATAAGGAGCACAGATATAAACCACTCTCTAATCAAACACAATTTCTTAAATTTGGGGTGACACTTAAAAGTACAAATACAAGATATTACTTATGTAAAGTAAATAGCACTATTTCTCACTTTGACCACCTCTTGAAGTGTCTGCCTTTCTTTTATATGAATTTGATGGTACTTTGTAACAAATGATAAAATTTATGTCTAGACCTCTTTACACCTTAAATAATAAGTACAGCTTCACAGATTTAAAAATCAGGGCATTCTTTAGAAACATTTGCAATTATGGTTCCAAAGGATAAAATTACAGCTGTACATTTTTCAACAGCTTAAAGTAAGAAACTTAACTTCTTTTACTGATGGATTTGCAAGAGAATTTGAACAAGTTGAGAGATTTACTGCTATTATTTACAATACACATGTACCAGAACAACAATAATTTTTCAATCAAAACTTGAGTAGAACGCACTGAGACCTTTTATACCATCATAAATTAGATTTTCACTGCTCAGATTTCTGCCATTAAACAGTCCGATGGGATAGTGAAAACAGGAAGAAATCAAAGGACGTCATTGGGAAGGGTCTTCTGGAAACCCAGACTTTCCTAAAGTACATGCAGTTTTCTTGAAGAGCAAAATGGCTGCCTAAAAGACTAGTACTAAAGTTTGCACCTTGATAAATGCACAAAGTTTGTCAATTCAACTTGAACACACTACTTTGAAGAAAGCACACAAAACCTGCTAAGCTCATTAAACCTACTAGTAAAGGCACAACCCTTTCACAAAAATTCACACAACAACAGAATTATCTATCGTTGCCAAGAGGCTGGTCCATTTTTATCTCAAATACTCACTACGATGACTTCATTGACCTTCACTTGGAAAACTACTGTGGCAATATTGAAAAAGTGCATTATGTCTAAGAAAAACAAAATTTCTATGCAGATTCAGCACCACTGAATTGCAGGATTGTAGAAAATATCCCTTTATGTTCTATTACCAAGCAAATATTATCAATAGTTCTGTGTAATTTGAAATTACTTCAGTGAGTTACCTAGAAATCCAAATTTCCCCAAACAGGATATCCATCTAGACTTTTATTTTCCCTTCCAGAGTAAGAGATCAGTTTGCATAAACTTCAGAGCAATTTAAAATTAGTCTTACTTTGTATTCTGGAATTGACAAAAGGTGGAGAGAGATTGTCATGTGACCCAAGGTCCCTGCTGGTCATGTGGTCATAAGGAGTCCCATCTCCATAGTTCTGTAAATAAAATAATATTAGTTTTAATTAGACACAGATCAAGCTATACATAAATTTTGTTTTATGCTGACATCTCTCTGGCCGGAAGAAATTATAGCCTACCATTGCCACCAAGAAATCTGATGATAAGAAATCTATAAAACTAGGGTAGATAGCTCAAGAGGCTAGAACATATGTCTTGCATGCATGAGGCCCTGAGTTGCATAAATGACACTACATGGTCCTAGGAAATTGCCAGCTTAGCCCTAGTGTTGCCCTCACACCGTCAGCAGAGCCCTGGTAACCCTCTAACACGGTCAAGTCTGAGCAAGCCGACGGAAGCCTGGAACTATCACACTGGTACTGTAGGGCTGAGTGTTACCTGGAATGGCAGCAAGGTCCCAAGTGGTGCTGGTAGGCCCCAAAAGAAAAAACGGGTGGGAGGAAAATTAACACAACTTGAATGTTTAAAGCCAGTTGGTAACAAAGAATTCAAGTTTTCAAAGTTCAAATTTTCCTCATAACAGCTGTTGAAATCTTGGGAATAATAATGTGACTAACTACATATAGTTGTTAACAAGAGTACCCATAGATTGGAATGAATTGCTTTTGGAACACCAAGGGAAAGCTATTTAAACACAAACATTTGGTTCTATATTATGGAAATTTCACTGACTTGTTAGTGTAGTTTTAAGAAAATGGAATTATTTCATAAATAATTAATACATGAGAGTGTTAAGAATATTATAATACAACTAGTAATAAATATCAAAACTTTAGACTAAATTAATATTTCTGGACTTGGACAAAATATGGTACAAAATAGTTTTGAAGCAGATATGAAATTCTAGTCAAAATGTGTTATTACCATCAATACCTCAAGGCTGAGGCCAAAGAAATAATTCAGGGGTTAAGATGCTAGCCTTACACATAGCCAAGTCCAATTTGATCTCTGGCACCACATATGGTTCCCTGAGCAGTCAGAAGTGACTCCTGAGCACAGTCAAGACTAAACCTGCCTACACACTGATAGGTGTGCCTTCCTCAAAAAAAATAAATAAATAAAAAACTCACATTGCTTTAATTGGGAATTTTTTATTTAAATGATAACTTTAAACTATCCAATCACTTATTTTGAATAGAGGAATCTTGTAAAATATAGGAAGAACTGAAATCATATGTATTTCTCTGATTGAAATTTTAGTCTACTAACGTGCATAATAAGGTGACCCCTCCAAAAAAAATTACACCATTCTGCTCAGCTGGCTGCATTGCCCATAAAGTCCAAGTCAAATTTACTCAGAGGTGTCGGTTGGCATATTAGCCAAAGGGCAGAATCTGCCCACACACAAAAGACGAATGCTGGATGAACAATAAAAATGCACGTGACCTCACTGGAGAATTATTGGAACCCCTAAGATTTCCAGCAACTCCTTTTCAACTGCCATTTTTACTTATTAAAATCAGGACGATACTATAATCTAATACTGCCCATATGTCAATGTATAACAAGATGTTGCATTTAAAACACCCTAGTCCTAGTCTAGGCTTTAGACTCATTCTATTCTAGATACAGCTTAATACTGATGATAATTCACTGTGTCTCTATCCTAGAGAGTCCATTAAAATTTTAACATACATTATCTAATTTAAAACTCAGCACAGTGCTGCAAGGCAGCTGCTAATATGGTCATTAGACGATGAGAGAAAAAGACAAGAAAAAGGTTGCCCTGTAAAAGTTAGCTTCAAAAGTTTGCCTTGTGGAAACTCCCTTGTTTTAGAAAATATGTTACAAACTACCGATCAAAAATTATTCACTAACATGTTCTCTTTAAAAAATATAATAATGACAGGACATTTTTTATAAATGCAATAAATGTCAGAATGATTCTAAATGGACTTTGTTCTCAGGAACATAGGTGAAAGTATTATGTTTTAAACTGAGAATCACAAGAAATTAATAAAGTGTGAATGAACTAAACAATAGAGGGAGGTACTGTCATCTCCTACACTTGCTGTCAAGGGGAATAGATTTATTTCTGCAAGTGCAGACTGTAACATAAGGAGGAGAAAAGATTTCCTTAACCCAGTCATATAATGCACTAGAACGTCAAACTCAACAGCTGGCACGAGTTCACCAAAGTTACTGGTAAGCTTGAAGATCCTGCTGTCCCCTGAAGACTAGAGTGAGGACCACAAGGATAAAGGACAGGTGGAAATGGTTAACTGTAGCTTGCTGACAGTTCAGTAAGCTATCGTTATTTTAAAAGCTTCGTTACCATTCTTGGCTCATGCCAAAAGAGACTACCCCCCCCCCAAAGTTTTCAAATTTATGTGAATCCCTACCCAATGCTTCAACTAACAGGGGGAAGGAGAGAAGAGTGTCAGATAGTGGTTTTTTTAAATTGCATTCTTCTATCTATTTTAAATTAAACATATCATGGCAATATTATTAAATCTGAGCTGTAGCGATAGCACAGCGGGTAGGGTGTTTGCCTTGCACGTGGATGATCTAGGTTCAATTCCTCTGTCCCTCTCGGAGAGCCTGGCAAGCTACCGAGAGTATCTCGTCCGCATGGCAAAGCCTGGCAAGCTTCCCATGATGTATTCAATACACCAAAAACAGTAACAATAAGTCTCACAATTTGTTGTGGGATGTTACTGGTGCCCGCTCGAGCAAATCGATGAACAACGGGAGGACAGTGCTACGGTGCTATTATTAAATCTAAATGGATTTTTAAAGGGCCTAGAAATGATTCAATTAACAACCAATTACATACAAAATCTTACATATTTGAGCTGGAAGAAACAGTTACAATTTTCTGGTTTTATTTCTTCATTTAACAAATTAGAAAAATGGAAGACCAAAGAAGAGAAGATAACATGCCCAAGATCTATACGTACAAAAACACACATAACCTAATACTGCACCCCCAGATTCTTTGATGATGTTCCCCATTACACCCAAAGTGATAATCAAATCCTGAAGGAAACAGTAACATTTATTTTTATTTCACCCAAATAAATTAGTGAGCCCAACTAGTAACAGAGGCCTCACAGGTAGAATAAGAATATGCATACAAGGTGAAATAAATTTAGATTTGTTATATAGATAATACTAGTTGTATATAATCTCAAGCCATGTCTTTAGAATTATTTATAAATCTATTGACACCAAGACCAATCAAGGATATTATGACTTCGGGAGCTGTGGCAGCACCAACATTCAACTTTCTGTAACACCAGATCAATAACCGGCAAAGAAAGCAAATATTGAATAAAGGACTTTTCTTATAATCGCCAAAGAGAAACAGGTGCTATTTTCAATAATGTAATCCAATGAGAGAATTAAAAACTGCCAAAGACAAGTGGATCCGCATTAAACTTAGAAACTTAGAATGCTTATAGATCTGTCAGTTCTGTGCATGTGAGAGGGAAAGAACTGACCTTCGGTTTGTCAATTTACATATATGGGATGTCTGGTTGCAGGAAGAAAAGATTAGATATACTTACCCTGGACGGGCTTGGATGTCCTCCATTCCCCCAGGACCCTGAGCTACTTCTGTCTTCTACATCTAGGGACAAGAGAAAAGTTCTTTAGGCTTTCTTGCAATAATTCTTTCTTTTTGTAGGTGCAATTTTAAATTAATGTTTCAAATTAATCTCCTGTTGCCTTTAATTAAGATTCAAGCATGGGGCTACCATGATGATAGTGGCTTCTGACCCACGTACTTAAATTAACTCATTTAAATTCACAGCAGAAATGAACTGGACCCTCAGGAACCAGAGGTATGAACAGAAAAATTACTTCCATCCTTCACAACGTTTCATAGCCTCTACATTTACAGACAAGAAACTACACCTACGATTTTATTAAAAGCTTTTGGATGAAGTTTGGAAATATACTAGCATGACTTTCATACAAAAACATATTAAATTATGGTAAATAGCCGTACTAATAATGGAACATCCAACCATAATGCTGTTGGGCTTTTTGTTCTCAAGTCAAAGTGTACCATACCAAACAACAAACATGCAACAAATCAGATAAAAAACCAATAGGGGAAAAAAAGTATTCAGTATCACTGCATCACAAAGAATTTAGGAAGAGAACACTGACTCAATTAAAAAAAATTAATAGATATTTTACTTGGTTTAAAATCCTCAATCTGGACCTTGAGATGATGCGGAAATGACAGTGATTAAAGCAACGTGGTTTTTTTTAATTTCTGGTAAATGGTTAAGAGATAACAAGAACGACTGGAAAGTTGAAATTTTTTAAACTCTACCAATGAAGCTCTAATGCTGACCAGAGTACTGAATGTGCGATCAATTCTGCAAGGGGCAAATACACAGAATGAAAGGTAGAACAGGAAAAGTTACTGTTTCCTTGGCTTAAAACATGAAAGTGTTCTAAAGATCAGTTGCTCTATATTTAGAAATGACTTTGAGATTTTTGATGAAAGGCCCTTTATAAGTATAAAAAGTTTCACTGTTCTATTATTTTGATCACGGTTGGTAACAGACGGCCATCACAAACTTCCTCTGACAGAACTGGAGGAGGAGGTGTGAAACTTCGGTTCAGGAGACATAATACCATTTATTGTGTTTCCTAACATTTCAATGATACTGTTTATTCGCTTAAGGCATCACTGTCTTTCCTTTTATTACTGCTAGTTTGGTTCGGGTATAGTAGAATACAAAGTGTTTTGGAATAATTTAAGAGATAAAATAGCAACTATTACCATTAAACAATTCAAAGCAACTATTAAGACGAAAACTGAATTCTCTCCCCCTTTTTAGAAAACAAATATTTATGTTCCTTTAGTTGCTATTCAGAAGTTAACATAACCCCAAACAGATATTCCCTGAAAGTTACTTAAAATCAGTGACTGCGCTCTTTAGGGAACTCAGCCAGTTGGCAGAGAAAGTGCAGGTAATTTCCCAAATTCTGTTGTTCAATAACTCTATACTCTGAACTCTCTTGGACAGGCTCAACAGGATGATAGAGCTTATAGTATTTAAAAATAAGTTTTGTAAGCTACATGATTCTTTCCTTAACCAAAAATCTAGATTTTCAAGCAAACCAAAAAAACAGTTTGAATTACAAAATTTCTCCACCACTTAGATTTTTCAGGTCTGCATATCTTGATTTCCCTTTCATTCAAAACAGAGATGAACTGCCTCCATGACCTTGGACCAAACTATTGAAGGAACCAAACAAAATCCCTTCATTTACCACAAGATTTCATGGCTTGAACCCATTTTCACTTGTCAAACTTCAAAATGTCTCATTTGGGTCGGAACGATAGTACAGCAGTGTGCCTTGCACGCGTGTGCCTTGCACGTGTGCCTTGCACGCGGCCAACATGTGTGCCTTGCACGCGTGTGCCTTGCACGTGTGCCTTGCACGTGTGCCTTGCATGCGGCCAACCAGGGTTCGACTCCCAGCATCCCGTATAGTTCCCTGAGCACCGCCAGGAGTAATTCCTGAGTGCAGAGCCAGGAGTAACCCCTGAGCATCATTGGGTCTGATTCAAAAAGAAAAAAAAAAGTGTCATTTATTTACTGGCTAATTGTTAGAGGGGCTTGCCTAGAGATGCTCCAGGATTGAGGGGAGGGGGTCACAACCAGCAATACAGGGCAGGATGCTTAAGGTATGTGCTTCAATCCCTTGTATCTACCTGCTCCAAGAGGGTTTTCAATAAGATATGCAGGCAGAAAAGGAAAATCTACATATCAACACGTGCAAGTGGTTTTGAACTTAAAGGCAGTTTTTGCCCTCAGAGACAGCTTAGAGACACAGTTGGTGGTCACAGTTAGCCAAGGGGGGGGGGGGGGCACTACTGGCACTGAGTGGGTGGAGAACAGCAGAGATACTTGGAATCATTGAAACAACTACAGCAACCAAAAATGTTCTGGCCACTAATGTCAAACAAATAACACCATGACTGAGAAGTTTTGTACCAAAGGCGGGATGGAGGGCTTGGGGGGAGGCTGAACGTATACAAATGCCAAAGAGACGGACCAAGTTGGAGAAATGAAACACAATCTGAGTTTTAATCTGAGTTAGCATTTAGTACAAACTCCTGCAAAATGATTGTTTTATGTATTTTAACCCAGACTTGAGTTGGCATGCTACTAGAGATCCTTCCTCTACATCTTCTGTCCACAGAATAAAGAGAAAAGTATGGTCACCCAAGCAGCCTGCTAATTAGCAGGCAGATAAAACACATCAAAACTTGAGTATTCCCAACTGGGCAATTTCAAAAGCGAGCAATCCACTAATTAAAAATGCTGGAAGTCTAGCTTTTTCAAAACAGGTTAAATACTGGCTGGGTTTCTTCACAAATAGATTCGCAACCAATCAGATCCGACTGCTCTTTTCCCATATCTATTTTTCTCATTTTCTGACCTCATGCTGCTCTCTCTTCCTTTCTACTTCCTTCCTCTCATTGCTCTCTTTTTCCTTCTCTTGGTCTCCCACTATATCTAGAGCAGAGATCCCCACACTCCTATGGTCTATCACCCTCTTTTCAGGAAAAAAAAATATCAATCACTCAGTGCCTCACTATAAATCTACCCTTAAGTGAACAAACAAACAGCCTCCAATTGCCCCTGAGGTTAAGGAAATCTCCACTGGGTAGCTCCAATACACCACAGGGGCTATAACACTCACTTTGGGAAATGCCTATCTACAGGGGCAAATTCCTAGCTCCCTAAAAGTAGTGAAAGAATCATGTGATCTTCAAAAAAAAATGTCTAGCATAACTGATGCTCATTTTTTTCCCAGAAGGAGAATCAAAGCAATAGCATGGGTCTGTGAAAACCATCATGAATGCAAACAGGTTACTGCACACCATTTGTTTCAATATGCCCTTCCCCCCAAACTTCATCAGATCTGCCAGTGAGCCAGCATTTCCTTAAAAACTATTCTAACACATCTCCGAGCTCATCTAAGGATAATACATGTCTAAATCATCTATTATGTTCATTTCAAAATCTGCATCTCAGAGTCCACCTTAGACCTCCTAAGTCTGGATCTATGGAGGCAGAACTGAGCCAAAAGAAGCTATTCGATTTAACAAGGTCCCCAGGTAATTTCTATGTTCACAGGAGTCTGTGATTTACTCTCTTGGGAACACAAGATACAGACACGCCCCACACCATTAATAGTTACCCATCTCACTCTTTATCTTGGAAGTCTTGTCCAGTTTACTGGTTTCAGCAGCATTCAATCAATATACACTGCCTTCTGCATCCCATCCATTCTGGCCTAGATACATATTTTCTGTAAGTTCTGTACAAGGCCTACATTTATGTCATTTCATATTCTCTCTGCTGGTATAGTTGACAGGCACACACTTTCATACCTCCACATTTTTGTAACAGCTCTCCCTTCGGTCTAAACTCTTTCAATTTCTGGGGGGTGGGGGTGATGTTGCTAATATTAAACTGCTTAAGTATGACTCAGAAATTGTGTGTTGCAGTTAAGTGCATCAAAACACTAATCCCCATTTCATACATGAAAAAACAATGGAAGAATTTTTAAAAAAAAAGAAAGAAAACACCTCTCCCACAGTGTTAATTAATGGCAGATATCCAAGCAAATGCAGTCTCTGCCCCATCACCTAAACATTTTCCTGGGGAGGTATTCAGCTCCATCATGACCAGCTCAAAGTTTATGTCAAATCACTTCTCCACAGTCAGAGTGAATGTCACCAGGACTATATACCTCCTCTTGTGTTCATGAGAGATTACAGACTGAGATACAACAGAAAGTAAACAGAATGATCATCTGAAGAAATCAAGAGACTGAAAATAGAAGGAGACAATTAAAAGAAAGACAGGAGGTGATGATCAACATGTACACAGTGATTGATGGACCGTTTGTTAGGAAAGGGTCAAAATTCTAGAAGCTACTGAGTAGGCAAAGAAAAGAGTGAAATGGGGTTTATAACGAGGATCAAATAGAAGCACACAAATTGTCTTGAGAAAAGCATAACTAATCTTGGTACTAAAACCAGGCAGAAAAAGTTTGCAGAACTCACAACACAGAGGATATAATGAAACACAGTAGTGCTCTCCACAGTATCAACAATAAGCACAGTAATGAAATTTGTATGGTTGACTCAATATGATAATTATATCAAACTTATTATGCAAATAACCATCTGGGTTAACCACCATACAGCTACAGAGCTACAAATTTCCATCCAACCAAACTGTCATATATGTTCCTCCCAAGAAAGAACCATGCCTTCTCACGTAAGTTCCTCTCAATAACTTATTTGATACCTTCTTTGATAAAATTCTGAGATAGACTCAATTTTTTCTTATTAAAATCAGTCAAAACACAAATAGAAATCTAAGAAACAACATCTTGGTAGAGGGTTCATATCTAGATGGTGAAACCAACCAGTATACAATCAGTCAAAACACAAACAGAAATACAAGAAATAATATCTTGGTAGTGTTCGTATCTAGATGGTGAACCCAAACAGTACGCAAAACAAATCGGGACACTGAAGTCACACATTAAGGCAACCAGAGCAACAGATGGAAACTGCCTGGGATGAAAGTTGTGTGAATGTTGAGTTCTGGCAAGTCTCTAGTTGTCCTGTCCTCCTTTGTCTACTATGGTTTAAGCAATAGGCAACCAGGAAGCTGGGCAACAGGAAGGAAAGGGGAAAGGATGGTAGAACTTATCCTTCCAAATGTCTGAAATGGGCATAATTGTACAAGATATGTCTGAATTGTTTTACTGTAGGGCTAGAATGAGAGCACAGTGGGTAGGGCATTTGCCTTGCACACAGCCAACCCGAGTTCAATTCCTCCATCCCTCTCGGAGAGAGTATTGAGAGTATCCCGCCCACACAGCAGGGCCCGGCAAGCTCCCTGTGGCGTATTCGATATGCCAAACACAGTAACAATAGGTTTCGCAAATGGAGACATTACTGGTGCCCGCTCAAGCAAATCGATGAACAACAGGTGCAGTGCTATTTTACTGTAAAGTCAAATTTAAGGAAGTTGATTGACACCAGCAGTGGTTTTAGGAAGCAAAGGAATACTTCATATATTTTCATTTTATTTTAGAAGTTCTAACATAAGCTCCTTTTGATTTCTCAGTACCAAAACACTGAAGTGAGGTTTACAATGAACTAAGACCAAAGACACTGACTAGAGAAAAGATACAGATACACAATTGTTAATTTGTGATTCCCATCAACATAGTCATTGAACAAATAATTTAGTCACTCATAGCTCCAATTAGCTCCTGCAGAAGAAGACAGGGAAACTACCAGATAGACTGTACAAGGAACAGGAAACACCACCACGAGAGCTGGGTAGAGACTGCAGTTTCAGCAGCAAGTCCACAGGAACCAGCTCTTTGGTTTCATTTATAAACTCATTTTTGTCAAGTGTAAAGTAAGTGGTTTTGATTTCCATTCTGAGAAACAGGGCACCTTATTATATCTGGACACTTCTTCCCCAGATACCTAAAACTGATAGGTAAAATCTATTCTCAATCTTCTTGAAACACTAATTAAATAAATAAATATTATAAATTAAATAATCAATAAATATCATAAATTATAAAATAGTATAATATTATAAACTAATAAATAAAATAAGAAATATCTATCTAAAATAAGAAGACATTTCCATCCTCAAGGAGGTCTTGTTAAAGTAAATGAGTTAATATTTACGAAATTCTCAGGAGAGTATCTGATCTATAGTAAACAGTCAGTAACCAATACCTACGGTGAATACCTGACTTACTAATATTTTTCAAAATCCCAAAAAGTTAAGATGTACAAGAATGTAAATTTTAATTTCATTTCAGGCTTTTTCCAAGCAAATTTGAGTCTCGCATTTTCACAACTCCCAGTTGTACTAAATAGGTCAGACCTTCAAGTATTTTTCTGAATTTAAGAAACAATCATTCGATGTTGAGCGAACAAACCTCACCTTCTCCAAGAACCTCTGCAGTACAATTAGGATGAGAATTGAACTAGAATTAGAGGGGTTTAATAACTCTTTTTGACCTTAAAAATAGTCTTTCAGTCTCTTGCCAGAGCTGCATAAATAATCTGCTGGCCAAAGGTCTCTGCTAAGAACACAGAGGGTTAAATAAGTTAAAGCTCAATGTAAAATAAACAAGTGTGGAAGTTCTCTAACTTTGCTGACTTTGAGTAGAGTTGTGTAGCCAAACATACAGGGTCTTAAGTATTTCTTGAAATCAGAAAACCACCAAAGGAAATCTGTTGCATTGTTCTAAGATTCTGCAAATTGCTAGTATGGTAGAAATATATTGATTTCCTGATGAAAGCTTCTACATACTCAGGATGCAATAGGAAACTGAAATTAAGTTCTTCTGGATAGAGAATCATTCTGAAACACGTTGAAGTCTACACTGTCTCAAATTCTTCTCTCTGCAACAGACACTATTAAATATCCTCCACACCATCACGAAGACTCACAGACTGCATACATCTGTGGAGCCTACTAATTTCCTAGTCCAGAAAGAACCCTTGGCTGAGCCCTCCACACAAACTGAGATGGCATATGCTCTCCGTCAGTGCCAGATGAATTTAGAGTTCAAAATATTTCATCAGCAAAGAGCGTGTTAAGGATGTGCACATTTTCATTAGCACCCAGTATAATAAGAGCTCTAAGTAGAGAAATTTGAAGTAAATTTAAGTACTAGCACAGAGGAAAGGTTGAGGAGCTTTAAATATTGATAGATGATATCCACATAATCATGATCATTTCTTTGTTTCTCAAAGAAATGAGATATGCTTCACAGTGAATCTGATGATCACAATCAAAAAATTTCAGCCCTTCTCAAATCTGAGGGAGCAAAAAGGCTGTGGAGAGGCACCCCACATATATTTCAATCCAGCCCAAATATAAAGAACAAGACACCGGCCCAGGGCTTTGTATCTTCAGAGGATTGCTGTTGATAGTGTCTTGCTCAGTGCTATTGGATAGCCCTGTGTAACAAATCTGAAATTTCAAAGGTCAAATACAAGATGATTTTATAGTACACATACAAACATGTATAAATTATATGAAGTAATAAGCAAATATACCAGAGGGTAAAAATATAGTAGGAAAATTTGCTCATAGTTAAGCTATTCAATATATTTTTAAATTTTAATTTAAAATGTGGAATTATTGTGTAGCGTTATGAAACAGAAAATGCATTATTATGTAACATGATATTTAGATATGCAAGTAAGAAAATGCACAGCAATTGGCGTTTGAAGAGATAGTACAGTAGGTAAGGCATTTGCCTTGAACACAGCCAACCCCAGTGCAATTTCTGGCACCAAGTATGGTCCTTCAAAGACTGCCAGGGGTGATCCCTGAGCACAAAAGCACAGAGCCAAAATAAAGCCTTAGCACAGCTGGTAGTGACCTAAAATTTCTGCCCCAAAATATCAAACAAAATGAACAACTATTTTATATATGTATATTATATATGTCTGTATATGATATACATATGTATGTATCATAGCTATAGTATACATATGTATGACATATATATATGCACATATATACCATAGCTATGGATTTTGATTTTTAGTATATATGCATACTATATATATGTATATACACACATGTGTGTCATAGTTATGCATTTTGTTTTGCATATATTAGTGGTATTCCTGATTCTGAAATCAGAAACTGATTAAAAAATTCACTATGAGTTAGATCACTAAGTGTGACCCAAAAGCTGACAAAAAAAGGGAGGGCTATAAAAGTAACCTTGCGGTCCTGAAGTTGTCTCAATTCATACAAGTTGGAAGCACCAATGGTAACCTAACTTGAATAATATCCTAATTTAAATAATCTATTGTAAAATGTGGCAATCTGAGTATTATTTAAACGACCGTTATTTCAAATGTTGGAGACATCCAATCTTCCACTTAAAGTTAGTCCTTTCAAGATTGCATCGTTCCAAACAATAGCTTAGAAAAATAGAGTATGAATAACTGGAGACTAGAGTGTAAGAATCTGAAATGCCTCCTTGATTTGAAATGTGATGGTTTTTATAGCATTTCACTGAAAATCGGTCTTAACTAGAATAATGTAAGAATAATGTTCTTAGAGAATGAACTTATCTCAAATCAGGTGGGAATAAGAATCCAAACTAAGTTATCATATTTGAAGGCTTTGAAAATAAAACATGTCACTCAATTTTAGTAGCACACAATCTTCAAACTATCAAAACTAAAAGAGAAAGAACAGCACTTGAGGAACTTTTTCTAGTGCTTACATGCTTGGATCCTTCTAAAAATATGTTTACAATAACCTTATCACGAAGTCTGACATTGAAAATGTAGTTATTTAGAAAATAAAACATTAAACAACAGAATTTTCTTAATACTTCAACTTCCCAATTAAATAATATACAGGATGATAGTGATATATACATGCTATTACACATATAGATTTTAAATCATGCAATCTTTTACAAATCCTTAGTATAAAAATGATTTAAGTTATGCAAACTGCTATCTTAAATGTCTATTTAATAAGTAAATTTTAAATGTATTGCAAAGGAGGAGCAAAGAGAGCTTAAATAAAACACAGTTTTTATATTTGTTTCATTCTACCTCTTTTCTCCCTGGGGTGCCATGTGTGAGGCTCTGGGAAAGGGCTGTTGACTGAATTAAAATATTTGTAGCTGTAATTACTTTGCAGAACCACCATGGTCCACTTTTCCCAAATGTCATCCGGTCCTCGTATTTCTTTTCCTTCTACTTCCTTTCATACTTTAACAAGTCTGCTTCTCCTGTTTCCTCAAGTCTAATCTCATCTCACTTCCTACTGCAGATGCTTGACTAGTACTGGTGAAGCCAAAAGTTTCACATATTCAGAAATCTTCCCTAAAATCTAGTTTTCTAACAGTCCCTTTCGCTTACAATAAGCACTCCCATAAGCTGATTTTTAATTCAGTCTTTCAACAACCCAATTTCCCACCTGTGTTTAACACTACAGCCCCCGACCCAGCAACGACAAGCAATCAATCTTATATGTTATCTTCAGGGGTCATGTCTTAGTTTTAGGCCAATTTTCTTTGTATTTAGGCACAAATGTGCAAACCACACTATATAACCCTGCAAAACATCAATGAGAAGGCTTAATTAAGTAACATTGACAGATAAATCCATTTCTTTCGCAGTAATCAAATCAAAGCAGGTTGACATAACACAGGAACTTAATACAGTTATTCTCTTGTAATTGGAAAAAGGCCCTTTACTTCTCATTAAAGCAATCTTCTGGGTATTGGCATAATAAGAAGGCTCAGAGCTTTAATACTGCCCTATAAAAATCTCAAGATAGAGACCCCTTAAGCAAGCAAGTCAGATTATCTAATTCCTTGATCACAGCAGAACATGTCGTTCCTAGGGTTTTAAACTACTAAATTCTTTATCTCTGTTGCAATTAAAAAGAGGTAAATCAGAATCGAACCCATACTATGGCAATCTGTAAAAATGTATAAGTTGTTTACAGTTTTATACATCTCTATCCACACGTATTTGAAAGAAAATGTCCCATTAAAAATGATTTTGAAATACTTCATGTGAAATTGTAATAGCTTGGATCAAGAAAAACTCTCATTGTTTTACTTAATGGGCTCAACAGGATACATTTTGCCTAACTTTATAATCTAATACTCAACAATATAGTAAAGTAAGGCCGGCAAGCTACCGAGAGTATTCAATATGCCAGACACAGTAACAGTAACAATATAGTACAACTTGGTTAATCAAAACTATAAAATAATAAACACTGAAGAAGAGCACTTAATTTTCATGATATTTTAAGTTTTAGAAACAGTAAGTCACCTGGTCAATTGATGTGGGGTTGGTTTAACTAGGTTAAAACCCAAACAAATGCGACAATATTACATTAAGTTCATATGTCCAAATGAAGCAAAATTAATTTTCATTCATTTACTCCAATTTTGAGGGTGCTTCTGTTACTTATCTAATTGTGCATCAATATCAAAATGATTCTAGCAACTCTTCCTGGAAGGATAAGATATAATCTAGATTACAATTCCCAAATATGATGATCATCAAAATCTCCCAAAAGCTTAAATTAAAATTCCACAAGTATCCTGTATCCTGGCTCTACCACGAAACTTACCAAGCAGAATCTAGTCAAGAAAACTTATCAGTGACAGAAGTCAAGGAAAAAAATTTAGTTTTATTTTTCCATTTCTCTACATTTTTGTTTAAATTTAAAGATTACAATGCATTCAAAATTATATGTTGTTATGCCCTTTACCAATTTATAAATATTTTGCATTTAGTATTTTCAAACTTAATATTTCTTTGTGCATTTCCTAAGACTAAAAGCAATATATTAATCAAAATCAGGGAATTCACTATTGACGTAATAGTTCTATCTTAACCATGATCTATGTATTTCAACTCAACATCCTCCACACCTTTTTTAGAGGGCTTATTCCAGAATCGCCCACTAAACTGAATCAGATTTGGCTTTCACTTATTTTTATCAGAAACAATCCCTCACTCTTCCTTTTCATTTTGTGATAGTGGCATTGTTGAAGACTACAGGCCAACTGTTTTATAGACTGTTTCTCAATGTTGGTCTATTGGATGCTGCCCCATTATATTTGGGTAGACCAAACACTAAAAATGGCCTGTGTCTCTCCCAGGATATTACACGTAAATTCACATAATCTGGGGAAAATTAAGAGGGGGGGGAAACATTAACATCATCTACTAGTGGGCTCACCTTTATTTACTATGCTAATTTCATCACCTGGTCATGGTACTGTGGGAATTCTCCACTGTGTAAATAGAACTTTTCCCTGTGCAACTCATAATCTATGCAGAGATGTTTCCAAACTATTAACTAATTTTTAATTTTATGTATATTGAAAAAACACAAAAGTGTATAAAGTAAAAAAGTGAAAATCCCTTAAACTTCTACTGCTGCCACTGTCAGATCAACGATGACCTATAATGGTTTCCTAGGCAGCCTCACAGAATCTTGGGTCTGTGATCAAGAAAACCATACAAACACAAAGCATGGAACACAAAATCTGATGAAGAGTTCTATTCCATTTAACTTGATCAGAAATATTTCTAGCATTTCTGCCCTCTGGTCATTTCAACAGACATAATAGTGACAGCCTTGTGTCCTAGGTCAAGATAGGGAGGAGAGGGTGTATTATATAATATATATTATGTAGAAGAATAAATAAAAGCATGTAATAATACTATTAACTTTGAAGGAATTCAGGCCAGATAAAGACAAGACGAGCACACACTTGTCAATCTAGGTAATGTGAAAGGACATGTTTAAGAACCCACTCTGGAGTCAATGCCACCCTAAGAATTTGTTCTTTGCCTATTTTTCTCACATTCTCTACAGGATAAAGTAGAATCTGGGCCAGGAAGCTAAGTTGGAGCATAAGTTTTCCATTCTGGAGTCCCAGCTCCTACTCCTGAGTACCACTAGGACAACCCCCAACCACAGTGCTGGGAATGGCCCCAAAACAAAATAAATGAAATATAAGAAAAGTAAACAGAGGTATGTCAGGGCAGGAGCACTTTCCAATTAAAATCCAAGGGAGAGGTCAATGTACTTAGGACAGACGGGGGAAAAATGTTTTTTCATAGGCTTACCGAAAGAAAAGTGGAAGGAAGCATCGAAAATGTTTTTTAAAAAGTAGGAAGTAAAATGAAGTCATGAAAATATATTCCTACATTTCAAAGTGAAGTGCAAAAAAAGAACTGGGCATGGCTACAAAGTAAGGAGAACAACTTGTGCACAGAAAGGATTCTTAAGTCAACCTGGGTCCTTTAATAGGATCTATATATATAGGGCTGGAGCGATAGCACAGCAGGTAGGGCGTTCGCCTTACAAACGGCCAACATGGCCGACCCGAGTTCGATTCCTCCACCCCTCTCGGAGAGCCCGGCAAGCTACCGAGAGTATTCGATATGCCAGACACAGTAACAACAAAGTCTCCAATGGAGACGTTACTGGGCCCGCTCGAGCAAATTGATGATCAACGGGAGGGCCTTTACCTTTACCTTTATGCATATATATATATATATGCATATTGCACAAGTATGAGTTACTAATTGAAATCAAGATGGGAATGATATTACCCTAGAAAAAAAGGCTATATTGTTAATAAACTGTAAGAACTAGTGAATTTTAACCAATTTAGAAATAAATACTTAGAAATTGCCCTCACAATTCTATTAGGTCTTGAAGATACAAGCAAATATTTTACTAAGTTTGGCTTATGAATGTGTAAGTGGATATAAAAATCCCAACACACACAAATACAATAAATTTATACACTGGAACTTACTAATAATTTAAGAGGTATTATTATTATTATTAATGATGTTTAAATAGCTACCAGATGTTGTGACTTATTCACTGATACAGTCTTATCTTTTTATCAGAGTGATTAGAGATGTGTGTCTGGTGGCTTAAGGATTTTACATTTTATCTTGCCATTATACAAGTACATGTTTTGCATTATGCTTTCCAACATGTTTCCTATACCTATTTTATTTCAAATGAATTACTGAGAATTACTGAAAGTACGAAATTAGGATTAGAAGTGATTGTATACTTAATTATAAGTAGACTAACACCATTTTACAAAAGCATAAAAAGAGAAAGAAATTGGTTGATAGTCTACATAAAAGGGCATTCTTCAAAAGATTTACCCTCTTCCTTTCATGATTGAATTCTAACAACCAAATATTTGCTGAACTCATTAGAATACTGGCTAAAACAGGAAAGTTAAATAATAAAATAGCTGGACTTTTATAGAAATATAATTTCTAAAGGGTTTCTGGATAACATCCAGATCAAAGTGTAAGCCTGGTTTTATGCTCAAGGATCACACCTGATAGGGTTCGGGAATTATATGACATGCTGGGGATCATACCTGGATCTGCCACGAACAAATCAAGTGACCTACTCACTGTACTATATCTCCAGCCTAAATACACGTTTTTAGTAAATGTTAGCAATGAAACATAAATTGCTCATCAATCTCTGAGCTGTCCTAGAGCCTATATAATACCACTTCTCTTCTCTCTCTCTCTCTCTCTCACACATACACACACACACACACACACACACACACACACACACACACGTGCGCGCGCGCGCGCGCGCACACACGCACGCACGCACGCACACATGCCACAAGCCTGGAATAGATTTGAGAAAGGTCTAGGGCTGTGAAAGCAGGTCCAGTCACAACAGACTGAAGTGGGGCCTGGGAGCCTAGAAAGCATTGTAATGCTCAACCAGAAGAATATGGAGACAGGATGATGTCTCATACAAGGGGAATCAAAGAGCATTATAAGGGAGTAACAAGTGGTCAAAGGCAAGAGAACCTGGGAACTGCTCTATGGAAATGAGCTTTCCATGGCAGGGAGATGGTGAGGGGAGGGAAGAAAGAAAGTTTTGGGTGAAAGCCACAGACAACAGTGGAGGGAAGTGGACGCTCTGATGGAGGGTGAAGGATTTAAACACTCTGCACAAGGAACCCCATCATTACAGTACAGTAAATCACAGTGACTCAAATAATTACTCTAAATGAGCCCTGATTTCCCCCAAACCATGCTACTACTCTTCTTTCACTTCAGAGCAGTCAAAATATTTCTGCATTACTTTGCTGGTTCACCTTTTGGGATGAAAAGCTGAAATGCATTAGAACACGTGGTTTGGTATTTTCTTAAACGAAATACATTCAACTCATGAGTATAAATGTTTTCACTCTTTTTGCTCCTTGGGTCTGCAACTTGGTTGCACCCTGCCGTCCCCCCATCCGACAGCAATGGAGTACTGACTAGAAAGGAATGAGCAACTGTGATGTACTGATCTCACAAATGCACTGGGTACAATGATAAAAAGCCAAAACTCTTCCTCAGGAATGGAAGAAATGTTGTCAGTTTGAAAGGAGAGAGAAGCAAAGACCTGAAGAATGACAATAACCAGGCATCTTGAAAGAAATCAAGCCGGGAAGGGTCCTGGGGGAAACTAGTGCTTTCAATGGAGAATAATGATTTATCTGATGAGATTAGCAGAAAGTTTGATTGGAAAAGATGCCTTCTTGACATAACAAAGATTGCAATGTTACTTTAAGATTTTTTTTTTGGGTAGGAAAAAAACAGTTCCTGCCAAATGTGGTCTGTAACAGCACAGGCTAGCCATGAGTGATACAGTGGGAAAATAGCCACTAAGCCAGATTTTATTTGATTTGTACTGATGATTTTTATTAGAATACATGGATCATTGCTTCAACCTTTTCATGTAAAACCAAATCAAATTCAAAAACTCACACATCAGTCACCTAACCTTATGTCATTCCTTCTGCTTTACTAAAGTTGAGCCACATTTCAGCTGATCTGTCCTCGATAAATCGCTCAGCTACTCAAAACTGTTGCGCCAAATTCTGGGAGGCAAGTGGTACACAAAAGAAACCACAAAATCTGCAGCAACAAGCAAACCAAAGAAAGGAAACACTGCAGGTTCCGTAAATACTGAATAAAATCAAAGCAACGAACAGCCACCAAAACAAGATAAAACTAATTCATTTTATCAGTCCTATTGCAACTTACTTTAAAAACATGCCCTTTAACACCCAGCCAATTTTTCTCTTTAATTCAAGGCACTGAACAGGATTCTGCAACACAGTTTCTCTGAAACCACCCCCCCACACACACACACATACACACACACAAAATCCACAATTACATGGCATAAAATCGCTTTGTATTTTAATCAATTTTACAAATTACAAATAACAATTTTACAGATTAAAATTATTTTAACTTTAAGGTTAAAAAGTTAATTGTTAAAAATCACAATTGTAGAAAGATTCTATATTGTTAATGAAAACAATTGTGTCATTAAAAGAAAAGTCATTGAATTCCATAAACCAAGGTAATGGGTTTCTGATAAAAAAAAAAAAGTCCCATATGTTAGTTTCCACTTGGTATTTCCTTTTTTGTATTAGCATTTTCAGTATTTCCTCCTAAACATGTGACTGAAAGTTTAAATCCAAACCCAAAAGCAACAATTAATACTTGAATATCTACTTCAAGCTGACAAATCAACTCGATTTAATTTTCTTTAAAAATCGGGGGGCTGGAGTGATAGCACAGTGGACAGGGTGTTTCCTTGCATGCGGCCAACCCGGGTTCGATTCCCTGCATCCCATATGGTTCCCAGAGCACCACCAGAAGTAATGCCTGAATACAGAATCAGAAGTAACCCCTGTGCATCACCAGGTGTGACCCAAAAATCAAATAAATAAATAAACAAAAATCCTATTTGCTCCTGAAATTGTTTTCTCTTCAGCAAAAGCAAACAGTTTTCCCAGTTAAAGGTGGCAGGCTCCAAACTCACTGACTTAGGGGCTCCCCTCGTGGCTTCAAGGTCCCTGGCTGTATCCCTACAACCCCAAGATCATCAGATGTGGCCTTTATTAAAATAAGTAACTTCTAAAGGCTGACTATGTACCACAGGCAGTGCCTAATTTTCTATCTGAAAACTAGTGGTCTTCAAACTTTTGGGTCCTGGTGAAAACTTCTGTAGACTTTAAGATTATGTTTTTCACCTTGAGATTATGTTTTTCACCAATCCCTATTTCTTTCTCCTCTGATCACACAGGAAGTTATCTTATCCTGTGGAACTTTTTATCATCTGTGTGGGAGGGACGGTCACAAAACTAAAATTTGAGCAATAAGAGAACGTGAGCAAAAATAATGCATATTGGGGCTGGAGAGCTAACACAACGGGTAGGGCATTTCCCTTGCACGCAGTCGACCCGGGTTCGATTCCCAACATCCCATATGATCCCGGCACTACCAGGAGTAACTACTGAGTGCAGAGCCAGGAGTAACCCCTGTGCAACACTGGGTGTGACCCAAAAAGCAAAAAAAAAAATAAAATAAAATAAAATAAAATAATGCATGCCTTTTCCAAGTTTGATCTCTGAATTCCCCCATGCAGTTCTCCATGAGCTTTATCTTTCCGCTTTCAACCCTATCCAACAAATCCAGTGAATTCCTGAGGGTACAGATAATGCCAAAACTAAAGCATAAAAGCACCCGGACCTGAAGGACTGAGGCACCCTAGGGACACCAGAGGTCTGTGACACCAAAGAGAAACACTCTGCAGTATTAAGCTACTAAAGTTTGGGGTAGTTTGTTCCAGCAATTAGCATACCCTGACTAATGCATCCTCCAAAGCAGACTTCCGTGAATTCTGGTGCTATGATTCTATCTTCCAAGCAAAGCAAACATACACAGCTAGAGCTGGCACTAGTCGGAACTGCGAAGTAGAGGAAACTGGTCTTTGAACTATCCTTCTCTCCCTTTCAGACTTGTTTTCCCCTCTTAGCATTTCCTCCCTCTGAGCACCAAATGTTCTCAGGCTGCTCAGTCTCGTCTGTCTCAAGGAAATAAATCCAATACGTTCATTAGCCATTCTTTCTCTCAAGCATCATCAGCAACCATGAGTGGTGAGCTGCTTGCTAATTGTGTAAATTTGGAACAATCCTTGAACATATCAGATTCTGTGTGCCCTCAAATTTTAGACAGGAATGCTTACATCAGTCCTACAATATTACTGTGATGATGTGATTATTTATGAAAAATGTCACCATGGAACCTGAAACACAATAGAAACTCCAAAATAGAATGACTCCTATATTTGTTATGATTACTATTATTATCGTGGTGTGGTATTTGACACCAAAGGGAATAGAAAAATCAATATCAAATAGAGCTCTTGCTCTCTAAAACATATCATCTAGATTGGGCAAGAAAAACCATCCATACAAAAACTGATTGCTAAAAGAATGGGTAAGTGTGGATTTCAGAAAGGAAAGACATATAGACTAGAACTATCACTTGCATAAGATTGGTGATTTAGGGTGCAGACGAGGAAAGAAAGAGCAGTAGCACCCTGAGGGGCTGTACCAGCATTCTGACATATGTTCCCAGTACTCTGTGATACACTTGCGTTACAAAGGCAAGTCAAAACTGGTGGTGGTGAAGGCATTGACACCAGGGAAATTGGCAGACATTGCAAATCAAGGTATTTGTGGAGTTTTAAAAAATATTAGTATTGAGGGCGGAGCAATAGTACAGCAGGTAAGGGGTTTGTCTTGCATGCAGCCAATCTGGGTTCAGTCCCTGGCATCCCATATGGTCCCCCAAGCACCACCAGGAGTAATTCCTGAGCGCAGAGCCAGGTGTAACCTCTGAGCATCACTGGGTGCTGCCCCAAAAAGCAAATGTATGTATG
Organism: Sorex fumeus; assembly: GCF_029834395.1. Classification (NCBI taxonomy): domain Eukaryota; kingdom Metazoa; phylum Chordata; class Mammalia; order Eulipotyphla; family Soricidae; genus Sorex; species Sorex fumeus. The sequence continues at coordinate 57,146,607 of NW_026606185.1, forward strand.
TATGTATGTAAGTATGTATGTATGCATGCATGTATGTATGAAATAGCTAAGAAGACGAAGAACCTCCGGCTCCTGGCACATCTCTGATTCCACTGTTCTTCCTGCATTAAAATACGCCTCAGAGATCTGGGCCCTACAAAAACAGGATGAGAACTCTATTCGGGTCTCCCAAAGAGGAATCAAAAGAGCTATGCTTGGAGTATCACATTTCACTCAAATGAGAGAAAGAATCCGGAGTTCCGATCTCCGTGCATGATCAAGAATCAGGGACACTGTCTCGTTTGCCAAGGCATCGAAAATCAGATGGGCTGGACACGTAACGAGATTTGGAGACGACTGCTGGACTAGAGCCGTTACTGACTGGATTCCACAGGACGTCAAAAGACCGCATGGCCGCCCACCTACAAGATGGTCAGACTTCTTCGTCAAGACCATGAATGATCCGTTTGAGGCTCTTCTTGTTTCTAGAATAAACAGACGCCACTGGGCTACACTAGCACGCGACAGGGATGAATGGAGAAGCTACTGGCGCCCGCTCGAGCAAATCAATGATTAACGGGAAGTCAAGTGATCAAGTGATATACACACTTATAAAGACTTATAATGGCATCAAAGAAAACTCATTCATTGTGCTCAATTTTTATTCAAACTGCCTGTCTCTAACAATCTCTAGTAGGCTGTACTGTCCTCATTTTATAGATGATAAATCAGACCTCAGAATATGTTGTGACTGGCAAGCATCTTGATGACCGGGCCCCTGCACTAAAAAAAGTGAAGGACATCAAAATTTCTTTTACTCAGCATGTTAAATACACACACACACACACACACACACACACGCACACGCGCGCGCGCGCGCGCCTGCCTTAAGTTCAGGCAGTCTTCCTTCAATACTCACTTTTTCACCATTATTCAATTAGCTCCTCTCTATAACTCCTGAATCGATATCTTTTTTTCTCAACACACTTCCTGGTTACATCCAATTCAAAATTTTGTACATTATTCCTTCAAGCAGTACCCATTACATTGACTCAATAAATAAATTTGTGCTAAGAGCTCATCAATCAATCAATGGTTTTCCATACTCCTATCTATACCAAAGCATTCCATTTGAGCTTATGAGTAAGTCTGGATCTAGAAGGCCCTGGGATGCCTCTCGGATTAGAAGAGGTCTCTGCCATTAGTTCAGTAACGATGGCTATTAACAGCTGATGTCAAGCTTGGATATGTTCCTGGAGGATGAGAAAAGCCAGGAAATACCACCAGGTTTTAGGTACTCTGAGACTCCAGGAAACATCTGTACCGTGGGTAACTTTAAAATGGCAGTGCGCACTTACACTTTGGTAATACATCATCACTCCTTTTCTGCCTGACAACCTTGGCCATGGCACAAGATCCTAGAGCTCTCCAAGGGCAGGAAAACAAATGGGAAAAGGCTCCAAAATACAAGAGCATTCCCTCTACAGGAATGGAGAGACACGTGGGAACATACCAAGACACACAAGAACTTGGTCTGCTGGCAAGACACACAGGAACATATGAATAAAGGTATGAAAGTCGCACTGGTCACCATAGAAAAAAATGCCGAGCAGGACTCAAGGAAGATACAGCCTTGTACAAAGCACACCGATTATTCGGAAAAGTTGGAAAAGCACCAAAGCACAGGAGCAAGAAATTCGCATTTGTGTTTTGGAAACTGCAACACTGGGGAACTGCATTAGTAAGATGAGAAGTCAGAATAAAAAGACTGATTAGGAGGCAAGAAATTACTGTTATAAAAAAATAAAAGAGTGCAGGATTATACAAGGAACGCGGGAGTACAGACAGAACTTAACTAATTTAGGAAAGTGAAGCAAATAAGTACTCAGGAATTGTTCCTAGGTTTTGGTTTGAAGAATACTGTTGTAGATATTTAAGGAAATGATGGTTTAGGGGGGGGGGAAACCTTAATACATATGACAGTTTGCATTTTAATTGTCTATTGGGCACCCAAATTTAATATCGAGCAAAATAACTATGTGTGTGAAAGGCAATTTCGGCTGCAGTCTAATGGAAAATCCCTGTTACACAGAGAATTTATTCGTTCAGATAAATGGAAGTCTGGAGATAAGGCAGGTTTCAGGGTTGACATCCAGTGGGTCCAACACATTATCAAGAACAAAGGGATCCTTCCAGCCCTTCTTACTTTGCCACTTTCATGTTACTATCCTAAGCAGGAATCTATCATAGCTAAAAGACTTCTGGGCCTACTTGCACTCTCATTGATCTACTTATTGAGTGTTCATTTAAAAAAAAGAACAAAAGTCCTCCTAAACTTTACTATGATTGGCACCATCGTGGAAGTAATTCCAAAAATCAGGAAATACAACCAAATGATCTAAATCAAAACACGCTGATGTGGATGGAATCACCCTGATTTGCTTTGGCCAATCAGAGCTAGAGAAATGGTAATCCCAGACAGACTAGACCACAGGAGTGAAGGAGTGGGGTACACTCTAGCAAGAAAATCCCATCAAGAGGTTGCCTTGGTGCCTTCAGTCTATGAAGAGGAAGCAAGCAGGCGAAACATCAAACACGTTTGTCAGGGAAAATATGAATCCCATCATGGTACTCACATCCTTAAACTCTTCAAAAATTGCCTCAGTGACAGCAGAGTAAGAGAAACTTTTTTTCCTTTTTTTCTTTCTTTTTATTTATTTATTTTTTTTTGCTTTTTTGGGTCACACCCAGCAATGTTCAGGGGTTATTCCTGGCTATGCACTCAGGAATTACTCCTAGCGGACCGGCTCGGGGGGCCATATGGGATGCTGGGAATCGAATCCGGGTTGGCCACGTGCAAGGCAAATGCCCTATCTTCTGTGCTATCACTCCAGCCTCAAGAGCAACTTTTTAAAATAACAGATTCCTAAACCATCTTGCACAACCAACCTGGTTTCTTTTCACAAGTCTCCTTGTCCCTGGCAGTGCACAGACACCTCTGACCCTCCTGCTTCAGAACATGAACAGCATCCACTGAGAGAAACTCGGACCCACTAGCACCGCTCTGCTTTCCTACTTGGCCTGTTTCCCTCTTCTATCAGCTCTCGGCTGAATCATTGCTTCATCAGGGAAGCTTTCCTCATCCTCCTAAATCAGGAGTCATGTTCTCCATCACTGAACTTGTCAGAGGTTAACTTTTCCATTTCTACAGTTCTCAGTTCCTTTCTTGGCCCCCTGAACAAAATACTGCATGAAAAATGGTACAGTATCTGGTTTGCTTTGGCTCCTACCCCCAAGTACACGGCAAAGTGTCGGATATCTGGTTCACCAAACCATTTAAATGGGCTATCGGGCTGTGCACCTTAAAAAGCACAAAAACTATTGACAAAAATACCTAAAGTTACCAAACGTTCAGCAGAGGACAATGTAACATGATAAAAACCACAAGTAAGTTTACCTTACCTGGTAATAACTACAGAAACTCAACCAAAATGATTAACTTAATGCATTGCATGGGATATCCCTTTCTCCGTAATTTGTCTGTTTCACAAATATGCAAGTATAGGTTAAGATTCGGCAAGAAGATGCAGATCAGTACGCGGTACGCTTAACACACTGAAACACTTGCCAGTCACATGACCGAATAGGAGTTAATGTACAAATCTCCAGCACTGCGATTTCTATAGTAAAAATGCAGTGAAACAGTCAGGCTTCATGTATGTTTTATCCCCTGACAGAAATCATCCTTTATATGGTCATTGTAAAGGGAAAGATGTGCCTCTTTATGTTCACTCTGATATGCACCCTAGTGATTTGATACATTTTCTATAATCATTGGCCTCAGGACAGAGGAGAAAACAACTGTTACCTCCACAGTAAAACAGCTTTCTGGGATCTGCGGAGAGCAAGGCAGAGAGGGGTCGACAGCCTCTGTTAGTGACTCACGTAGCAGTTACAGCTCAGCAATTTTCGAGAACCTTTCCGTCAAAACCTCCCCCATTGTTTTTAATAAGGTGTCATTAATATTTAGACTTGCTTTCAAGCTCTTGTTCCCTCTTGAAAACATATCTGTCTCCATCCTCTGTTTCTCAGCTTGTTTATTTCCACTCTGGAGAAGCCTGTGTTCTCTCTCGACCTACTTCCCTCTTTCTCTCTCGTCACATCTTTCCAAATAAGTTTCAATAACAACTACCTTGCTTTGCAGGAAAAAGGTACCGTTAATAGTAAAAGCTATGCTTTAAATATCAATAATCAGAACAGTAAAGACACAACATGGAACACTGAGTTTACTGCTTTCAACTTTTCAAAGTAGTCTCACCCCGAGTATTCCATCCTACCTTAGATTAGGTATGTCAGAGAAATTTAGGGGTGGGTTCAAGTCCCAAAGTGCAGAACACTGGAAAAACTAGAAAGAAAGAACTCATGATTTCTCCTCTCAGTCCCTTTTCAAATCTCCTGGCACTATGTCCTTGCTGCCATGAAAGAAAGTAATCTCTCTTGATAGCCATAGCTTGAATTAAGACAAATGATACTCTCTCTGACAACAACAAAAGTTATCTTTCCTAACAAATCATTCATTATTCCAATTTTCCAATGATCCGAAATGCTTTGGGTTAAAATTTCTCTTAAATGGAAAATTCAGCTAACTACTAACTCTAAGAAGCATTTTAATGCTTATTTTCATGTATTTTTACCCCCTTTGCCTCTACAGAAAAAAGTATGTTTGAGCTGAAGGTCCACTAAAAAGATGAAAGTCTTACTTTGTAAGCTATACCTGAAAATTCTCAAACATAAGAATACAGTACAAAAGCCAGGCAATTAGCAACCAGCCAAGGAAGAAAAGTGCAAAATAATGGACAGTTCTAGCAAACTATACATATCACCTTTCTCTTAATTGTGCATGACAGTAGGTTCCAGAAGTAAATTGCAGGGGAGTGGCAGACAAATTTGTCATAAAAGTTCATGTACAAAGGCTTAATTAAGCACATCAGTGTCTCCCTGTGTTTGGAAGAAAAAATAATCTCAGCTTAGCAGGGTTATAAAAATACAAATATCACTTCTTTCCCTTTATTTAAAACATTAGTTTATCAAAAGATGCAATGGTCCTAATAGTCTGCTCTGCCTACCCAGTATTCATGCCCATCTTCCAACAGAACAAACCTGGGGGTCAGGGGTATTGTTTATTCGCACGTAGCACCCCTCCTCCAAGCAGAAGGTAACCTCATCTCCAGTTACAGAAGTAAATTCTGAGCACTTCTGCCACGTACGTCCCTGGTTTACCTTGGCGAGGGGCTGGTTTTTAAATAAAAAAGGCCCTCCCGTTGATCGTCGATTTGCTCGAGCGGGCCCAGTAACGTCTCCATTGGAGACTTTGTTGTTACTGTGTCTGGCATATCGAATACGTCACGGGGAGCTTGCCAGGCTCTGCCGTGCGGGCGAGATACTCTCGGTAGCTTGCCGGGCTCTCCGAGAGGGGCGGAGGAATCGAACTCGGGTCGGCCATGTTGGCCACGTGCAAGGCAAACGCCCTACCCGCTGTGCTATCGCTCCAGCCCGGTTTTTAAAAGCAATTCATAAAAACATAAAGGCAGTCTACCCTCAGTTAGAAAGGTCCTCATATTGTAGAGCAAGAGACACATTCGTTGATTTTGATCTCTGTGGACATTTTCTTGTTTATGTGCAATGTATTATGGACAAACTGGCAGGCTACCATATGTAACCTGCCCACATGGCAGAGTCTGGCAAACTCCCCGTGGCGTACCCAACATGCCAAATACCAGTAACAATGATGGGTCTCATTCTCCTAACCCTGAAAGAGTCTTGAATATGTCACTTTTTAAAAATCTCAGGGCTAGGACGAAGGAGACATTACTGGGGCCTGCTCAAGGCAATCGACGAACAACAGGATGATCGTGATCGTACAATGTATATAACTCCAAGAATCTCCATAGAGTCTCAAAATGAAGCCAGTAGACAGAGGAGGAAAATCTCAAAATCCAAATTAAGTAAATAAATTCTTGACGTTGAAGTCAATTTGAGTGAGTCTGGGTTTTGCTGCCATTTAAAATATCATAAATCATAAATCATCTTCATTTGCCCCCCCCCAGCAGTAGACTTATGAATCTAATACTCTCGGAAGTTCTGCAACAATAAATGCCAGCTCTTCATCTATGGAAGGCCAACATCACCTACTCAATTACATTGGCCCAAGCTCCACTAGGGCATCATTTTACAAGTTCCATGTCCTATAACTGAATTCTTCTCGAAGAGATGCACGTATCTATTATCAATTCCCTTGATTTCTCAGCTCAATCCACAAATACCCGCCATGAAATACTAAATGGGCATTGAAAGAGAATAGTCGCCCAGAAAAAGTATAAGATGAATAGGAACAAATGAGATACTACAGGAATGAGGCACTAGCCTTGTTCAAAGCTGACCCTGTTTAGATCATGGACACACCACAGAGTTCCCTAAGCACCACTCGGGTGTCTGAGCACAGACACCAGAAGCAAGCCGTGAGCATAGCCAAATGGAACCCGGACCAGGGGGTCATTCTGGGTGGTGCTGAGGGGACCATGTGATGCCAGAGATCCATCCAGGCCTCCAGAATCTCAACATCTATACTCTAGCCCATTGTGCCGTCTCTCGGGTCCAAAAGAGTTTCTCCTTGATAAGCCAGCATCACACCTACACACACTGTCACTATGAAGGAGCATTCAATAAGGACAGAGAACAGGCTCTTTCAAAATTTTAAGTCATGTATGGGAGCTGTATGCATTTTTCTAGAGAAGGAGATGAGCTAACACTGGCTCATCAGAGCAGTTTCAAAATCTAAGAAGGCTGAGGACTGGGCCAAGAGAAAGTATGAGAGGCCGAGGCATATTCATGTGGCCCACTCCCATTCGATCCACAGCACTCCAAAGGGTCCTCCGAGCACAGTTAGGGGTGAACACTAAGCATAGCCAGGAGTAAGCCCTCCACACAGCAGGGTATGACCCCAAAATATAAGAAAAAAAAAGGAAGATTAAGAACCTTGCTCTAAGATGGCTTAAAGGCTTAAAGGGCTAAGCACATGTTTTACAGGCAAGAGGTCAGGGTTCAGTCAGCAACAACATATGATCTCCCCCAAGTACTAAAGGTAGCGACCTCTGAGCATAAAACATGGAGTAACCTCGGAGCAAAACTTTGGTTTTGCTATCGCCCAAAATAAAAAGAAGAGCAGAATATCCCTGACTCAAGATCAACCAGTGTTATAAGCAAACCACACTATCAGAACATGAGACACATTCTCACCACTGGTGTAAGGCCGGTAAGAGCAGAAAGCACCTTTCCCAGATCCTCATATTTCTTGCTCCAGGTAAGCCAACCCTACGCACTAATACTATGCAGATTTTGCAATAATTGGCAAGAGTAAGATCTTGTGTAGCTCCTGGGGTCTCATGGGATATTCATACACCCATAGAAGGAAAAATAAGTCCTGTCCTTAAAAATACAAAACATAGGAAGACAAAAAGATAGTACTGAAGTGAAGTGCATGCAAACTACCCTCAGTTGGATCCCAGCAACACAAATCCCCCGTCCCCCCAGTACTTATGAGTACAGTCCGGGAAGCCCCTGAGCACAGGTGGGATGACCAGGTCCAATAGTGCAAGACCTTGGGGGCCAGGCCTGCTGGCAGAGAATCAATAAGAGGTGCTCCCAGACCTCCTAAATACGACTCGGGCAGCCTCTCACCCTCCTCCCCCCACCACATTGATAGAGCACAACCAACTTACAATGCGTTGCCTTGGCAAATGAATATTGCTGAATATTGTGTTCAAATTTAGTTGAGGAGAAAAAAGAAGCATTTGCAGAAACGCCGAACTTTAGCAAAAAGAGTTTTACATTAATCTACAAGAGGCAATTATACAACAAGGAATCGATTACTTGAACATTTTGAAAATAAATGGACCTGTTAACAGAAAATCTGAGAGGCACAGCAGGACTTCAAGAAAAGGTAGGGAGCACTGTAAACATTGCAGAGCACAAAGTGGGGGATGACAAAAAAGATAAGAGAAGGCAAAGTGGAAAGTGACAACCCAGGTAGGAAAGGGCGTGTGTATATATATCTATATATACACATGCTGTAGAATTAAGGAGGCTTTCAAGTCATGAAGAAGTAACTATTAGAAATAACAAAAAGATCCCAGTTTTCTCCATCAGCACTGCTTACAAACATTTTACCACCTTATATGAGTTCACTAAAGCAGCCTCTACTAATTTCTCCCCCTCCTTTCCTCTCTCATTTCCACCTTTCATAGAAACCTAAAAAACAGTTCCTCTGATTTCTAAGTTGCCCCCTACTCCAACCTTTCATAAGCTACTAAGAACTGTCACTTCTCCATACAAAAACCTTTTTAAATGCTCCCAATTACTTTTGTAATAAAATTACAATCTCTTGACAGTACTTAGTGGCTGGAGGTTCAGTATTTACCTTCTTTTTTTGCATTGCCCTAATGACTATGCTACTTCCTTTTGTATATGTCAGACTCATAATTGCTACACAATGTATTTCTGGTTGTCTGGACTGTGTGTTTTTCCTCTACCTTGAAAACATTTTGTTTTATGCAGTGAATTCATGGAGAATGAATGAAAGATGAATCTATTTAGAACACACATACACTTTAATAAATTAAATACATCTGTATGTAGTATTAAAACAGAGCTAAATGATAAAGTACAAATTCCTCACAAAGTTGGAATATAAGATTCCCGCAATGAATTTACACAGAATTTAATGTTACTAGTCCAGCTTTAAAATTTTAATTGTACAGGTGGCACATGACAAATGAAAGTTATATAGCACTAAATTATTGTGGTATGGTATCTTCTGACAGCAAATATGAAATTTTATTTAGCTCTTGATAGGTTACGGATTTTTATATGTAATGGTATTTCATTATTATAGGAGAAAAAGTTTGAATACATATGTACAGCAGTGTATTCTGGACATCTTAAAGAGCGATAGCACAGCGGGTAGGGCGTTCGCCTTACAAGCGGCCAACATGGCCGACCCGAGTTCGATTCCTCCGCCCCTCTCGGGGAGCCCGGCAAGCTACCGAGAGTATTCGATATGCCAGACACAGTAACAACAAAGTCTCCAATGGAGACGTTACTGGGCCCGCTCGAGCAAATCGACGATCAATGGGAGGGCCTTTACCTTTACCTTTATGAATTTACATAAATGTATTTGCAAAGTGTTTTCTCTACCAATAACCTGGAGCACTGCAGCAATGTCTCCCATTGTTCATTGATTTGCTCAAGCAGGCACCAGTAATGTCTCCATTGTGAGACTTGTTACTGTTTTTGGCATATTGAATACGTCACCAGGAGCTTGCCAGGCTCTGTCGTGCGGGCAGGATACTCTTGGTAGCTTGCCAGGCTCTCCAAAAGGGATGGAGGAATCGAACCCAGGTTGGCCGTGTCCAAGGCAAATGCCCTACCCGCTGTGCTATAGCTCCAGTCCACCAATAACATAAGTTCAATAAACTCAGAAAGATTTTATGAACCTGTCCTTTTGCCTCAAAAATCTCTGCAGACTTTAAATAAACCATCCACCCATCCTCAAGATTCAATATAAAGATCAACTCACTTAGGGTCTCATTACAAGTGAATTCCTTTGTGCAGCAAACATGCTGTTTTCTCTTCAGTCCACAATAATCCATTACTAATTCCTGCCACTGCACCATTTCTCACAAGAGTTTTCCCTATTTAATCATCTATTTATTATTTCATGTATGAATGCATGCATTTATATTTATTAGCTAGTAATCTTGTTTTAGGGACTATAACACAAGCTTCAGGACAGGGTACTAAATGGGTATCTATGCCCCCAAATCTAAAGAAATAAATGCCCTGCTAAGAGTTAAATGAATATTTCTTTGAGGGGAAAGGGAGCGGGGCGGGTGTCAGGGCTTCCTCCTTCCTCTGCTCTGGGGCACCGTGGTAGTGCTCAGTGACCCAGATGTGGTGCCGTCCTTCCATCTAACTGGAGTGGGCCACACATAAGGAAACCTTTTAACCCCTGAACAATCTCTCCAGCCCCTCGATGAAAATTCTGAATGAATAAATAGATTTAACATTGAAATTCAGAATGTATGGATGCGAAAAATGAAAATAAAGGAATGTATTTGGGGGCTCAAGTGAGAAAACAGAGGGTAAGGTGACTGCCTTGCACACGGTCAACCCAGCTTCGATTTGCCAACACCCAATAGGTGTTGAGCACTGAGCACCGCCAGGAGGGAGCCCTGAATACTGCCAGGTATGGCTCAAAAACAAAAATAAAAATAAAAACTAAAAAACAGAGGTGGGAGGAATATTACAACTGATAAGGCACAAGTCTTGCATGCACCCAACCTAGGTTCCATCCCCGGCTTTCCACATAGTTCCCTATGTAAAGTCAGGAGTAAGTCCTCAACACCATCAGGTGTGGCCCGAAAACAATAAATAAATAAATAATAGAATTTGACAAAATAAACCTACTGAATTCTTTAACTGTCAATAGGAATACAATATTACAGGATAATAAAGAAAAGTACTTTTTCTCAGTAAGGGTCTTATACATTCTAATTTCATCATAATGTTTTATTTCTCTAAAACATGACTTGGTCCATTATAAAGAGAAACTCAGAAGAGAGAACAAAATTTTAAACAAACAATAGCTGTAATTAATAGTTTCGAGAATTGTAAATCAAAAACTACTATTCCTTTAAAATTAAAAAAAAAAGAAAGAAACAATTTCAACAGAGTGACTACCTGATATGTAGTTTACTAATGTGGCTTACTCAAGTCTCCACTTTCTGTACCTGAAAGTTGTTTAAAAATATAAGTAGAGCCACCTAGTAAAATACTGTGCCTTCCAAAAGCTCCAGGGAAAGTACAAGTAACTGCAAAAACTGATCAATTCAAATGGATAATTTTATATATGATTTTATGAAATCCTCACAAATATCCATGGGTTCTTCGCACCCCATTTGAAAGAATTTATTCCATAACCACACCAGCAAAAATAAACAAAACTGTTCTCAATATTCTGACTCATACCAGAAAACTATGAAATTCTAAATTCAGTTCTGGCTGTGAACCCTCTTAGTCCCTTCGTTTTTATTAGCTACCGTCAAATAAACAAAATTAACTGAGCATTCCATCCGAGTACAATATACATAAATTCTCTCTTTCGGTATCTGTATTTGAAGCATTTTTAAAACTTCAATAACAAGAAATGAAAGAAATAAATGCATATATCTAAAGACATACCATAGCTATTATGAAAGAGTATTTGGATTAATAGAGAGATAACTCACTTTTCTTGCAACAGACATTGAGAATTGGGGGGGGGGGGTAAAAAAGGGGAAATAAAAGAGTTGTGGCAGAAATAGGCACAATGGGGTCACAGGTGGAATTCAATGGTGGACACTACATGAAGGGCCCATTCTCACAGCCTGTGCTGGGCAGCCATCTTCTGCGAGACTAGGGCTGGGAGTCTTCTGATGCCCATCTAATGGTTATAATCCTGCAAACTCATGGCAGAGAACTGCTTAGACCAAACAAAAGGCTGGCCACAGTTGCCACAAAGCCAAACAAAGAGAAACTACCCTGAGCTCCACACAGCTTTGGTATGCTTTTGTTGTTGCTGTTCTTTTAGCTCCCCCCACACACACCCATTTCTGTTTAATTCAGAGACACAGCTTCAGTGTAAATAAGAGAAGTCAAAGAAAGAAAAGACTCTCTTTACAAAACAAGCTTTCCAAACACACCTGTCCCCTATTTTGAAGAGTCTGTGTATTTGCACAGATATTAGGTGCTGATTTCCAAACCTCTAATTTGTGCCACCATTTTCTACAACATAGAATCTTTGCAATTCTCAAAACTTAGGTGACAAGCACGTCTAGAGAGGGACACAATAAGGGTGGGAGACCCGGAGCTCTGTTCCCAGAGCCCATGAATCTGCAAGAGACAAAAACAACAGGTATTACAATGTCAAGGCAACTGCTTTGAGAAATGCCAGAGTATCAATTAAAACTAGAGTCTCCCCAATTCCAAAAGACCCTCAAGTCTACTGCACCAGTCAGTGAAGTATTTAATGAAGTTAGTAGAAACCTGGGTTGTTCCCAGAGGTACTCAGAATCTTCCAAAATGAGCCCAAAAAATGACCTTCACCCCACATTCTCCCCAACATATTCTGATGGCACCCAAGAAGCTGTAATTTCTCATCCAGTTGCTTTGGCTCTTCTCACAGAGAAATGCAAAATAAATAGGAGGTGATGATGTTCAGAACCCTAAGACCAGGGAGTAACAAAGTGAGCAGGGATCCATCACCTCAAAGAAGAAAATGAAGCCAGAAAGCACCAGAAACTCTAGACAATTTCATGACCTCAGGGAGCAACACGCTGTGACAAAAACCTCCAGAGAATAATTTCTTTAAAAAAAAATTTAAATTTAAAAAAAACATACAAACATGAAAACAGACTCTTTTGTGAGGGGAAAATGATCTGCTATTTTTCCACAAGGCAATCTGCATCCTCAACACAAATAAATACTTCGAACACACCACACAAGAAGATGTGATTTTTTAAACAGGTCTAGAAATGCTCAAGACTTCTTTCAAATCTCCCCCACAGGATTCAGCAACACTCAATGATGAGAGCCTGTTCTTAAACAATCTGAAACCACTAACACCTAAGCACATGTGAAATATCAAAACAAAACACTTCCCCCACATCCCAATCCCGACACGGTGATGAAAAGCAGCCGTCATCTGATTCAATCAGCCCACATTCAAAGCAGGTGGTTCTGAACAGTGTTCCAGCAAAGTGCGCCGGCGTTTTCTGCACACGGAGCGGCACATCCTCATACATGCGTACACTTTTTAATGACACATGAAGAACCGGGAGATGGCTGGAAGGCTTTTTGAGGGAAAAATTCAATCCCTACGGTGTTATTAGAAAAGCATCTTAAAGAATATCTTATGGAAACATGTGCCTTAGGAGAGCAGCACTGTAGTACTGTCCTCCCATCCTTCATCTATTTGCTCCAGGGGGCACCAGTAACGTTTCCATTGTGAGACTTGCTGTTATTGTTTTTGGCATATTGAATACGCCACGGGGAGCTTGCGAGGCTTTGCCATGCAGGCGGGATAGATTCTGAGTACCTCTGGGCTCTCCGAGAAGGGCTGAGGAATTGAACCCGGATTGGCTGCATGCAAGGCAAACACCTTATCCGCTGTGCTACTGCTCCAGCAAGACCTGAAACAGCTAAACACTGAAGTACTTTACATTGAATCCTTCATGGCAAAGCCAGTCAACATGGGATCACTATAGTTACTGTGCCTCAGGGTGAACATGGATTCAGTTCCATTCATGTAACTAGAGGGGCGGAAAGTAACCCCAAAAAATGGCTGTAGAAGCATGTGTTTCTGAACTCTGGTCCAATTTTTCTCCATAACAAACAGGAGCACTAATATTCGGTCCGGTATCTGTTTCCCCACCTGAGAAATAGGTCTAGTAATATACAGTGTTTGATATATTAATAAATTACTAATGCACTACGCTGAGAGGACCAGGCATATAGAGCTGAAGTGTACATGGCAAGTTTTTTCCTAAGTATTATTCTTAATATCAATCACTATCAAAATTAATGTTTTATCTCACAAAAATAATTTAGGTGTAGTTTGATTAATACAGCACAGGTCGGGGGGACAGATAGATCCAAGTAATTATGTAATAATGACAACATGCAATGGATTTCAGGGACGTGGAAAGCCATCTCGGAGCGAAAAGCAATACTGTTCTCTGTGTGCTCCAAACACTTCAGAAAGGCCTGTAGAAGGGAGGCATCTTCCATATAAACAAGTGCGTAACAAAGTCTTCATTTAAAAAAAAAATCATGTTTGATATTTTGATGAACATTTCAGTGTGATATAAAAATGTTGAGACAGAAAGGGAATGACAGAGAAAGCTATTTAGTTATGAGAGATAAGAGAAGATGTCTCAAACATATTAATGAAAAGGTTAGGAAAAAGCAAGACGGAAGAAAGAACTCTTTCAAAGGATGATTTTCCATTAAACTTTAGTTGATTATGGGGGGGGAGAAAAAATCCCAGGCTATTAGTCTGTAGTGTTAGTTAATAGTTTTCCTTATTTTGAGAAAACAATGAAAACTAATGAGTTACATCCAACAGCTTTTTAAAAATGAATTACTGTGCATAATTCCTAAGTCCTTGCACCACATGCCTGGATGCAGTCCTTCTTTTAGTCAAGGTTTCAAATTAAGGTTATTATTTATGAGGAAAAGTTGGAGAGACATTAGGAGCTGTAACAATCCCCCAGACTACGAGTGGGGGAGACCATCTACATTCTGAATGAATGGAAGATATATTCCAGGCCAAATATTTAAACAGGGGTGCAAAGGATACACACACAGCAATCCGCCCGCACCTGTCACTGCAAAATTCAACACACACAATCGAAAGGGCATTTGTGTTCACAAATCAAGTAATTATATCCCTAACTATCCATCTGTATATGCAATTACCCAGTCTGTTGCACAGAAAAGCAGATTTTTGCAGGTGTTTCTTTACCATCTTTCCTTCAAAATCCAGTTGCCCTTTATGTCCCCAAATCTGGGCACATACCAGTCCTCTAATTGAATCTTCGTGGCACTGTGGTGAAGATCAAGTGTTATGTTTTCACATACCGCGTTCACATACAGAAGATTTTGTAATCAAATCAGGCTCTTGCTCCCTATTACCACTTAACTAATGTTTTAATGGGTTCCATTTACACCTCGATGTTAAAGGACATGCAGTAAGCTTCATAACTCCTTTGATGAGGCTGTTCCTCGGTTCCACTGAAACATTCTAGTTTTGCATAAGGACTTTAACTTCTCATAGTTTAAAACTATCATATGCCAAGTGAAGTTAAATAAACAGAATGTCAACGTAGAAGACAGAGAAAAGGAGCATGTGGCTTTGAGGGCAGTGTATTTAATCAAAAAGGAAGCTTTACTGAGTTTTGCAATCATAGAAATTCAAATTACAAAATGGTTTTCTATAGTCAGAACCTGTTAAGCATTCCTTCCGGTTGGAACAAATTGTACTTCTTCTGTGCAGTTGTATTATACATGAGAAATCAATAGCATCTCAGTGCTGAGAGCATCCAGGAACTAGTTTCCCTTCTTGTCAATCTCAGATCTAAGTTACTCTCAGAAGCAGCTTCACAGGACCCAAGGGCTGAAGTGGACATCAAATGGCATCATGTCCAATATGATCACAGAAATAAAACACAAGTCCCAAGGAACTGCACAGTCAGTGTCTCAGAATTTGCTTCAAGAATTGCCTCTAGAACCTCGATGTGCTTGATAAATTTCTCTTTTTTTATAACAGAATATTCATGTTTTTCTAAGTATTTCTTCATATGCATATCATAAATGCATATTATAATTTTTTCTTAGATTATCCCGGATATATACTTTAAACAATTATCATTTTTAGGGGCCAGAGAGATAGTGCAGCGGATAGTGAGTTTGCTTTGTATGCAGCCGATCACATTTGCATCTCCGGCCTCCCATAGGGTCCCTAAGCACTGTCAGGAATGATTCCTGAGGGCAGAGCCAGTAAACTCTGAGCGTTACTTAGCTCCCTATGTCCCATCTCCCCAAAATAAATTAAATGCTATTTTAAACGGCACTGATAGCTTGTAATTTCTAGAAAAAAAATAAAACTGTGGGATCATTACTTATTTCTTTACAGAAGCTTCTAGAATCATATTTTGTGTGCTCTTTACAAATACTATAAACAATGTTTAAAACATTATGAAGTTCTAAACCAGTCCCAGTTTATTTTCTGCTTGCTGTAAATTAAGTAAACAGGCCCTAATAAAGGCAAAATGAGAAACTAGAATGGGAGAGCACAATCTCGCACCTGGCACCTTACCTTCATACTAAAAAAGGAGACACTGTTGGATGTAGCATCTTGCCCTGCAGCAAATCCTGGTGATGCTGACTATAAGAAACGGAGGCAGGGGGAGGTGATACCTCCCATGCCTCTACCCACCTCTTCCTTTATCTATTTCATGCATTGACATAACCCGCCTGGAGTGCAGTTACACAGTTTTGCTCCAGATAAACCTGCTGGAGAACCATTGGTCAACAACAAGGTGTTGCTCAAGACCCACTTTCTACCACTGTGTTTCCACTGCTGGTGGGAAAGAGAAGGATGAAAGAGAAGGACGCACACACACCGGCACACAACTCTTAGAAATGGACAAAAATTATGTAAAAGGGTAACATTTCTGTCACACAGACCATCTTTCTGAGTTATCTAGGATGACAGTTATCACTCGGAATTGAGATATTTGCACGGCGGATCTCTTTATCAGTTGCCATACTATAAGCAGCATTTCAAGAAGTAAATATGATTAACATTAGTGTAACTCTCTTAGGAAACTGACCTAAACAAAGTGAAATGATTAGTGGACAGAATTTTTAAAAACAAGACACTAAAGGTCACCACCAACTTGCAAAGGTTTTTTTTTTAAAAATCAGACCTTCTGAACTGTTAAAATATTTTTAAAAACACTGTGTTTTATCACGTGCCCACATGAGAGTTATTTGACAAAAACAACTTATTGGAAGCCAGAGAGATAGCACAGGGGTTAGGGTACTTGTCTTGCATGCAGCCAAACCCAGATCAATTCCCATTATCATACGGTTCTCTGAACATTGACAAGAGTAATTCTTGAGAACAGAGCAAACTAGTGTGACCAAAATACTACCCTCCCTCCAACCAAATGATGACTTTTGTGGCTCAGAAATCACCTCTGGAGATGCTCAAAGGTGATCCAGACTCTGAATTCAGTCTGGTACATGCAAAGAAAGCACCCTGCCCACTCCACTTTTTTCTCTGGTCCCTATTAACATTTCTTAATAGAACACTTTAAAGAAGAAATTTAGAATACAAATGTCTACAATACAGTAAAATATTTTCAAAAGACTTAGAAGGGACTAATTGAAATCATAAACAGTTTTGTGAATTATAAGAATTATATTAAAAGTCAATCAATATATATAGTATAGATGTTAGTAATTTAGCTTCTTCTCAATAACTGCTGAACACAGGAAACTATGAAAAAACTAATCTACCATTTAATGTGTATTATAATCATACAATTTAATTAAATTACAAATTAACAGGGATATATTCAAAGAACATAATTCTCTTGTTTCTGCACAGAAAATGCAACCGCAACTTGTATGAAAAATCAAAATCCATTCTTGCCCTCAGTTTCTGTGATTTCTGTGTTAAATACTCCAACTTTACCAAGTCAATTTTCCTATACCATTGCATCAGTTTCATATAAATAGCACAATATATTTCAGATATATGGAAATATTTTGATGAAGTCAAGGAACTTAGGATACTAAAATATTTTGAATTCCAAGTGAGACTTCATTTTTGGGGTGTTGTGCCACACCTAGAGGTCTTCTGGGTTTACTCCTGGTTCTATAGTTAGATGTAACTCCTGGTGCACTTGGAAGAACATATAGGTGTCAGGAATCGAACCCAGTTCAGCAGCATAGTATTGCTCTGGCCCTAGAAGAGATTTCATTTTATAAATGCTTTCCTAATTTTTATGATACTGCAGTCACTGCCCTACTTAAATACTAACCTTCCTAGTTAGAATCAAAAGCTGGATTTTTCCATCTTTGGCCAAAATACAACAAGTTTATCTAAAATGTTTATTATTATTATTAATAATAAATAAATCACCAGGGAAGAAACACGTGAAATAGTTTTAACCAATAAAAAATTGACTTCAAGTAACAAAGTCACCACAAACTAAGGGGTGAAAAAAAGATATTCTGAATGAAAACTGAAGAATCGAAAGAAAGGAGATTTGGATGCACCCTGAGGGAAAATGGCCTGTGAGAATAAAGGGTCTTCTCTGCTAAATAAAGGCTTTTGAAATTAGAATCAAGATTTAAGTTTACTTCAAAATGGTTTCACCCTCATTCAAATTACATTAAAACTAGCCCTGTTGCATTTGCATTTAAAGGGTTGCCTTACACCACTTAGCTCACACTGAATTCAGACCCCATTGATTTATGGCATTAGGGCACTACAATCACACATTTTTCAGGACAAAGGACAATGACATGAGAAGCAAAAGGGTTTAAGATACAAGTCCTCAGGAATATAAACAGGAAAGGCACATTTATTAGCAGAATAGAACACATTCACCTGCAACATTAAAACCCAAATATGCTGGACAAGGGAATTATTATTCTATTACCTATGATCCTTACCCGTAGGTCCACAGTCAATCATGAACACTGCATCTTTGTAAGCACATAAATCTTAAAAGGAGAAGAGATTATAATAAAAAATTTTTCAAGTGTCTCAGGTAAAGTTATTAACTTTGATCCTTTCAATCCTATATTAAGAAGAGTATCTAATTCCAAATTCTATAAAGATCTGAAACAGATAATCATCTTTCTTTTCAAAATAAATCTACACAAAGCAACACAGCCCAAAGAAGTGGGAGTCTTTCCTTTTAAAATATTTTAAAACCTTTTTAAAACTTTCTTTTTAAAAGAAAATAAAGGCATTCTTAGACCTAGATCTTTAATCATCAAGAGCTCAATCACAAAGCAACTGATTTTATTATTTTAACCATTCAAAATCCATTTGATTATGTCTGCTGATTCATTTAAGAAAATAAATATGTTGATTCAATGCCTTACTTCAAGTAACTTATCAAAAACCTATATTAACATAATAACATAATTAACATAACATAATATTGCTGGAGCAATAGCACAGCGGGTAGGGCGTTCGCCTTACAAGCGGCCAACATGGCCGACCCGAGTTCGATTCCTCCGCCCCTCTCGGAGAGCCCGGCAAGCTACCGAGAGTATTCGATATGCCAAACACAGTAACAACAAAGTCTCCAATGGAGACGTTACTGGGCCCGCTCGAGCAAATCGACGATCAACGGGAGGGCCTTTACCTTTACCTTTACCTAACATAAGAGAATATAAACATGACAAAGTCTCCACTTGTCATACCAGAATAACCAACAAAGAGAATGAAGAATAAAAGTATTTGAGGCTGAAAGGTTGGTAAGTTGGTTCATCACATTTTTCCCCAGCAAACGTGGAATTCAATTACTTAATCTTGCTCTAAGCATAAAATGAATGTGATGCACTTTTGAAAGTTCAGAGTGTAACTAATACAAAACTGCTCAGATGAATTATAAAAGATGTTTAGCAAGTACAAAGTTTCATGAGAGATAATTGTGTTCTACGCTTTAGTTCTTAAATGGAAAACATGAACATAAAAATTCCTGGGCAACAAACAAATATATCTTTTAAAAAGAAAAAACAATATTAAGAACAAAATCAAAACCAAAGCTTTCATTCATTATTTTCAGTATCAACACAATAAACAAGTGAAATAAATTCACAATAAAAAAAGCAAGGCGAAAACAGACAATAAGTAAAACTAATTTTGTAGAAACTAGCAAAGTCATGAAATTGTATGCTAAGCAGCAATTTCTATAACGGCAAATAATTCATATCCTTTTCTTTGCATCTGAAACAAGAATCATGTGACCTTTCCCAGAATTTCCTATTTCTTTGGTTTTGGCTCTGATCACGCTCTTCAATACCCTTCTCAACTGTCTTCCTTCTATGTTTACAACTACAAGCCCACTGGATTGTAATGTGTGGTGATTTTGTTGTTGTTTTTCAGAGAAATAATACACAGTGCCAGGATAATGAAAGAGGCGACAAGAAAGTCACTACAACAGAAGCCTTTAATGCATGGCAGAGGAAGGAAAGTAAATGCTCAAAGTTTTCCTACAGCTGTTTATAGCTGCCAAGTAAAGAACCTAAATTCAAGTGCTTTATAATTGTTACAAATTGTGCCAAAGTACAGCATGTTACAATAAATTATGAAGCTTATCTAAATTATAAAAGTAATTAAACTTTCCTCAGATACTCATAATTCTGCCCTCCATAAATTTTCTGTTCATTGCATATTCAATAGCTAAGTGTTCCAGTTCAACAACAATCACAACAACAACAACAAATTTTTAAGGGGGGGTGTGAAAAAAGAATCCCTTCCAAGAACAACCATGCACATATAGCCACACAACATCATCTCAATTCCAGAAACGCACAAACGATTCCTTTCAGGATCTTCAAACCATACCAAATGTTAATAAAAAATATTTATACTAGAAACAATTCTCTTAAGAGGTTTTTCTGGGTTTGCTTTTCTCTTAACTGTTATAGATATTTGCTCTAACATGAGTTTTCTCCTCCAGCCCAACATTTCCTTCCGAATAAAGTCATAAATCTTTGTTAGCATATTAACGCACAATCTGTTGCAAAAATAACAAAAATAATGAAAGCAAAATGAACTGGCCCTGGCCTTGTGAAACTGAATCCCAACTTCTTTATGTACTCTGACTAGTAAAACACATACAGTACCTTATCAACTGCGGAAATACGGCATTCTAGAAGGGAACACAGCTGCTTCTCCGAATCAAACTGCACAAGGGCTGTGAATTATTTCTTTTTAAAATTTAAAGCCACCATGGAGGATATGTAATACAATAGATTTTCCAGGTTTAAATTTAAAGGAAAACTCAAAATGGCATCTTGATGCTCAGAAGAACAAAATCGCTTCTCAAAAGTTTCAACCATGATCACAGTGAGAGCAAATCAACCAGACAGGTGGGTGAATAATGTAAGAAACAATTGTTCTATTAGAAATATCTTCAATATGGATAGACAAGGAGAGTATCAGCTAAGGGAAATGAGTCAGCAAGAGAGGGGCAGACATAGAAGGACTGCACTCATTTGTGGAGTATGAAACAACATAACATGAGCCTGACACCTAAGGATAGTTGATACACGGGACAGGTAGATTGCTCCATAGCTGTAAGCCTGCCTCATGAGCAAAGGGAAGAAGGCAGCTTGAATAGAGAAGGGATCACTAAGAAAAAGTGCTGTATGCTAAGCAGCAATTTCTATGATGGCAAATAATTCATATCAAAGAGGAGAACTAGCCATTTTACATGGCTCCTTTTTAAACTCTGCGAATAAATCTGTATACCTTAGAAAAGAAAGAAAAAGCGTTGGATTTCTAAGCAGTTTGCATTATTCGGGATCCATCCTTCAGGAGGAAGTAAGCAGTGAGGTCCTTTTCTTTGCATCTGAAGCAAGAATCATGTGACCTTTTCCAGAATTTCCTATTTCTTTGGTTTTGGTTCTGATCACGCTCTTCAATACCCTTCTCAACTGTCTTCCTTCTATGTTTACAACTACAAGCCCACTGGATTGTAATGTGTGGTGAAAAAGATGGCTGGAGGAATCGGTTGGGATGGGAGATGTGTGCAGAAAGTAGAGAAAGGACCAAACATGATGACTTCTCAGGGTCTGTATTGCAAACCATAATGCCCAAAAGCAGAGAGAGATTATGTGGAATCATATCTGCCATGGAGGCAGGGGGAGGGTGGGAAAGGGGGGGTATACCGGGGATATTGGTGGTGGGGAATGTGCACTGGTAGAGACATGGATGTTTGATCATTGTGTGATTGTAACCTAAACATGAAAGCTTGTAACTATCTCATGGTGATTCAATAAAATATTTTTTAAAATGAAAAAAAAAGAAATATCTTCAATAATTAGCCATCTTGATGAATAAATTTAGAAATGCATATAGGTTAAGCCCAAATTTGTATAAGTTTCCTAGGATTTAGTTAGAATTTTGTTTGGGTACCTGGTTTCTCAGTATGAAATCTGGCACTTCAATTTCAGCATACATTCCCATTTAATGAAAACATTTATTTTATAAACAGAAAAGGAAATGAGTTTGAATAAGATCTATTTGTGTAATTACCATATCTAATAGCCAATTATGTGTCCTTAGATGAACAGATAAATAATACATTCACATACATTTATCAATCTTGTCTGTGAGGAAGAGAGTTGAAATTAAAAGAGCAAATATCACATATATGGCATGCAGTTTTCATTATTTCATTTTTGCAAAAGGGATTATAATATTTGTCTTTAATAATGTCATGAATCATAAAACTTTGATCAAAACTGAAAAATGGAAGTTATTAACTTGTAAATCATTCAACCTCAAAGTTTGATATGTCATAACTATTTGTCTGGCCTTCCTTATCTTATAAAATATGAAAGGGGAGTATGTTAAAGGAAATACAATATTAAAATACTCTTTTAACATTAAGTATTTTTTCAACAGAATAGTATACAATATGGCGGGAGCATGGAAATTTTAAGTGAGTTTCAGAACAGTATCAGATGCAGTATGCACTTTTAGAATTTCTATAAGCACAAGATATTTCAGAAGTTCTCAAAGTTATTTGCTCGACTACCAGCTTTTCAGGAAAAATAAATCTCTCAGTAGCTCATTATTCACTAGGGCTTACTACCACCTCCCTGGATAGTCTAACAACCCCCACCCCCATGGGGGTCTTATCACCCACTTTGGGAAACACTGACTTACAAGAAACTGGAAGGGGGGGGAATCCCTGACATCCACATGAATACCAAATTAATTCATTATGATCAGTGCTACTACAATGAACACAAAATTAATTCATCACAGTGGAATACACAAAGCACTACCCACTTGTTATATCTACTGACAAAAAAATAATAGGATGATTATCCTCCACTGGGGTAACACACATGGCCATGGGCACTACCAGCGTGTCAGTCACATAAACCCCTTTCCTGCCCTGGGCGTCTACCAATGTACTTTGGTAAAGAGGTTTGTAATCAATGAGAACACAGTCAAACAGGTGAAGGCATAGAGGGCTGAAAGTTTTCCTAACCAAGGCTGGGACTGGAAGCAACACGAACATCTAAATGCAGTATGGAAGGAAGTCCTAGGCTTAGGGTCCTGCAGTGCTGACTCTCCCCTCGAAATTGACTGGTGTCCACCCTTCAGGCTGTAATCCTCAATTCTAAATACTGACCACCCTCAAAAAACTATAAGCACAAGGCTCCATCCTGCTGTACAAAGAGAGATCAAACTGTCTTAATTATTGCTAGAGCCAGAAATGAGCAGTTCTCTCTTTATTGGTTAATCTAGACCTCAGACTCCTTAGAAATGCTTACATACATTTAAGAGCAGTCATCAGGGGTCTGAGCTATAGAACAGGACTCTACCACCAGGCAAGTAAAAACTGCAAGAAAGTTCTCAAGACATTCCTTTCTCTTGTAAAAGAGAGCGGCTGCTGGCTTTTCTTCTTTCTCCCTCAAGGTCAGAGATGTACTGTGCCTTGAGGTATCTACAATTTCAGTGGTTAAATCTACTTTACATTTCTAACATCAACTTTAAAACCTGCTTGGTGTTTAAAGGGTATCTTCCCTTGGCCACCTCAATGAGATTAAGCCTGTAGAAGGTTCTATGAGAGAGAGAACTCTTTGCTGCAGATGACAAGTTACTCCTTAACAATAGGCAACATGTGAAGGGGTGAGCCTATTCTTGTCTGTCTGAATATGTTCCTACATATGTCCCAGGGGATGATTTAAGAACTCTAGTGTTGGGACTGGAGTGATAGTATAGCAGGTAGGGTGTTTGCCTTGCAAGCAGCAAACCCGGGTTTGATCCCCAAGCATCCCATATGGTCCCCCAAGCACCACCAGGAGTAATTCCTAAGTGCAAAGCCAAGAATAACCCCTGTGCATCTATGGGTGTAACCCAAAAAGAAAAAGAGGAGAACTCTGGTGTCTAAAAAGAATATTTCTCATGTACCTGTAAACAGTAACGTCTCCATTGGAGACTTTGTTGTTACTGTGTCTGGCATATCGAATACGTCACGAGGAGCTTGCCAGGCTCTGCCGTGCAGGCGAGATACTCTCGGTAGCTTGCCGGGCTCTCTGAGAGGGGAGGAGGAATCGGACTCGGGTTGGCCATGTTGGCTGCATGCAAGGCAAACGCCCTACCGCTGTGCTATCACTCCTGTAACCTGTAAACAAAAATACTTTTGTGGAAATTTCTTCGTCCTCCCTTTGAAATGAACTACATTTTGTTGTTCTTTACCCCTTTCCCTAATTGTTAGACTTTTCCGAAAACAGGCTCAAGAAATACTAGTATACATCAGGGGCTGGAGTGATAGCACAGCGGGCAGTGTGTTTGCCTCGCACATGGTCGATGCAGGTTTGATTCCCAGCATCCCATATGGTCTTCTGAGCACTGCCAGGAGTAATTCCTGAGTGCAGAGCCAGAGTAACCCCTGTGCATCGCCAGGTGCGACCCAAAAAAGAAAAAAAAAACTAGTATACATCAATATAACGAAGAGCTCCAGTTCAATGTGACAATTTGCTAAGGAACATTTATTTATTCAGGGTTGCTGTTCTTCCAAGTTCGTATTCTCTCTTAAACATGTATCTCTCTTTCCTCTGCTTTGCTCCCTCTGGAGAAGCCTGTGTTCTCTCTTGAACACATCTCTCTCTGTCTCTCTTTCTTTTAATAAAAATTATTTTGCTTCACAATAAAATAATTTATTCAGAAATCATTCGGCAATCGGGAACTCAAGAGATGGCCAATTTTTTGCTTAACTGTTAGCCTGCTCTTCATCCTTATTAGTCTTTGTAGATGTAGTTCTCACACAGGAAAAAATAGGAATCTACCACAATGTGAAAAAGTTATTATATTCTCACCTGAAAATGGGTTACCAATGAAGCTAAGAGCCTTGACAGATACAATGGGTTTAAGTTGCGTACATCTGATCAGGAAGGTTCCAAGAGAACAGGGATGAGATTTTTTTTTTAGCACAGACAAAGCACCTTGTAAAAGAAAACTAGAAAGCAACTTTTCAGCTATCCTCGGATCCATCTTTTTTTGTAGAACAGAAATCCTTAGACTTGACTGTAGATTAGAATCATCTGGGGAGGCTTTATAATGCTCTAATTTACTTGGGGGTGGAGTCAAGCTGAATCTAATACACAGCAGGACCGCAAACCACTGCTATGGAGACCAGATGGCCATAGATCAGGTACACAGGGAAAGGTAGTTTTACTCAGAGGGGACACAAATCAGTAAGTAGTTCTTAGACTTGGCTGGCTATCAGAATCCCATTGGGAGCTCTCATTAAACTGTGGACTCCCAGGCCCTACCCCATACTACAGTGAAGCACTTTTCCCAAGAAACAAGATTCAGAATTGTCTGTGGTTTTTTTTACTCCTCAAGTACATTTTGATTGTTACCAGGGGTTGAGAACCATTAACCTAGACAAAAAACTGAAGTTCTCATCCCTAACTTGGTTGATTCCCAGCCTAACGTTTCATGTTTAGACGGGTACAATGTTACCCTGCTTGCCAGAGAACAAGGAACTAACAGAGGGAACGGGTGGAGGAAGGGAGCAGTATTTAAGAAAAAAATAAAGAGAAAAGAAATTTAAGTGTCCTCTAAGCACCCACGAGTCTGCTTCGTAAAGTGCTGATAATGAGCAAAAAGACCAATGAAACTAAATTTTGTACCAGTTCATTTCAGCACATCCTGTTTATACGACTATTTAATGAGTCATTCAGCCAGGATGATTTTCTGTCTGAATATGTTAATTGCCATTTTTTTTCATAGCTCTCTATTAAACAGAACAGATAAAATGGGCATGCTCATGATTTTAAGCTCTATCAGTGGTTTACCCTCAAAGGAGCGGGCACCAGGAGTAAATAAGGGGAAGTGTGTGTGTGTGTGTGTGTGTGTGTGTGTGTGAGCGCGCGCGCACGCACGCACACCCAGGGTGTGTGTGAGTGCATGTGAGTGCGTGTGTGTGTGTGTGTGTGTGTGTGTATGTGTGTGTGTGTGTCTAATTCTTTTAACATATATTGGCATTTGGGACCCTACTTCAATTCAAAAGCATATGTTAGAGTTAGCATTAAAGAGAAAATGAAATGAGGTGGTTCTCCCCCATATGCCACTGGCTTCATTATATCACAAAGAATTAGCTCAAATAACAGGCAACAATGTGAAGCTACTTGCTGGTAAGTTTCCCCACTTTTTCGAAATTAAGTATATTTGGAGAAAGAGGAAATAGAAAAACTTTTATTCACACTAATATTCATTAAGTACAGCACATGTAAATAAGTTGTGTGAGTCAACATATATTATTCTTACAAGGAAGAAGCCTGAAAGATCCAGAAAATTTTTTTGGATTATGTTTGGATTACGTTTAATGAGTGATTAGGAAAATTCATTTATATATTTCATTTATTCTCAATGGAATTGAAATTTACAAATGCAAATTCAGAAATACCAATGCTAGAAGTAAAGTAAAATTCATCAGTTAAAGAAAGTCATATTTTTATCCCTATCATCACTTAATGAATCAAACTTATTCTTAATATTCATTTTAGCATTTATGCAGTTTCCAGAGATGTAATTTTAATTTTAGGCATTTACATTAAACAAATTACATATCATTATATTGCACTTGGAAGGGAAAAAACCTTAAGGCGATGATAACATATTTTACTCTTAATTGCTTTATTTACAAATATTAAATGGTCATATTAATAGTGTTCTCAATGGCTTTTTGGCATCTGAAATGTTTCATAAGTGAAAATAAAGCAATCAAAAGTATAAAACTCCAGTGGCAAAGGTTTATTGGTCTTTGTACCTCATTAAAGGGACTTTATAAATCACATTTGTTCCTTTGAGTAGCAACTAAAGCCACTAAAAAGGACAGGTTGGGTTTTAAAAGAGACAGATCTGATCTAAAGGGAACATATTTTACTGTAGTGAAATAAACTGAGGAAACAGTTTGCAGATTAAAAACCCCTTGAAAGGAAGCATCATCTTTGGGAGAAAAAAAAAATCTTCGCTGAGGAAAACAGCTGGAAACAGGAAGCTTTGGGGCTTTCATCCTGCGGCTTTGATTCCACTGAATCCCCGTATCATGAAAAGGCAACGAGGCTGACTTCAGCTGTGCTGTCTTTCAACATGAGGAAAAGGCTTTGTGGACTGTGAGCAACCCCTTCCAGAACCCGCCTCACCTCCAACACACAAACACTAACAATGAGAAGAGCGAAATTACCCATAGTAAGGAGCAACTCAAAAATAGAGCTCTATGGGCTTTAAATGAAAGAATAATCTGCCATACAACAGTATTTTCCTTAGTAATTTTCAAATGGATTTGAAATCCTGAGGGAAAAAAACTAAACAAAATAAACAAACTAATTATGATAAGTTTTCTCTTCTACATACTTACTTTTTTCATTATGAAAAGAACTAGGTTGTATTTTCTTACCAGTGTCCTCTTATAGTACCTTATGTACTTAAATCTTAAGCCACTGAAATTTACTTTTCACTATATTTGGAATCTGAAGTCCTTAAACTTATATACTGAGCATACCGTATAGATTTTTACCCACTAGTACCCTGAAAATATTTTCTTAAGTCTATCATGATATAGAAAGGACAATGTAGGACAGAAAGAGGAAACTTGGATTACAAGTTTGGCTCATCCATGGTAACCAGATAAAGCAGAAGCCCAACAAACAAGTCACACAAACCCAGTATGTCCAACTCAAAATTCATGCTTGTCATGCTATTTTAGGGTGCCTTTTAAGACAGGATTACCAGGGTAGACAATATAGAAAAAAATGTAAACCAATAATATTCTGACGTTGAAATCTGTAACACAAAGATGGCATGACCTACCTACAGGAAAAGAACTTTCATAGAAGGTACATGCAAGTTTAAGGATTTAATGAATTCTTTTTTTTTCTAAAGCTATTTGTTAATAGACAGGAAAATTTCACAGGATAAGAGGTTTCAAGCAGGTAAGTAAAATGATTATTAACTTCATCTTAACAGACGGCTTGAAAGTAGGTATCTTCAGATATTCAACCTTACAGTGGAACACTTTGATTCCATGGTAACATTTCAATTTCTAAAAGGCATCTAAAGATGACACTTGGTATGTGCCAACTCCTTACCAATAGGTATTAATTACCTTTGATTTAATCCTTATTCATGCTGAATGTCTTTTATTTGAACTACTTTAGTTAGTAATAAAACACGGTATAACTCTGAAAGTTCTCATGTGTGATTTTGTTTTGTTTGTTTTGGGGACACACATAGCTGTGCTCAAAGGATAACATGTGGTCCCAGGGATCAAACCTGGTAGCTCTGTGCAAGGAAAGTATCTTACTTGCTATACTATCTCTCTGGCCCCTCATGTGAGTGATTTTAACTAAATATGCTGCCGAAATAACATAATCTCCCAGATTAAAAAATATTAGTTGTCTAAAATTTTAAAGGGCATTTACTAGTGAGCTAAATACAATGAAAATGAAAACATTTCTAGTATGATGTATTCCCAGAAATTTAAGATAAAAAATAAGAAATTAGATTTTGCCATTAATTTTGTTATCATCATCATCACCACTACCCTACCACCCTTCTACACTTGCGAAGGGAATTTTCATTCATTCTCAAAAACCAATCTTAGAAGGAGTCAGAATAAGCATTCTCCTCGGAGCACACCCGAAGAGGGGACACAGGACACAGAGACATGACCAACAATGTGCAGATCTCCTACTGGGGTGGAGCCCATGAATAAGACCCTAACTATGCCTGATTCTAACCTCCATCATTAAAAAAAAATAACCTGCTCAAATATCACAATTTTGGGGATCCTAGTTCTAATCTAACGTATTCTGAGAAATAAGTTTCCATTAGGCAATAATAGTAATAAGTCCCTTTACTCTTGGCAACAATGTAAAGCAGGAAGTAGTGGTGGCAGTCAACTTTTCTTCTACTCTGATTTCCCTAGGTACACAGATCTCTCCTCTATTCTGCTATGTTTTCATTCCATATATTGTTGAAAATATATTAAGTAACAAGGGTCAATGTCAATAATGCAAGTTTGAATCGTAAATACTATACCCACAAACGATGTTCAAAGATAAATGTACACAACTAAAACCCAAGCACAAAAATTTGTAAGTCTACAACTGTACTTCATGGTGTTTCACTAATAAAAATTTAAGGGAAAAAAAAAAGATAAATGTACACAAAGGAGAAAAGGAATCTTTTTAGGATGTTTGAGGAATAACCCATGTCCAAATTAACCCCTTTGATCCTTATAACAATTATAAGAACATGGAAACCAAGTCTCAGGAAGACACTATATGTCTTACCTAAGATTCCTCAAATGAGTAACCATAGGAGCTGGAATTGACAGCCAGGTCTAAATACAAAGCACACCCTTTCCCACCACATAATACTGACTCCTTTAAAGAACAACTGCAGCCAAACCACAGCTCGGAGTCACATGCATTTAGAAAGTCTGATTATTTTTCTAAAGAAGAGTGGTAGCTATGAATAATGTGTAAAGCAGTAGACTCTCTAAGATAAAGCATAAATATTACTAATATTGAATAAAATTAAGAAAACATCTTAATTACTAGCTACAGTATATTGATAATTGCAAAATACTGTGTTAATGCTTTAGAGAGTGTCTCGAGTAAATTTTCCTTTTATTTTTAATGTATCTAGGCTTTGATTTAGAAACGGAGGCAAATCAATAAGCAACTGACTACTAAAATCAATATCAAACATAAAATATCAAAAAATACACTCAATTGTAAGATAAATAAGAATAGGGGCATGTAAAATAGAACCTTTTAATAACTATAGTTTTAAAAATTCCTATATACTTAAAAACTGCTAAGAAATAAATCTTAAAATTTATCAAAAGAGTGTAAAACTTGAAGAATCTAGAGAGAGAGATATATACACATACACCTATAACCATTAATGTATATGCTTAAGATAATATCTAATAAAATATTGTTAACTTTATCTAAACAAATGATAACCTGTAGAAATATAATGCCATTCAATTTGCATGTCAGTGTTTATTTTCTTTTTAGTGAATTAAAATAGCTTTTTAAAAAATCTACTTAGAGAAGGAAAGGGAGAAACGGTCTGAGTCTCAGTTTTTAAAAGCAAAATTACTACTACCACTTTATTTGGATGTCTAACAATTCATTCTTAATATAGCACAAGCGCATTAAAGAAAATACGGAAAATAAACTTACAAAGAAATTAACAGATAAGACAAATCAGGTCCCACCGAGCCACTGAGGTCTGGTATCAAAATCAAAATTAAGTACAAGCACACACAAAAATTAACTGACCAGGCAATATGATTTTTCACTCGGACTCCTTCTGCAAGTATTCTGCACAAAGCAAATTCATGTGCACGGTGTCGTAATTGTTCTTACTGGCAAAATGGAACATAGCACCAACTTTAAAAACCAAGCAAAGTTTTAAAACAAAATAGACATCCTTTCTCATATTTGGCAGGAAAATTCATATTCAGTCTTCCAAGCCTCCCCCAAGAACAGGCAATTATAAGGTGCAGAAAGGCAATGGCTTTAAAACAACATGCTAATCCTAATATTAGTACCTTGAAAAAGGAAAACTGCCAAGATGTTGGAATAATGCCCAGTTATCCATCTTACCTACAGCTATAAAACTGTCCTATAAATGTGAACAAGACAGTTAGGATACATTTTGGAGTTCAGTTATTGGCATTTTTTTCCCACCTCACCATTTCCTAGGAGAAAAAGCCTGACCTATGGAGACAAAACACGGCAGATGGTAACCCAGCCCGGTACGAAGAGCACTTAGTCAATCCAAATAATTCACACAAAATGAAGCAAAATGTTCCATGATTTATGGCCCCAATTTCACTAGATAATTATCAAATCCTACTCTTCCACAAAGCCACTTTTGTACAGTAGTATGCTGGACAGTGAACTGAAGTATCTTTTAAACAATGTGCTGGCAACAACAATAAAATGGCTTTCATTTGTTTGGGGATTGTTATTAATAATATCATTGTTATTGTAGTTCACACTAAGCCAGGCAATTGAGTAAGAAATACACACGTCTCTGAGATGATTACTAGTGTTTTAAATCTAAGGAAACTGAGAAACAGCCATTAGAACATGTACCTTTCATACAATGAACCAACTTTGAAATCTAGGATACAGAGATCTGGTCTGTGGTATGACAATGGTTTATATGGTTCATATCAAACGGTTACTGACTCAATCAGATGCTTTGTACGCAGCTGAGCCCAGATCAAGCCCCTGCACCACGTGTGCACACCATGAGCCCTGGCCCCAAGCACCTCTGGGTGTAGCACTACCAGGCTGGAGTCCCCACTGACCGAGAATCACAAAGCAGGATCTGTGGATATCCTGGGTACCACTTAGAAGCAACTCCCCCAATAACCCTCCCACAAAAAAAAAAAATAATAATTCTAGGAAAAAACATTCTAGAAAAAATAATAAATGGAATACATTTACACTGAAAGAACACCAGGCCTGGATTTAGCTGGCTGGAATTCTTAAGTTATTCAACATGGTGTCTCAGGGAGACACCTCTATGAGTATTGGTTTCTTCATTAGTGAGACGAAGGACCAATTTAGAAGCTGGAAAGCTCATTATTCCAGTTTGAAATATATCAAATTCTGAGGCAAAACCTTTAAAGACTAGATCATATTATTATTTTTTTTTTTTTACTGCTGTTCCAGATCTGGAAATACTGATCACTTGCTATGGAAATCAACTGGCAGCAATTTTCTCTCAGTTCAGTGATCTTCAACACACATGATTCTGCTATAAAGCATATTTTCTCTTTGTAAAGGGGACTAGGCTGCTTTCTAATAAGTGGAAAGAATAACTCCAACAAACCCAAAAAGAGTGGTGCCTTTGACTTCCCAGTTCTCCAGCAAAATCAAACCTTTCTGGAGAGATAGTGCAGCAGATAGGATGCTTCCCTTGCACCTGGGTCAACCCAGGCTCAATCCCCGGCATCTCATATGATCCCCCAGCACCTCCAGGAGTAACCCCTGAGCACTCCTGGGTATGGACAAAAACGTCTCAAAGAGAAACAGTCTGAAGTCCTCTGGTCAGCTCTCTGATTCTAGAATCACATTTTCTTTCTACATGATGAAGCACAACTTACTCCTGGCCCTGTGCTCAGGAATCATTCCTGATGGAGCTTGGGGACTATACAGAGTGCTGAAAATCAAACCCAGGTCAGCCACATATAAGGCCAGCTCCCTACACACCGTATCATCACTCTGGCCAAAAGTAAGCACCTTTATGCGTGTGAAAACTGCAATGGTAGCAACCAAGGGTAATCACTAAATGAATGCCAACCTAGGCAAAAATTTTGTTTGAAACAGGTTAAGTGAGAGAAGGGTTGAACGTACTATCTGTTTTGAGAATAAGTGGTGATGCATTTTCCGCAACTTCTTCAACGCTTCAAACAACTAGGTAAACTCTGGCAGCCCTACTAATAGAAGAATTAACTCACTTTATCAGAAACAAGAAAATTAAGCTGGAAGAAAGATTAAACTGGCTGTCTGTTGATAAGATTCACCTCAAGCATATTATTTACCTGGAGCAAAAGACATTAACTAGTGGATGTAGAGGAATAACCTGAGCTGCAACATGCAGTGAGATGAGAGGTGAAAAGACTTTATGTCTAATGAACACAACTCATCCCCACATCTTCCCCCCCCCCCACCAAAATGCTTCTCAAACTTCTTCATATCTGAAACTAAATCAAAAGGAAAACTAGAAACACCTTTAGGAAATTTTTCTCCTTTAAATCGACTTAATAGTCTGGGTCAAATCAACTGGTTTATTGAAAAAAAGTCTCCAGGACATCTCTCCTTCTCTCCTAATCTGACATTCCAAAATCCAATTCGCTACAGCAATTCCACTGCCAGCATTTTTGGAAAAGATTTTAAATATCAGTATTATTTAATTTTCAAGTGCAATTATGATTTCGAATGATAGCTGAGAAACTGCCATTAGGTTTTTCTCTTAATAACTGATCGTGCTAAGAGCTTGAAAATACTTGTTGAGCAATTACTAAACACTATTCCAAAAATCTTCGATTCCTCCGCCCCTCTCGGAGAGCCCGGCAAGCTACCGAGAGTATTCGATATGCCAGACACAGTAACAACGAAGTCTCCAGTGGAGACGTTACTGGGCCCACTCGAGCAAATCGACGATCAACGGGAGGGCCTTTACTTTATTCCAAAAATCTTAAATGTATTGACTCATTTATTTTTCATAATCTGGCAAAGTGGTACGTACATTCATTCTTCTCATTTTATACAGAAATTAGATAGCTGTGTTGTTCTGTGTTCCAGGTAGTAAACAGCGGAACTGAAACATAAAGCCAGAGTTCATAATAAAATCCTACCCTTATACTTGCGCCCTAATATTAAAGTACCAAAAGTACTGTGAAATAAACAGAGACTGTATATACCCTTTTACTCCTGGGAACACTTACTCACAAGATGCAGATAACAAACTGCAATATATTATAGGTGCTAAAATCAGCTTCGTTCCATAACTTCTGTAAGAAATTAGCTTTTTAAAAAGTATGTGCTGATAGACAAATACTTCTAAAATCCATATGGAAGCATACAGCTCCCGTAATAGTCAAAGCAATTGTGAGGAAAAGGATAGAAATTTAATAAATTCCCAGATATTGAATTATACTGTTTCCTTAATAATAAACTTGGGCTGAAGAGACAGTACAGGGATTCAGGAGTTTGCTATGTACGCAGTTAACCCCAATTCAATCCCCAGTATTGCATATGGTCTTCTATACACTGCTGGAGATCACTCATGAGCACAGAACTAAGTGTAGTCCCTAGACACAGTCAGGTACAGCCCAAACACCTCTCCCTACAAAATTAAATAAAGTTAGAGTAATCTGGGATGGGGGAGAAAGCTCAAAGGGCTACACTTATGCTTGCTTGCAGGAGGCTAAGGTTCAATCCCAACTACCATATGGTCCCCTGAATTTCTCCAGGAACAAGCCCCAGAAACAGCCAGGAGTACACCTGAGCACTTCCAGGTGCTTAAAATAACAGTAAAGTAGAAATAAATAAAACTGTTGGTAATAAAAAAAAAATTTTTTTTAAACTATGATATTACAACTAAACCTAACTCCTAGATCAATGGAATAGACTTGAGAACCCTGAGGGAAATTCTCAAGTATACACTGAGGTAGTTAATTTACAACAAAGGGGCTATGGCATAAAGTGGGGGAAAAGCAAGCCTCCTCAACAACAAAAAAATGCTGGGTAAAATGAAAAGTCTGATTTAACAAAAAAAATGAAATTAGACCACCATTTTACACTGTAATCAAGAGTTAAGAGACCTCAATATCAAATCTATATCTGTAACATACACTGAGGAAAACATAGACAGGACTTCTCAGCAAATTGACCTCAGAGGAGCTGTTAAAGATATGACTACATTTGCAAAGAAAACTAGATCAGAAGTAAACAAATGGGAATACATCAAACTAAAAAGCTTCTGCAGGAGGGAGGCTGTTGCTTTGCATCCAGCTAATCACAGTTCCCCAGTACTGCACATGATCCACCAGGTACCACCAGGGTCACTGCTGGGCACAGTCCCAGAGCCCTGCTGAGTATGGCTTAACCTCCCACCCACCCAAAAATACAGTGAGGAACCACTTGACCTCATACTAGCAAGAATGGTCTGTATCTTCTATGAGCATTTCTCAACCTGTGGGTCCAAGGATATCCCATGGGGAACACAGACAAAAATCACATAAACAAGAGGCCATGCCACAAGACAAGGGGGTCAATCAATAAGACAGGGAGGCCACAAGAAAGAAACTTAGAAGTGGGCATGGTGAATATGGCTTGAGAAACACTGTTCTATATTTTAGACTCTGATAAGTGCTGGAGAAACATGAGTGCCAGAGATAGCTCAATGGCCTAAACTCACGCCTTGCACAAAGAAGGCCTGGGTTCAACCCTTGGTACTTTGTGGTACCCCAGCAATCTCCAGCTCTAACCACCAAGCAGAGAGCAGTATGGAAAACTCCACCCCAAGCATAACTGATGTGGACCAAAAAAAAAAAAAAGAAAGAAAATGAATTTACTGTGAACTTGCTATAGACAGATTCCAATATTTTCCCAAGGCAATTTAAATACAGGGTAGAATTTTAAGTCCCACTACTTCTACATAAATATTACAACCAAAGTCCTTATATTATCTGTCATTCCCTGATAAAACTATGCTGAAAAACAAGCAGATGTGGGGACAAAAATACATTCACATATAACATACATGGGCTGGAGCGATAGCACAGCGGGTAGGGCGTTCGCCTTACAAGCAGCCAACATGGCCGACCCAAGTTCGATTCCTCCGCCCCTCTCGGAGAGCCCAGCAAGCTACCGAGTGTATTCGATATGCCAAACACAGTAACAACAAAGTCTCCAATGGAGACGTTACTGGGCCCGCTCGAGCAAATCGACGATCAACGGGAGGGCCTTTACCTTTTATAACATACATGTGCATGGACACACATACACGCCAACATTTCCACCACCCCCCAAAATGCTGGCTTTACTAGACTCCTGGAAAATTATTTGCCGTCCCTTGCCTGTATATGTAAAGAAAGCCTCCAGTATCATCAACTTCATTATGTGTTTTTGGAAAGCTGAAGAGAGGATGCAGGAGAGAGCTCCAATGCTGGGGTCCATGCAGGCGCCACTAGCAGGTTTGGGGATGCTCCCTGGTTTCACGGGGTCTCCCAAGCACAGCCAGGAATGACCCTGGAGCAAAAAGGAGTAGCCCCTGAGCACCAAGGGATGGGATGTGGCACCAAAAACAAGTAAATTAATAAATGCAGATCATCAGATCATCATGGGCAAAATTCCTAAAAGTCTAATGTGACCTCCAAAGTAATTTCTCCCATTACTTCAGCCTCTCTGTACTAGAAAAAAGATTCCCACGCTTATTTTACCTACTGTGTCCTCTCCAAAATAAAAAAAAAATTCCAACAACACTCTGGAGTTCTATCTTCTTTAAGCAAGTAAACAAACAGCACCCCCCACAATTTCCCTCAAGGCTGCTACCAACAACTCCATCTTTTCAGTGCCCCCAAGAGATGGCATTACCCACTTCGGGAAACATAGCCCTAGAACAACAGAGGAATATCTCCATGTTAACATCACTCCTAAAAATATCTTCCAAACCTGTCTCCCATAGTAGTTCCATTAAACCAGCCATTGCTGGGGGTCTGCGCCAAAAATAAAAGGAGAGAATGGTGGAACCAGGGAACTTAACCATCGGAACTCCAGTCAGGCAAATTCCTTTTGTGATGAGTCCGTATCTTTACCCTACAAGCATACTTTTGAAGGGTTGAAAATATATTTTTCACTGGAATTCTGTATACATAAAGAAAACTAGAAAAACATTTTCTTGAGCAATAATCCTAAGGAACAGCTAAAAGAAATGAAAGTAAAACCATATTTTTAACCAACACTAGCTTTCCACTTAAATTGTTTCTTTTTTCTTTCATGTGTGTCCCCTTTAAATTTTACTAAACAAAAAAACAACTCTCCCCTAACATTCTCTGCAGTGTCACTCAATGAGTAAGACTGACAATAACCACATCTCCTGACAGCTAAGGGTAAAAATTCATAACCTAAAACCTCAGCTCTAGCACTCAGTCTGCCCCTAAGACAAAGTGAGTCACAACAGAACACCGAAGATTTCAATTCTGGTATTTTTCTGTGCAAAGAGTTATGACACCCTTAGGCTTTTTTATAGATACAATCAAAAAGAACTTCAAGAAAAGTATTTAAAATATTTCCCAATAATTTTCTCATATATAGGTTTACCACTTGGTATACATTTTTTAAATAGAGCAAAGTATTGCATAAATCAATATTCTAAGCCAGACGTTTCAAATTGGCAGTCTTTCTAAATGGTCTCGGTCAAAAACGTCCAGCGATTTAACTTCCGGGCAGAGGATTCAGAAGTTGATAAATGAAAACTTTTAAACTGAAACCAGACTTTCAAAATGCAAGATGTGTAAATATTTACCTCTGCTTTCCTCAACCATATGAATAGGAAGTAATAAATTTCCCACAAATATTTGGTGATTCAAACTCTAAAATACAACTTCTAGAACTTCCAAGATTTTGAGCTGATCTCCCATTTAAAAGACCTTTCCTGTAAGACTTTCTGATAGCTTTTTTTTTTCCTTCTGGGGAAAAGAATGTGAGCTAATGATGATTGTAGATTTTCACTTCTTTGTATACATCAGTCAATGAAGGGGGGAAGGATATTTATTGGCTGTGTGTTTATGAGCTACATTAGGAATCTGAACAATAGCAGACCTTTACAGAAACAAAAATAAAATATGAGTCAACAAGATCTTTGCCAAACAGAGGGCTCAGGACAGCCTTGTTCAGCCTTCTGGGAATCCCACCCCAATAAGCACAATAAAAGCAGGACATGCCTCATTTCCTTCAACTGCTC
This sequence comes from Sorex fumeus, assembly GCF_029834395.1. NCBI lineage: Eukaryota > Metazoa > Chordata > Mammalia > Eulipotyphla > Soricidae > Sorex > Sorex fumeus. Next base: position 57,184,030 of record NW_026606185.1, read on the forward strand.
AACATGCCTCTCTTAGAGATGTTTGTAAATTTCCTTCCTCTACGCATCAAGCTGGCAAACTGTCGTCATTTCTTTGGGGTAATAATATCCTGTTGATGTCTGGGTAGATCTGTTTTTTGAGTGTTTCCTCTACATAACACATATACTTTTAATATTATTTTTCAACACAATGCAGTAAATTATATTAAACATATTTGAACAGAGTTCAGCAAAGGCATGATTTGATTAGAAACAATGAAGGCAGGAGATTTTAATAAAATGCTAGCTTTACTTTTGGATTTACAACTTAAGTTTAGGTAATAAAATAACTCCGACAGTAGAAATATTGCTGTGAACTTTTTCTGAAACTGACAATATTTACCTGCAATAATTTATTGCTTAAATGTTTTCATTATATGCCTATGCTGGGGTTTGGAAATGGCACACAGCAAAAGAGCAATCTTAGTATAATACCTCACTTATAAGAATGGAAACCTTATTTTATGCAACATATAAATTATACTAAACACTTTTGAAAATATAATTTGAAAGTATAATTGTAAACTAATTCCAGAAATTTGAGTATATATGTACTATCACATAAATTCAGTTAATAACAATCAATTATGGACAAATTTTACCTAAAATATTTTTCAAAGCTTAAAAATGTAGTTACCTGTAAATTCATTTCTTGAACAAAAGATTTTTCACCTTAATAATTTCAGGTGGAATCACATTTTCTGTATAGTTTTATTATGGAAAGGGAGAAAATTATAAAAAAAAGAATTTTGAACAGTAGTATTTGCTAAAATAAAATCAATTCTCAATTAAAATAAGTTGCACTTCAGCAGACATTTTGACTCCAAGATAGCGAAATCTGATTTGTAAAATAATTAATCACTGATGCAAAGTATATTTGGTGCAAAATTAAGCTAAGTAGATGGGCATGTGCTGATCCACTGCAATTCCAGGTAACACCTTATTTAGAACATGAAAAAATCATGAAGAATTATTAACATGGAAAGTGTGTAGTGTCATTAATAACCCAGAAAATTCCAATTTTAAAAATAACATAATCAGATTCCATTTCTCAACTGTCAAGTTAATAAGATAAAAAAAAGTCCAAATTGGCACACTCCTCTAGGATAGCAACTTAGTATGAATAACCTCTCATATAATAATTCAATATAATAATTCAAGGGAAATTATCCTAATATTATCTTTGCAAAGGAAGAGAAGTATTTATGTGAACAAGGATGTTCAAGATAGTAATCAACAATAGAAAACCATTTTTAAAAACTACAGAAGAGCCATATGATGGAATACTATGCTGCCTTTAAAAACCCATACTTTCAAAATAATTCAGAAATTATAAAATGGTAATGTTAAGCCACTGAGTTATATAAGGCAATATACTAGTTTTATATTAAGTTCTTAGGAATAAAGACTTGAATCTGCAGCTTCCAAATATTGATACTGCATAACTCCACATGAGGATTTTTATATTTTCAGTCAGGAAAATAAAGCAAAGTTGGTACAACATATAGGAATAATAGCTGGTTCCTGACCATCAAGCCTATCATAATCCACTGTTCAAAATTATTGAAATCAAGAGGCATGAAGCGTGCTTCAAAATCATGGCTGAAAAATAGCAGCGGGCCAGGGAGATGGCTCAAAGGGCTAAGCCATACTTTGCACTAGTAGCACATGTTGCCCGGGTACCACCAGGAGCTGACGTTGAGCAGTGCTGAGTACATCCCAAAACAACACTAAATTCGCTAAAAGGAAAATGGCAATTATTGGTAACTGTCCTGCAGAAGAGATGATATATGAGATTGTTCTATCATCATGTTATATATGTTTGAACATATTCAAAGTTGAAAATGAAATTAGGGGCTGACGAGAGCCATAGTACAGTGGGTAGGGCACACAGGCAGCAGGCAGCCAAAGGAGGTTCATCCGAGGTATCCCATATGGTTCCCTGAGTCCCCTAGGAGGAATTCCTGAGCACACAGCAAGGGCTAAGCCCTGAGTGCCTCTGGATGTGCCCCAAACCAAAAATAATTAATTAAAAGTTATGGAAAATGTAACATGTCACGGAATTAGACCAACTGAGACTTAAACCTGAAAGCTTTGTAACTTTTCCCACAGTGATTCAATAGATAAATATAAAAAAAGAACCTCTAAAAGTTCAGAGATGAGAAAGATCAAGTCCAGAGGCACTGGCATCTTTGAAAGTCCGGAAAGATTACAAATGGCAAATTAACCAGTAGAAGGTAGGAATGAGTATAATGGGCAAAGAGATACAGGAGAAGGACTACTGGCACTCAGTACCAGTCTAATGAGTAACTGGTCACAAACCCCTGAAATCTAGCTCCTGCTCTCCATATCAGATAAAAAATCCCCTGATATAGATAAGGAGGAAATACCTTATGAATTTCAACTAGGCTCTGATTCCCCCCACTGAGTCAGCATTCTGCATATGCAAATGTTCACCTGGCATGAAGAGGATAAAAGAGCATCATTGACTACTGCAGACTTCTGGTCCCAGTCTTGCTCACTGAAATCACACTACCCCTCTCTCTGGTGGGTGATCCCTGGGTAATTCCCAGGGATTCTTTATTCTCACTGGACAGAATCTCTCTGAGATCTGGACATGATGAAGGGTGCAAGACAAAGAACTCTCTTTTAAAAGACTGTACTGGTGCCTTATCCTTCCCGGCTCCCAGCTTGTTTGGGTTTTTTGTTTGTTATTAAACATCAATAGTCTACCTCCATATACATGCCTATTTTGCAGCACTTCAGATGCCATAAAGTCTGTGGTGATGGAGTCGGAAAATGTATTACCAAACAGGAAGAGGTCAGTTTCCCAAATCAATATCTAGTCTTGGGGAAAAAAATTATTTTGATTTTTCCATAACATCTAGCTACTCTCAAAGATAACAGTTAGTTTACAAATGTATCCTTCAGTTAAAATCCACATGACTCTCAATAACAAATTTAGAAAACCCAATAAGCTTTAATGGCTAAAAGATATCATTTTTTGTTTTCTCCTATTTACCAAAAAAAAAAAAGCTAGTTATGGAAGCAATAATTCAGAACATAATTTTTTTAATTCTAAAAGAGATCCACAGAGATAAGAAACTATGTTATAGATAATTCTTTTTTCTTTATAACATGGAAAAATCTCATTGTTCTCTTTGAAAATATATGTGCATAAAAGTTGGAGGCCAAGACAGCAAGCATTACTGGTAGCCCTTGTTAATGCTAATTGGGTTAGCATAAACATGTAAATCCCCTTTTATAGATGCCTGGCTTTTCTCCTTTATCCAAGACCAAACTATTATCTACAAAGATAAGTAAGATCTATGTTCTTGATTTGCTTTGCATGTAAATTCTTTTGGCTAGATAAGCTCTGGATACTATTCCTCCTATGAAAGATCAAAGATCATTCTTCAAACAGCAGGTTTCTGCCTATCTTCCTTCTCTCCTCAGATTTCTAAGATCTAGTCCTCTTGCTAATGTTTTCTGCATAGTAAGGGTTTAAATACTGACTTTCTTCATAACTATTTTGAAGAAACCCTGTAGTGACAGAGGAACAACAGACTGCCTCATCCCCAAGCAAGAGTCTCTGTGTTTACTTCCTTAAGAGTGCCTGTAAGTGTGTAACAGGCACACCACCACCGTGCTGGTCAGTGCCCAAACTAAGAAGAAAACCTAAAAATTAATCTAGAGAAAATGAGAAAGAGATGGTAGTTAACCCAAATGAATCACTAAATTAAAAAAAAAATAAAGAAAGAAATTCAGGATTGCTGGTATCTCAATTCAAAATTGTTTCCTAAAATATTCATTACAATGAAAGACTCTCCCAGCCTTGAAGCAGGCAGCCTTAGCACTATTTTTTTTAAACACAGAAGCTTTTTGTAAATAAAAGGAGTTGATGAATAAAAGGAGTGAAAAGTTATTGTAAAAAGTATAAAATTTGACATACAAAACCAATTAGGTATATTTTACAAATATTTATGGAATCGCTCAATTTGTATTATTATAATCCACATGGGTCGGAGCGGATAGGGCGTTTGCCTTGCATGTGGCCGACCCAAGTTCGATTCTTCCACCCCTCTCAGAGAGCCCAGCAAGCTACCAAGAGTATTCCGCCCATACGGCAAAGCCTGGCAAGCTACCTGTAACGTACTGAATATGCCAAAAAAAAAAACAGTAACAACAAGTCTCACAATGGAGACGTTACGGTGCCCACTCGAGCAAATCAATGAACGAGAGGACAGTGCTACAGTGCATAATCCACATATCAGATATATGCACACTGCACATTTCACGTAAAACGTACTACTACTAACATTAATAAATAACAAAACAGTATTAATTATGTACCAGGTATAATATTATTCAATGAAAACATGTGCTTGGACCTTTTGCAGTATGAATTACAATGAATATTATGCCTGTGTGTGAGTGTGTGTAGCACTGTAGCACTGTCCTGCATTGTTCATCGATTTGCTCGGGTGGGTCCAGTAACGTCTCCATTGTGAGACTTGTTGTTACTGTGTTTGGCATATTGAATACGTCATGGGGAGCTTGCCAGGCTTCGCCATGCGGACAAGATACTTTTGTTAGCTTGCCAGGCTCTCGGAAAGGGGCGGAGTAATCAAACCCAGGTCGGCCCAGCCAGCCACATACAAAGCAAATGCTCTACTGCTGTGCTATCACTCCAGCCCGTAAGTGTGTGTATGATTTGTGTGTGTGTGTGTGTGTGTGTGTGTGTGTGTTCTAACAGTGGTCACCCCACAGGAGCTGTTGGTTGGGAGGAGTAGGCTATCACCTGACAAGAATTTGCTTGCAAGCATGAGTGTTTGGTGCTCAGGACCAGAACAGCATCTTAAACCCAACAGTGCTGGGGAAAACCAGGGCTACCCCAAACAGCGCTCAAATTGGAGACAGCCTGGGGTAGCAGGATTCAGACTTGGGGCCTCAAACACGCTTGGTATGTGCTCTCCCATGTGTGCAATATCCACGGGTCTAGAGAAAACATTTTTAAGAATTAAAATCTCAAAAAGCTTTTCTTAAATCTCCCTAAATTTAGAGGCCAACTGAGAGGTAAATTCTCCTCAATTTTGAGGTAAACTCCAAATTCTTTTGTTTGGTCAACACTGTATCACCATCACTTCATGTAAAGAATGGCAAATGAGAGGAGATAAACCAGTAATCACTAAAACATAGGCAGCAAGAGGAGAGAGGGGGAAGAAATGACAGAATCCAAATTGGGAAGACAAGACACTCAGGAAAAGACAAGATCTGACTCTCACTCAAATTTACCACAGTTCAATCAGGGAGATAGAGTCCCTTAACAGATGTGCTAACTCTCCTGAGGGCAGCTCCCTGGAAGCGGAGGATAAACCAGTCATCAGGGGTGAAGAGTCCCCCATTTATAAGAGGTGACCATTGGTTAAGTTTTGAAATAAAGTAGTTCTGGAAGAGAAATGCAGTCCAGAGTTTGAGTGCTTTAAAGATGTCAAGTTGTATGTCAAAGGCTGATTACAGAACTGAGGAGGACAGGGAATGGAAGAAACCCAAGGAGTAAGAACTGGGTGAAAGAGACAGAGGCAGGGGGCAGGGGTGGTGGACAGCTGTGCTAGATCCATACATCCGACTCCCAGAAACAACAAACCTGAAAGCATGGGTTCTAATGCTAAGGAGCACTGTTCCAATGGTCTCCATTACTACTACTTAAAGCACACAGATTTGAAATAATCTCTGGGCCACTTTAGCAAGGATGAGAAATTTAAGGACAATTATTATTCCAGAAGCTAAAAAAAATAACCCCATCTTTATATTTGTAAATTCACAATATAAAGCACTGGTTAGTCATAGGACGGAACAGTGCTGCTGTATATGCATCTTATTTTTATGCCAGATTGAAGCATCTAGGGCTCTCTTTCTGTCTCTCTGTCTCTCTCCCTCCCTCACACACACACACACACACACACACACACACACACACATCAGAGAAAATCCAGGTGTCATGTCTCAACAATTAAAAAAGCTGTTAAAAATATTATATTGACTATACAAAGCAGGAACTACGGTTACTAAGTGATCATTTTTTAAGAAAAGAAATTAAGGGCTTCATTTTCTCTCTCCACACATAACAGGAATTAAAAATTTAGTTTAGTAGTCCTAAGAATCTTCTAATCCTTCCACTTTCCAGTTCCCTAATTACCTTCCCCAATACAGAGAAAGAATAAACACACTCACACATACTCCTCCCTGACTAACTCATAACAATTGAAAACAAAATCGAGAATGAATAATTAAAAACTACCAAGTTACCCAAAGCAAAAAAAAATAGTAGAAGAATAATTATCCCAAAGATTCTCTATTACAACACCAATAAAGGGTGTCGGTGTAACAAGAGTGTCTCTCTAAGGATCATGTCAAACTTTGACCTTCGGCAAGCCAAAACCTTAGTAACATATAATCTATCCCAGCATTGATAAAGCAATGTAAAGTAAGGCTTCCCTATAAATGCACCAAGTCACTTAAATAAAAAGCAATATGTTTCACTTCTTCAGTTATATAAATATAGACTTGTATATATAAAAACAAGCATCATCCCACATCCACATATATATGGCATGGGCATATGAGGAGGATCGATGATGTTTATAGATGTCTATATGTATTTATATAGAGATATGCATAAGCTCTCAAGCAAAATGTTCGTTGTTTTTAAATTCTCTGATTTTTGTTGGTAACAGTTATTTCTTGTTAACCACATAGTAAATAGAAGACTATCACATTATGTAAACCATGCAAAGCTGATTGAGTTACATTTTTTCCTCTGAAAATCTTATTCTGTGAATTTATAAATGAAAATCTAACTTTTGAACACAAATAGACGGTTTGAGCTAGGAGAGAGGAACTAGTTAAAGAAAACTTGGTAGTGCCGAAAAAGCAAAGGAACATTAAGGAGAGGAACAGAAGAAAGGCTGCCATTCATGAGGCAAAAATCACAACATAATTTTCTGAGATGGACCCATAGTTTTATTCCTACTACTATTTAGCATGAAAAAAAATGTAAAATTTTCATCACTGCACTCCCTAACTCACTATAGATTTGTAACATTTCTTCAGTATTCAACCTATTCTTCAGGAATCAATGTCTAATTGTTCAGTATGTGAAGTATCTAAGCCTTGATATCTTTCCTGTGGCTCAAGTTTCTTTTTCTGGTTTCTGCACTATGTCATAACAACAAGACAGAGAGGGTCAGAAAAATGGTGACACGCCTATCAATCAGCACAGCTACTCACTAGGAATTCTGGAAGCGAGTCTATTTGAAGAGATTGAAACAGCTGGTTAACAATTTTCCCCACGAAACAAAAATAAATGGAATTATCATTTCCTAACAATAGATTATAACGTCATGTAAAAATTATGACAAATCGGATTCAAGCAGAAGATGGAGTATTTTCAGTATGGAAATAATTTTCTTGAAACAGTTACAGTAATAAAGAAATAATGAACTTAACTCATTACCTTAAAAGCACGTTATGTAAATGTTATCTCTCAGCTTCTAGTAAAGAATAACACTTTGATTTACATTTCATGCACTGCCATGACCTTAAATATAGATGTCAATAAGCCTCTTCACTGCTTTGAAACACAAAAGCGAATGGCACCTTAAGTCAAATGTCATAATATAATACCTCCTTCTCCTGTGTCTCCTCCCTATCCTTTCTCAAAGAAAACACCTCAGAATGGTTGCTTTCCTCTCATCTCTCTGTCTCCAGCTTCCCAGCGGGAGTTGACTGATGAACAGGGTGTGCCCTTTGCTAGGACATCTCCCCCTGCCCTACAGAATACAGGGTATTTTAATAACCCCGTTACCCTTGATAAAGTGTGACAGATGCAACCGTTACGAATGCAATTAGGTTTATGGCAAACATCTAGATGAAAAATTTTTAAGCTATGTGGCATTTCTTTATGAAGACTTACTGCGGGGGCAGGGGACGGACTTGAGGTTTCTGGGTGACAACTGGTGTTCCAGGGCCACACCCGGAGGGGTGGGTCCCTGAGGTGCTCAGGAGTTGGGCTGGCAAAAGCACTTTAACCCCAGTACTGTATAAAACCCTCTTCACCATCACTCCAGCCCCAAAGGCTTTTCTTGTATTCTTTTAAGGAAGTTTTCCTAAAAGACCACTTATCAGAAGATTGCTGCCTCCAGGATCAATACGCTGGACAAATGGCTTAATAAGTAAACACATGTCTAGCGGGTCTGGATTAAATTTGAGAGACAACACAAAGCAGTCAAAACACAGCTATTGTCTGGAGGAAACCACAGGAGAGGGTGAGTTTTAAAAATCAAGAACCACAGGCTGGAGCGATAGTACAGGGTAGGGTGTCTGCCTTGCACACGGCTGACACAGGTTTGATTCCCCAGCACCCTATATGGTCTCTGGAGTACCACCAGGAGTAATCCTGAGTGCAGTCTGGAGGAACCCCTGAACACTGCTCAGTGTGACCTAAAAAGCAAAAGGGGAAAAAAAAAGAAGAAGAACCTCAAGCCTAGTGAAATTGTAAGGACACTGTTTGCCTTGCTTGCAAAAGTTTCGGGTTCGATCCCTTGCACTCCATATAGTTGCCAGTCTACCAGGAGTGATCTTTGAGCTGAGAGCCAGATGGAAGCCCTGAGCATATCAAGGTATAACTCCCCCAAACAGACAAATAAATAAAATAGACGCTCTGGAGAAAGGCAATAAGAAAGAAGTACTGCAAACTGATCTGAGGCTGTCATGGTGACGATGTAAGAACAGGAAAAATCGCGACCTCTATCAGTTTTACAGTCTCCTGAGACAGTGTCTCCAAAGGCAGAAGTCAACATGGAAAAGAGCTATGAAGGAATAAAAGTAATTACTCTAGCACCATGAAGAATACAGAATAGGTCTCAAGTTCCACTTATTGGGCCAGAGTACAGTGGGTAGAGCGTTTGCCGTGTATGCGGCAGACCCGGGGTTCAATCCCTGGCATTCCACATGGTTCCCCAAGCCCCTGCCCCCCAGGAGTAATTTCAGAGTATAAAGCCAGAAGTTACCCCTGAGCACCTGCTGGATATGACCCAAAAAAGTAAAAAAAAAAAAAAAACCCTAAGAGGCAGAGTAAGGCCTTAAACACAGCTGATACAAGTTTGACGCTGGAACCATATACGGTTCCCTGAGCACAGAACTAGGAGTAAGCCCAGAGCACAACTGGGTGTATCCCCCTCCTAAAATATGCATACCTACATCACAAAACATAAGAAGGAGCCTGGGGTGGAACACAGGTCAGCTACCTCCAAGGCAAGCACCTTATCCACTCTTTCTCTCTGGCCCCTGTGTTTTTTATTTTTGAAAAACAGCCTGAGAGGAAGAATTACTTTCTGATACCCAAGTCAAATAAATCTTTTGCTCATCTAAATGCAAAACGACAAACACCATCAATATTTCAACTGTTGGAGGACCATAACCAAGGACAATTATTTTCATGAAGCCGAAAACGTACACTACACTATTCATTGAAACTTAAAGATATTGATGGAAATAAATATTTTATTGATTACATAAAAAGACGGAACATGTTTTTTCACTGTCTCTTCAAAATGAGACGTAAGTCAATTTCCAAAGTACATAGTGAGTACCCAAATGGAAAGTAATTCATCCTTCTTGGTAAGTGAGAGAAACACAACAGTCATCTCTTCTTCTGGATCAAGCACTGTTGGTTGACCCAAAGGTGGTTGTATTTAAAAAAAAACTTGAAAGATTCACAGATACTTATTATTACTCAGTTTTTCTCAATAATTACCTGTAATAGGCTCTGGAGAGAGTGAGAGAGTATAGTAGGTAAGGCGCTTGCTTTTGGACACACAGCTGAACCGGGTTTAACCCACAGCACCCCAAATGGTCCCATGAGCAATATCAGGAGGGATTCCTGAGAGCAGAGCCCAGAAACACAGCTAAATGTGGCCCAAAATACAACAAAAATAAAACAACTACGTGCAATAATGATAAAAATCAAGCTTTCTACTGTGGAGTATAATATTCTCCAATGTGCTTATATGTACTTTACATAATTTGATTTTTGTGAATAAAAAAAACAATCTGCAAGTAGGAAAGGAACAGAAAAATGACTTATTCTAAAACCATCGCGTTTACAATGACATTAACAAAATCCTGCTAAACATCTGTAGTTATTACTCTTTAACAAACTTGTCCTGGCCAAGAAGACTTATTGACAAGAAAAAAATCTGATAAATTTGTAGAAAGTGAACAGGCAGCCCCTTCACCATTAGAATAAATACCCTATTGACAAAGGCCTATCCAAGAAACATATCCACCACCCACCCCGTCAGCCAGATCTTCTTCTCAGCTGAACTTTACACACCCCACACACCACAGCGGTGGTCATTTGGCAAAGATGGGCCACAGAATAATTTCCCATCTGCTGTGCGACTCAGAGTATCCCATTCAAGGACTAGTCTCTAGAAGTTTAAGAATAAAACGTAACCAAAGAAAGGAGGACAATGGTCAATTATCTGATTAGCATTTCAAAAGACAGTGATAAAAAGAAATAATACTCTGAGGCCCACAACTCAAATGAACAGCTGTGTGTGACAAGATCAGTTAATTAAGGCTTCAGAACTTTCTAGACCGTCTTCCCTCCATTCACCTTTCTCAGATCCTTCTTTCTCTTCCCTTTCCTGGGTCTCTCTTCATTCCGCCCTGTCTTTCTTTTAACTCTATTTCTCTTTCCTGAATACCCTTTCTCCCATTTTTTTCTTGGCTCATTCCAACTCTAGCTCTTAATTTGCTAGAAAGTCAGTTACTAAACTAATGTCAGATTTAAGTATAGTTTCGGTATAGTTTCAGATAAAACTTGTATATTCTAAATAAAGTTTAGTATGCCCCAATCAAATCTAAATCAAGTAAGTTTACATTTTAAATCTCTGCCAAAAAAAAAACACCCTTAATTGAGATTGCTTTTTTACTTTTAAATCATCTGATGCTTTTTCATTTTTTTTCTTTTTTTTTTTCCTGACATACAATGACTCTCAACAAACAAAATTATTTTACCCTTCTGGAGAAATACTACAATCTAAATTACAGACCAGGTAAGTAACATTTCTGGTTTCTCAGCTTTATGTTGCTTTTTCAGTTATGAAGATAATATTGAGGATCCATTTCATCTAGAATCTAAAATGCATTATCTTACTTAACTCACATATAACCCTGAAAATACACATAATTAATGCCATTTTATAGATTAGAAAATTAGGCATGGTGATGTTAAATAACTTCATTAAGTCATGAAGAATTGAGTTTCAAACCAGCTGTCTTTGGCACCAGAGGCAAAAGAGACCTATGCCCTGGGTTACCTTCCTATTAAAATGACTAAAAGGCTCAAATCAGTTAGATTAACAACCCAATTCCCAGATCACTGGCTCAAAACTTGTATGTGTAGTAAATAACCTTTAATTATGCCGAGCTGGAATAACTTCATTTGTTTCTGCTTTATTCTAGCTGCTGAACTTTCTAGCCTCTCCCTACAATGAATGAGGCTTACTCCCCAGTTTTATGGAGGAAAATGAAATGAGTAGATGAGCTGATAGTTACCACTATGGAGGGTTTCTGCAAATGTAACATTGTTTAAAGAACCCTGAAACCACTGTCAAGTCCTCGGAGACAAAGGTCTCTGATTTATGCATCCCTTATAAGCATTAGCATGGACATCAAGTTGTCATCCATAATTACATTACAGATATCTTTGTTAAGTAGAAATATAATATTTTTTATATATCACCAGTAGCCCTGTTCTATCTTTGGAGTTCCATTACACTCAAATTGCCTCTGCAGAAACAAACAAAAAAAAAAAGAAGAAAAAGAAATATTTCCTATTTCCGGAAATATAAACAAAAATAATTCAGTTTGGGGGTGTGGAGAGAATACCAGGGTCACGCATGTGACCTGGAGTCAATGTCTGACAACATAAAGACTTCATTTTTTTTCTTTTGCTGTTTGGGTCACTCCTGGCGATGCACAGGAGTTACTCCTGGCTCTTCACTCAGAAATTACTCCTGGCGGGTGTTTGGGAGACCATATGAGATACTGGAAATCAAACCCGGGTTGGCTGCATGCAAGGCAAACGCCCTACTCACTGTGCTGTTGCTCCAGTCCCAACATAAGGCCTTCTGAGCAACAAAGGATCTCCAGGTGCTGCCCAAAGCACAGGCAGGATGGCCTTGGTCATCTCTGGCCATATCTTCAGGCCTTAGCACTTAGCCACAAGCCTGTTTGGTCAAGTACTGCCAGGAGTGGCCCCAGGTCTCTGGCGCACCACTGAGAGCCCTTCTCCCTGCCAAAAAAATTTACTTTTCGGGGCATCACAAATCACACAAATCATCCTGTTATTCGTCGATTGCCTCGAGCAGGCCCCAGTAACGTCTCTTTCATCCTAGCCCTGAGATTATATTCAAGGCTCTTTAGGAGAATGAGACCCATCATTGTTACTGGTATTTGGCATATTGGGTACACCACGGGGAGTTTGCCAGACTCTGCCATGTGGGCAGGCTACATTCGGGGCATATCAATCACACTTAATCTAGCAAAAACTCTGGATATTTGAGTAAAAGTTCCTCTGCTTTCTTGTGCTTGGAATCGTTTCTTGCAAAATTCAAGGCCAGATTAGTCTTACATTATTTATTTTATTATTGTATAGAAGACCCGAGGACTGATCCCAGAAAATGTGCTGTTCTACAGAGAATCTAGGGACTTTCCATCAAAACCCTTTGAAGCAGCTCTGAAGAAGGTCACCTGGGCCCCTTTCATTTTGGAGTTCATTGGAGAGTTTCAGGTTAATGATAAATGCCAAAACCTAATCTTAAAACTGGATACTGATCATTTGTAAGCAGAAGTGTGTCTCAACCTTTGCTGGGTTACAGAATCTTCTTAAGAATCTAAGAAACTTCATAGATACTATCCCCAAATATAAAGGCGAGCAAACATAGTGTAGAACTCTTCGTTCCAGAACCCAAATCAAGAACCCAGGCAGAGGCTCCACCCACCAAGATGCTAGAACCAAACTGCCCCAACAAGGGGTCTGTTCTACTCTAGAATTCTAAGCAAAGTCAAACTGCACATCTCCCAGACAAGTTGTTCCACAAAGAACAAGCTGGAGAAAGATAAATGGGAAAGTATATGACCTCAGACAAGCATCTACCTTTACTAATTATGCTATCAAGTCACCGAGGCCGACTCCCTCAAATGAGAACTCTATAAGATGTGTTGACCCAAACATATAGATGCTTCACAGAAAATCCGCAAAACTACAAAATCGGTTTACCACATGGGTCGAACAACGGTTGTTCTAAATCAGATGAGTAAAAGTAAAATCAAGAAAAAATAAGGAAATCTCTACACCAATGGTCAAAATACAACTGTTTTCTCTCTACAAAGAAAATTGTTAGACATTGTTTAGATAAATACAAATGCTTTCCTTCAAAGAATGGGCAATATTGTGGCAGCAAATATCAGAATCACATCTGGTTCTTTTGAAACCTTTACATACCACTGATGGCTTGAATTTATCATCCCAGAAAGCATGTGCAAATTCAACCCAGTGAAACTCCAAACACTCAATGAGTACGTACGCTAACATTTTTCTAAATACTCAGAATACCAGCAATTAAAGAACATAATACCATAAATCTTATGTTGGCTAAATATCTGCTAAATAAAAATGTTACTTCAGGGTGCTTTCTCAAACAGCATTTGGGGCCACCAGAGATACCAGTGGGGCTTGGGAGTCCATAACTGACTATCAACCAAACCTCGGGGACCTTGAACATGGTAGGTATGTTCACCAGTAACTAGAACTTTCTCCTTGGAACCAAAGTATTTGAACAAAACTTCTTTTAGGAAAGCAGAGGTGAATCTCGATTGAAAATCAAACATTTTTACAGTGACCTCCCCCAAGATTTTCAACTACCAAGATAAAATTAAAACTGGCCAACAAACTAGAACTATGGATTAAAAAATATTTTGTAAAAAAAATGTGAACTATAAATATATCTTCAGTATATATCAATAAACACTAAGCCTTAAGACTATAGCCAGTTCAGTATAAAATATGAGGTAAGATTTGTACCTCTTTGGGAATAACTTTTAAACTATTTTGTTGAATCTTAGAAATGTATTTCCAAGAAAACCAAGTGTCTGACCACATGATTCTAATTAGCAGAGCTCCAGAGGGTTAAAGTAGAAAAATCTGTCACACAAGACTGCTACTTCTCACCTTCAACACAAAACCCGAAGACGTATTTCCTCTCTAATCTTTAAAAGGAATGAAATTTTCTGCACACCAAAATAATAAATTAATTGGAGGATATTTATAACTGAAACTTTAGGAATCAGACATTAGGTGCATATAAGAAGAATGTTCATTTAACAAAAATAATACCTAAGACTTCATTCTTCTATTATTATTTATATGCACCTAAAACCATCACTATTATACAATCCATTCACAGCTAATTAATATCTCAGAGGAATCTATAATATCCTACTTACTTGCACAGTGAACTAGTCTGGAAAATGTGCTTTAGTGCAAACATTCATAAGCAACAATTGTTCTTTTATTCGTCCTGAGTGTAAGATCTGCTAAGAACACATTCTTGACAAAATGTAAAAGCAACTATATATGTGACACAGATTTGGATCTGTGTACACCTAATGAATGGAATCCACAAAAATACAACCACAGCAAAAGCACTATTCATAATTGGCCATAACACCAGCATCACTAATGGACTACTTGCCTCTAAGTCAAACTTCTCAACTTCTCATTCTTCCTCCCTCTCTTCCTCCCTCCCTCCTTCCTTCCTTTCTTTCTCCTTCCCTCTGTGTGTCTGTCAGTCTTTGTCTCTTTGCCACTTTCTCATACATATACACACAATCTCATTTCCTTATTATTGACTGACACTAAATTCAAAAAGGATATATCAGCAAGATGTGTTACTTCTTAATGTCCTTTCGGTTTTTAGATTTCTCTATTCTAGGTTCTGATAATCTTATGAACTCTTTAGACAGTATGAATTACTTCAAACTTCAAAAATACTTTATTCTTAAAGACTTGCTTTTGTTTGGGGTAAAATATTTTGCTCCTAAGTAATTCTCAGAGCATTACAGAGTCAGATTTTCTCAATATCTCAAGAGTAAATATTTCCATCTTTCAATTTTATCATGCCATTTTCCCTTACCAAAACAAAATGTAAATACTTTTAATCCCTGGCTTCTTTTCTTTCTGTATAAGGGGGCGGGGGATGGGAGAGACAGTGGGAAAGACAGGGAAAAATTAAGGTCCTCGCTGTGGTAAACTGATTTCTAGTTCTCACCAGCTATAGTGCATCATAAAGATTTCTTTACTGAATAAAAAGAAATAAGAATTATACAGTTTGAATTTACTGTCTTTTAGATCAATTTTCAAGACAATCTTACCTAGATTTACTTCCTGCTGATCTGAATCTCTGCAAGGACTCTGCAAGTAAAATTATCACTGACAAGAGGAAGGAAAAACACTTAACAACTCTGCAATGGCTAATATTAAGTCACACATTTCTGCAGGAAAGCAAATTGCCAAAGTTTACTCTTGAATGGAGCCGAGGGAGGGACTCCCTAGCTCGGGATGCTCCGAGGAGATCAGGGAACATTTTAAATCCCTAGAACATCTGAGCGCCCTCAGCACTGCCTTGCAGGATGGCTATTCTGTGACACTCCCTTCGTGGCGCATATTCTAGAACTCAGACTTGCAAAAGAACATACCAGAGTTTCGGGTTGCCAAGCACCGGGGCAGGGAGACTGCTGCTTCTGACATACTACGTTAATTTCTGAAGAACAAAAGGTTCAAACGTGACTACTCCAAGAATAGCAACTGCTAGGCGGGCGGCACAGAAAGATTGAGTAACTGGTTCGGGTGACGAGTCTGCCAATAAGAAGTCAAAACTTTCGCAGGAAGATATTGAGTAACTCTGTATCCAGTCCCAGACAAAAAAAAAAAAAAGGAGCGGAAATTGCGGTGATCTGTACGGAGCGATCAGCAATGAAGAATGGGGAATAAAACAGGTGATGGGAAGGAAAAGTCTATTCTGAATCACAAGTATGCTGTGCATCTTGGCTCCGTGCACTTAAGGTTTATTTGCACACTCTTTTTAGAAAGAGTGGGGGGTTGGGGATCCAAAGCGGATGAAAGAGTTATTTATGAACAGACGGGACACCAGGATGGGGTGGTAAGAAAGCTATGGAGGAGTGTCTGGACTTGTGGATAAAGGAAGAAGCAGACATATGGGGAAATCTATATAGAAGACACAGAGAGAGTGAAGAAGAGGCTAAAACAGGCAGATGGCTGGACTGTAAAGGAATAGCATTATGCGGGGGCTCTAAGAGGGAGGTGGCCCTCAGAGGGGAAAATAGCGATGAAAAAAAAAGAAGGTCAGGAGGTCACTTCTTGAAAAGTTTTTTTTTTAATTGCCAAAAGAATTAGATACGGATAAAACATTTTAATATATTTTAAAGTGAGTCAACTCAAGTGAACTTTTTCAAAGAGACTTCTTTCAAAGTTCACACACACAAACAAAAAACACTGTTCTAAATTATTTAATAGCGAATATTTTTTTTTTTTTGGCAGAAGTGTGAAAAAACTCTAAGAAAACCTAAAGCTGGAGGGAACTCTTAAGCAGACATTCTAGGAAACTACCCAAGATTGCACATTATTTTCCTGCTAAGCCATTTTCAAATGTGCTTCTGAAGCAGAATGGGCATTTTTCTGGACTCTGGGAGCATACCCTACCTAAGTTTTCTTAAACACGCAGGTTTGGTGGTCACCTCATCCTACGGCTGACACTGAAAAAGGATTCGATGTGAGTAAACAAAGGAGAAGAAAGAACATCTAAAAGTTACCTCAAGAGCTCCGACATGGGTAGCGAATAGAATGAGGCCGTCGAAGTCAAGGTTTGATATGACCTGTTAAAAATATAGATCTAGGCATGGAGCGATAATACAGCAGGTAGGGCATTTGCCCTGCACATGACAACCTGGGTTCAATCCCCGGCATCCCATATGTCTCTTAAGCACTGCCAGGAATGATTCCTGAGTGCAGAGCCAGGAGTAACCCCTGTGCATCACCGGATGTGACGCAAAAAGCCAAAAAAAGAAAATATGTAGATATAGATCTACATATAGACAGATATGTATGATTTATCATACTAGGACAATGTTTCTACTACTATGGACACTGCTATTTTGTGAAAACACCTCAGTGGAAATTCATCAACTTTTAATCAATAATTGACAAATACATGGTTCCTGTATTTCCATCTTTCATGTTAATCAATGACTCATGTCCTCATCAGGTGTTTGAGGGATTGATAAAGCCTAAAAACATTATAAACTGTGTTTGGTTGTGTTCCACTTTCCAGAATGTATTACAGAGTTTATCGGTGTTTAAGAATAAAAAGCCCTCTTGAGACAACTCATATAAAAACACTTCACCTTGTCTAGTAAACATCAGCTAAAGCCAGTCAATACTGTGTATTGAAACACAGAGAACTTAATATCGCATATCTGTTTAGGAAAGAAACCTTTATTTTTTCCCTCCCTTTTAAAGGGAAAGCTATCAATAATATAAAACTTCCTTAGGATGAAAAGATAATAATTTTCATTTCATTGAAAAGTGACTGCGGGGTTGGAATGATAGTACAGCAGGTAGGGCATTTCCCTTGCATGCAGCCGACCCGGGTTCTATTCCCAGCATCCCAGATGGGCCCCCAAGCACTGCCAGGAGTAATTCCTGAATGCAAAACCAGGAGTATCCCTTGAGCATCGCTGGATGTGAACCAAAAAAAGGCAAAAAAGGGGGGCCACTCCTCAAGAATTACCTCAGATTTCTTTTACCCCATTAATAAACGCACATAACTAAGAAAGTAGCTCGGAGTACGGCCAGACAGATGGATCCTTATTCACCACATGAGGTCTTACATACTTTATCCCAGAATTGTTTTCAGAAAGACACATTAACCCTGGCTTGTGTGTCATGAAATAATGAGTCCAGTAAAACACTGTTAATTCTGAAGATGTGGGTGAAGAGAGATTCAGGGGTCAGTAATCACTGGTCTCATACCCTCACAGCAACATGCCATGGCTCGACTTGGGGTGCTCCCCCAAGGATCTGTACTCAGGAGTCAATCTGGCCATGTTTGGGGGAGCATGCATTCTAGGGACTGGGGCTGGGCCTCCAACATCAGGGAGGTCCTCTGAGCTACCTCTCTGGCCTCACCTTTCTCCTTCAGAAAGTCTGTAACTACCTGTATCATTCACATATCCAATGACAAAGAACATCAAATTCTTACTTCCATCCATCCACAACAACCACTGAACATGTCTCTAAAATCCCTGCCTCAATTTCCCTATGTGTGGGAAAAGGAGATGTGAGGACACACCCAGCTATGTTCAGAACTGACTCCTTGTTCTGTGCTCATGGATCACTTCTGGTGGCTCAATCCCTAGCACAGCATACTCCCCCCCGGTGCTGTTTGTTTTTGTTTGTTTTTCTTAAGGGGTGGGAGGCAGAATCTATGGTGCCAGGGACAAACTGGGTTTGGCTACGTGGAAAGCAAGTACCTTAGCAATTATACTATCACACCAGCCCTTAATTACCCTTTTCATGTTTTAGGTTTTAGACCACACCCTACAATGCTTATGGATGACTTCTGGTAGTCCTTGGGGAACCTTATGGGTACCAGCAATCAAATTTTGGTCAGCCACATAAAAGGCAAGGGCCCTGCCCATTGTACTATCTCTGGCCTTAACTTCCCTGAGATTCAACAACTACTTCTAAGAGGGATTGTAGTCAAAGAAGAAATATGAAAAAATATGGAGGATCACATGGCTAGAGAAGCATTACCATTTTATCTCTTTGTATTCCTTCCCATCTTACCCTCTTTTCTATCAAGAGGCACAAAATAGGGTTGGAGCAACAGTACAGCAGGTTAAATCCGCGGCATCCCATATAGTCCCTCAAGCCTACCAGGAGTGATCCCTGAGCATAGAGCCAGGAGTACGCACTGAGCACTGTCAGGTGTGTCCTAAACTCAACAAACCAAAAGGACGTGTAACTGGAAAAGAGTGTAATGGGAAACAAAACACCAACAAGACTATATGTCTAACTATATTTAATGTAATTTTTATTCAAAAATTAAACAAGAAATTCTTCTGATAAAATCCCAATCCCTCTATATGGAGAGCATCATGCTGAGTGAAATAAGTCAGAAAGAGAGGGACAGACAGAATGACTTCATTCATATACGGGATACAGAAAAAAAATAACAGCATGAGACTAATATCCAAGAACAGAGAAAACAGGGGCCAGGAGGACTAATCAATGATTGGCAGCTTTTTATAAATGTGCAAGGGACAAAGGGCAGTTGGGATAGAGATGGGACCAGTATGTCAGTGATGTTGGAAATGATCACTCTGGGCAAGAACTGAGTGTTTAAAGAAGGTAAGAAATATATATAGTATCTGTATTGCAAACCATAATGCCGAGAGAGAGAGAGAGAGAGAGAGAGAGAAAGAGAGAGAAGAATAAGAAGAAAAGTACCTGCCATAGACGTGGTGGGGTGGTGGGGGTGGGAGGGAAACTAGGGATACTGGTGGTGGGAAATGTAGCCTGGTGAAGGGGGATGGGTGTTGGAACGTTGTATGACTGAAACCCAATCATGAACAACTTTGTAACTGTATCTCACAGTGATTCAATAAAAATAAATAAAGTAATACTTCAAGCTTAATATCTACATATTTGAGATTGTGGATGGTTTACATAGATGTATCTATGGATTCCAATCCCATCCACAATCTAAAAAACATAATAAACCATCCTTCCTGGGAAGTATGATGCTTCAGGGCATGTAACCGCCCCCCCCCCCATCATTATTTCACCCAGACACATTCTGGTTTCTATCAAAAGACACATCAAAGAGCAAACATGTACTCTCTCAAGTTGAGGATTGCTATGAAATCTCAAAATGCAAGATCAATGCAACAGGCCACAGGGACCCATAAAGCCCAGAGGAAACTAGTGGGAGCAGGGGTCTCCCAGTTAAAAGTCATCCTGAAAAGGTGTGTTCCCTGGGTACACAGCTGGACCCCATTAGAACCTCTCCAGCTGCTCTAAGATCACCTAGTAGCCTCAACCCCCCCCCCCCCCCCGCAAAAAAACAGAGACTGGTCTGAGCTGGAAACTCATGAGTAAGTACCTTAAAATAAAGTTCCTAGACCTTCTCCAACCCTTGACTTTTCCATCAGAAAACAATCAGCACAAAAATATAACTAAATTTCCACAGAATGCCAGAGTCCCTTCCAACACCCGAGAACAGCAGACGTGTAATTTTTTAATGACTATTAATAAAAAATCCCTTCTGTATGAATCATTTCCTGATATCCCAAATGAGAGATAATTACGAGTCACCATATTTGCATCTCTTCCTCTAGTTCTCAATGTCTTCTCTCTTTTTCTTCATTCCTTTTGTTTTTTAACAAAGTATATGCTGGGAATCTGCTCTATCAGGAATGCCCGAGACTTGGCTGTGATGGAACGAACATGGAGATGGAAGGAGGAAGGGGACAGACACACAGGCACGAGTCAGCCAGTGGAATAACTGCCATAAAGAAAAGGGAAAATACTGGGAAAGAGAGAGAGCTAGGTTAAAGTGTTTGTCTTGCATGGAGCTGACCTTGGGCTCCTGGGAACCACCAGGAGTGACCCCTGAGAACAGAGCCAGGAGTAAGTCCTGAATACAGTCCGGAATATCCAGCAGAAGCCACTGTGGAGTGGCAACTAACTTAATTAAGTGGCAGCAAATGCATGGGAAGGATGGAGGAACTGACAACTAGCTCAAGATCCCTCCACTTCAGTTACTTCCACGCACCTTCCCTACCTCATGCAAAGGGAAGGCTTCTACTAGCTTTCTGGCCAGTAGAAAGCTCACCCAAACTTCCCCACTGCTGGACGCCAGAAGTGCTGAGACAGAAAGTGAGAGCAACCTTATTTCCTTTCCTCTCCTTTCCTCTGAGTCAGTACACTTCTCAAGTGAAAAATCCCTTTCTGCAAGATTGTGAACCTTGTCACTGTTTTCACACTTTAAAACCTCATGATTTGAACCTCAAATGCATGATATTAAATGAAAGAAGCCAATAGGAAAATTACACATCGCATGCTACCAACTGCATGCCACTCTGAAAAAGCTACAAAGACTAGCGACTGACTACAGTGAAGGCTGGAGACAGACATACAGAGCAGAGACGATTAGGAGGCTGTGAAAATGTTATATGTGGTGTTGTAATTATGGATATAGGCCCTTACACATTTGTCCAAATCCACAGACTGTATAGTCTAGAGTGAAATATTAGCTAAGCCATGGACTATGGGTGATTATGATGTGTTAAGAGTAATGATGAACCGTTTTCCTGAGTGATAACGGGAGAAACTGTGCATGAGTGGAAGCAGGATGTGATGAGAATCTTCATAAAAGATTAAATCTTGGGGATTGGAGCTATAGTACAGCGGATGGGGCGTTTGCCTTGCATGCTGCCGACCCGGGTTTGATCCCCAGTATTCCACATGGTCCCCCAAGCACCGCCAGGAGTAATTCCTGAGTGCAGAACCAGGAGTAACCCTGTGCATTGCCAGTGTGACCCAAAAAGAAAAAAAAAATTAAATCTTCTAAAAGAGTAAATCTTTTCAAAAGTAAAATGTTAGTTTATATTGCATTATGTTCCTGTGAGGATATAAATATGACACCAGTGACAATGTGGAGGAGATGGGGGGTTGGAGGGAAAAGTAAAAATCTACTGTAAGCTGGTCTAGTATATCTTACCCATTCTTACAATCACAACCCCCCAAAAATTCATTCTCTCTGCGCACAGAGGAGAAAACTAAGGTTCTCGTCCCTTCCCTGTGCTCTCTCACAATACCGCAGAAATGATCTTCTCCACCCCCAAACACTCTGAATAAACCAGTTTCTAATCTGCGATGAGATTTCCATGACAGTATATTTCGTGAAAAATTATCTTACGAATAATTCATCAAGAGCAGTCTTAAGGGGCTGGAGCGATAGTACGGCGGGTAGGGTATTTGCCTTGCACAAGGCCGACCCAGGTTTGATCGCTGGTATCCCTGGTATCCCGTGTGGTCCCCCAGGAGTAATTCCTGAGCACAGAGCCAGGAATAACCCTGAGAATCGCTGGGTGTGACCCAAAAGAACAAAAAAAAAATGAATAGTGTTAATATATATAGCACTTGAAGAATGGTGCTCTCTATTTTTCAACTTCAATGTGATCCCTACGGGTATGGGAAAAGTCCTGAGATTTTAATAACATGGCACACCTTACAATGGGGAGGCATTTGAAGATAGGAAGTTCTGTCACAATTGTTATGGTGAGAAAATCTCAGTCTGTGATGACTCAAATTCTACAATAAGATGGGGGAAAGGTAAGTGAGAGAGAATCCTTGTTTGAGTCAAGATATAAGAAACAGGATAGGGAGAGAAAATATTTAATCATAAATTTTATAACTAGACTAATAGAAACAAAAGTAGCACCCACCACTCCCTGATTACTGAAAAGAAGAATGTGAAAATACTATCACACCTTAAAAATAATTTTCTAATGTCCTTTTGCTGATTGTAAACTGTACCAAATCAACTGAAAAAATGTGACAATAAAATATATTTGTCTTGAGGCAAATTCTAAAACAAAGAGCTAATCATTTCCTCTGGGCCACAGGCACATACTACTTGAAGCAGAAATAAAGTGTAAACTGGAAATGAAATTAAGATGCAGAGTTTTACCTTGGCTCAATTCATAGGTAGAAAGTTAAACAAATTATCAGTTCAAGACATTCTATGAGTTTCAGCATTCAAAACCGAAGAATGGCTATAAAGCACCATGCACCTGGTCTTGATAGTAGACTCTCCAGCAATTTAAAGAAATGATACTCTACATCTGGAAACAGTCCAACGACAAATGAGAACAAACCAGTAACTCCATAAAAGGATCTTAGTAAAAAGCTTCTATTTTTTTTTAAATGTGTTTCCACTTTTTCCATCTAAGATATATTCTACATAAAACTCTACCTCATAATTTTTTAGCAGACAAATCTGGCTCCATTACACTATTTTTTATTATTCATGTTTCAAGATGTCACCAGATTTCAAGTTGTAGAGCTTTCATTCACAAACACACAGTGATATTTTATTGTTAGAAATATGGAAACCTACTTTAATATGTTTCTCATCTCATAATTTTCAAGCACTTCAGAGATCATTTAAAGTCTAAGTCAATTTTTCCATCTATGAAGTAGAAAAAAAAGCTAACTTTTGAAAGTCCTATTAACCAACCCCTATATATTTTTTTAAATGGGTTCATCTGTAACACAGGTTCACAAACTTATTGTGCCTATCACCCCTTTTCCCAAAAATAACAATAGCAGTAACAACACTCAGTACTCCCTGGAGACCTACGTCCTTAAGCAAACACACAGAAAGACCACCAGATGACACCATTGCACTCTAAGACCATCACTCCCCAAAACTGTCATTGTCCACTGTAACACTGCATCTTTGGGAAAGAATAGTCTTCACAGCTGCAAAGCATATAGCAGGCACTGTAAGCTCTAAGGCCCACATACTCTTTCATCTTTGAGCCATAAAATCAAAATTCTATAGGAACAAACATACCCTCCAAATTAATGTTAATATATTTACAGTGACCAAGGGCCACCAAAAACACACGTACTTTCAAAAACTAGTGACTTTGCAAAACTACAATTGCCATCAACACAAGATATATTCAGAAACAAATATTAGAAGATGTAAAATGTACAGTCTCAACACTACTTTTTCACCATGTAAGAAATCATAAGAGATTGCTATATTCAAACCATATTATTTGAACAATCACAAGACAGGTTTCTGAAAACTGAGGATAAAATAATGACTATTTTTACATTTCTGACGAGTCTACATTTTGAATTTCATTGCAGTTTCAACGGAATAAATTTGGAAAAGATCATTCTCTCTATGAATCTCCCATAATATTTTTAAAGTATTTCCAGGTTCTGATATAAAGCGCTTAAGAAAAAGCAAAGTTATGGTACTAATTTTTGCAAAATTGAAAACAATTGATCTAACATTTTGGTCACATTATCTTCCTTTTTCAACTGTTTCCTTCCCCTTTGGACTAACTTTTTAAATTATATGCTGTTAATAGTATGAGAGTCTCATTCCTATGAGGAAGTAAAAATGCATGTATAAATGTAGGTGTGGGCTTATATTTAGAAGAGTAAGTATGTTAATTGCAATGGTTGAGGACCTTAAGAATCTTCACATTTTTCATAATTCTGAGGCTCTTTTTGGAGGCAGTAGAGGGGATTTTATCCAGGACAGGTGCTAGATGTATAGACCTTTGGTATAAGCAACCCGGGCTCATCTTTCAAGCTGTTATGGAACTTACACTGCCTGGAATAACAGGCATTAATTCAAGAGAATCCACAGCTCCTACAGGACATGTGAGTTACCCAGGGTAAGACACTTATCTCAATAGGGGTGGTCCTTGTTCGCTACCCTGGATTTGATTCTGAATTTGGACTTAAAACAAATCATTCTAAAACCGTCTTCATAAGACTCACTTCTTAGTGGTTGGTGCTATTTTTTCTATCAAGTAGGACAGAAGAAGGATCCTTTCTTCTTTTAAAATAAATCAATAATTATTTTTACTTTATGTTAAAATGCACCCTAATAATGAAGTCTGAACAGACCAGAACTGGTCAGACTCAGCAAGGAGTCTACACAATAGAATATAAGCTAAGAACTACAGAGTGGAACAGTTTTTAGGTTTTTCTTGGGTCTTTAGGAAGGATAACAGATTAGGGTGACAAATTAAACAGCTTCACCCAAGCTTTTTGTTATCGACCAACCTACAGACATATGACCTTCTTATCCTAAATTTTAAATTCAAAGGAAAGCGACAGAGGTCCAGGAATTTACAGAGCACACAACTTGCTCTGTAAGGCCCTAGGTGAGGCCCTAGGTGAGAAACCAGGGACCATGTCAACAACAACAAAAGATGAAGCAATAATCACAACTATTTCATAAAATTAAAAATGGGGGTTGAAGCAACAATATAGCAGATAGGGTGCTTACTATGCACATGGCCAGCCAGGGTTCAATCCCCAGGGAAATTATATGGTCCCCAGAGCCCACCAGGAGTGATCCCTGAGCACAGAGCTAGGAGTAAGCCCAGAGAAATTGGGTGTGGCCTAAAAAATTTTTTTTGAACAAAGGCTAATTTTTTTTAGATAAACTGTGCTTCTCATAAAAAAGAAAAATATCATAAAGTCCTGAATAATATACAGTAATGACAAAAATATACAAATCTATACCCAAATTCAAAAGAATTGAAATTCCTGAAGGACTTCACAGTCTGTGTGGAAAACATTTATCTGGAACCATACAACAGATCTGCAGGCCGATAACTCTTCAGGGCTAGAGTTTTAATAGGGAACCCTACCCTCAAATTCCTGCCAAAGAAAACTTACTGACACGAGGATCAAGGAAATGGCAGAGAAACACAGATAGGGCCGAGTGGGCAAAGTAAGCTGCCAGTAAGTCAGGAAATCTCTAAACAGTTTTCAGGTAGTATTGCAGAATCTTAATTCATACTATTAGAATAGTCTGGGAACAAAACTCATAAAATTAATGTAAAAACTGATCCCACAACAATGAAACTCTTGGGCCTCTGACAGAATCCACAAAAAAGAAAAACAAACAAACAAGCAAACACTTTGCAAGACCAGTCCCATACTCATGAGCTCAGAAATCACCCCAGAAAAAAATTTACCCATAATAAAGACTTAGAAGGAGGAGGACTTGGGTTGTATTGCTGGAACACATATGCAAAAAAAGAAACTTAAAACACTACACTCATATACACACACGCACACACACACACGCACACACAGACACACACAACCACATTAAAAGAGCATAATAAATTTAAAAATGGATACAGATATTTCCCATGAAATTTGTAGAAAACCTGAATATAGAAAATACCCTACAAAATATAGAAAACACATTCCACTATGACGTTTTATCTTATGTAAGAGTAAACGTGAGCCCCGCACAATTAAGTTTAATTTGTAAACCCAATGACATTTTGACCACTTACAAAATCTTTACTGCTAAGGAAAAAAGTAACTGGGTTTTTTTTCTCTTGGATCATTATATTATCTGGTAAAATTATCCCTGTCTGCTTAATCTATAGCTAACCATATCCTCTTGAGGAGTACAAAATTTATTATTCCCATATTTTTATAACAAGTCAGAGAAAGTCCTTATCTTATACATAAATTCATTAACCTTCACACAAACAAGAATTAAAAAGTATGCCCCAGGTTCACAAGTACTGAAACTAGACATACACCACACACACAAACACACACACACACACACACACACAAAATCTCTCCAAAAAAAAAAAAAGCAAAGGAAAAGGTACACCTTTTCTATCACAAACATCTACTTTATCAACAAATCAGTTTCCTTGGTCTCAAGAGTTCTTCATGTCCAGAGGACCTCATATGTCATTTCTACTTCAAAAATCCAATCACTTATTGTGCAAACATGATTGCCACCCATTGCCTCTTTTGCAAACCACAACACCCAATAGGAGAGAGAGAACAAAAGGGAATGCCCTGCCACAGAGGCAGGGTGGGATGGGGGGATGGGGGGTGGGGGGGATACTGGGATCTGTGGTGGTGGGAAATGGGCACTGGTGGAGGGATGGGTATTTGATCATTGTATAATCGAAACCCAAGCACAAAAATTTGTAAGTCTACAACTGTACCTCATGGTGTCTCACTAATAAAAATTTTTAAAAAAATTCAATCACTGCCATTCTTTTGAAAGACTAAGTCCTAAATTCATTTTGCTGAAGCTGTTTTTTAAACAGAAAAATGTAACAGGAAAATAACAAAGATTACATTTTAAAGCCTAATAGGACCAGAGAGATGTTTCAGGCAGGTAAGGCATTTCCTTACATGTCAGCCCACCAGTGTTCAATCCCTCGAAGCCTTATGGTCCGCCAAGCACCACCAAGAGTGATCCTTAGGCACAGCACCAGAATAAAGACTTGATGGACCACTGGGTATGACCCAAAAATAAAAAAGACAAAAATGAAGCTAGTACTGAAATTCTGAGCACAGGTGCACATAGAGAATTTTACGGTTCACGGCTAAACACTAACTTTAAAATGCTGCCATATAATGGTGGCAATGCAAATATTCCCACTGCCTTCCATAAACATTAGAAGATAAACTCCTATTAAGGTTCTTTTCTCAATTTTAATTATACATATTACTATTATTAATAACATCATTTCATCTTTACATGATATTTTACATCATGAATTGCATTTCAATGTAGTAAACACAGTTTAAAGATCTCCTTTATGGAATTCATAGTATCCTAATTCAGTCAATTTTATCAAAATCACTGTAAGTTAAAAAAAATGATTATTCTGATGCGACAGCCATGAAACATTTAAAAACACAAGTAACTACGTTTTCTAGAATTAAAATTTCTTACTATAAGTCTCAATGGAATAGTTTTAACAACAGTAAATTTTCTGAGTAAAATGTTTTCTGAATAAAAATAATTTCAATGTTCCCACACCAGATTTTAAACCATTATTAATCTGTTCTTTAAATATTTATGCATACATTTCCAAGCATATTCCTCTGAAACAAATCAGTAATAAAAGTGAATTTTTCAGAGTAATCATTCAGATAATTTGAAATTAAAATTTACTTAGGAAAGATCAAAAGAAGATGAGCTTATCAACCAGTAACTGTGTTATAAACTAACATTATTCTCAATTATAAATATTTGAAACTGTGAAATAATTCATTGGCTTACTGGATAAAGATCATAACATGTTCATCCCTGGTAGTGGAGTCACACTCATCTCTCTGTATCTATCTCTTCAGTTGATTCAAATGTTAAAGAGGTATGACATTATTTAACATAATTAGACAAACCATTAGTTAATAATGCTCATATACATTCCCACCTATACTCGACTAAGAAAAACTAAGATGATTATTCATCTATACTTACATTAATGATATTGACCTTATCGCTAACAACAAACAAAATTCAGAAAAATAACTGAATGACTATCAGAACAGAAGTTTAATAAGACTGCAAACCTAGGGTCACAGAAAAAGACTAGGTACTTGCCTTGTAAGTGGTTGACCCCAATTCGATCCCCCATACCACATGCCACATACATCACTGGAAGAATCCCCTGTGCACCCATGGGTGTGGCCATCCAAAAGAGATTTTATATCTGAACGTTAAAAATGTCCAGTATTTTGCATATCTATATATGGAAATGCATACAAAAATAGGTTCAAAACTATGAACAGAGGAATATGCTGCTTACTCTTTATTTCAAAAGAAGTCTCTGAAAATGATAGCAAAATTCCTCTTCCTGTAAGTTACCATGAGTACACTTTCCATAAATGTTATCAATGGGATGACAATTAGTAATATAATAGTCAAATAGCCACACATGAAGCCCTAAAAGTTAATGTGCTTGGTTTTTGAAATTTGTAATGCTGCAATGAATTAACCTAATCTCTATCATTTATGCATTTGAAATTACCTGTACTTTCTTTACTAATTTAAGGGGGGAATGTGTAAATTACATCAAAAGTGCTATGAGAGATATGAAAATATAGGAGCTACCAAAGAAGATGAAATTCCTGTTTACTGTATGGATTGCAAAAGAGTATCAAAGTACTTTAATGGTGATAACATACTTGACAGAAATACTATAATGCAAAAACAATGTACTATATTTACTTGTAATTTAATTGTCTAAGCATTTATATTTTTTACTTTTAGAACAATGAGAAACATGAGCAGATATACCTATACAAAATAGGCCCACAGAACAGTGGGTTAAAAGAGCCCGCACAAAGTCAATCAGGGTTTGATCTCCCAAACCCTGTGGGTTCCCGAGCACACCAGGAGTGATCCTGACTGCAGAGCCAGGAGTAAGCCGTGCGCATTGCCAGATGTGGCCCAAAAAAACAAAACAAAACAAATACAGGTTCACAAAATTAATCACAGTAGAACTGCTTTATTGTCCACATTAATTTTTAAAAATGGGGGAGTCCCCAAGTGCTGGGGGGGTGTTAATGCTCAGTATTATAGAAGAAGATACTGAATTGCTGAGGCTGTAAAACCCAGTGCTGGGGGGAGGGGATAAATTGCTATTTGAGGTTGTTCAACTTGGGTCCTGTACACACCCCTGACCACTGAACGACCTCCTCAGCTGCAAATCTTTCTTTTAAAAAATTTATGCATTTATGAAGGCAAATACAATGGGAAACCCATGGCACGTTGATGAAGTCTATCACCATTTTAGTCTTTAAAATACATTTCGAGAACTTCAGTGGGCATAATTCTGAATTTACAAAATTCTAATTTACAGAATTTAATTCTTACATGACGGAACAACCTAAAACCCAAATACCTGAAGTGATGATCACTTAGAAACTTTCTTTTGCCAATCGGGGATACTTTAAAAACTCCCAGGTACTCTCCATTTGTTGTGTACTAAACACAGAACAAAGCAATTTGCCCGTGTCCTCTTCTGAAACGCTTCCAGTAATCTGATAGATTCCATTCTATGGAAGATCAAAGAAACTAAACTCTGGGGCACTGCACCTTCTGCATGAAAAGGACAGAAACCAGTGTCTCTGTGACAATGGAGAAAATATTATACAGGGAAAGGGCAGACTGGGGAGTCTGAAGGTTTCAAGACCAGATGTACTTAGCAGCTATGTGTCTTGTGGTAAATTATTTAAATTCCCTGAGCCTCGTTTTTTCTCAGATTTAAAATGGGAATAAGGCTGTCTACAAGGTTGAGGAGGGTTAAAAGATTAAATGAGATAATGAACTGCCTTGGTTATGCCTAGTACATGGCAAGTGCTCAATGAAGATAAGACTTCCCTTATCTTCTCCAACAAACATTACCTTTCACAATATATCACGAAAGTAAAATGCTCTCCTTTTCCATTAGAAAGCAGCAGAAATCAGCCAGAGTCTGAATTCATCAAACTTGTCAAGCTGTTCAAGTCCATTATTCTTTTTTATTATATTTAAGGCACTTAAAATAATCTTCCAATGATTTATTCTCCTTTTAACTAGATGCAGTAATTAGAATATCTTTTATGATACAGTGGAGTTTTCATTTCAGTCAAGGTGTGACTGTTTTAGAAAGCCACCGTTCACTGAAGAATATTACAACCCAGAAACTAACTGCCTTTATTCTCCTCTTGAATAGAAGCACAAACACAAAATGAAGAGGATACATAGTGCATTTCTATAGCTGAAAGACGCGAAACACTCATGCATGCAGGAGCCAATAATTCCCAAAATACCTTTCATGAACTGGAAAACAGATATGTATGTGTTGCCATGGCATTCGGCAAAATTAATACATTTGAAGTTTGGATTATATTTTTTTAAAGATGGTTAAGGGTATTTTTGGGGGGTTGGTTTTTTTTTTTGCTTTTGGGGTCACACTCAGTGATGCTCAGGGGTTACTCCTGGCTCTGCACTCAGGAATTATTCCCAGCAGTGCTCAGAGGACCATATGGGATGCTGGAAATCGAACCCAGGTTGGCCGCATGCAAGGCAAACGCCCAACCCGCTGTGCTATCGCTCCAGCCCCGTTTTTTGTTTTTAATTTCCCCTTCCATATACATTACTAATATGTATATATGTATGTATGTGTGTATATATACAGATATATACACAGATATAAACACATATATTTAATCAGCACAATACTCTTTTCTCAGAAAAAATATACGAAAGACAGCAAAAAAGTTCAGCATATATTCAGGATCCAAAGTATGTAGAAATTAAGTACTATTACTTGTTCAGTAGAGCCTTGTCTAGCAATAACCATGCTAAATATTGTACTATGAGCATGAACTACAACTAGTATGTGAGCTCTAACATCAGTTTGCTGGGTTCATCTTGAATAAGTAATTTGACTTTTCTAGAATTCAATTTCAAATGATGATATTTATTAAGCACTTCCTGTGTGTGAGAACTATTTAAGCACTCCGTGTATGTTTATTTCTCATTTAATCCTCACAACATACTAAGGAGCTGAGTGTTATTATAATCCCATTTTCGATAAAAGGAAAATGAGTCACAGAGAAGCAAAACAAACCATCTAGAACTGGACTCCCCTGATGCAAAGGATTCTGCTTCTCTTTCTCACCAGTGGAAAGTTTAGAGGAGATAATTTCTAAATTCCCTTACAAAAGTAAAATTTCAACATTCCACTCTTCCTCCATGTGGACGCTTTCAATCTTCAATAATTGTTTATCTGCCTGTGGGTACTTGAAGTTGCTTAGTGTCAGATTCCATTTATACATTTTTATGAGCACCTATCATAAATGAGGACTGAGTTCTGTGTATTAGAAGCGCACCCCATGCTTTGTAAGTCAATTCCTAAATACGGCACCTGAATCTTTATGAGGCAGAAATTAATCACCTGTTGCCCTGGAGGCCATAATCTAATACTTTAAACAAACCAACATACATACCTATTAGTCGACTCAAAAGCTTGCAATAAGCAAGCAAAAATGATGAGCTTAGCACTCATAGACCTGACAAAGAGGTTTTTTTTTAATAACATTTAAAGTTCCACAGCAGGTCAAATAAATTGTAGGTGTAAATCATGCATGGGCATGTGTTATACAGAGGCATGCTTGAGCTACAACGGCAGAGATAGTGGAGTATCATGGTTCTAGAAACAAAACTGCTCACTATCAAATCCGGGGTCAGGCCACAAAGTCCAGGATCTTGGAAAAGTGGCCGAACCTGGACGAGTGCCTCAGTTTCTCCATCTGCAAATCAGGAGGAATCAGAGCTGCAACTTTACAAAATGGTTGTGAAGATTTCATAATTTTCT
The DNA here is from genome assembly GCF_029834395.1 of Sorex fumeus. Classification (NCBI taxonomy): domain Eukaryota; kingdom Metazoa; phylum Chordata; class Mammalia; order Eulipotyphla; family Soricidae; genus Sorex; species Sorex fumeus. The sequence goes on from NW_026606185.1 coordinate 57,216,169, forward strand.
CTAAGAAATTTTGCTCAAGGCAACGAAGCAAAAGTACAGTGGGAAGGGTACTTGGCCTTGCAAGCAGCCAACCCAGGCTCAATCCCTGGCATCCCATATTCCTGAGCACGTCCAGAAGTGATCCCTGAGCGTCGAGCCAGGAGTATGCCCTGAGCACTGTGTAAATGCAAAACAAAAAAAGAAAGTTCTTAGAACTGTTCCATATACAGTGCCGCCTATGCTAGTTACTAATATTAATGTGCTGTGTATATATGTACGCTATCCTACATTAATATATAATAATAACTTATGACCAGTCAAGTAACAGGTGCCAAGGCAGTGAACTCAGTGTTAAATTCAATGCCGAATTGTCCCATTTACTTTCTCATTCAGCCACTAAGTGAGTAATAGATTCATCTGGGTCAGACAATATGCAAAGAATGAAGGATACAGAAATTATTAAGGAAGACAGGGATTTTTGGCCCTAAATTGTAGCAAGTGAAACAGACTACAAAATTCATTTTTAACCAACAGATTAATTATTGTGTACCATGAGCATTTCACTCAGAACTTCACATTCCTTACTAACAATTTCTGTTGGCTTCATGTGTCTATGAGTAAAGGTAGTTCTGACCAGCAATTCCAATACCCAATACTATGATTACTTTATTTGCAATGTTTTTAAAAATTATGCGACAGATCACTTAGAAAAATATCTTCAATGTAAGCATTAATAATAATAATGCTGGGGCTGGAGCAATAGCACAGAGGGTAGGGCGTTTGCCTTGCACATGGCTGACCTGGGTTCAATTGCCAGCATCCCATATGGTCCCCCAAGCACCGCCTGGAGTGACTCCTGAGTGCAAAGCCAGGAGTAACCCCTGAGCATCGACGAGTGTGACCCAAGAAGCAATAATAATAATAATAATAATAATAATAATAATGTGAGTGGCTAGGAAATAAAGCGCAGCCAAGGATGTCTGTGGAGGATTGTATATTTCCATTTACTTTTCAATATAGGAAGGAGCCTAGAGAAGGGATAAGGAAGAATAAAGCTTAACTTTAGGAGACTACACACAAGTTTCCCCAGATTTCCAAGATGCAAAGCAGGGTCCTATAATCCAGTATCAGCAACTACAAGTAGGTGAGAAAAAATAATAAATTTTCAGTTTCGAAGGCTGTAATAATATCGCCATTATAATTCATCCCAATATATCAACACAGGCTTTACATTAACAGCCTTACTTTCAAAAATAGACATAGCACCACCATAGCATTTCATACTTTCAGTGTTTGGAAAGAATGTCAGGGAAAGCTCACAGCACGTGTTTCCATCAATCAGAGTAAGCGAAGAGGAGAAAAAAAAATACAAAAAAAAAGAAAGAATTGGAGAAAGAAAAGTACAGATCCTGCAGTGTGTGGGCCGAGGGAGGGTTGTGCTCCAGCTCCGAGGAGAGCAAACATTCTCCCAAGTTCCAGACAGATTCCCAACAGCTGTTGGGTCACCAGGACTTTCAAACAGAGCTTTCCAACAAATCCACAGTAAAAAATGTTACATTTTTAAACTTCAAATACCTCGTTTGCTGAAACGAGGCCGACTGAACTGTCATTCCAAAATGTACTTCAATTTAATTACGCTTTTCATATGTAATGTTATCAGGATTGTCTCTTTAAAATATGATGGTATAAAATAATGTTCTCTGACATGATTTCTGAGAGGCTAAGGCTGGAGGCATTTAGACATAGTATAAATTACCTTTTGAATACAATTTCTCCAAACTGACATTGATGCTTATATTGACAATAAAATACTCTTCTAGGTTAGACTGGTCAGTTATTCGACAAAATTTATTGCAGTTTTAACTTGTTTTGGCATTCTGTAAATCTAGTTAATATATAGTGACACAACTAGTCATGTACTCTGGGTATCTATTTATATCTACCGCATGAAGAATTTAAGGATTAGTGGGGGGGGCTTAGGGAATTAAAAAACGAAGGGGAGGAAAAAGAACAGGTGCAAACTTCCCTAACAAAGCTTTGCCTACACCTAAATTTTCTAAGACATTAAACATTTCCGAGAAAATCTTTCTGAAACACTACTGGAAGAGCTGGGAAAACTTTTGCCCAGTGAGATCCGACAGCCAAAACTTTTGTTTGGGGAGATTCTAAGAGGCTTAGAATCAATGCTATACAATCCTTGCTTTATGGCCTGCTGCTCTGGTCCCAGATCTCTCTGGGAAACAACTATCATTTGTGCAATGGTGATGTAGGAAAACCAGGCCACGGATATAAAGTAACAACTCCGTTTTCTCCACTCACACCAGAACCTGATTGAACCTCGAATGCTGTAGCTCTTGTTCTCTGCCACACACCCTGTTTGCCAAACTAGGTTATGTGAACAACCCTCTTCTCCCCATTTCAAAATCCAGACAATCCTCTGGAAATCCTGATGAACCCTTTACAATGCTCAATAACTTCAACGAGTCTGAATGATGCTTTAAAATGTGAATATATAAAATTTAGGTTAAGATTTGAATCCCAATTTCTTGAAATAGAAAATGTGTGAAATGATTTGTTGGGCAAACTGTGCTTGGTTTATTTTAATGATGAACACGTGGGGTTATTGCTCTGTCTTCTTACAATTCTGAAAAAGGCATCCCAGGGAGGAAGATTCTGTCTAGTGGAAACGTTCTTCATCTAGGTGGTCACTTTGGAGCAGTGATCAGCAACTATGTGATTTGTAAAACAACTCGATTCTATAGATGCACAGGGATCTTGTCCAGAAATGGAGAATAAATTATTCCCTCTGGTTGCTGGTGCTATGCTAGCTTATGCTGTATAAATTTGGGCCCTAAGTGCTTACACGTTTCTCAATTCTGACTCCTCTTGCTAATCTTAAAAAATCTTTCCCACTCGTTCTAAATCTATTGAAGCAGTTGTGAAATGACATGCTACCTGTTGTAGTAAATTATTATCTTACTCCAGGTCTAAATGACTGTTTTCACAAAACCAAAAACTATAAACAGAGAACAACCAAGCCCAATAAATCATGTACTTTTTTTAACACGGCCAATACAGAAAAATGTGGAAATAGCTCCAGAGGTAAATATTATTCCTCAAGGGATCACTAATGCTGAAACTTCTTACAGAATAAAACTCTTACTATGATATACAAATTTTCTAAATTAAAGTCTAGAATTTTTTTAGCAATCTTACCCCACCTTTCTCAGACACACATCAAGAGAATCATCCTCCTCTAATTGTATTCATTAAGGTGAAAAAGTAAATGCCACAAAGAACAAGCCATTTTAATTATGATTTCAATAGCCTCCTCTGACACAGTAACTTCAAACGTGGTTACTATTTTCTCCACTTTCAATATGTAAGGACTTGATTTTCTGTAATCAACAATGTCAGTGATTTTATTTGTAATATAGCACAGACCCTCTCACCATCCTAGCACTATTCACTCAGCTTCTGACTTCCTATTTCACCTCCAACAATATGTTACCCCTTACTGAATAGGACCCTGGGATCAGTGGTGATATATTACCAAGCTGCAGTTAATTTAGTAGGCACAAATATTTGTTTCAGTATATTTTTGGTGAAATTATATAGGCCAGAAATTTGGTCTTGTGTGTGTGTGTAGTAAAGTGCCATGTATACTGTGTTATATAAATAATGAAAATTAAATTACAGTATTTAGGGACACATTCCAAACAATCCATTTTACTGCCAACTACACTGGGCTCATAACCAGCTGTGGAGAAAAGAAAAATACTGTCCCCTCCTCTTAAATCTTTATGTATTCCTTTTCATTGATTCCAATAAAAATGGATTGAATCAGTATCCATTGTGCCCAACTTTCTGAAATATCTGAAACAAAATCATTATTCTTATCCCCAAAAAACCTCTAAGCACACTGCATGGTACTGATAACATACTCAACTCTCTTTATTTCCCTGAGACTCAATACTAATGACAAAAATCATAGTCTTTAAATTAAATAACTTTTTGACGTGATGCATATAATCGACCATGGGTACACATCTATATATATATATATATAAGGTAAAGGTAAAGGTCCTCCCGTTGATCATCGATTTGCTCGAGTGGGCCCAGTAATGTCTCCATTGGAGACTTTGTTGTTACTGTGTTTGGCATATTGAATACCTCACAGGGAGCTTGCCAGGCTCTGGCATGCGGGCGAGATACTCTCGGTAGCTTGCCGGGCTCTCCGAGAGGAGCGGAAGAATCGAACTCGGGTCGGCCATGTTGGCTGCATGCCAGGCAAACGCCTAACCGCTGTGCTATCGCTCCAGCCCAGAGCGAGTAGGGCGTTCGCCTTACAAGCGGCCAACAAGGCCGACCCGAGTTCGATTCCTCCGCCCCTCTCGGAGAGCCCGGCAAGCTACCGAGAGTATTCGATATGCCAGACACAGTAACAACAAAGTCTCCAATGGAGACGTTACTGGGCCCGCTCGAGCAAATATATATATATATATATATATATATATATATATATATTTTAATATGTAGCACAATGATCAGTACTTAATGCTGATCAGCACATTTACTCCTCGAAAATCAATACAATTGCTCTTGGCATTTTCCATATGAGTAAGTGAGAATAAGAGAGGTTAGACTGACTTTTCCTATATCACACAGCTAGTGAACAGAAGAACCAAACTTCACTGTCTAACTCTAGAATAAAGACACTTAACCACATCTCTGTCTCCTCTAAGCCATACTAAGTAGAGTACCATTGCTTACATTTTTCTCTCTCCAAGAGAAATTTAAGATGAAATTTAAATTTAAGGAGAATTTTTAACTCTATTTCTCCTTATTTCTGAGGTTATTTTTTACTGTCTCTCCTGCATACGGATTAACATGGTATTTCACAGCTGTAAAGTTACTTTCCCCAATTTACATAAAATACACTTACAATATAACATACTTCTCAAAAGCCTGGAGAAAAATATGAGAAAAACAGATTTTAAAGAAAAGTACGAAAGGAAAAAATCTTCAATTCTACCTTTTAATAGGAAGAACTATTTTCTATGCTAAATTATGTCCTAAAATGTTAGATGGAACAACATCAAATGGTAAGCACCATTTTCAATCAAGTCTCAGAAGGTTCCTGGTAACACACAAATAACTTAAAACCAAAGGTAATTCTTTAATACACTTTACTTCAATGATCATTTACTAAGAGCTCTGTACACTCTGTAAAATCTCCTCTACTTAGCTCTAATATTTTATCCCATTTTATCTAGCATGCTACTTATTTGTGCCTATATCTAGAATCATGCTATATGTAAGCTTTGTGAAGTCAGAAATTTTTTTGTGCCCACCATTTTATTTCTAACAGAATCTAGCAGAGTGCCTTACACTTGTTCCCATTCAGAAAACGATGGTTAAAATTACCCTAAATTGAATTTCTGTTACACTGAATATAACTTATGAATACAATTAAGGCCACTAATACATTATAAATTATTTAGGTTTAATCCTGACATTTATGACATGAAAAAGACATTAGACCTATCTTAGAAAATTAGCTACTGCACTCTTTGTCAGTCCAAGGTCAATTTACTTTAAAATAAATTAATTATTGTCTTGTGACCAATTTTTCAAATGCTAAAGAGGCATTTCGTGAATAAGTCCATTCATGCTACCACCTTAAGGTACTAAGTTTTAGCTTTTTTTTTAAATTAATAAAAAAGGTTTAGGCTGCACAACATACCTGTGCTAAAGCTGAAAACGATGCAGAAATAAAGCACTGTTATCAGTAATACTGTTTTTATACATCGCTTAATGGGCAAAATGCCACTAACTGGATGGCTGCAGTTCAATTGACGTGTTCCAAGCCATCACAAACAGCTGCAGAACCCGGGAGACTGAACTGCAGCCTCTCCATCGAAGCTCATTTCATCCATTGTTACTCATAATATGATCTAAAGGAACACTTGCAGGATCTCATAGAAAGTTTAAATGTTGTTTGATGAGAGTCATTAGATATTTAAATCAGAAATGAATGGCATAGCAAGAGAAGCAATCATAGTACACGCAAAGTAGAGCAGAAAACTTCCAGGGTATTCTCTCCACTTGTTCATCGTTCGTATTTGTACTCAGTGTCTGTAATACCGAGAACAAGTCACAAGAAGGAGAAAAAAAATAGTGTCAAATCCAGTTTCAGATATACATTTATATATATATTTTCCCCAAAGAATTTTCACTATTTTAGTTATTAAAATTGAAGGGTTTCACATGAAAGACAATAGATCTTTTATATGGATGTAAAAATAACTCAAAGACATCAGCACAATTTCACATTTGCCATCAACCAGAGTATCTGAATAATTCTGAAGAAAATAAACCACATCCGGCAGTCACTTGATGTCCTCTTTTGGTGATTTAGTTTCCTGGACTTCATTCTGGTAACAACGTTTGCTTCTAATAAATTCAAGATCCAGACCCTCACAGTATTTAATAGGAGAGAAGCAAACCATCATGGAATGAACAATGACTGCAACTCTTGCAAATAATTCCCTTCGGAACACCAGAGTATTACTTTAAAACTGTGCTTTTCATCTGGGTCCATGGAGAGGGTACCCTAGAATACACATGTGACACACATACACATCAAATACCAGATGTCTTTTTTTTTTAAATCTCATGGATATTTTTGTACCAGCATGCAGACAAATTTCAAGCTTTGGGCAGCTACTTTCAGCCAAATTTTCGAGCACCCTGTGTATATTTATTTACTTTATGTCTTTAATTTGGGTGAAAAGTTTGCAAACTCTACAATCTATTGTGTACATAGTAATCAGTAAATATGAAGAATGCATAGCATGGCATGTCAAAATATTCAGGGGTTTTGGTGTAGCGAATCTGGTGACTGCGCTCATTGTACATAGATGATGTCAAAGACTTTCAACAAATATTCAGTTTTAAAATAAATCTCACAGAACAGTAGGCTATTAAGACCATAAAAAATATGAGCCCAATAGAATTGAATTTGTAATCACTCTTTTACTTGTTTGTTTGCTTTTGGCTTTGGGGCCACACCAAGCAGTGCTCAGGGCTAACTCCTGGTTCTGTGCTCAGAAGTCACTCTTGATGGGGCCCAGGGGGCTGTATGGGGTGTCAGGGATCGAACCCAGGTCCATCACAAACAAGACAAGAGCCTACCCACTGCACTATCTCTCCAGCGTGAGATGATATTCGGAAGAGTAAGAAAGAAACGAGGAAGGTTGGAAGAACGGAAGAAAAATATATATAAGTAAATATGATCCCCAATTAAGTCATATCTATTATTAAATGAAAGTTCTAAATACATAAGTTATAGTGGCTAGAGCAATAGTACAGCTCATCGGCACTTGCCTTGCATGTGGCCAACCCAGTTTCAATCCTCAACACCCTTGATGGTCACCCCAGCCCCATCAGGAGTGAGCTCTGAGCATCACTGGCTCTGGCCCCAAAATAACTAATCAAAAGAAAAAAAAGCTACATAAATTATAAGTATCTAGTAAATCATTATAAAATTACCTAGACACATACAGCATGTTAGAATTTACAGAAAAAATATTCAAAGAACCAGTCAAATATGTGAAACCTAAAGTCAATACCGTTTAATCAAGAAAAAAATCCTAATTCCCCTTATTTTTCTTGATTAAACGGTATTGACTTTAGGTTTCACATACCATGGTGGTGGGAAATGGGCACTAGTGGAGGGATGGGTATGTGATCATTGTATAACTGAAACCCAAGCACAAAAATTTGTAAGTCTACAACTGTACCTCATGGTGTCTCACTAATAAAAATTAAAAAAAAAAAAGAAAAAGAAAAGAAATGTTATACATTAGGGGGCAGAGAGACAGGTCTTCGGGGGGTGGGATATCACAATATCCTATGTCCTGTCTCTGCACTCAGGAATCACTCATGGAGGGCTCAGGCAGCCATATGGGATGCCAGGGTCAGTCGCGTGCAAGGCCAATAAATGCTCTACCCACCATACAATCTCCTCGGCCTCCAGAAATACCTTGTTAAAGTGTGAAGCAAATGCTTCACATGTGGGAGTTCAGAACCCCAGCACTGCATGGTCCACTGAGCCATGTGGGGGTGACTCCCAGCACGGAGTGGGGAGTAAAACCTAGCACTACCAAGTTCAATGTCACCCTCAAAACTAAACGTTACACATTACACTGTTATGGGAGATATAATTATACTCTGCACTTAACTATCTCAGTAAAATTTAAAAATGCAATTTCCTTTTAATTTTAGTCTAGAATAAAGTTGAGGGGGGTAAAAAGAGCAACTCCTTGGGGAAACAAGAAATGAATAAATGTATCATTACCAATTTTACCAATAATGCATTGAATTCTAACTTCCCTGTGCCTTTTCTCTTGGTAACAGTCAATGCAAATAATATGCCACTGTACCCCTACAGCATTTTAAATACCTATATGTTTAATTTTCTGCCTAATATCATTATGTAAGTCACTAATAAGCTCATTCTGAATATGATTTCTCATTTACCAAGTTGAAACAGTCAACTAAACTACTTTTGAGAATTTCAAAGTAATAAAAATATATTTAGTCAATCCTCTGGAATTTCAGTGAAATACTCGGCTATCATCACATTCTTTGGTGAACTGTCCAAGAGGGACAGCCATGTGTACTGCAACTTACTCAAAGGGGTGAAGCAGACACTGGGCAGCAGGCCTGGATTCAGTCCCAGGAAACTGCACTGCACGGCCCCCTGAGCACCACCAGGAACAATCCCCAGCCATCCTCAGTTGTGGCAGAAAGAGGAAGAGGAAATAGGAGGAGGAGGAAGACGAGGAGGATGTGGAGGAGGAGAAAGAGAAAGAGGAGGAGAAAGAGGAAGAAGAGGAGGAGGAGGAGCAGCACAACCCAAAGGCTAATAAAAAGCTGAGATTAGCCAACAGAGAGCAGAGATTTCCTATTAATACCAGCCTCTGAAGAGTGAAAGGGAACAGCAGAGTACTTTCTTCCTTTATGCTAGTTTTTGGTTGATATCTTAAATACAAGTAATTTTTTTCTTTACACATACTTGTACTTCCATTATGTGTAAATAATTTACAAGGGGAAAGAAAGATGTTTTGAAGAGCTGGTGGCTCTCCTTTACACTTCCTTCCCCGACCCCACCTCCCAAGTGTTTTGTCCTTTCACTGAACTTCAGAGGCAAGGAACTAAACCAGTCAGCCTGTGTTCTTGTGTTAACAGTAATTTGTTAAACACGGAAACTCAACTCAGAAAATACAGCCTGTGAAAACGTGAAAACATCATCCTACAAATTCAAACAACTGAAATACTACAAAGAAAACTGCCCACTCGGCCATTGGCAGCTGTCAGTCTGACTATATGAGCTCAAGGCAATTCTAGAGACTAGAGTCTCTAGACTCTAGAGTCAACTGATAATTTTTCCAGTTAATTTGGTCACTAGTGCACTCATATATTCTGGGCATAAGACAGGAATTCAACTTAGATGTGGAGAAATCATAAACTGGTAAAATATCTAGAAATTTAACATTTTTCATATAAAAGTATTTGGGATGGAGAGTTAATTTAAAGTATCATTGTTGTTGTAGGCTTGTAAAAACCATGATCGTTAAATACCCTGTACAAAAGGCAGTCCCTCGACCACCTGCCTCCTGAATATTTTATGTATATTGTATGCTTTCTCATAAAAATTGTTATCCAATTCCTACAACTGCCAGAATTAAACTATAAAACTCTCCGTTAAAACTGAGGCAAAGAAAAGTCCCTAATCCTTCCTTCTCAATATGTTATATCAAATGTCTTTTAGTAACTGCATTAGAAAGCAATTACAGCTTAATAGCTGTCTAAACCCATTATCAGTGTACATTTAACCTTTCAATATTTAAAGATAATATTTAATTTAAGCAAATTAATGGACTGCCTGTGAGACCAAATACATCTACTTAGTCTTTCTGGTTTTCCATCAACGATATTTCTCTTTAGAGACAGGGTCTTGTGACATGGAGTCTGGTAAAATAGAGTTCTTTCTGTTTGTAGTTTAAATAGATATTAATAAATGAGACCAAACCAATCCCAAATTAGAAGTAATGTCCTTGTTACTGGATGTCTTCTACCATTAACAAAGTGGCCTTTAATTCTCTGCAGATTAATTTGTATCATTAATAGTTAAGTAAGTTTATATACCTTTATCTTTAAATGTGATTTTTTATATCCATATTGTTTAATCTCTTTGACTGTAAAGGACTGACCATATTTTTCCACAGTGCTCTGTAATTCACTTCTACTTTTCAAGCATACTATTTAAGAATTACAGTGATTATGTTAGCATCTATTATATTTTAAGAGAATATATCAATCGGCAAAACAGAATGCAGAACAATTTCCCCATAGTACAAGAAATAGATGCAAATAAGTAAGACATTAACTTAACAATAACATTCAGCTACCAATATGCAAACGCAACTCTCCACCTAAATACTTGCATGATGTGAGCCTAGTGCACTGCAAATTAAAAAAGGAAAATATCCTGTAGTATAACAAATATATACTCCTGGGTTTGTTTCATCTTTTTATTTATTTTTAGTAAGTAAAACTCAGAGCAACCTGCATTCAATGCACAAGCTTTACCACTGGGCCACATTCCCCATATACACTTTTAAATAATGGACAAAAATCAATCCACTTGCTCACTTAAATAAAAATACGAAACCATTCATTTCGTTCTGGTTTTCAAGTAGCTAACCAGATACAAATCTAATTACATTTTGACAATTAAAAATAATTCTAAAATAAGGGGAAGTACTTGAAGAACATTTCAAACTTCAGATGCTGCAGAGATAACACAAAGGGATAGGAAACAGCAGGAGAAACTACACAGAGGTGAAGGCACAAGCCTTGCACGCAGCAGACCCCAAATGGATCCCCAGCATAGTGTGGTCACCTGACCAACACCCGGAGTGCTCCTTCAACAGAGTCGGGAGTAAGCTCTGAGCACTGTGGGGTTCGCCCACTGCCCTCCAAACCCAGCTAGAGTGCATGTTTGACCCCTGTATTTGAGCACTGAAGACAGGACTCAGGAGCACCCAACTGGAAATAGCCCCCCAAGTACCACTCGGTGTTGCTTGTAAACAATGATTCAAAAATTACCTTGTCTCTGGCACTGAACTGCCTCCCCAACATTTTGTGGTCTCTGAATCCAGGGATAAGCTCCTATCACAGTAGCAGTCTCTAACACACCCTACTTGTAATATTGTCTCTTCCATCCCCAAAAACCACAGGACCCACAAAACCCTATGACAACATGCGTATCCTCTTTAGTTCAACAATTTCCTTCCTTTAGAGTCTGTCATCAGCGTGATTTTTAATACTGCCATATTTTCTAAATCTATACTTAAAGAATATCCAATATGTTTAAGTTGCCCCCACTAACATTAAAAGGTTATATTAATGGGAATATAATGATAATTGCACTTATAACTGCTTTTATTGACTTAATATTTTATGATTAGAATGCTAAAGAAAGCAATTCATAATATGTTTTAAATATTTATAATTACCGCCAATTGTTGTTTTTAAATGTTTGAGTTTCATAAATGCATAAATAGTTAGGGGAAAAAAACATTTACACAGTTCCAGAATCCAAATACATGTCTCTTTGCTCTCTGAACACAGAGGGTTCCTCTGAAACTTTTTGTAAGCCATCATGGCATAAAGTGAACATGCAATTTCCATTAATTCATTTGAAAACAATTTCATGATCCCATGCTCAAAATGTAACCTACCAAATAGCAGGTGAATAACACTAGAATTCAGGGACATATGAGTGTTGAAAGGACATTGTCAGGAGAAGCAGTTGATGAGAAGGATTTTTCCTACCCAGGGGTTGTTTTCCTAGAAGGTATGCACACAGCCTACAGAATACATGCCACAAAACAATTACTGAACACTAGCTTTGCTTTTTCACTTTTTGTCATATAAGATAAGAAAAAATCTTCTTTGGATTTCTAGGGTTAGCATAAACAGGTCTTTCTTAAAAGGACTGCCTCACACTAATTCTGAAAAGTTGGTGATACCTAAAACACAAAAGCACTCCTGGGGCTGGAGCAATAGTCCAGTAGGTAGGGCATTTGCCTTGCATGCATCCGACCCGGGTTCGATTCCCAGCATCCCATATGGTCCCCTGAGCACCACCAGGAGTAATTCCTGATTGCAGAGCCAGGAATAACCCCTGTGCATCTCCAGGTGTGACCCAAAAAGCAAAAAAAAAAAAAAAAGCACTCCTTACTCCCTTTTCCTTAAAGTAACTTTATTTATAACATTTCTTTTAAATACAAGTAATATAATCAATGAAAATGTATATTCCTATGCTTCCTTCTCTTGACATAAAAAGGTAGACTGCCAATTTCTATCCTGACTTATGCAGATTGAACTTAGGTGGAAACAATTTTAAAGCTTATTAGCTGGTAGAAAATTCTAACTAAAATGTACAGTTATATATATATATATCAACCACAGTAATATTTATTTAACTATCCCTTATCTTTCAACTTTGAATAGATAGAAAACGTCATTACCCCAGCAAAAAGTAAGCCAATTACTAGGAAGTCTAAACTGGAATGAACAATTAAATTGTAGCTTTAAATTAATTCTAATCATAGAATTAAAAAAAACTACAATACTAAAAATAACAATTGTTTAAAACAGATCTCCCTATTTATATCTCAGTATAATTTTTTAAATTCATAAATTTAGTTTTATTTTAAAAATATACATATTTTTCAAAGAGAAAATTTATACAAAATCACATACCCTTAGGACAAAAACGTATGTGAATGCATTTAAAAGATGTCCTTCTTTATTAAATACTGACTCATAAAATTTCAAACTGCTTATTCTCTTCATTTTCTAGCTAAATAAGAATATGACATTATCTAGATAACTGAATGACACTACCTGGTGTTATCACATTATTCAAAATAATAATTTAAGTGCATTCTAATATTCATTTCCACATAAAGACAACTAAAGTCTATTTTACTTTAAATGACCAGTAGAAATAATGAAGGCTAAAGAAAACAAATATTATTTTAAATAACAATAAATTCAGAGCAGAAATTTCTTGATAAATGATGTGTTGTATATCTTTCCCTCTAAAAAAAATTAGCAAGATCAAAGCAACTACCAACACTTGCCAAACGTGACTGTCAGCATCAAAGACAAACAGAATGAGTTCCCCAAAGCAAAAGAAAAAAGTAATTGTTAGTTAGACTTCCGCTTGTGGCCATCAGAAATGTTACCTTAATTTGGCCTTAATGACCTATAATCACTTTTAGCATATGGCTTTTAAGACTGCTATTATTCAGCTTGATCTATGGATATAATGAAGCAGAACAGAACCGTGGGCATAATTAAAATAAGTTCCTGCAAAAGTGGAATATATAGTACGTCGCTAATGTGTAAATGACTAAATAACTTAATTAGGTGAAATGAAGTGCACTTATAACCAGAGATACTTAAACTGAATCATGATATTGTGTAGATGTATATATTCTTTTTAAAAATATTTATTCACCAAACAGTAGGGCAAAATTTAAAATACAAAAGGGCTGAGACCTATAAAATTAATAACGGTTGACAGTATTCTGAAGGTTCACTAGTAAACCAAAATCCTAGATTATTAGCCACTGGCAAAATAATTGTGGGTTTTGTTTTTGTTTTAACAAAAAGCAGCTGATCTGGTACAATTAAATATGAATGACCTAGTGCCTTGATCTTAGCTCAAATGTTCCTTGTTTTTCCATATTCTTTTTCCTACAGATAATTTAGACATGAGGAGAACAGAGGGAGAGATAAATGAAAATGAAAGTCTCCACACATGTAACTTAAAATAATACTAGAGGGTATTTTTATAAATGTCATAATAATAATAATTGAATCTTTATGTGGATTTTACCATTCTATAAATGCAAATAAACATGTCCTCTGATTGCCTGGAAACACCTTTATGGTGGTACCCGGGAAAACATGGACGTTAAAATTCCCCCAAAAAGGCTGCTCCCTGAAGCAAGATAAAGGAGCAGACAAGCGCAGCAGGAAAGGAGTATGCAGCGCACATGTGGGGCCTTGATTCAAAACACAGCTGCCGAATCTAATTTTAGGCCAACTGGCCTTGTCAGTGCCTCTTAACGAGGAAAATTTCTCCACTAAATATTAGAAGCCGTTTGAGGGAAAAAAAGCCCATAATAATAATATTTTCTAGTTAACTTATCCACACCATGGCTCTTCTACACAGAAAATGTGTAAAAGGAACCCATCGCTGAGAGTGCTCTGCTCTGCCAGTGCGGTGAAGGGTATTTCAGTCAAGGAAATAATTATTCCAAAGGAAACAGCCATGAAGATCCAGCAGTACACAGGCCGGCACAGACAGTAAGACAACAAATGCATTCATATATATATATAAATATATATATGCATATATATAATAACTTTTATTAATAGTATCGACTGCAAACATTCACTGAACTCTTTTTTTTTTTTTTGCTTTTTGGGTCACACCTGGCGATGCACAGGAGTTACTCCTGGCTGTGCACTCAGGAGTTACTCCTGGCAGTGCTCAGGGGACCATATGGGGTGCTGGGGATCGAACCCGGGTCAGCCACATGCAAGGCAAACGCCCTACCCGCTGTGCTACCTCTCCAGCCCCAATGTTCACTGAACTCTTGACCTGAGTGCTGCTAAGGCTAAGTGTTATACCCGGGTGAGTCACAACCCTCTCCATGCTACGGTACCATTTTAAAGATGAGAGAGTTCTGTCAAAGGCTTTCCCCCTCTCTAGCACTTTAAGTAAAAATCAAAGCAATTGGAGCTGGAGCGACAGCACAGAGGGTAGGGCTTTTGCCTTGCACACGGGTGACCCAGGTTCGATACCCACCATCCCATAGCACCGCCAGGAGTAATTCCTGAGTGCCTGAGCCAGGAGTAACCCCTGTGCGTCACCGGGCGTGGCCCAAAAAAACTAAATAAATAAATAAATACTACTGTAGTAGTACTGTCCTCCTGTTGTTCATCGATTTGCTCGAGAGGGCTCAGTAACGCCTCCATTGTGAGACTTGTTGTTATTGTATTTGGCATATCGAATACTTCACGGTTAGTTTGCCAGGCTTTGCCATGGGGCCAAGATACTCTCGGTAGCTTGCTGGGTTCTCCAAGAGGAGCAGAGGAATTGAACCTGGGCCGACAGAGTCGGCCACGTGCAACCCAAACACCCTACCCACTGTGCTATTGTTCCAGCCAAATAAATAAATAAATAAAATAAATCATACAAAGCTTTGTTTAAGCTTTATCAGGAACATTTGCTGCTACCATCAAGCAGAATGATGAAGAGTTCATCTACAGAAGCACACATCTACTTCATACCTCCTTTTATTTTTTTCAGGGCGTAAGTACATAGGAAATTTTCAATATTCATAAAGTGATCTCTAGACCCCAACTTTCAAAATGGTATGCAAACTTTTGAATGTTCATGCTACGTTTCCTATGGAATAGTATCAAAGCTTCCATCAGATCCTTCAGAGTATTTTGTGGTTCCAAAAAATGTTCCAGATTTTCTGACTTTCACACCCCTGGCTCTGAACAAATCATGGATGTTGGATCTACCACTGGCTCCCATTCCTTTATTTCTAAACATAAAGAACTATCTATGATGTGCATGTCTCAGAACTGCCTCTCAACTTTCCTCTCAACTCCCACTGACCTTCAGTTCTCTCTCTGTCTAGAGTCCCCCTTTAATGAAGCAACAGATATGCCATCTCGCTGAAGGCACTTACCTCTACTCCAATGATTCTGATTCTCCACTCTTACCCCGTGTGTACGAGCTTCCAACAGAAAACTTACCAGAGCAAGACAATATTTTATGTAGATTTTTATGTCCCTCATATAAACTCCGTAAGATAAAGAACTATGTTGTGGATATTTTCCTTAGATCAGGCATTCAGCAGTCGTGCACATATAATGAGAGCTCAATAAATTTAAGTGAACATACAAATTGCTAGAGAATAGTTGTCTCTTTTCTAACAAGAAAGAAAATTTTTTGTATACCATAAAATTCACCAGGGAACAATCTTTGTCCATAAGGAATTTCATACGTACTAGTTTTTTACTCACCCTATACCTATTCCATAAATAATCTATTTAACTTCTTAGAAAATTCTTTTGCATTCATATGTTTCCTAATATTTTTTTCGTTTAGCTTATATTTTAATTTTTAAATAGTTGCTATATAATAAAGGAGCACAAGCTTACTTTCCTATTATGATATACCTTAGATATATTAAAATGCAAATATGTCATACCAGCCAAATAAGAAAATGTTTTATTGACCCACTCTTCAAAGAAATAAAATCACTGAGACTTAAGTTGTCCAAGACTGCATCATGAACATTAGAAAAGTTCAAAAGAAAGCCCATCCTTTCTTATATACAGGTCTACATTATTTGTCTCTAGCCTAAGACACAAGTCATGGCCACTCTCTGGCAATATCCAACTTTTTTACTGGAAGCAATGGAAGCATTTTCTTAGACCTGAACACAGAATTGACAAGAATGAAAGTACGGTCCGCAAAGCAAAAGTATTATCTAGTCCCTATAGAAATAGTTTGCTGACTCCTGCTCTCAACTACATCATTCCAGAAACATGTGTTTATTTACTAGATCTAAAGTGGAGAAGAACGGCTTCTTCTTTTAAATTTGTTTCAGAGCTATACATGTGGCAATAAAATGCTTAAATTCTACCACATAAAGACTGAATATTGTCAAGGTTTTTAGTTGGTTTTTTTTTTTTTGCTTTTTTTGGGTCACTCCCGGTGGTGCACAGGGGTTACTCCTGGCTCTGCACTCAGGAGTTACTCCTGGCGGTGCTCAGGGGACCATATGGGATGCTGGGAATTGAACCCGGGTCAGCTGCATGCAAGGCAAATGCCCTACCTGCTGTGCTATCTCTCCAGCTCCAAGGTTTTTAGTTTTAATTTATAAAATTAGAATATAAGGAGCAATAGAACAGCGGATAGGGCATTTGCCTTGCACACGGCCGACCCTGGTTCAATTCCTCCGTCCCTCTCAGAGAGCCCAGCAAGCTACTGAGAGTATCCTGCCTGCATGGTAGAGCCTGGAAAGCTCCCCGTGGTGTATTCAAAATGCCAAAAACAGTAACAAGTCTCACCATAGAGACGTTACTGGTGCCCACTCAAGCAAATCAATGAACAACAGGAGAACAGAGCTACAGTGCTATAAAGAGTGGGGCCAGAGCGATAGTATAGCACATAGGCCTTGCACACAGGTGACCCAGGTTCAATCCACAGCAACACATACGGTCCCCGAAGCATCACCAGGAGTGGCCCAAAAACAAAACAAACAAACAAACAAACAAACACACTGTAATGTAATATGCATGAATGTACGCATACATACATACACATACATTAGTGTATATCTTTATATACTCTAAATATATATATACAGCTACTACAAAAACTATTATAACCAATCCCCTACTAATAGCCAAATTATTCCATAAAAGTGACAAGAGCCATGAAAGGCTCTGGAGAAGCTCTAAACAGAAAAGATAATTCACCTGCTCTCACACTGAGCGTCTTCCGTATCTGTCCATTCTTTATTCTGGTCAAAGACATCCTACTTGATGAAAATAATCTAATTCACTCAATCATACTTTCTAAATTTCAGTACCATTTTCTTGATTTTTTTTTAAATTTCAGTACCATCTTCTTGATTTTGTGTAGTAACTTCATGTTTAATTAGTAAATACTTATCTTTATCAAGAATTAAATGTTTTTTGAAAAAAATAAAATCTTAGCCATCTAAAAATAATACTTAAAATATCTAGGCCTAGTTAACACTAGTTATATTCTAAGATACAGTCAGTCACTATATATAGTAGATGAGTAGATAGCCAATAAACACCCAACAAGACAGAAGACAGACACAACTAATAAAATTTAAATTTCTCCTTTTCTAACTAATAAAATAGCATTATGAACAATTTAACGTTCTATGGTGTTACTACCCTTATCATTCTTTAACTTTCACCACCTGTAAACTTTAGGCCTCAGAGTGGTATTTGGAGGAACAGGAGACTTCAAGAACAAAAAGCTTGATAGATAATAATTAAGATGTCAAAAATGTCATGCTCTTCAAGAAGTTGATTCATTTATACAAGGAAATGTATGTGTGAAAGGTCTTTGTAAACTGTGCTCACTAGAGCAATTCGTTAGGAGCTCACCCAGAGAAGTATGTTAAGATGATACGGAATGAGCTTTCTGTTGGAGTTCAAGTGCATGGACTACTCCCAGGCTCTCCTCCTACTTGACTTAAGGATTAGGGAAGGCTGAGCCATGGTTACGTCTTTAGTAATTAGGGATAACAAGATTTCTGGAGTTTCTGTAACATAATGATGTAAGGCTGTCTTAACATATGGTACTCAGTCAGTGTGAGTTCTCCCAACTCCTTAATGGGTCAATATTTTATCTAGTTATAATTCTACCTGCAATATATAAGTGAAAATGCAAAAATAAAAGTATATGTAGGATATATTGATCACAAGAAATGTCTGTGACCTTGAAATTGCAATAAGTGAAGAAATAATAACTAATGGTTTGCTTTCTTTTTGTGTTTTGGCTGTTGGTTCAAAAGGAGAATGAGCTTGGGCTCACAGACTTATCATTCCTCTTAATCAGCAGATTCAATTTTAAATGGATGCTTATTGTAAAGCTTGTTAAACATATTCAATATGTATAAATCAAAAGAAGTTTTAAGTTAAAAAGTAGTTTTAAGTTGGATTAGGAGATATTAAAATGTTTTAGAAAACATCATTTCGAGATAAGATCTAAATGGAATTCATAGGCAAAGGCTAAGGAGAGATATGCCAGAGGATGGATCCAGACTCTCTGAATCAAGAGAAAGCTTCAGGAAGCCCAGGGCCTAAAAAAAGCCTAAAGAAGCTTAAATGGAAGCCCACCCCCCCCCCACTCCCGGGCAACCAAATGATGCACCTTCAGGCTACAAAGACTATGCTGAGAAATATATGTCATTCTAAAACACTGAAAGATTCTATAACGCAGAAAAAAACCTAAAATCTGGATATTAAATACTCTGATATTTTTTAAAACTTCACTTTAGTGTATGAATTCAACAGGAGAAAAGTGGGAAACTGAAAGTAGTTAGAAGACTACAAGTACAGCAAACAAGACATGATACTGTCTTAACCTCACATCATAAAAATAGAGGAACAGAGCTGAACTCCACATGGCTAGATGGGAAATAATATAAAAAGGAAGAGGCCAATATGTTCACATCTTGGTTTAATTACTTAAGTGTATTTAATTCCTAAGACACAGAAACCAATAAGGGGCACCAAAGGTAGAGGAGAAAAAAATATAAAAGGTAATTGGTTCTACAAACTAACAATGTGGCACGAAAGGTACTGAATAATGTATATGACACAGGTGATCTTAGAATCAGATGAGAAGAAAAAGTAAAAACTTACACATGAAAAAGTTTACATGCATTAAATATTTACTATGTTCTTGATATGGGCTAACTCTATGGAAAATATTCTCATTAAACGTTTGCAACAATCCCATTTCTTCCCTTTACTCTAAAGAAGTAGGGTCATGCTACAAATAGCTCAATGTTAACCCACCCAACCTGATTCCAAGCTGAGGCACTATATGACAATGCCACCCACCAAAAGATTTTTTAAAAGTTTCAGGTAAGATGACTCAGTATCTAAAAAACATAAAACTATATTATGGAAAAAAACAGATGGATAGTATGTCTACCAAATCTTTCTAAAAAGACATTCTTAAAAGTTAATGAGAAGTTAATGAAATAATATTGCTCAATATCAAAGCAAGAAAAAAGGACAAAGATGTATTAGAGAGGAATGGAAACTGGGACAAGACTTCTCATCAACCACATGGAATTAAGACAACAGAACAAAATCATGAGTAAACTGGGAAAACATGTTGACCTACTATTATGTATTCTACAAAATTATCTATCAACAATATCAACAAAAAAACTTTTTTTTAATTCTCTCTTTATTTATTTTGGTAACCAGACATACCCAAAGGTACTCAAGGCTTACTCCTGGGTCCGTGCTTAAGGGATCACTCCTGGCGGGCTAGAGGGATTCTATGGGCTGCTGGATTGACCACAAGCAAGGCAAGACCCCGATCCAATTCTATCGCTCCAGCACCTTTTCTGGCTTTTTTTATTATTATTGTTATTTTATTTTATTATATTGAGGTAACATGACAAAGTTACTGCATCTCAATCATCAGCGATGTGTTCAAAACCTTCCCCCACTATACCTTGATTCCTTCTAGTCCTCTCTCTCCCTCCCCATCACCCTACCAGACCCCCCAGTTGGTACATCAGATCTACTTAAAAGTCCACAGATTTAATTTCATTGAACATGGTCCTTCGCTAGCTTTGTTTCTTTATCCACCACATAAGAGTGAGATCCAGCGTTTGTCCTTTCCCTGATACATTTCACTGAATATTATATTCTCTACTCCCATAAGAACAAGGACATTTTAGATAAGAAAAAAATGTAGAACTGACCTCTGATGTCAATAGACTAAAAACTTTTGTAAAGGATGAAAACAATTCATAAAGATTCAAGGTGTTGAACAAAGAAAGTAATAAACTAGTTAATCAAGACACTGTCTATAAAATCACAATAGCTATAGAATAACATAATTTGCAGAAAATACCTTAAAAGTCTATGGTAAAGAGTGATAGAAGAATTGCCTTAAACTGCTTCAAAGAAAAGTTTAGGATTTTAGACTTTGTAATGTACCATGCATAATAAAATCTCAAACATGACCATTCAAAGAAAAAATATCCAAAAAAATGGAAGACTATAATGAAAAAACTTTAAAGCCTTAATTTCTACAAAAAAAAATTTAAAGGATATGGGTGTATAATGAAAGAATACAAATGTAAGTGAAAAAATTCAGAAGCAGTAACTCATTTACCATTCTGTACAATGGCATGAGGTAATACAGTAGTTAATACAAGGACCAAACTGAAGACAAAATAAGTAACTTATTAAATAATATGGCCTCATGAAAGTAAAACTAAAATAAAGATATTGCTGGCATAAATAAAAGCACAAAATGAATAGGGTAAAAATAAAAATTTCTAAATAGGTACACTAGAAAATTCTGGAGAAAAGTGAGATAACTACACTAATAACAGAAAACGTAGACTTAAAAACAAAAGAGCAGAAAAAAGGATAACCACAGTAAGGATGACTGAAGTCAGAGAGGCTAAGAGTTTAATAACAGGAAAATCTAGTCATTCTAAAGTTGAATGTTTGCAATCACACAATTTTCAATATATGTTAAAGCAAAACAAAAATGTTCGAAGAAATACGCAAAGAAATCATCATTGAGAAGTACTTCAACCCATTCTCTCAATAACAAAAATGTCAAACAAATATAGTTAACAAAGGCTCAAATTATTTTAGGGTACTATTAATAAGATTACTTTACTCGATTCATATAGCTCCTTCAATTCCAAATAAGAAAACAGATTCTCTCCAAGACAAACTGAAATATGTATAACAAATGATTTAATAAAAACTGAAAATAAAGCAAGTGTCACATGAACCAATAAAATGCTATCATATGAAACTTCATGTACAAAAATTAAATCATATTAATAGTCGATAATAAAAGGATGAATAAAACATTAATCTGTAAAGTTTCAAAGGCATCAATAAATATAGCTATGAGCATAAAAGAAAACATATTGAAAATTTTTTAAAACAAATGAAATACAATGGATATATTTGAAATAATTTCAACAGATTTTATGCCATTTTTGCACCGAAAATACAGGTTGCATGGGGCTGGAATGATAGTACAGTAGGTAGGGCATTTGTCTTGCATTCAGTCTTGCATTCAACCCGGGTTCAACTCCCAGAATCCCATATGGTCCCCCAAGCACTGCCAGGAGTAATTCCTGAGTGCAGAGCCAGAACTAACCCCTGAGCATCGTCAGGTATGAATCAAAGAGACAAAAAATAAATGGGGTGCAATCTTTATGCAAACTTATTTTACTTATTGTGTGGGTATTACTCACAAATAACTTTCTACTAAAATGTCTACAATTATGTGGTAAAGGTAAGGTAAAGGCCCTCCCGTTGATCGTCGATTTGCTCGAGCGGGCCCAGTAACGTCTCCATCGGAGAGTTTGTTGTTACTGTGTCTGGCATATCGAATACTCTCGGTAGCTTGCCGGGCTCTCCGAGAGGGGCGGAGGAATCGAACACGGGTCGGCCACGTAGGCCGCTTGTAAGGCAAACGCCCTACCCGCTGTGCTATCGCTCCACAATTATGTGATGAAAGATTATAAAACAATTTTTGGACTAAAAAAACAGGATACAACAATTATGCAGTGAAATACAGCAATAACATCTACAGAATGCTGTGATCATAGTACCTGAGGGCATGTTATGGCCTAAATTTCTTACATTAAAAGAATAAATGT
This sequence comes from Sorex fumeus, assembly GCF_029834395.1. Taxonomy (NCBI): domain Eukaryota; kingdom Metazoa; phylum Chordata; class Mammalia; order Eulipotyphla; family Soricidae; genus Sorex; species Sorex fumeus. Next base: position 57,238,752 of record NW_026606185.1, read on the forward strand.
CAGCATAATGAGCTACGATCAACAGCAAAGAATAGAAACTAATGAAGAAGAAAAATGCTAAAATAGTTCACTAAGTCAAAAATTGACTTTTTTGAAAATATGAATAAATGAGAAAAATTTCTGGTTACTTTCAGGAAAACACAAATGGAAATGAAATTTTAAAATCAAACTTAATGTGATAATGGGTGATAATGGGTGTGGTGTGCAGTTATGTGTGTGAGAAACCATAATTAACACTATTGTAAATCACAAAATCTCAATCAATAGAAATAAAATAAAATTTTTAAAAATGAAAAATAATAAGATAGTTGCTGTGAAACCTAAAGGAAAAAAAGTAAAATTTTATAGCCATCACAGACTCAGAAACTGATATGGAAATCCCATGTGCAACTTTATGACAATTTAAAAAATAAAATTAAATTAAAAAATGCAAATATAGAATTTGACATTTGTATAATTGCAAGATTAATTTCTAAAAGCTTAATACTTAAACATTCACTGTTTTAAACTGATCTTACACAGGTCCAGATACAGACAAGAGTTCAAGAAATAAATTACTTCAGTAGAATCTTCCAGAGAAGACAGAAAACACACCCCCTGTAAGGCTATTGCTCTGCATGCAGTCTACTGGGCTTCCATTCCTGCCACCTCAAATAGAGCCCAATGTTATACCAGGAACAACCCCTAAGCACAAAGTCAGGGAACATCCCCATGCACCATTTGAAATGATGCAAGCTCTCCAATCCCAAATGCTCTCCCCCCTAAAAAAAACAAAATCTACTTCCTATTCATAAGAGATCAATATAATCTCTTTGCCAAAATCAGACAGGTCAGTAAAAGAAGAAATACTATAATCAATCTTTGTTATAACATTCATGCAAAAATACTTAAAATATATACTGTGAAGAGCTACAAAGACAACAGTGGGTAAGGCTCTTGCCTTGCATGCAGACAACCCCATTTCTATCCCAGACACCACATATGGTCTTAAGAGAACCACATGGCGTGATCCCTGAGAACAGAGGCAAGAGAAAACGCTGAGCACAGCCAGGTATGGCCGAAAAACTAACAAAAGGCTATATAGGGAAACAGAGTCAAGGATGTTTGTGAGGCTAATAAAAATTATTCATGACACATATAAATTTTATTCCCAAGATGAAATGAAAGCTTGCATAGGGAAATTTATGAAATGTCACTCAATATCAACATATTAAAATTTAAAAATCATATATCAAATATTTGTGGAAAAATCATTTGGTAAAACACATACTGCTCAATGAAAACTTTAGCAAAATATGTATAAAAAGAAAACTCCCTTAACATCATCAATGTCCACAGTGAAAATAAAGAAAAACTCAAGGATATACACTACTTGTGGTTCAATTTAAGAATGTACTAGAGGTCTAATACAAGACAAGTGAAGAAAAAAAGCAGGCACAGACTTTGAAAGGACAAACAACAATCCTGCACTATTTACACAAGATAGGACTAATGGAAAAAATCTACAAAAAAACAGAATTATAATCAATAGTGAGTTCAGCAACATGGTCAAATATGGAAATCAATATATAAAAGCCGACTGCAATTATAAATACCAGCAACAATCTATTTAATTTGAGTAGAAGTGCCATCAACAATAGTAACAAAAATGAGATATCAAATAACATATCAATAATTCAAGGAGAACTTTATCTTTGAAATAGCATTTTGAGATACCAGAAAGGTCTACAGAAATGAAGGGATATGTTAGTAGAGAGAAATGAGTATAAAATATTAATTTTCCCCCAAAGTGATCCCTTGTTTCCATGAAAGTTCTATAAAATCATTAAAAAGCACATGAAAGACTTTAACAAGTTGGTTCTAAAGTTTCGATGGAAGAACGCAAGGATCCCTCCAAAAAGCCAAAGTAAAATGTATTTATCTAGGATAGAAGAGAGAAGATATGAGCTCTACCTACCAAATGCCAAAATGAGGTTAAAAAAAAGAAAAAAACCTAATATAATAGGTTTTGTCCTGCAGCAAGGACATATTGGAGAACAGATGAAAATAAGTTCAGAATGAAAAACTTTTCTAAATGTAGAAATTCATACTATATAAGGAGCATGATTCTAGAACAAATAAATATCCAGACATTGATGAAAACATAGAATCAGACCCCCTAATTCTGAATCTAAAAAAAAAACATTCATTCATACTGAAAATATAAATGTGGAAGTCAAAACTATGAAATACTTTCCTGAAGAAATACATGAGAATATCTTTATGATCGTTAATAGAGGACTTCCCAAGTATGACAGAAAACAGAAAAAGAATTATATAACTATATAATGTAACTATATACATTAAATTAAGGCCTCTTGCTATCAAAATATCATAAAGAACATTAAGTCAGGTCATGAAGTAAGGATGAAATTTGTAACATACATAACAGAGAAATCATTATTCAAAAATATATCAAGAACCTTTACAGACCACTAAAAACCAAAACAGAAAATTGTGAAGGAGAGAAATTTGACAGAACAACAAAAAAGAAAGGATAAATAAATACATATAAAGATGTTTACACTCACATAAATGCAAATGAATACCTCAGTCCGAGAAACATTTTACCTCCTATATACACTATATTGAAATGAACTGAGAAATTATAAAAGATGGGTAACTGTATACATAAATATATACATATATATCAGCAATAACCTTTTTATACTAAGTCAGAATGTAAATTGGTTTTTAAAAAACTTAGAAAATAATCTGGCACTATCTATAACTCTTTAGTTTTACTAATAGAAATCTATGTATGAATATTAAAGGAGATAATCGTGCATCAAGAAGCGACGCGATGGCGCTCTGAGACAGCGCACATGCCTTGCATCTGTGAGCCTGGGTTTGATCTGATGCACCAGTAAGGTGAATGAGGCAGGTGAGATAGTACAGTGGGCAGGGCATTGCCTTGCACCTAGCTGACCCTGAGTCCATCCATATAGTCCAGCCCTTCAGCCCACTAGGAATAATCCCTGTGCTCAGAGCCAAGAAAACACCCTGAGAACTGCCAGGGTAGCCCAAGAAAACAAAAACCAAAAACAAAAAGAAACATATGGGATAGAGTATAGTTCAGCTCCAAAACAGGGGAGCAATTCAAAGATTCATCAACTAAAGAATAAACTTATCAACAGAGCCCTATTCACCTGCTAGAAATGAACTGATGTCAAGCGCATCCATAAATCTTTGAAACTTAATACCAGATGAAAAAAAAAAGGAAGAGTAGGAGTCAGTAAATCTAATACAACAGGGGCCAGATCATCAAGGGGTTATGGTTGCCTTGCACTCAGTCAACACGGTTCAAATCCTGGTATCACATGGTCCCCTGAGTACAGCCAGGTGCAGCCCTGAAGGTTCCCTGGCAGCAGCAATGTCGCCCAGGACATCACCCGCACTGCAGGGCCCAATCAACAGCAAAAACTTAGGTCTTCACGTTGAACCACAGGTCTAGCTGCAGAGAACTGGCAGGAGGATCTCCTGAGCCTTCTAAGCTACAACTTGGGAGCCCCGTTGGAGAGACCCAACCCTAACCCAAAAACAATGATACCCAAAAATTGCCTTTGGGGAATTTTTGGGTATCAAGGGGAATCTGAAAAAATATTAACCTCTGTCTGAGAACAGGGATTGTGTTATGAGGGGAAGAAACCCACAGAGAAAGTCTTGAGTTTTCATTTCAGCATTTAGCTTAATATTTACATGCATTTACATGTAGGTATCAAACACTACATGACTGCAACATTTAGTTAGGGTAAGATTTTTAAAAGCATGTGATTTAAAAAAAATAATAAACCTTAGTGTAGACAGTAATGAAGAAAGTCTCATAATGAAGGAAGCCAAGAAAAGGGGCTGTGGACAGAGGGGAAGGTGGTGAGACAAAGTTTTTTATCTGGTTGTTGACATGTTTCATTACGGAGGGGTGAGGAGGAGAGGGGGCTGGGCGACACCCAACTGTGCTCAGGGCTTACTCCTGGTTCTGTGCTCGGGGATCACTCCTGCTGGTGTTTGGGGGACCATACGCTGTGCTGGAGGTTGAACCAGGTTCTGCCATGTTTATCCCCAGTACTGTCTCTCTGGTCCAGGGCTCACTCCAGGCTGTACTCTGAAATCACTCCTGATGGTGCCAGATTTGGGAGGTGAGAGGCACACGAGAGAAGGGGCAAGGCAAGTACCTTAACCCCAGGACGATCTCATCAGCTCACAGCGTATTTCATTTTTAATTATAAAATATATCAAGCACGGAACTGGAGCGATAGTACAACGCGTAGTTACGTTTGCCTTGCACGTGGCCAACCCAGGTTTGATTCCCACCATCCCATATGGTCCCCTGAGCGCCGCCAGGAGAAATTCCTGAGTGCAGAGTCAGGAGGAACTGCTGTGCTTCACCAGGTGTGACTCAAAAAGCAAATATATATATATATATATATATATATATATATATATATCTCACATTCCTTCCGTTGTTCATCAATTTGCTCGAGTGGGCCCAGTAACATTGTGAGACTTGTTACTGTGTTTGGCATATCGAATACGTCAAGGGTAGCTTGCCAGGCTTTGCCGTACGGGCGAGATACTCTCGGTATCTTGCCAGGCTCTCCGAGAGGGGCGGAGGAATCGAACTCGGGTCGGCCGTGTTGGCTGCGTGTAAGGTAAACGTTACGCCCTACCGCTGTGCTATCGCGTATATATTATAAATCAAGCATAAGCCTGTCAACCATAAAAGTCTACTATTATCTTTGAATACACAGACATACACACACACACACACACACACACACACACACACACACACACGGCACTCGTGTGCCAATCCAAAGAGATTATTGTATTTTATTTTACTTTTATAAGCAGGCACCTAAATTCTGAAAGAGTTCCCTAGGAAGGAGGCACAACATGGGAATTCTGGCCTCTTCTCTCAACATTTCCACACTAATTCACCAACAGCACAGCACACGCTTCCAGGAGTTCTCTGCTTGTTAAGGTCAGTCCCATGCCTCTCCTCTTTCAGTTCGTACTGGAAAACACACAGAGCTGCTTAGCATGGAACCGGATATTAGTAATTTGCACAGCTATCATGGTCTACCCATTCCCAGAGCACTACCCCAGTGCTTTAAATATCTGGCAGAGATAGGAAGTAAGCAGTAGCATGGTTTGTGCCCTTCAACTTGAACAGTCAATATATCAGAAAAAGGAAGGCTACTTTTCCTAACTAAAATAAACTAACATACTGATATGTGAGGTGTGTCTCTCAATATAAAATAGTAGATCAGTGAGAAAATATTAAGAGGTGGGGTGCTGAGAAGATAGCGTGATGATCAGAATCAAAGACAGACATGATGAGGCCAAAGAAATAGTACAGTGGTTAAGGCTATTGTCTTGCATACTGTTAACAGGGTTCAATTCCCAGCACCACTAGGGTCACCCAAGCCCTACCAGGTGTGATACCTGAGCACCACTAGGCATGGCTCAAAAACCAAAAAAACAAAAGAAAAGTTAATCATGAGAAACAAAGAGAAGGGTTACTACCTGGGATTTTAGAAAGCAATGATTGTTAATTTGTTACTAAGAGCAGTAGAAAGATCTTCCCACCCCTATGGGTCGATGTAGGATAACAGGTCACTTCAGACAAATCACAAGCAAATCTTAGTGTTTCATACTCAGACATAACATACAACTCAAACTACCAACACCTCTAAACTCCATCCACAGAGATGCTCACAATACATGGCTATGCTCGTACCTGACCACAGAGAAGCAATGACCCCAAATCCAGAGGTCTATTTAAACATCACATTTCTTTTTTTTTTTGCTTTTTGCGTCACACCCAGCGATGCTCAGGGATTACTTCTGGCTCTGCACTCAAGAATTACTCCTGGCAGTGCTCTGCAAACCACATGGGATTCCAGGAATCAAACCCAGGTCAGCCGCATGCAAAGCAAATATCCTACCTGCTGCACTATCACTCCGGCCCCTAAACATCACAATTCTTACTGGTACTAAGGCCCTCCCGTTGATCGTCGATTTGCTCGAGCGGGCCCAGTAACGTCTCCATTGAAGACTTTGTTGTTACTGTGTCTGGCATATCAAATACTCTCGGTAGCTTGCCGGGCTCTCCGAGAGGGGCGGAGGAATCGAACTCGGGTCGGCCATGTTGGCCGTTTGTAAGGCGAACGCCCTACCCGCTGTGCTATCGCTCCAGCCCTGGTACTGGTACTAAGAAGGAAGTTTAAATAGTGCCTAAAAACTGAGGACCTTAAATAAGAAGGAATCCCTTGGTCTCCTGCCCTCGCCTTCATAACTTCTTACAACACAACTGTAAAATCAATCCACTACTTTTTTCTCATACAAAAAAAAAATCACTTCTAACTTCCATTGTGCCTGGTCGCCAAAACAGTAATGGGAACTGCATGGTAACTGAATCACCATTTCTGTTCAGAGATATAAAATGAGTAGATTTGGAAGTATTTTTAACAAGACTCACCTCAAAAAGGGTATCCATGAGTGCTCCCCAATGTGCTAATATCATAGACTGCAAATAAGAGCTGCAGCCACTTCACTCTGCCATGCCCATCGGAGGAGGAGGAGCAATGATCCAACACCTGGAATCCTACAGAAGCATCATCTGGGGTGGGGCACCACACTGACCCCTTGAAGTCTATTTTGCTTGCTGCTGCCAGATTTTTCTCAAGCATACATCTGCACAGCAGCAAACTGCAAAGGTTACCTAAGCCTGTAGATCTCCAAGCCTGCTCGGTTTGGGACTGGGCCTCCTCCACCCAGATCCCCCGGAGATCCCCCATCTTCCAGTATGTTGGCATTACACCCACCAACTGCCCCCAGCACCCTGTAATCCCATCAAGGCCAAGACCCAGAGACTATAAAACCCAGCTCCCAGAAGCACGCGGCCGCACGACATCTTATCATCTAGTTCTTACTCTGGAGAACCTGGCATGCTACCAAAAGTATCCTGCCCACATGGCAGAGTCTGGAAAACCTCCCGTGGCGTATTCAATATGCCAAAAACCAGTAACAATGATGGGTTTCATTCTCCTGACCCTGAAAGAGCTTCAAATATGGCACTTTCTAAAACCTCAGGGCTAGGACGAGGGAGACGTTACTGGTGCCTGCTTGAGGAAATTGATGAACAACAGGATGACAGTGGCAGTGATACAGTGATACCTAAGCCTTGCGTGGTTGTTCTATATTCTTCTCCCCATCTCCATGTTCTAGCTCTCTCTCCAACATCCATGCCCTGCTCCCTCTTCTTGGAAGCGACACTCAGCCCACCTAATCCACACAACTTCCCTTCATCCACCAAAAGGCAGTTCCAGTCTCTCAGTGACAGTCTGAGAAGCCTCCAGACTACTTGGTTTGGTCCTACTAATGCCCCACAATTATTCCAACTATAGAACTTGACATTTCTTTAATTTTCTGTTAACACCTATCTTCCATACAAACTCAATATTCTAAGATTTGTTCCTTTTTTTATTTCTAACACCCAGCATAATGTCTGATTATATAGTAGATGCTCAATAAGCAATACTAAAGGTAAATGAATAATCATAATGCAATAGAAATTTTCAAATAAATAAGAAAAATTTAACTGTGGGAATAAAAAAAAATAAGCACTGTATCTATCCAGTTATCTTGAGGTAAATAAGCACTATGAATCTAAAATTTTAATTTCTGCTCAAAAAAGGAGAAAAGGAACACAACTGCCATTGCCCCCTCAAGAATCTGTTGTATTAAATTTGAGAGTAGCTTACAAGGGTACTCTTCAAGGTCCAATTTCCATAACATTTTAATACATTCTCTTTTCCTTATACTCAGAAGTTTTTATGTTCAAGATTCTGGGATTTCCAAGTTTCAGCTGAAAATGTGAAACTTGTTCTTTGAGAAGTAGTTTTTTAAGAAGTCTACTTCTATATTTGAACATTTATTTTTAAAGTACTATACAAGGGATTTGACTGATAGCACCACAAGCGAGATGCTTGTCTTACATGCAATTGATCCGGGTTCGATCCTGAGCCCACCAGGAGTGATCCATGAGCTCAGAGTACACCCTAAGCAATACCAAGTATAGACCAAAACAAAAAATAAATTATTCTACTGAATTAGTGTAGAACTTTTATCCCATAGCAGCAATATTACACTCTAATTGCAATGTTAAAGTTAGAAATTTGTCTACTTTACACCATTATAATATCTAGCACTGTAACTTGGATCTTGGCTCTCCAAAAACAGCTACTAAATGAATGAGTAAATTAAATTTAACATCTATTAATAATTGCATTGCTATTTATCCCTTTCATTTTTCTAATGTTCTCAGTGTTCTTTAATCAAGGCTTAAACAATTAAAGAATTTTTAAGTAAAATGAATTAGCTAAAGTAATTATAGAACACTTCTCACTTTATTTAAGTTCTACCTTACCAAGGATTAAAGTGTAGAAAGTTCCTGCAAAAATGGAACCCTACAAATGTACTATCCGGGTCAAAAAGAAACAGTTCTACATGGCCCAAAATAGCAAACTGGAGGATAATAAGAGTTCATACAATCAGAGGGAAGAATAAAATTAACATTGTGTTTTAAATTAACCTATAAAGTATGAGTACCACAAGAGAACTGAAAAGCACTCAATGGTTTGGAAGTCTAATAAGGAATGATTTTACATTCAAGAGGTACACAACAATGACTGGTTATTTAAATAAGAAGTAAAATTGATACTGTTTGCTTTCTTTTAAAAAAATCATAAAATTGCATTATATATGAAATTGCCTATATGTTATTGAAATAGTATTACCACCTGAGGAACCGAATTCTTTTTATCTAAGTTTAAAGTTGCAGTGCTGGAGCTAGAGAGCTGACAAGATCCTTGCCTTATAAGCATCTGACCCAGTGTCAATCCCAGGAACCACATACGGTCTCTGGTCCCTCCCCAGGAATGATCCCTAAGCAAAGGATTAGGAGTGAACCCTGAATATAACTTGCTAATACGTAAAATTTATAAAGCTGGGGCATGGAGTGATAGAACAGCGGGTAGGGCATTTGCCTTGTACACAGCCAATCCGGGTTCAATTCCCAGGATCCCATATGGTCCCCCGAGCACCACCAGGAGTAATTCCTGAGTGCATGAGCCAGGAGTAACCCCTGTGCATCACCGGATGTAACCCAAAAAGCAAAATAAATAAATAATTATGAAGCTGCAGTGCTGTAAAATATTTCTTACACGAAGTCCTTATCTTCAAAAAATGAAGAAAAGGTTTTGCATATAAAGTAGATCATAATGGGAATTTTAAAAATAGGTTGTAGTATTTTCTGTTATAAAAATCTTGCTTATTCTCTTTAGCAAACACATCACTCATGAAAAAGTTCCCCCTGTGCCTATTTCCACCACCACTTAAATTTTTAGCTAGACTGTGGAAACTGGTGCATGTGCTACATTGCAATATGTGGAGAACACAGAGAAAAGAACACTTAAATCTAAATCTCATTAATACTCCAGGCAAAGATGGCATTTATATATTTTTCCTGTTTGTGATACAATCACAATAGATTTCATTCAAATGTACATAATAGGGTATTTCACAATGTTTTATAAACATTAAGTTTTAGTTAAGATTTCTTTGAGGTCTTTTATTTTTGATCTATAAATATATTATGTATCAGTAACAGATTTCAAATAATTTTCTCAGTTTTAAGATCCAGGATATGAGGTCTTATTACTATGTTAATCAATAAGAAACAACTATTTAACAGCAAACATTACAGAGCAATTCAGATTTACAGAATTTGGTCAAATAATTTTCCCTAAAGTAGTATTCTGGTTCATGGAAATTACCACTGCCAAATCATATAATAGAAAAAAATGGGGAACACACTCTAATTTTCATCCCAACATTTTATCCTAAGCATATACTTTTGGAAATCGCTGGTTTATAATCTATAATACCCTCAAGGAAACACCAAAGTCAGTTGGGAAAAATAAAAGGCATGCAACATAGGGACGCTTCCCTGGAAATCACTGCAGGCACCTAGATGACTTAGATTCAATGCAGTGCAGAGGAGTCTTTCTTTCCAAGCACTCTCTGGAATGCACCCTTTGCCAGAATTTTCCTGTGACTGCTCTATGGTGATCCTGACAGATCATAGTCAGTCCCAACACCCTCATGTCAAAACTCTACTCCTCCTTCCAGAAGCAATTATTTTGCTCAGAAAGCCTTCACTGCAAGTTTCACAAGAAAGACATGAGTTTTTATTTATTTAAAATTCCACACTACTAACAACTCTTTCTCTTGCACACTGATTATGTATTAGTCTTCAATTCTTCCCTCTCAGAGTACATGCCTTCGAAAGAAAGGAGCTTTTGGGGCTGGAGTGATTGCACAGTGGGTGTTGGTGTTTGCCTTGCACGCAGCCAACCCAGGTTCGATTCCCAGCATCCCATATTGTCCACTGAGCACCGCCAGGAGCAATTCCTGAGTGCTGAGCCAGGAGTAACCCTGTGCATTGCCAGGTGTGACCCAAAAAGGGGGGGAAAAAGGAGCTTTCTCCTGAAGAGCTGTCTACATCCTCAAACTGCTAACACAGGGGACTGGAGTGATAGTACAGCGGGTAGGGCGTTTGCCTTGCACGCGAAGAAAGCAAAAAAAAAAAAAAAACCTGCTAACACAGAAGGTTGAATATAACATGTACTAAATACAAATATATTAGAACTATCCAAGGCTGGAGCGATAGCACAGCGAGTAGGGCATTTGCTCTGCATGCGGCCAACCCTGGTTCAATTCCCAGCAACCCATATGGTCTCCTGAGCACCGCCAGGAATAATTCCTGAGTGCATAAGCCAGAAGTAACCCCTGTGCATTGCCAGGTGTGACCCAAAAAGCAAAGAAAAAAAAAATTAGAACTATCAATGAAATTTATGATAGGGCGAAAGGGGAAGTACAGGAGCAAACGCTGTCTTTCAAGCACTCAACCCCAGTTCAATCCCCAGCACCACCTCAGAGCAACACCAGGAATGATCCCTGAGTACAGAGTCAGTAGTAAGTCATGAAAACAAGTCAATATGTCCCATAAACAACAATGATGATGATGGTGATGAAGATGATGATGATGATAATGATGATGACAGATAAGGGCTGGAGAGATAGCTCAAAGGACTGCACTGATAATCTGCATGCAGAAACCATGGGTTAGGTCCAAAAGTTTTACAAGGAATGGCTTTCAGCGCTGCTGGGTATAACCAAATATAATTATTTGACAAAATACTTGCTAGATCATTTCATCTCTGCCAACACAGAAAACCTAGAGGGCAAAAGTAAATCATTTCCTGCAAGTCTTCAGATACAAGCAAATAAACTAGCCTTACCATTCATTCTCAAGTTTTTTCATTTTAAGTGGGAATAAAGATTATTTCAGACAAAGAGCACCATTTTGCATGTTTCCCGTGTCATACTCTTTAGCACTTTGTACATAACATGTACAGGATAATATCCAAAACTAGAGTGTCCAGAGCTATCATATCAATACCCTCCTAATAAAAGCTAGATCTTTGAAAAGGTTAACAGTTCTCTAAATACCTTGTATTTAAGATTTGGCTTGGGAAATCTGAGATTAAAACCCTTCCATTTGGATGCCTTGCAATTCAGCTAAGCACCCCAAAAGGGAATGTTTAAATTAATGAAAGATTAAAGCAAGGAAGAACATTCTAAAAGCTACTCCGTAATAGGGTTTTCTTACCACCTTCTCTGTTTTATTCGGAAAATAGTCTTTTCCCAGGGGGCTGAAAGTTTATATGCCAACCATCAGTCTAGTTTAACTAGTCAAAGTTTAAAATGTCAGAGAAAAAAGTTTGTAATGGAAATGCTGACATGTCATGAAGTGAAAAGGCACAAGCAGGTGCTCCTATAACCCAGGGTCATAATTCAATCAAGCTGTATTTTGACGTCATCTGTTACAGAAAAAAGCCAAATGGTTTATGAACAGCACCAGAACCCCCAAGATTAAATTACAGCCTTGATATTTAATCATGGGTCTTACTTTGTTATTTTTAATAACACAATACATTTTAACAGTTATTCGTCAACTGCCTTGGCCAAATTAGAGGACATGATGACAAGTGAGCCACATTATGATGTCCATTTCTCACAATCTGGATTATTTTTTCAAAATGGCAGATTATACAAGTTTTCCCCTTCTTAAGAAACATACAGTTGGTACCAACGGATTGAATCCAAACCTTAATTAAAAGCAGCATGGGGCCCCTGGCCAGCAGGTCAGGACATCTGTATTTGTGTCCTGTATAGCTAGAAACTAACTGTATGGTTTGGGCAAAAGGCACTTAACTCTCAAAAAAACTGAGTTCTTTACCTAAAAATTACAAAGTACCTCTAAACTTTCCAGTTAATCTAAATTTATAAAAAAAAAATATTTACTTGAAAAAGAATATACATTTTAAGGATTTCCCAAGGGTCTAAGTATAAAATTTTATAGCTAAAAAACTGATAAGTTCTTATTTTAATTAAAATAATTCTGATCACAGAGGCATGAATACATGAGAATCCTAATGCTAAAAATTTCAGAAGCACTACCAGCATCAGCAAACGAAACAGGTTCACTAAAAAGTAATGTACAAATACTGCTGAACATGTGAAGGGTTGTTTGCAAAACAAATCAATACAGGCACATCCAACAATGGAATGCAGTTAATAAACCACATATCGTAATTACCACCAATGGCAGTCTAGAAAGTCATTCATTAAATGTTAATTGTCACACAAAAGTACAAAAGCAACCATTTGAACAATCATGTGGCTGCACCTTTAAATAAAGTACTTTTCTTACAGTGGTGAAATTCATCCATATAAACTGATTTTAAACACACCTGGGTATTTGATATGCTGATTAACTGGGCCTTTATTTATTTTTGAAATCAAAGCAAATATGACAACCTTTTCAACACTTTTGCTATTCCTGTGAGCCTGATATAATAAATAGATATTACTTATAACAAAGTGTTAACCAATCTTCTCCAAAAATTAAATTACAACTTCTCTATCTCTCTCTCATAAGCACTGAAATACATGGTTCAATAGTATCCACCTAAAATTCATGTTATATACCTTACTGTTGCTAAGGCCAAAGAGCCCACAGATTCAAAAAAATAGATAATACAAAGAGACTATCCCTTTTTTTTAAGGAAAAGTTAATTTTTGAAATCTGACTCAGAATAAAAACTCAACAACCAAAAATAACCTTTCAATGAAACCCTGTGATATGCCTTACTTTCTCATATACTTACACTATCTAAGTCACTTGGAAGATACCTGGGTAAAAAATTGCTCAAAAAAAAATAGCAGGATGGCAGGGACACAGATTATTTTTCCTTTGTTTCTTCCTAGCTTCATTTTGATGCCAGTGTCTGCACAAGCCCTGATTTGCTCAGCACACAGATATAAATTCTAAAGGTTTGTCCAAGAACATTTTGGTTGAAGACTTATAAGCTAAAGAACATTTCAAAACACACCATGTTCCTTATTAGGCAACTTAAGATCTGTTATCTTGGCTTATGGGAACAGATCTAAATAGCATCATAATACTAAACATTGAAAATAACAGGCCTGGGGCCACCAGGACTCAACTCTATCTATGCCTTGGACAAAGCTGCAAACTTCCAATATAAAATGTAGTTTACCATTAGGAGTAAATGTTTGATCTACAAAGCTTACAAAATTGCTTTGTTTATCATAGCAGATGAAAGCAAAAAGGAATAATTTTAGGCTCAAAACAAAACTGTTTATATGACAGTCTTTACTGCTCCATGATTCTAAGCATTTAAGACAGATTCCAGCAATTAACAGCATAAACTTTCATTACATAGTTCGATTATATATGTTTATGTGACTTAGCTGTTCATCTGTTATTTAAGTGATTTCTTCATTACAATAGTATGGTAAAGATAATTTGCTGATGCTGTCAAAAATGTTAAGCATTTCAGTCTCAACAGATCTTGGATCTTCCGTGCTTGTTTAATGCATTTTATTTACTTAAGTTGCTGTCAAATAGAGTACTGCTTCTTCCTTCTGAATTTAGAAAAATGTAACATTTTAAGCACATGTCTGGTAATAGACACAGCTAAACTTTAGAACTTCTGATTTTGGTTTTACAGACAGAATTTAGGACTATTGTTCTAGCATATTAAGTTTCATACATCTAACAATAAACTATAAAACTTTCTTACAGTTATTGTTTTTATATATTAACAGAACAGGCCTGGTTAACTCAACTTTGGGGTTCATTGATTAAGTATTTGAACATAGAACATTTTCACTGGTACCCATGTAGATGTAAATTTACAACAAAAAAAACCCAACACTGAAAATAGCTCTCTATTTTCTAGTAAAATTAAAGGTAATTACTAATAGCGACATGAGAGAGACAAAGTTACATTAAATTGAAACGAAAATTAAAAGACTAGATATCTGGGTTAAGGCAGAAAACATAATTAACATAGTTTACATCATTATCCAGAATATGCTCAGCTACTTGAAAAATTAGAAATAATACTGTATACCAAAACTTGGTAACACATTTATCTATATAATTTTGAAAAAGGAAGCTCCAGCTGGGTATATATGTCAAGGGCAATGAACAAGAAAGATCTGGATTTAAGATTTAATTTATTACTCAACACCTTGAGAGCAAGTCGTTTAATACCTCTGAATCTCAGTTTCCTCATCCACAAATTGAGCATGGTAATCTATGCATCTCACTGGGCTTTTGTGAGGATTAAAAGCACATAAGCAAGGACAAGAGAGATGATAACTCAAGTGTCTGGGTACACACTTTGCAGACAGGAGGCCTGAGTTCATTCTCCAGTGCAATGCTGGAAGAGAGCCCCTCCAAGCACAGAGCCAGGACCCTCACCCAAAAACACCAGCAGGGGTAACCCAAAAACAAACTGACAAAACCAAATATGTATGTACATATATCATATGTGTGTAGCACATCACTATGCATATTAAGAAGTATTTTAATTTTAATTTTCTCAGTTATTCCTCACTCATTTATCTACCCACTATCATAGCTTCTCATATACAGCCCCGAGGACAACATCATCAATATCCAAAATTTGGTTCCAAACCTTTAAAAACATGCAAAGGATACATGCATGTGGAGAAGCATTTGTCTGCACAAATATCATTGGCACACAAACCCTGATCCCCTACTATGCAATACAAATTACACAAAAACATACTAGTGAAACCAATGTTATTCCAAAGGAGATTTGCAGGACTATAGAGAATTAGCAAATGAAAACTAGTATTTTAAAATAACAAATAAAGGCATCCTGTAGAACTACCTTAATTTGGGCCTCAGTTATCTTCATTGCACAAGGAAGGCACTGAGATGTGTGTTTCTGAGGGATATCTATCCTTCACATCCAATGCTTCTAATAGATTTAATGAAACCTATTTTTGAAACTATTAAATTACTCTGCTCTTTGCAAAACCACACAATCACCAACCATTGTGAATTGTGCTATAATATAAAGGCTGACTTACGACCACACAAACACACACTTAAACTCTACTCAATGAATACCTTTAATGGGAGAACAATTTTTTTCACCTATCTAAGTACGAACTCAAACTGGTCCAGATGGAAATTCAAGATGCTGACCGTTTGAATTTTCTGTCATTAAGAAAAATAATGAGATTTTTTTTTCCCACTGAATTTAGTAAGTTGATCTGTCCTTTAGTGTCAGATGAACACAGCTTAACTAACTTGTATCAATGTAAAGAAATGTCTTCCTTCTTCCCAAAATGACTCACATGTATGTAGTATGTTTTAATGGCACTCTTAATAGTTCAACATCAGTGTCTTGGTACGCTTCAAAGAATGCTGAACACCTAACTAAAACTAAATGGCTATAGTGGAGAAAAACTCAACTTCCAAATGAAAGGCAGGAAGATGTAGTATCTATAACAGAATGACAGTAAATACATGGAACAGATGTGACCAAGGCTGTTTTAGAGGATAGCTAATTTTAGTGGTCCGACTTTTAAAACTACTTTTTATATGCCAAATCGAGTATGTTTATCTTTTGCTCCACAAAGACTCAAAGTTAACCAAATAAACTATCTTTTATATTAGATTAAGCCCCTTTTCATCAACAAATTAAAGGCTTTAGGTGCATTTTTTTTCCTTCTGGTAACTTTGCCATCCAACTTTAATGAGAATAATTTTTCAATCATTCAGGCATGTGGATGTGTTTAGTTTGTTTTAAGATCAATGATATAATGGATATTAAATCCCTTTGTATAAGTGGCCATATAGGTTACACTATTTCTTAAAAATAATTCCAGAGCCCACCAATTCTCTCTGGTAAGGTCATCTAAGCTCTGAACCATCATGGCTGAATTGTTTTAGTACTCTCTGCTGAACACCTGCAAACATCAAACAAAAACTGCTGGTCCTTTCCTGGGTTGACAAAAGCCTTTCATGTGAAAAATGCTCCCTGGGAATGTCAGGCTGTAGCTCAGGTTACATTCCATTCTCCCTAGCAGCCTCACCATTTCTTAAGGTGGTAGGAAACACCATGTTTGTGGAATGAAAGATTAAAGAGAATATGGCCACACTTTATTTTCATTCTCACATTGCAAATCACGATGAAGCATCCTCTATTAATGGAATCAAATGCTATTGGGAATTTAAGTATGAAATATTACTATGCCTACTTTGAAAAAAATACAACTGGCTTATTCAAAAATCAAAAGTTTACTTATAGTTCAGCTTTTTTTTTTCTTTCTTCCTGGTCCAAGTTCCAAAGCTATCCATGAAAGTGACATACAAGCCCACTCAGGACAATGGCTAGCAACATGAAGCTATTTACAGCATTATTTTCTTATCCGAAGGTTTTCTTATTCATCCTTCTAGTGAAAGGGCAAACTACCGTTATTCTGATTTTCATTGTTTTATTCTTTAAAGTGAATTTCTCTTTGCTACTGAGTAAAACCATCAGCTATTTTCTTCTATGATAATCCTGTAATTCATACAAGTTTTGGATAGAGAAAAACCAAACACACCAACCTGTACCCTATAGAGTCACCATTATACTGCACTGAATGAATATTCTGCATATCAATTGAGCACTTAGAATAAAATCTCCACTACACTATTTACCCTTATAAGGAAACATTTGGGCCTGAAAACTACACCTCTAGAGTTCAATGTAAAGTTCAACAATCAGCAAGCAATCACAGCGTGCTCCTTAGAAATCGGTGTCTGTGAGGAAGATATCTCTGCTGTGTGCATGCACACACGTATGCATTGTCTTAGAAACTGTATTAAGTCTGAACACAGGATCACTTACCAAAATGCCTTAATATACATTCATACTTATCCAGGCAGTAGTCTCTGCAAATACTTAAACATCATAAGAAGGGCTTTATTTAAATGTGAACACACAGAAAACAGACCAGATGCATAGTTTTCTTTTTAAATGTAACACAATTTCATGCTTCTAAATCATCCTTCTTTATGAAACCATACCAAAACTGATACACTGAAGTCACTCTCTAAGTGGTACCTTTTTACAAAGTACAAAACAGGATTTAGCACTGACTTTGCAATCTCTGCCTTTCTAACAAAATCTACTTTTAAATTTAACTAAAGACACTATTAAAGTAAAAACATGCAGAAAATTACTATTAGAGATAAAATTACTATTTTGATAGTATCTAACAAAAAAATTTGACTACAAGAGACACTTCTATTCATCTGAACTACAAAGAATACAATACAGAAATTGGAAAGATACACCACTAATACAACCAAAAATATGAGGACCTAAACAGAAACTATAATAAGAGTTTATTAAACACAAATCTATGGTGAACAGTACTTTTTGTCAAAGTGGAACTCCAAATATAAAAGAGGAAACATAACTCTGGGAGGCATCCCATACTTTAAAAATCAAATTATAGAAACAAAAATTCCCTAGATTTATGGAGGCCATAAAAAGAAGTAACCAATTTAGAAATGAACAACTTTAGAAAGTCATTAATTTTATTTGAAAAAACATACCAATTATACAAATCAGATGAACAGATTTTTCATTCCTATACCACTCAATGAAAATTAAAAGATGTGAAATTATATTCAATATTTAACAGACAATTCCACTGGCATCTCACAGCTTAGAGATGCCAACATTTACCAGTCTGACTTAAGAATAGTACTCTGTCTAATGCACTGTTACAGATCATTGCCAAAACTCCTAAGATCCTGCAGCTGTTTAACAAGCAAATATGGATTTAAGCCTTGGATTTAAAGAATATCAGGCAATAATCATATATGGTCTCTTTCTGACTTGAAAGTCACTGGACAAATAAAAACACATCTTAAATGAATATTATATTTCCAATTTCCACTTTTAGTAAAAGCCCTTCAGAGAATCCCTTAAAACTCCCCTTAGATGCTAAATAACCACTGCGAACAGAATCCTTTGTGAATAGTGCTCTTTTTAAAGCATCACCCAAGCATTTTTCATTTAGGAAATGTAAAAGTCCTTCCAAATGTGCAACTTAAAATAAAACCAAAAATTCATTGCACAAGTAAATGATTAAAGAAAGGAAACAACTAAAGCATCAAAAAGGATATTTTAAATACAAATGAATTCATCATATTAGGCTCTGAGATTAGCAAGTAGCTATCTATTTACAGCTACGGTTTACTACGCAGCATTCATCTGCAAAATTAAGTGCTCATTTCTTTAACAGGGTTAATTATACATAGTGCCTAATAATTAATATTATTTACAAGAGATTTTCTCTTTTTATGAAAGTTCTATTTTTCCCCCTCTATTTTCAAACAGGGAACATTAATTTATTCCCCTATGTTAACACTGGCCTTATCTTGACATATTTGATTACAAATGTATTACAAAATTGTTTTCAAATTAAATGACAAAATCCTGAGACCGTTTCCTTGATTTAAAAAGAGCCATTTCTAATTTTACATACGATAACATTTTGTGTAAGTTATGCCACTGATGCATAATGAAATAACCGTATCGTTACAGGCTAAAATTTCAATGACTTTTTCAGAACACTTCAACAGAGCCAAAAACATACAATGAGTGAATAAACAGCTAAGAACATTTAACTACACACTCAGAAAAGAATTTACATACTTGAGCCAGTAAAATGTCCACTCGCCAAAGAAGTTGGTCCATTTTTCCCACTGCTCACAGGAGGTGAAAACATCTAAAAGAAACAAAGAAATATTACTGTTGAAAAGAAGACATTTGTGCCTTGAGTTTGTCAAAGAGCAATCTTAGTCTTACCAAATAACTTAAGAGTTTATGCTAAGGGCACATTTTAGCAAAATACATCACCATCCAACTTAAAACTAAAACAAGCACAGTACCAGCTGCCCCCCCCCCACCTCCCCCCTCCATTACCACTTTGTTCTTTTTCCTCAAGTTCATTAGATTGCCAGTACTGGGCAGTCTTAGTACACTTGAAACAAGCACAGTCCCTATAATGTTATCAAGATTCAGGTTGGAGGGTAGCAGCCTCTCTAGAAAACTCTAGTTTTACAAAGGAGAAGGAAAAAAAAAAGTTGTTTGTTTTATAGTGAAAACCTTGGCCATAAACGTGGCAATGTCCATTTCCATCCTGTATTTAAGATCTGCCTGTCATATGTGAACCCAAATGAAAAGAAAAATGCCACCTGCACTAAATTCTCATTTCGTCTCTAATATGAGCAATCTGAAGCGACTCTTTCTCTCTTCCTCTCTCTCTCTCACTCTCTCTCACTCCCTCTCTCTCTCTCTCTCTCACTCCCTCTCTCTCCAGCATTTATTTCGACCCTAATTGGTTTCCCTCTCCTTCGACGTATCTAGTGGCTAGATAATGCGCACCTTCCCTGAGTCAGAGCCTGCTAAAAGCAAAGAAACGAATGGAGAAAAGTACAGCAAGCAGAGAGGGGACTACAAAGCTGCCTAGAGCTACGTTTCCTGGCAAAACTTCCGAAAGCCATTTCTCCAAAAGAAGGGCCAGAAGAGCAGCAGCGGCAGCAGCAGCAGCCAGCGGCAGCAGGAGCAGCAATAGCAGCAGGAGCAGCAGCAGCAGCAGCAGCAGCAGCAGCAGCAGCAAAGAGCCCTACTTAGAAGGCGGTTTGGATTGTATTTGTTTCGTGGATTTATTTTTTAAATTTTGCTTTGCAAATGCATCTTGACACCAAACTCATTTGGTTTTCTAAATGAATTAAATACACCCCTCCCCCCCCCACACACACACCCCAGACATGTTTAGGACTTTGGTTTGGGGAAGGGAAGCAGAGGGATGGAGAAGGACCAAGTACAGCCCTAAAACTCCACAAGTGTGTAAGTTCCGCTTTGTGCTGGTCTCAAGAGGATGAAATTGACAAACACGGTCCCCGGGAAGGTTCCAAAGTGCGTGTGCTCCGCAGAATTCCAGGGAAGGATGCAACTAAGGGAAACTCGAGGTCCGAATCCAAAACATGGGGACTTGAAAACTTCTGAGACTACTGAGTCTCTTTTCTCTTTCCACTTTCATGAAAAGATAAATAAAATGAGTTACTGCACTAGTAATGCTGTCAGAGTTCAGATATGGCCAAGTTTTAGGGGCAGTTTAGAGTTTCAGGGGTGTCTGTTTTCTCTTTCCAGGGGCGTGAGAGTCCATTACTTGGGGGTGTTTAGTCTTAGGAAGGGATTTCAACTCTGGGAAAAAGCCTCAATCTCTCATCAGACTCTACAATTGTAGTTAAAAACTTCTCAAAAAGACCTGCAGATTTACCAGGAATTCAGTCAATTAAAAATTATTCCTGTCCTTTAGATTACTCTCGGTTTCTAGCTGAAGTGTTTGGGGTTGGGGGGGGAGTTTATTTTTATTTTTCCACAGCTGTTGTTAGTTTCCACCGTTCTTTCTTACCGCACTGAAATCCAGTAAATCACTCAGTTCTTTGTCCGTCCCTAAGGCAGCCATTCGCTGTTGGTGATGCATTTTAGCAAAATCACACAAACCTAGAAACATGGAAATAACCGCAATCAGAAAATCCAGTCCCAATCCTTGGAGAAAACACAATCGGATTTTTGGAGACTGGGGGGGTTGGGGATGGGAATGTGGGGGCGGGTGGGATTAAGGTGAAGAGGAGGGGGAAATGGGAGAGTTGTTTTGTTTTGTTTTAAGATGGAATAGGCAGCAATAGCAAAAAAAAAAAAGAATCATATATATATTTAGCGATATTGATACTGTATCTCCAAAGAGACGATCAAAACTGGTAACATCCACTATAAAAGCAAATCCGGAAAGGGGGTGGGGGTGGGGGTGGGTAGAGCCGCTCTTCAGCGCATCATTTTATGCAACAGGAGGTAGAGCGAGAAATGAATGGATCACAGAGAAAAGAGAAACTACTCAGAACGATCCGGTCTCAACTTTCCCCCCCACCCTCCACCCCACCCCCCACACACACACTCACACACTCACACTCACACACACACATGCGCGCTCGCACACACACACACACACACACAACCCCCCATTCCCTCTGCATTTCAAAGTAGCTCTAAAGAAATTAAAGATGAGCGTCTCCAGAGTGAAAACACAACCCAAGGGGGGGAGGGGGGAGGAGGAGGGGAGGGGACGGGGGGGGGGGGCGGAGAGGTGGGGGGGGGACCAGGTCGGTGAAAGGAGAAGCGACGGAGTTGGATGGGGAGGTGGTGGTGGTGTTGGGGGGGGGGGGTGAGAGGGATGGGGGAGGGGGGTCCTGGAATGGTCCAGCACCCTAAATTTGTGAAAGAAAAGGCTCGTGAAAAATTAAAAGTCAGGCCCTTGGCAGCGAAGTCCGCGGTGCCTCCAAGTGGCATTTGCCGGGGGAGGGTGGGCGGGAGGCGGGGGGGGTGGGGTGGGGAGGGGGGAGGAAGATGAGGGGGGAGGGAAGAGGTGCGGGAGGGGAAGGGGTGTCTGCGCGCGGAGGCGCGGGAGGCGCGGAGCCCCGAGCCCGCAGCGGCCCCGCCGAAGCCGCCGGCGCCGGTACCTACCGCCCGCGCGCGAGAAGGGGCTCCCGGTGCAGCGCCGGCGCCCAGGCGGCGTTCATGTCTAACCACTGCCTCCACCACCACCACCTCCTCCTCCTCCTCCTCCTCCTCCTCCTCCTCTTCCACCACCTCCTCCTCCTCCTCCACCTCCTCCTCCTCCTCTTCTTCCTCCTCCTCCTCCTCCTCCTCCTCTTCTTCCTCCTCTTCCTCCTCTTCCTCCTCTTCCTCCTCCTCGTCCTCCTCCTCCTCCTCCTCCTCCTCCTCCTCCTCCTCCTCCTCCTCCTCCTCCTCCTCCAGCGCCCGCTCCGGCTCCTTCGCCGCCGCCGCCGCCGCCACTACCGATCCACAGACACACAGCCAAGATCCCTGACTCTTAACACCAACTCTCTTCTCCGGGGAGGGGAGGGGACGAGAGGGAAGGGGGGAGGGGGAAACACGCCGAGCCGCACGGAATTGCAAGTTCAGCAAAGAAATGGGTGGGGGGGACTCCGGCGCGGGGGGGCGCGGGTGTGGAGGGGGGCGAGACGCGGCTCACTCGGGTCGGGTCGGGCCGCCCACGCCTCCAACAACCAACCCCCCCCCCCCGACACCCAACCACCACCACCACCATCCCGACCCACCCCGAGAAATAAAATCTCAACATCTCCCCCGCCTCGCAAAAAAGAAAATCATAATAAAAATAATAACAGACGAAAATTCATCGAACACCTCATTTTCCCCCTTAGATCGTTAATTGCCATCTCCAAACTGAACAGTTCAGTGGTGGCCCGTTTCACATCCACCGGAGGCACTTTGAAATTAATTCGAGTTTACATCCCCTCACTTCTTTTCTTTTTCTGACTCTCGTTCCCTCTCACTCACACATCCACACACGGCAAAGCAAGTTTATACTAGGCTGCAAATACACGTGATGCAAAAAGACTTTGCCAAGAGGAACAATATTTTTCTTTTCCATATATAAACCAAGCCACATTTTCTTGGGTATATTTTCATTTCGGTAGTTTTGCGCTGGGGGGTGAAACCTGAATTGCATACTTTCCTTCCCCTCCCCTTTAAGTCACAGTATAGTATAGCTGCAAACTTCGCCAAAAAAAAAAAAAGGCAATTTTTGAGGGTGGATGTTGTTTTGTTTTTACACTTGAGTTCCTAGGCACGCTAAGTCCTTGTTCTCCAGCATTTTAAGTTTTTAATTCAACATTTACCATTACAGGCCCTGCATACCCTTAAACCGTACTTTTTCACATCACTTTTTCGGATATAAATTAAGCTTCGTAATTCTATTTTTCGCAATAGCAAGCGTGCTTTATCCAGTATATGCAACATACGCTATTTTAACGTGTGTTAAAATAAACATCTACACGCGCTGTTATTGCTAGATGTGCGAGTACATACACAAATTGCATGCACACACTTTTTTCCCACTGGCAATTACTTAATAGTTGTTCCTTTTGTTTTAATAAAACACTGGGTTCAACATTTTAAAAATTAAATTCAATTACAAACAGTTTACTCTGACAGCAAATTGTAACGTTACCTTAAATGGCCACAAATATGTTCACAATATTCCAAGGAAAGTGACTTTAAAAAGAGAGACAAAAATCTTCTGCAAGTACTTAGTATCTCACATGTGTGTCCCCCAAAAAAGTATTTTAACTGGTACTCAGTTCTGCTCCAGGGATATCCACAGAATACAAGATTATGCACCTGGCTCTGGTTTTTGCATTTTCCACCATAAAATTGCGATAAAATCCCCTCCCCCAAAAAATAAATCATTAAAAAAAAATCCAACAACTTTTTCTCATTGTTTATCAAAAAAAAATCAATACAGGATAGTTATAATTTGTCCTCAAACAAATCTTGTTGATGGGCTTTTTTTTTTCTTCTCCTCTTACAAAGTCTTAAACTTGTTCCAAGTTTAGAGGTGTCTCATCATCATCATCCTCCTCCTCATCATCATCACCATTGACTCCCCCGTGGAGTCACATTGATAATAATAGGTTTCCCTGAAAGATACATTGTAATCCATTCACATCCGGGCACTGCGGGCTTATAAAGAGAAGGCGCTGCGGCCGCGGCTGCTCCTCCAGACAATGACTGGGGAGGGGCGGGGCGGGAGCGGGAGACCATAGAGTGGTAAACAGTGCGCGTAGAGAGGCGCCTAAAATGGCGGCGCGTGCCGGCCACGCCTCCTCCGGGCCCGAGGGCGGGTGCCGGGGTTGGCGCGCGAGTCGCGCGTGGGCCGGGACGCGGGAGCTCCCGAGGCGGCCGTCCCCTTCCTGGCCGGTCGTCGCGCCCGGTTCCTCGAGCGCTCCTGTGCGTGGACTCCGAGGGGCAGCGTGGCAGTCGAGACTTGATGCTGCCCCGGGCAGCGGCGGGGGGCGCGTGCCCCGGGCCCGCCCGCCTGTCCCCCCTGCGTGCGCATCGGCGGAGGCCGCGCGGGGCCTGGGCCAGCACCGGCCGGGGTCCCCGTCTCTCCCACGGTGGGGACCCCCTTTTTCCTAGCGGGGTCCGAGGGCGACCTGGACCCAGAGTGGACCCCACCAAGTTGCCCCCGAACTTGATTGAAGAAGAATGTGGGGCCGCCCCACTCCCAGGGCCCCTTCCTCATCACTTTTTTGGGGGGATCCCACTGGAACCAAGGGGACTTCCAAGGCCCCGACGCTTTTTGCAGTTCATTGAGTATTTTTGCAAGACGGGTTGGAGCCATGGCCACCGCCAGCCACCTCCCCTATAAGCTGCGCCAAGAGCTGCCCCTCTGTTACTCGCCCTTGCGGGTGATTGATTGACCAGCCTTCGTGGCAACCCAAAGATGCAACTGGGGGGGGGGGGGAAATTCCAGAACTCAGTAATTCCACATTTTGCCCACCCCTGTGATGGCATCTCGCAGTCCTGCAGCAGATGGGATGATGTGGCGGGTCCCTCCAGCCAGAGATGCTGTGCTGTAGACGCTAGGCACCCAAAGGGAGTTAGTTGATGTCACCAAGGTGGGCAGGAGCTCAGTGAAGCCTGGAGATTCTTGGGTTCCAGTAACCCTTATTTTCCCGAGGCCGCAGAATGCAAGAGTAGTGATGCTTGGGCCTGAGAGTTTAAGGGACTTGCACACAAACTACCGGATTAGATCCCTGCCATTACTTACTGTTCCCCCTGACTAACAACAGTCCTTACCCAACCTTTCCCCCACCAAAAGGGATAAAAGAGTATCAGCGCTGACAATACATTATTGTCCTGCTTAGGACTCAACAGTATGTTGTCTCATTCGTCATACCCAACCCCCACCCTTTCTCGTTGGGTGTCTCCTAGGCCTTTTCTCATCCCTGATTCTCAAGGCGGGTGGGTACAGTCCCCTACGATGCTTTGAGAGACATTCTAGATAATTTTTAGAGGCGCGTGTAGTTTAACCTGGTCTGTCATTAGTTCTTGCTGCTGATCATCTTTTAGTATGTGTTAAACTCCTCGAGAGATGTGTCATGTAGAAAATCGAGCTGCATTTATAAATAGTGTTAAAAGGTCCCATAATGCTGCAGTTTCAGACATTCACCAGCGGTCTTAGAAACTATTCCCCTGTAGAAAGGAGGGGACTAGGTATTTTCTCTAGTCTGCATTCTGGTCTGTGAGATGCAGATAACAATGCCCATTTTATGAATTTCCTAAAAAATAAGCATGGAGCCTCAGCTTAAGAAGTCTTACCCTTTATTGGGGTGGGGGTGGTGGGAGGGATGCTGGGAACATTGGTGGGGGAGAATGGGCACTGGTGGAAGGATAGGTAAATGATTATTGTATGACTGTAATGCAAACAGGAAAGTTCATAAGTTTGTAACTACCCCACGGTAACTCACTAATAAAAGGAAAAAAAATAAATCTTATCCTTTATCAAGGACAAGGTCTTGTGTACTTTAGTGATGGTGAGGTGCAGTAAGGACACATCAGGACAATGCACAGTAACACTATTATCAGCATGTTGGCTACAGCAATAATAATTTTTTTTTAAAAAAGAAATATTCCTTCTCCATTGCTAATTCCTCACTGAATGTACTGATAGCTCTGTTTTAGCCAAGGGCTTTTGGATGAAGATTTCTGCACCCTAAAAGAATACCTTTTAGTTTAACCCAGAAAGAAACGTAAAAACATAGGTAATAAGTACTATGATACATTTGTATTGAGGGTGTTTTTTTTTTAATGCCAAGCACTATTCTAAGGAATGCTCAAATAATGGATGTTTTTAATTCTAAGAATGACGCTATAGGATACATGTTAGTACTGTTATTTTACATAAAGGGAGTCAGAAAACATAACTTTTAGTAACTAGACGGAGGGCAGCTTAGTAAGTGGTGTAAACTTGTCTAAATTACAGAACTTCAGTGAGAGAGCCCACCATTCAGGCTCTGTGCCACCAGAGTCAAAATTCACCACATTCCTATACCAGCCATCTGGCAGCAAGAACTGACTAACCCCTATTTTCTGATGCACTATAGTGGCAGTAACAAAGTTCAAACCAATTTTTAAGATCTGGCTCTGCAATCAAGAATTACCCTTGGCGGTGCTCAGGTGACCTTATGGGATGCTGGGAATCGAACCTGGGTCAGCCACATGCAAGGCAAATGCCCTACCCACTGTGCTATCGCTCCAGTCCCAAGATCTTTTCTTTTTATCTGAGTTTTTGAAGAACGAGGGTTTATGTGTTGTTTCTTCTCTTTTCACACATTGTGAAGTTTTCTGTTTCCTTCCATTGTTCTCATCTTAAAATGACATTTTGCATTCAGACTCTCTTTGTGCTGCACTATCAAGAGCATTCTCTCTGATTCCCAGAGTAAACCTCTTTAGGTTCTACTGAGATGATGTAATAAAAACGATCACAAGCATTTGCTACGGTGAAATATTCCACCTCCTCTACCTCTAATCATCTCTATGACCTAAGGATTGATGTCAGTGTCTTTTACTGTAATACCAGACACAGTAACAACAAAGTCTCCAATGGAGACGTTACTGGGCCCGCTCGAGCAAATCGACTGTAATACACAGATGCTAAATTAGACAATCATGTAATATTCCATCTACCTCCTAAATTTTAAGAATTCCCTTTACCCTGAATTTCAAAATAAAGAAATCAATGATAGGATCGTGTCTAGGATATAAATGCGCCAGATTGGAAGCGAGTCCACGTGCACATGCCCTGCAGTCTAAAAGATAGTTTTCTTCTTACTTCGTATCAGGGACTAATATGCATTGTTCTTGTTTCCAAAAGTATCAGGAGAACAAACATACTTATGAAGACTGAAAGTATATTAGGAAAGAAGACAGTGAAATTCTATGAACCATATAAAAAAGGCCTAGCGTAGCTGATATATTTGAAGGTTCCTTTTTCATGTGAGACCATTTCCCTAGAAATTTATCCATAGATCCTATTATACCAGTAAAATTTAGTGTGGGTGGCATATGACTCCTTGAGGCTCTAGCCCACCAAATCCAGCTGATTGGATTACAGGAACTAAGGAGGAAGAGGTCGACAATTGTCACTGGTGAGTGAGAGATCTGATATATTGGAATCCTCTGGAGAGAGCTGGTGCAGAATACCAAGCCAAAGGAGAATCATGAAGACAAGGGAACAAGACCCAGGAATAAGTAGAAGAACTTGCTCTTCAAATGAGAGAATATCTTCTTTAAATGTCTGAGGAAAGCAGATAATCTACTTCTGTGGGTATTTTCCAAATTGTTAGGAGCACAGCTTTGTTTCCTGTACATTGTGTCCCTGATTCCAGCAGCACTGCCTTTCCCCAACTGAGTTTACCTGAGTGCTTTGATGGTTCTTCTAATTAAGGAATTTAGCTAGAAAAAAAAAATACACCTTAACATCTGTACCTGTATGTTCATTGCAGCACTGCTCACAATAGGCAGAATCTGGAAACAACCCAAGTGCCTAGAACAGAAGACTAGTTAAAGAAACTTTGTTACATCTACACAATGGAATACTATGCAGCTGTTAGGAAAGATGAAGTCATGAAGTGTGCTTCTAAGTGGACGGTCATGGAGAGTATCATGCTAAGTGAAATGAGTCTGAAATACAGGGACAGTCATCGAATGACTGCACTCATTTGTGGAATATAAAATATCATAATATGAGATTAACACCCAAGAACTGTAGAGACAGGGCCAGGAAGATTGTTCCCAGTTAGAAGCCTGCCTTATGAGCTGGGGGAGGAAATAGCTGGGATAGAAAAGGGATCGCTAAGTTAATGATGGTTGGAGGGACAGCTCAGGATGGGAAATGTGTGCTGAAAGTAGATAAAGGACCAAACATGATGGGTTCTCAGTATCTGTATTGCAAACCATAATGTTCATAAGCAAAGAGAGAGAGAAAGAAGGAAACTGCCTGCCATAGAGGCAGGAGGATGGG
The DNA here is from genome assembly GCF_029834395.1 of Sorex fumeus. Classification (NCBI taxonomy): domain Eukaryota; kingdom Metazoa; phylum Chordata; class Mammalia; order Eulipotyphla; family Soricidae; genus Sorex; species Sorex fumeus. The sequence goes on from NW_026606185.1 coordinate 57,267,246, forward strand.
ATGGGATGGGGGAAGGGGGGAAGGGATACTGGGGACATTGGTGGTGGAAAATGTAAACTGGAGGGATGGGTGTTTGATCATTGTATGACTGAAACTCAAACATGAAAGTTTTTTAAGTGTAGCTCATGGTGACTCAATAAAATAAAAAGAAAGTGCTTTAGATTTTAGTATTTCAAAACCACCATAACATGGGGGGGGGGGGGGAGGAAAGTGACTTCTAGTTTATGAGTAAACTCTCTTTCTAGTAGAGATTCTAGACAAATGTGACGTAAATGGTCAGAAAAGCATAAGTATCATTTTCTTTTTCTAATGTCTGATGACATGGGAAAGTTTCTCACCTTGTCAAATGTACCCTCAAAATTGACTTATCTTCAATACTTTGGCTCATTAAAATCAAATGAAATTACAGAAAGTCTTCAAGATGACACATTGCTATGAAATATAAAGCGTTATTGTATAAACTAGTGGATGCTTAAAAATGGCACTTTTAATATCAGAGCGAGAACAAACAGCTTTTTTTGAACTAGACAGCCTCTAGCATATTAATAATTGTGTATTAACATAATAATTAACAAACACTTTTTTCCTGTTGAAGATAAGATGAAGTAGATTGTCCAGGTTCATGTGGCCAGTGAGTAGAAACAATCCTTCATCAACCAAGTGCCAGATTACGATACCATACTTTTTCAAATTTCATCCAGTTTGCTCTTCGCAACCCTTCCTATATTATAACAAAAATCAGCAAACAAAATCAGATCTTTGATGAGCTGATGAAATTCGTCCCCCAAATATAGCGAATTAAGTTTTGAATGTCTACCTTGTGTCATGTGTCAGCAGCTATTTTTCTCAGGACCTGAGGGGAAAATGTAGGCTAAGGATTCTGAAATAATAAATGTCAAGAGCAGTTTTGATTGAGTGGTGAAGTCATACTGAGCAAGATACAGCCTGTGCAAGATGTTTGGAAAAGGGAGGGCTTCCCAGCAATGTTTTCGGTTGATTTCTTAGAAGGATATAACCAACAAGACCCCAACCGGGAGAACTACACATGTGCAAAGTCAAGGCAAGGAAAGGAAGGGGGGGGGGGAGTCGGGGAAAGGTAGATCCAGTCCTTATATATGAAAGGATTATCCACAACCCACAGGATTCAACAGTCCCAAGTGTCCCAGGGCCTCTACATTTCCTGGACCCAGTAGTTCTTTTTGTAGCTCTTGAAGCTGGTTTGTTATCAAATCTTTTCATCCTGCTAGATTCAGTTTAAATCTCACCTCCTCCTAACCTTAGTAACCCTTCTGTCTAAATTAAGCACCCTCTCTAATTCTCTGCCACTTCAGCTTTATAAAATTCCTTCCAATTGGTATTCTTTTGTTAATGTGTTGACTTTTATGTTGCTGTCTTCCCCCCCATCAAACTGTGCACACTATAATTCAGGAGCTACATAAATCTTGTTCACACTGCATACCAAGAACTAACACAGTGCCTGATACATATTAGATGTTTTATAACTATTTATTAAGTGAATTAACCTGTCTTTATCTTCAAGATGCACACATTATGCTAAAGAGCTTATTATACCTTTCAAATAGCTTTCTCTTAAGATTTTGTTTGAGCTGAATTTTATTGCTAGTAAATATTCAGTTTAATTTGTAATTGCCCACTAGCCTTTACCATCTGAATCCTAAACCATAAAGATAGAACAAGGGTAATTGACTTAATTTACCAAACCACGGGGACAGACTCTTCATTATTGTGAATAGAAGAAAAGACGCTGTCATTGTATTGCTTCATTTTATAACATTTTGTGAATGAGGAAATTGCTGTTTGGGGGTACAACAGATTTCTTGAGGTCACACAACTACTATAGAGCTTAAACCTGAAAAAAAAACTTAAATAGAGAAAGATCATGCTTCTGCCTATAGCTTAGGGACATGTTCCATGGTTTGATGCAGAAAAAAATCTGCATATGTTTAACTTTTAAACTTCACACACACACACACACACACACACACACACACACACACACACACACACGGGAGAATGAAATTACCACAGCACAAACTGCTCTATATAGAACATCTTCATCTCTTCTCTGGAACTCCATTGCAGCCGATTATACCAATTTGCAAGTCCTTCAAGAAATGACAAAACTCTTAAAATAGAACACTCAAACTGTAACAGAGTGAACAGTGATGTGATTAGGAGGAAACCTTCTAAAAGATTGGCACTAAATCTTTGAAAACTTTTTTAAATTAACAAAACTGCAACTCTAAGATGGAAAGATTTATAGTTTTATTTTTTCTCTTTCTTTGTCCAACCCCTCAAAACATGTAAAAGTAGATGAAATAAAAAGCCTTATTTTCCAAGAACTGTGACTCAATGCATGTCTTTCCTCTGCATCTTGTACAATTTATGCTTGTATTCCACTGTTATTCAGTTATTGGTGTGTTATGTTCTCTGTTTTAGTAAATATTCTTTTTGTAAAGGTGAAGAGTTTATCTTTATAGTCTAATAATATTTTTCACACATTCATTATGCTGTAAATAAGCAATGATTTATAGAATGAAATAATTCATCCACAAGTGACCCAGAAAATCTAGCAACTTTGGAAGTAAAGTTGTCTGGCAACAGATAGATGTTTAAAATAATAAAGCCTTTCCTATTAGACCTAGGCACATAACAGAAAAATTTTCATTTCTATCTACTTCTAGATGGTTTGTGGGGTTTGAGAAAAAGAATAGTTGAAAAGAAAAAGTGTATTGATAGTTTCCATAAAGTTTTGTTACTTTAAAGATGACTCAAAATATTTTGTGCCAGCTTTCTGAAAGATTTTTTATTTTATTTTACTTTTTCAGTCCTGGGAATTGAACCCATGGTCTCACACATCCAAGGAAAGTGTTATACTGCTAAGCTACGTCTCCAGCACTTGAAAGTTTTTTTTAACTTTAATGGAGTACTGTGATTTACAATAATATTAATAATGCATGTGCCATTTTAACATCACACCCACTTTCTTCCACCAAGGTCCCAAAGACCCCTTCCTTTCAAATGCCCCCCCCCGAACCTCAGCCCTACAAGTTTAGTTGTATGGATCAATTTATGTTTCTTTTAGGTATTTGCTGCTACCTTTACTGTGTTTCTCATATCTTTAAATCCCTCGTATGAAGAACTACAGTTAAGTTTCTATTTCAAGGATGGGAGGGTATTGGTCATTTTTTGAAGATTTACAAACTGGAGAACAGAGTAGGAATAGAACTCAAGAAAAGAAACAAAGTTTTTGTAGAGTACTGTCTCTAATTTTGGTTGTCTTGTCCACTTTGTATGTGGTACAAGGTTAAAATATCAGTATATGTAAATTGTCTTGGAAGTCACATTTGTCATGTACATGTTTTGAACTCTTAGCAAAAGCATGGTCTAGCTGTGTTTGGAACTCAGTGCAGCCCAGCTGAGTAGCTGTATCTTTTAGCTTTGATTTCTTTATTCAATGGGTATAATAATTTGCCAGAGAATTATTATGACAGATTAAATGTAGTAAGATTAGCAAAAGCACTTCTGACAATGCTCATTTAGGGACTATTACCTAAGAATTATGATGTATATGCTTTAAGTCATGTTTTTAAGTTTCTTGTCTCAATTCTTTAATAGTCATAATACTGATTTAATGATCTGCATGCAAATATTTTACAAAGGTCTGCAAACTTTTGCTTGCTCATTTGAAGTGGAATAAAGAAGCATTAGAATGCTTCAAAACAACTTAGCAATAGGCTTTTGTTGTTATATAAAAGTACAGTATTCTTATGAAACTTTTTATTATCTAAAGTGGTTATTTCATATGGAAGCAGTCTCATATTCTTTGGTCCCCAATAACCTTAAAAATTATGTCAAATAACACCTGAATATTAAAATAACACTGAATATTAAAATACTAAATATTAAAATAACACTGAATATTAAAATAACACTGGCATATAGTGAATCTGTAGTGACCTGGTGAGTACACACCTCATATAAAGTAGTCGCTGGGAAAATAAATGGTGGTACCACTCCTGTTGCTCAGGATGCGCACTGCTTCAAAAATGCCTGCTGCAAAATAAATACTTAATAGTAATTTTGCTCTTCATCTTTCTCATCAAAGCAAAAATCCTCTTTGGATCTCTTTCTGTTAATGAAAATAGGTATTAGTGAAGCTCTTTTGTAGAAACTAGTGGCATCATGCAAACTTTCAAAAAGCAGAGCTACCTGTACCAACACGTACTGCACTAATTAAGAGTATTGTTTTGTAGATGCCTGGGTTAGGTGTGTATGTGTGTGTGTCTAAGTTACCATAAAACATGCTTACAGTCATCCATTTACTATACATACTACGTTAAAGGGTAAGGAAGGGTACTGATGAAATATATCCTGGAATCAAAATGGAAAAGAGAAAAGGAAGCTAATCACCTCATTCTATTTCTTCTCAAAAAGTTGGCAGATGACTTCACAACCAACAGACACACCACTAAAAAAAACAGCTGAACAAAAATTTTTTAATTGAAAGTATAATAAAACAATGTAGCTAGGACAGAATTATGGAAAACAGTAGAAGAAACTTTGCACTCAAAGTGCAATTAAAGTGCTTGAACTTAGTATATCTACACTGATTTCTAAATTCCTTCACACATTCAAATTATACCTCCATTTCTTTTCCTAAAGAAAGTTAGTTTCTAGTCAACTAACCATACTACATGCCTTAGTGAGCTCTTTGTTTATAAAAAAAATATCATTCACGTTGCAGTGAGTGTTACAAGGGGAAAAAAACAAAACACAGGGCCTCTGACCTCCCAGCATTCATATTCTAGTGGATTGACCAGACATACATAAATCACCTAAACTACTGACAGAATGAACTGAGAGCTGTCAATAGGTAAACGCACGCCAGGAGAGAATATCATTCAAGGAGCAATTATCAGCTGGAGAAACACAAGAAGGCTTTTTAGGAGTAATGAGGTTAGAGCTAGATCTGCAAAGAGGAGAGAAGTGTTATTCCCATCAAGCATGTAGAGAGAAGGACATTCCAGCCAAAGTACTAACTCATGCCAAGACCAAGAAACTCAAAAGTAAGGAGCACATTGGAGTTTGTGAATGAAACTGACGAGCTAATGTGTTAAAACTCAGTTGGCAAATTTGGACCCACTGATTTCTCTTCTCAGTGCATGGAACCATTAGGGTCAGACACATGGCAGGGGTGATCGGGTGTTTTTTAGATCATTTGGAAAGCAGTATGATGACATTCAGAAGAAATCTAAGGCAGAGAACTGTTAAAAAGCTACTACAGTTCTCTTATGTGTATTATGTGTATTTGAAGTTGGACTATGATTATGGCTGGGGATACTAAAGGAACCATTAAAAAAAGATGCCATAATAAGTTACAAGAAATGTTATTTAGGGGCCAGAGAGATATACTTGCCTTGCACGGAGCCAACCTGAGTTTGATCTTCAGCATGCCATATGGTCCCCTGAGCCTGCCAGGAGTGATTCTTGAATGCAGAGACAGGAATATTCCTTGAGCAATGCTGGGTATGACCCCAACACAAAACAAGACCAGAAAATTTCTTTAGATGACAAAGCAATTGAAAAATTATATATATATATATATAAATATAAAAAGTCTAGAGCCATCAGTTTGTCAGTTAGTCCTCCAGCTTTATTTCTTCACCTTTCATTTAATTTAACCTAACTTTATACCAGGCTAACTCCCTTGTACTAAATCCACTGACACTGTCTTCCCGTTGTTCATCGATTTGCTGGAGTGGGCCCAGTAACGTCTCCATTGTGAGACTTGTTACTGTGTTTGGCATATCGAATACATCACGGGTAGCTTGCCAGGCTTTGCCGTGCGGGCGAGATACTCTCGGTAGCTTGTCGGCCTCTCTGAGAGGGGTGGAGGAATCGAACTCGGGTCGGCCGTGTAGGCTGCATGCAAGGCAAACGCCCGACCCGCTTACTGTACTAAGTAAACAGACAAAACAAACAAACAAACAAACAACAGAAAATGACTACCAATAAAAATTAAAACTACAACGCCCTTCCATGAGGAGAGAGTTGTTGGTTCTAAATTTTGCACGAAAGCCTCGACTGAGCTCTCAGTATGAGAAGTCACAGACAGGAACATTTTAGCCTTAGTAGATACTGCAGAGTGTTTTTCAAAGCAGTTTGCCAGTTTGTATTTGTACCAACAATGTCTGACACAAATCTGTTTACTTTAAACATAAAGAATTGTGTTTTATATGTATGTGTTGATCTCGCTCCAGCTATTAGACTCTAAATCTCTAAAAGGGAAGGACTGACTTTAGAGATTTTCACTGTTCTAATGCCTAACATTTGTTTTACCAAAACGAGGATAATTATTGCAGCAATTTGCAACAAATTTCTAGTTTTGCCTTAAAAATTAGATTTTTTCATTGCATTAAATTATTTTGTAATTATTTATAAATTACTAAGAAATAATTTAGTATATTCTTCAAATCCATTTGGTGTATAGATCCAAAAGAATTGATATCATAATCTGAAAGAGATTTTTGGCACACCCTTACTCATTGTAGCATTTTACACTTAAGGGTAAGAAACAAAGAGTTGGAAACAAAGAATGACCTCCCTCATCTGTGCAGTGAAACATAGAAAAGGAATAGAAAAGGAAACACAGGAAAGACAACCGAAACTGAAAACTGACCTTTAGCAGGGAGCTTACCCAGAAGATGGGGGTGGGGGTAGGGATAGGGGAACAGTGGTGGGAGCAAGCCAAGAACCTGCATGCAGACAACCTTGGTTTCATCCTCTGCACACCACCACATGCACGTATAATTGCAGTAAATAGAACAGTTAGTCATTATTTCTCTCAAGTTCAATTTCCCTCAGCAAATTTTGGACATCTACATTGTATTGTTTGATTCTTCTACTTTCAATCAGAGATATTTTATCATATGCTGTCTTTTACAAATGCACTTAAATTGTCTGTTTCTACGAACAGATGCTGATAGAGATCAATTTTTAAAAATTATTTCTTAGTTAACGCTGAAGAAACTTTTGAATAGTTGTTGAATATTCTAGAATTGCTCGACTGGAAAATTCCACTCTCATTTCTTCCATGTTTCGTCGCCTTTGCGACTGCTTTCTGTGTTTGCTTTTCGACTTCTTTCTGTGACTGCTTTTTCTGTGTGTCGTTTTGAGTTCTTTGTCTTTCTTTGAATTTTACAGATACTTCCTATTCCCATCACAAGGGCTAATTTGTGACTCCAACCGTTATTCATTTGGGTCTTCTCCTTGACTGCACGTTAACCTCTGCAGGAAACCTACGAAATGCTTGAGTTCATGATGATGTAGCATTTCTTTGAAAACTTTCATAAGCATCACAACAATATGGAGGGCTTGGTAAAAATCATACTCCTGAGGCCCTGATCCTGAGGTTCTGCTGTGGCAGTTCTACAAGGGACAGGGACCCATGAAATGGTGTATTACAGCCAGTTTGTGCTGGCACCTGAGAGGCATTTGTATATAGTTTTCTCAACTCCAAGTCTGTGATACTGCATCACTTGATCACACTTGACTTCCCGTTAATCATCAAGTTGCTTGAACGGGCGCCAGTAACGTCTTCATTTGTCCCTGACGCGTGCTAGTGTAGCCCAATGGTGTCTGTTCGTTCTAGGAACACGAAGAGCCTCAATCCGATTGTTCAGGATCTTAATGAAGAAGTCTGACCATCTCATAGGTGGGTGGCCACGCGGTCTTTTGACATCCCGTGGAATCCAATCAGTAACGGCTCTAGTCCAGTGGTCGTCCCCAAATCTCATTATGATACTGCATAGATATCTTGAATTTGACCTGGTGGGAGCATTTATAGCAATGACTTTAGCAAACTGCTAGAATGTCAGGACTCTGCTCACCTCAGCATCTCCCAAGAAAGCCAGATGTTCAACAACAAAATATCACTGGTCACATGACTTTGTAAGTACTATTGTGATACTTATTTTGTTAATCCTGAGAGCATAGTTTGACTTGCATATGTGCAAGCATACTCAAACTTGCACACATATGCAAGGACAGAACCAGAGATTTAAAATATTATAAAATAGTTGCATCTATTCTTCAGCTTTCAAAGTTTCAAATGCATGACAAGACCAAACCATTTCTTAAGTAGTAAATGTCTTGACCTATCTTTCTATTAATATATTCCCCTATCTGGGCTGGAGCAATAGGACAGCTGGTAGGGTTTGCCTTGCACATGACCGACCTGGGTTCAATTCCTAGCATTCCAGAGCACCACCAGGAATAATTCCTGAGTGCATGAGCCAGGAGTAACCCCTGTGCAATGCCCAGGTGTGACCCAAAAAAGCAAAAATAAATAAATAAAATAAAATAAATCCAGTGTTCATCTGCTACCAAACCAAGAAGTGATTGTAAAACAAACAGTGGGGGTTGAAGTAATTTCCATTAACATAGTTAAAGCTCTTTACCACAAGCCCACCACAGTCAGTATTTCAGTGGTGAAATACTGAAAGCCTTCCCCTTGAGATCAGGCACAAGATAAGGATGTGCACTTACACAGTAATGTTCATTATAGTATTAGAACTTCTGGCCATAGCAACTAAGCAAGGCACAAACTAAAAGCAAAAAAAAAAATGAATTAATACTACCCTATACAGTAGGTACTAGATATACTCTCCCATTTTTTAGTTTCAGAAAACTGAGGTACGGGGATCAGAGTTCCCAGTGCTGGGTTGGAATCCAAGCTGCCTGGCTCTGAGACGCAGGGCCTTAATGCTCTGCCTCTGTCTATCTGGGCCTGTACCAGAGCTATTCTTTCGCCAGTCCTGTTCCAGCTTTTAATCTTTGTTGGCATCCCCTGCTGACTAGCACATTCTTGGATGCCTTTCCTGACTCACAGTGTTGTGTATTTAGGGAATTAAAAATAACTTATAGTAGTTTACCTCAAAATTAAAGTAATTATTAGATAGATCACTCTCCTTTAAAAAATGTTTTGTATCCAAATTTCAATAAAAATGACTTTTGGGTTATCAGTGGCTTTGGCAAAACCACATCACATCCACGGGCCATTACCATCTATAATTGAGAAATCACACACACGTTAATCAATCATTTTTCCTACCTCCCATCTCTCCTGCACAATTCTAGATGTTGTAGAATTTAGAACGGTGAAATTTCATCACCTTTTATTGTCCAAAAGTTTTCATTTGCAGGTGCAGAATTGGATGGATTTGGAAGCATAAAACAGTGGAGGGAAAACAGGAATTGTGCAGACAGAATTTCTATTGTCACAGTAACACTTTCTTCTATAGCAACATTTTCTTGTCCACTAAACGTATACTTTTCCAAAAGCTGAGAAAATTAAGAACCAGGGAGCTAGTACAGGGATTGAGGCACTTGCCTTGTATGTGGTCGGCCCTGGTTTGATTCCCATCGCCACATCTGTTTTTCTGAGAACAACTAGGAGTGACACCTGAGTACAGAGCCAGATAATGCCCAACGCCCCCTGACTCCCACCAACCAAAAAGAGAAAAATTTAAGAAGACAATGGAATGTCATGAACTATGCTTCCCCAATCAGTTTAGGATGAAAACTTTCCATTTGGGGACAATAGGAGAAAAATTGCATTAATAATAATAATAATAATAAATAATTATAATAAAAACTGGATTTAGATTTTGCCAATTGTGTATACCTAGACTAGGTTATTTTTTTAAATCTCTCTTCCTTAACTCTTTCCGTTATTGTTTTTGGTGGGTTTATGCTATCGCCAGGGGTCACAGTGAAATTTGCATTCCTTTTGTTGTGGTTCTTGCTTGTGTGCTTACTGGGGCTCTCACTCTTACCTGAGTCACACAAATCCTGGAGGCCACAGTGCTTACACAGACCTGTGCTTACTGAGAGCTGCACTTCCCGACTGCAGCACGCACACAACATTTTTCATAGTCCTGGAGTTTGACTGGGCTTGCATCCTGTCAAATTTGTTCCCTAGGGCCAAAGAAGTCCTGCATTTCACTGAAGAGAGAAGCAAAGGAAAATCTGCTTCAAAATGAAATTGTGAAAAACTTTTCATGGTGCTTGCACACACCTTGTTGTGTCGTGGCTAGAAACTGCTTTCAACATCAGGGATCACAGACAGTGGAGCTTCCAATATCGTTCTCAGTATGTGTGGAACCTCAAGGATTTTAACTCACAAGCAAATGCTTACATGGCAGATAGCCTAAGGCCTGTGCTATCTTTCTGGACCTCTAGACTAGGTGTTCTTAATGTTGGCACTGCTGACTCTAAGTCACAAATAACTCGTTTGAGACTCTATCCTGGGCTTTGTAAGATATTCAGTAGCTTCTTTGGTCTCTGCCCATCAAGTAAATTCCAGTCGCATCTCCTCCCCATTAGGAGAACCGAAAATATCTCCAGATATTGCCAAATGTTTCCTGGAGGGTAAAATTACTCTAATTGGAAATCGCAGCTTTAAACAAACCTTTGAATTTCTTGGGAACACAATCTCTTCACCTATAATAAATGAGGATCATTTGCTTATTTAATGGAGATGTTGTAAGGAGCTAATATATTCACACAAACTTTGTTAATTATAAAATTTTAGGGACCAGAGCAATAGTAGAGCAGGTAGGATGCTTAACCTTGCATGTGGCTAACTTGGGATTGATCCCTGGCACCTCATACAGTCCTCCAAACCTCACCAGGAATGATCCCTGAAAACAAAGTCAGGAGCAATCCCTGCCCAGGTGTGGCCAAAAACCAAGCAAAGAAAAATACAAGTTGTTATTTAAACTTAAAGTTAGGTGTTGAAATTCTTATTTATCATTTAGGCCAGGTAGTTTTTAAAGTGTTATGTATGATCTAAAATGTACCAATTTCAGAACATGTTTTTATGCTTATTTCTTCTTTTGAGGGGCTCTCAAATAATGCTCAAGGGGCCTGAGGCACATTCCCAGTGATTCATGGCCAGTTTGGACCTAAGGATATGGTGTGTTCAGGTTGGTGGTGCCACAGACCATCAGGGTCGTCCCTGGAAGTACTCAGGGGCCCCCAGTGATGACTGGAGGGGGCTCTGTGGTACCAGGGACCAAACCTGGGGCAGGCACATGCTGCATACTATCTCCCCACTCTTCTATGAATAATTCTAACGAGAACTATTGAAGTGGTTAGATAGATAGGGAGATTCTAGTGATTTACTCATCAATAAATTACTAATTAAGATTATTCCATTTTTCTTTCCTTTTTCCCCACCCCCATTGTGGTTGTGACAGTTATTTGCACTCTTGCTTGAGGAGGGTCTCTAAGGGGATTGCACATCTAGTCACAGTGCTTGGATGCATTTGGTTGAGATGTGCCAAAAATCACATTCTTTTGTGACCAAACAGCAATGCTGGATGATGCTTAGCACATGGGACATGGCTGGAACTTGTAGTCTTAAACCTGCCCAGGTATCTCTGCTCTATGACTCAGCCATAACCGGGGCCTCTATTTCATCTTCTAACCACAAACTGTCCACCTGCTATAGGTTATCTATCCATTTTTAAAAGGTTTTGTATTCATTCTACAGTAAACAGTTACTTCCTTTAGAACAATACTCACATCCCCATGATCAGAGCAAACATCACAAACAGCGATATCTGACTGTAAAAGTGAATACATTATCCCTGTTGGCAGAGATAGAAATAGGAAATAATTCTGTGTAAGAAGAAAATTTCTCTCACTCCCGGGTGGGATACTTCCATAGTCTTGTGCTCATCATGTAGGAGTTCAAAATGGCAGGATTGAAGTTCCTGTCATCTATATCAGGCCATTGAATCTCGCTAGCAGACCTGAAGATTCCCAAAAGTAAACTAGTTAGATGGTTGCCTTGTGTTTGTTAATATTCTATACATAGTACAGATCCTTGCTTAAGATAGGCATTGGATGTGTCTTTATCAAATGACTGGATGATTAGTACTTCTCTAGCTCCTAACAACTATAGTTCTCCAAAAGGCTCTAAATACAAAGATTCTATATTTAAATATTGAGAAAAGGGCCTAATTCTGCCAATTCATCAGTCTATTGTCAGATCCTTCCCTTTTCTGCTATGCTATTACCTTTACCCCAGAATTCTTGGAGAAATAGTTCTATTATGTGACAAAGTCACACACAGTGGGAAGTGTTTTTGCAGGGGTGGGAGCAAGTTTCCTTCCTTTCCTTATCTTCCTCTTTTTCCTTCCTTCAGCATGAATAAGTTGTGCCTTGTTGGACATTTTGGCAGAATAAAGCAGGGTTAAGAAGTAGATGATGGAGGTCTGACTAGGCCTAGTTCTAGTCCAGGTTTGTTTATTTGTTTATTTGTTTGCAATAAGCAGTCAAGTTTATTGGGCTCAGATCAGGACTTCATGGGTCTTGAGGACTACTGGGAATTTAATCATTTTTTCCTCCATTCTTTTCAGTCCTTTCCTTAGCCTCATGAGCTGCTTTTTCTTGTGCTAATGTAAACTGGCCTTCTCCTTCCTCTTCTTTAGAATGTCTATCACCGCCTGGGAGTTCCAGCAATCTCATGAGCCAGACAACCTAGATAGGCAAATTTCTGGGTGCGCTTCAGGTGCACTGCTATTCTCTTTCTTGTCATAGGCCATTGGAATCCCATCTGATGCTTTGAGGTGGTCCAAGGCAGCTCAACCTCTCTTGGTCTTCTGGGGCACTATGCACCCACTGTCTGCCAAAAGATATGGCGGGTGCCTGGTAGGGGCTGGTATTCATCCGCTTCGGAAGGCCATGTACTTCAACTTATTGTTGTAGAAATTACTAGAAATGTTGATGGCTTCATAGCACATGACCACCACCTCTGGTCCAACAGTACTTGCTTGGCCACGCCTGCTGCCAGGCTGCCAATGAGATGGCCTGGGCCACTGAGCACCATGCTGCCTCTCCACTGTCTTGGGCAGCCACCTGAGGAGTCCAGGTTTTAAGAGCAGGACAGAGAGGATCTTTGCTTTCAGAGCAATACCTCCACCTAGCCTCAGAAGAGGTTGTTTGTTTGTTTGTTTTGCTTTTTGTGTCACACCCAGTGATGCACAGGGGTTACTCCTGGCTTTGCACTCAGGAATTACTCCTGGCGGTGCTCAGGGGACCATATGGGTTGCTGGGAATTGAACCCGGGTCAGCTGTGTGCAAGGCAAACGTCCTACCCACTGTACTATCCCTTCAGCCCCTGTTTGTTTTTTTAAAGCAATGATTTGGGAGGGGGAACAAAATGGCAAAGATGTCTCAGGACAGAATCCTACTGGGAAGGATTAAGAGAAATTCCAGCATGAGCCTTAGCCAATGGCTGAAAACTCAACTAACTCCGAAAAAGGAGTACCATTGTATCACCTTGGAAAGTAGAATGGGGTTCGAAGAGTGTTGATGGTTTTTATGATGGTTAATGATCATCGTAATATGATGGTTAATGATCATCAAGGGCTGGAGCGATAGCACAGCGGTAGGGCGTTTGCTTTGCACGCAGCCAACATGGCCGACACGAGTTCGATTCCTCCGCCCCTCTCGGAGAGCCCGGCAAGCTACCGAGAGTATCTCGCCCGCAAGGCAGAGCCTGGCAAGCTCCCCGTGACGTATTCGATATGCCAGACACAGTAACAACAAAGTCTCCAATGGAGATGTTATTGGGCGCGCTCGAGCAAATCGATGAACAACGGGAGGGCCTTTACCTTTACCATTTAATGATCATGATCATCATCATCACAGCTCTCATTCTAAAGCAGTTTCCCAAAGTGGGCAATAGTGCCTTTGGATTGCTGGAACTATCCAAATGGGTGGTAGTAGCCTTTGTAAATTGTGGGGGATGTTTTCTGTGTGCTCACTTTAAGAAGATAAATCTCCTGGAGTTAGGGGCACTGAGTAAATTTTTTTCCCCTGAAAATGGGATAATAGGGCAAATACATTTAAAAGCCTTGTTCTAGAGGTTGGGCAGATGACAGTAAGGGACAGGCCAAGACCAAGGCTGAAAGTCTCCTATGCCCAAAGTCTCCTATGCTGAAACACCCTGGCTTGTTTGGGAGAAGTAACTGCGTCTTAGAATGAACTGAAAAGGATACATATTGGTATTCATTTTAGAGGCACTCCAGCCTGCAAAGGAATTTGGTTCATTAAGGGCATCATACAATTTTTGATAATTGCCTTTGATTGAACTGAGGGTTGACTTATTGTTTTGTTTTGTTTTTATTTTTGTTTTGCAATGGAAAAGAAAAAGTCAATACACTGATTGGAGCCTCTATATGTAGAGTTATGAGGTAGATGAACTCTTGAGACTGGGAAAATTCTTAGAGCACATGTTTTGGGAAAAGAGTTCTCCAGAGGAAGACAATGGACATTTCTCTAAATTGGGTATAGGGAGGTGAGAATGAAGAGCTGGAAACATAAAATAGATGTACTCCAAGATGGTAGAGTAGATCATACCAGTCACATAAACACTTTAACTTACATGCATGTATACACAGGCACAAACACACAGTTTAACATGCACAGCACCACCTGATGAGGTAGATATGTTGCTTCTATTTTACATACCAGGACATAAGAGACATGACAGATTTAATAATTTATTTGAGATTACAGAGCCAAGAAGTGGTCACACTTGAAACTGAGGTTTTCTTTCTTTACACTTGTGTTTTGTGTTTGTTATGCTAACTTTGAGCTGAGGAGTTCTCAAAAAGTGTTACCTAGACAAGTTTCATTAACATCACCAAGAGCCTTGTTAGAAATATCAGTTCTTGGACATTATCCTACCTTCTGATCAGAAACTGTTGTGCGGCGAGTAATCAGGTAGCAATTCTGATGATTCTGAAAAACGTCCGTTTGAGAACCTCATTCTAGGGAAGAGATTATGCTTCTGTCAATTAGGTCATCCCAGTTCTAATCCCTAATACAGTATGATATTCTCAACTCTCCCTTATTGACACCAGAATGAATAGGCTTTTCACTTATACCTGTCTACCCAAGCAGGTGAGGAAAAGTAAGAGTAGGTCTCTTCAGCTTTCCTCCTTTGTCTTTACACTTGGTATCAAGTTATTTGGAAACACTTCAATTTTATCCCTGTATATTTGAGACTATGACACTGTTATGATTACTCTTTAATCCAGGTCTGTGGAAACTGAAATTTTTTCCTCTAGGCTGAACCCAGATCTATGATTGAGGGAAAAATTGAAGTCTCAAAGGCATAATTTTAACTCATCTTTTTTCATTGTGTCATTATTTTATCGTGGACACAGGCTAGAAATTAATTGTATAGTTTCATAAATTAGCAACGTTTCCATCTACAGAATTATTTTTATTACTCTGAAGCTTGGAGAATAAAGATCTGAGATGACTTTGTAAATATTTAATTCCAAATAATAAGTAGTGACATCTACAAATTTAACAGAGTAAATATTTTCTTAGAAGAATTTACATAGAACTAACCAATATTCCAGAGTTTATGTGATTAAAATAATATTTGTTTTAATTATTCTTGTTCTTTTGAAATATCTACTGAAATATCAGATACTATTCATGTATTATAACAACTATCTTTTATCAATTACGGCAAAGCCTGGCAAGCTACCTTGATGTATTTGATATGACAAACACAATAACAAGTGTCACAATGGAGACGTTACTGGGCCCGCTCTAGCAAATCGATGAACAATGGGGGGACAGTGACAGTTACAGTGATTATAACAATTATGTTAAATTAATCCATATACTAATAGTGTTTACATATAGTCCCATTGCTTTGAAGTGCTACCTAACTTATTTTTCAGACATCAAACTGCAGTAAATTGAATAATTATTAACCTCCCTAGAAAAAATGGTGGGGTCTGGTCTGCATGTCTCAGAGAGAACTGGAAATGACAACAGGGAGTGACATCAGTGCCATATGTTCAGCACAGTCCCTTGCACCCTAGGTACGATGGGCAGAGGTGAGAAGATTTCTGCCAAATCTATTCATTGCTGGGGAAGGTAATAAATTTTAAGTCAATATTTTATTCATTTTCCAAGGATTATGTTTTCTTCAAAAAAATTACAGGCAAACCAGAATCTGTTCTCATTTTCCTGAGAGGGCTGAAAACCAATACAAATATTTTTTGACTGACAATCTGACAGATTGTCTGATCTATATGTGTTATTCTTGAAGGTCGCTAGATCAAATGATAGATTTAATTTTGTATAGAATTTTTCAGTAAAAATTCTCAAAAAAAAGGGCCAGAAATAGTGTACAAAGGTCAAGGCACTTGCCTTGCATGTGAGTGACCCATTTGATCCCCAGCATTTTACATGCCCCCCACAGATCATCTGCAGGAATGATACATGAGCAGAGCCAGGAGTAAGCCCTGAAAACCACCACATATGACCAGTACCGCTCTAAATTTCCAACAAATTATAAAGAAAAAGGATTATTTGAAGTAAAGTGTTGATTTCTCCATTTTCCAACTCATGTGGATTCAAAAGATGTTTCTATTCAGCTAATTAGTCTAAAAGACTCAACTGGACAAGTTCAGAAGATGCTATTTCCCTATAGATTAAAGGAAGATTATGGACTTAGTACTTAGATCTTCAGTCTGCCAAAGATTTTTACATACCATTGTTCACAAATCCCATGTACTGTTATTTTAAGAATGGAGCTAGTTCATCCCATAATCTCAACACCAAACCAATAATGAAAAGTTCATCGCAGATACAAAATGCTATCATCCTATCAATAATGATCACAAGGATTTGTTAATTCAATTTGAGTAGTGAAATCAAAGAAAGAACTGTCAAGATTATTTTGATAGGGGTTAACATCAACCCAGAATATATAATATCATACGCCAAGGTGTGGGCTGTGTATATAACTTCAGTTATATTTTCACTAGACAAATACAATTTCTCTGCCCAGCTTTTCATTCAAGTGGTGATTCCCAACACCTGTGAACAAATGTGCTTAGCCCTGCTAACACTGATAAAAACTACAAATCTGTCTCCTTCACTGTTGATCTACAAATGAAAGCAGAGTGCCACACACTCCATCTCACTGCACCCTTAATGGAAAATCAGCAGGGCTCTTAGAAAAATTTCCTAGTCCACAAAAAGATAGTATTAATTCAAACACGTTAGGAAAATGCTCCAAATCCACCTTCTTCTCCTTGATAACATTATAGAAGTTGTTGATAAACTGATATTTTGAGGCACTCAGCTTATGGCTTACTAGGAATGTAATTTATTAAACAGTCACGTTAAATCATTTTCCACATAAGCCTAAAACTCATCAACCATCTTAAACTCTCACTTGCAGTCATTTTAAAGATTTACAATGCAAAGAGAAAATTAGACCCATCTAGCATCTTGCCACCATGTTTTCACAATAGAGGGTTTTAGTTATCACAGGTAGAAATGCCACCCCCGAAACAGATGGCCTTTAAGGATGCTTTAGAAGAATGTTGAGCTAAATATTTCTTCCCTTTCTCATTAGTCTGTTTGAGCTATTTAAGAGTAAAAGTGATGAGTGAAAAACAATTTTTTTTGGTCCTACAAAATTCTGCCTTGTGACCTGTCTCAAGATGTGCATGTTTATAGAGTAAATTAGAAAAAGAAAGCATTCTTCCTGGCTGTAGGAATAACGACAGCTAGATAACATCTTTCCTTCAAGATGGGTATTATTTAAGGTCGAATACTGTTTGATTTATACTGGAATAAGCCTTCAATACCAGAGAAGCTTGGGAGAAAGAGGGCTTAGGAGACTCAGTAATGCATATGAATGGCAACAACTAAATTACAAATTTTGGGAAAGTGCTATGCTAGGTATGAACTAAATATGGTTTAGCCAGTTGTCTGGCTTGTGTTCTAAATTGTAACCAATGACTCTAAAGCACAAACACAATATTGAAAAGAAGTTCAGAGGTATCTGGAGGCAAGATGAAAGTCCTTGGGGCAAAAGTCTAGGAGCGCTATTCACCAAAGCAAAACAAACCATACATACCTGCTTTAGCTAACCAGAAGAAATCTAATAAGGATTTTTGCCTTTGTGACAGATTTTAACAGTGAAAATATTCAGCTTTGTATAATTTTGTCTTAAGAAAGGTTTTATAGGAATGACTCTAGTTTGAGATAGAAAGGGAAACTCACACTGAGAACTTGCTTTCCAAAAGGCCTTTGCTGGGTACCTGAAGGTTACAGAGAAGCCCTCCGCAAAAGACTGTAGGCTTTGAGGGAAGGGAAGGTAGGTTTACAGTCGGAACTGAATGGACGCTGGCCTTGTATGTAGCTTGTGAGTGGCACAGAGGAAAGGTATAGCTTTGAAAGCAAGAGCTGTCATAGAACTATGAGAAAGTCTGAACTTTCAATCACAGACAAGGCAGGAGTAGCACTGTAGCACTGTCCTACTGTTGTTTATCAATTTGCTTGAGCGGGCACCAGTAACGTCTCCATTGTGAGACTTGTTACTGTTTATGGCATATCGAATACATCACAGGGAGCTTGCCAGGCTTTGCTGTGCAGGCTGGATACTCTCGGTAGCTTGCCAGGCTCTCCGAGAGGGGCGGAAGAATCGAACCTGTGTCATCGGCGTCCAAGGCAAATGCCCTACCCGCTGTGCTATTGCTCCAGCCCAAGGCAGGAATAGGATCCACAAATACAAACTAGCTCCAAAGACAAAATTTGCATATGATCCTGACTCACTCATTCTGTCTCAGTCACTCTAGCACTAGCCTCTTTGTATTCCCACCAGCCATGAGGCATCTCCCCACCCCGGGAACCTGTTGCTTGTTCTGTGTTTGGGACCCTTTCCCTCAGCTATCTGCAGGCTCACTCTGTCACCTCCAAAAGGCTTATATCTCAGTGTCCTTTTCAAGGGAAGTCTCCAGAGTCACGTTATTTGATATTACCCACCCCTCCTTGCTTTTTCTTGTAGCACTAATCACTATATGTATTATGTTTTGCTTATTTATTTCTTTATTCCTTTAAGTTTTCCTTGCCAAATATAAGTTTCACTGTGGCAGGGGTTTTGTCTCTTTCTTAACCTACCGGTCTACAACAGGTGGAACTGAATAGGGAATGTATAAAGGAAGCTAATGCTGCATGTCTATTTCACAAATACTGACAGACCTATTTATAAAACTATCATATTTTTGATATATTGATGCAGATGAATGCATTCACAGACAGAGTGTGGTTGAGGGAAAGGGTATGTCCCTTTCATTGGCCTCTGTTTTTATGCAAAAGGTCTTCAGCTGGATTAATTTGTCTGTCTCCTAATTCCTTACTCCTTTGGCTTATTTGAATAGAGGTGGGTTTTTTTTTTATTTTTTATTTTTTTGTTTTTTGTTTTTGCTCTAGTGAGTATGCCTAGCTCACTGCGTCTTGAACTACCTTTTCTTTGAGGGACTGTCCTGTCCTGTCAACATTGTCCTCCCGTTGTTCATCTATTTGCTCAAGCGGGCCCAGTAACGTCTCCATTGTGAGACTTCTTGTTACTGTGTTTGGCATATTGAATACTCTCGGTAGCTTGCCAGGCTCTCCAAGAGGGGCAGAGGAATTGAACCCGGCTCAGCCGGGCTGGCTGCACGCAAGGCAAACACCTTACTGCTGTGCTACCACTCCAGAGGATATTTTCATCCAACTCTGCTAATTCAGGTGTTTAGCACAGAGTAAACCTTCCTTGTCTAGTTCTCTCAGTGACTCTGGTATGTCTCTTTCATTCAGGGGTAGAGTACTGGGGATGTACCTGGGGCTCTAATCTAAATGCTGCCTTCTTAGCATTTGCCTTCTAACTCCTTGGCTATTTTTTCATTGATTCTAACTTCAGAAACTTATTTTTAAAAAAACAAGAAGCTGTCTCTGTACTCCTTAGGGAGGTGATTAACATGGAGACTAAGACATTGCAGAGGAAAGGGTCTGGCAAGGCACAATTTTACCATGAGACTGGACTCTGTTTTTCATGACATTTACTATATCTTACAATTCCAACAGTATTTTTCTTGAGCAGCATTTACTATAAACAATGGGACTTGAATACTACTGGTAAGTCCTGGAATGCAGCATTTCTGCCAATACAATGGGACTCAAATACCCATAGACTCTATAGCATAGTCTAAGCACCATGGGCCTGAGAAGGGTTTCCAAAGGTCATCGATACACACTAAGCCAAACAACATGGCAGGGTTCTTGCTGATTGAGAAATTAGACCAGTAGAGAGAGCAATACGGTGTACTGAAGTCTGGCAAGAGGCAGAACTTTGGAGAAGAGCAAAAAAGGAATCCAAAGAGTCAAACACTGCAGCTGTTGGGCTGAGGAGATAGCTCCAAGGGCTAGTGCTCATGCTATGCGGGCCGGAAGCCCAGGTACCACCCTTGGCAATGTACTCCTGATCACCACAGGGAGAAACCCCTACAACATCCTGAGAAAAAAAGCCGGTAAAGCACTGCTAGGTCCAAACCCAAAAAACAACTCAAAAGCACTACAGCTGCTACTGCAAATGTTGCCTTAGTAATAATTACAGGTCGGGTCTTGGTTGGGCCAGTCTTTGACCACTGCCACCAACATCCTCTGGCGTTCGATGCTTATGGTAATACACAGAACTTGATATCCAATACCTGGCACCTCCATAATGTTTTAGCACTGTAGCACTGTCTACTTGTTTTTCATTGATTTGCTCGAGCAGGCACCAGTAATGTTTCTATTGTGAGGCTTGTTGTTACTGTTTTTGGCGTATCCAATATGCTATGGGCAGCTTGCCAGGCTCTGCCGTGCAGGTGGGATACTCCTGGTAGCTTGCCGGACTCTTCGAGAGGGACAGAGGAATCGAACCCAGGTTGGTCATGTGCAAGGCAAAAGCCCTACCCGCTGTGCTATAGCTCCAGTCCATACTGTCATAAGTCACCAATATTTCATGTATCAAAATAGTCATGGTATGTGTAACAGTAGGTATACATTCTCAGAAGTGTGTCTGTTGGCTGTTTAGTTATTGTACAAATATGATAGTGCACCAACACAAATCTAAATGGTATGTCTGTTACACACCTAGACTACACAAGGAGCACCATAGTCTATGCAGCCAGTCTCCCTCTAAATGCTGTTATACACATGATCATGTACTACTCCTTTACATTACTAAGTAGTATTCCATTGCAAAATATAAGAGGTTGGTTAACTACTAACCATTTAATGGCCATTTGGGCTTTTCCAATGTAGGACTATTAGAAATATAGCTGTTATGAATATCTGTGGACAAGTCTTGGTATGTATATGTGGCATCATTTCTCTTGGTAAAATATCTGAATGGGCTTGTTTGGTTTATACTGTCACATTTCCCCAAAAATAGTTGTACCAATTTATATTTTCACCAGAAGTATAAAATATAGTTCTAATTCCTCCACATTCTTGTTAAAATTAGGCATGATCAATTTTTTTCACAGTGGCTACTCAAATGAGTGTATAATAGTATTATATTGTGATTTTAATTTGTATTTCCTTATTAATTAATGGCTGAGCAATTTTCAGATGATACTAAGTAGTATCAGTTTATATTCTTTTTTAAAATATCTGTTTAAAATTTTGTACTTATGGGGTTGTAACGATAGTAGGGCATTTCTCTTGCATGCAGTCGACCCAGGTTCGATTCCCAGCATCCCATATCATCCCCTGCGCACCGCCAGAAGTAATTCCTGAGTGCATAGCCAGGAATAACCCCTGAGCATTACTGGGTGTGACCCAAAAAGCAAAAATAAAATAAAATTTTGTACTTAAAATTTGATTTTTAATATTTTTTTTCCATTTTAGGAGTACAGTATGCACATAATTTGCTTTAGAAAATACAAGACTTAAACTCAGTGATATATCACTTCACTCCAGTCGAATGACTATAATCAGCAAAAGCCAGTGACATGCTGGCAGGGATGTGAAAAAGCTGGAACTCGTACATCATTGGTGGGAATGTTAAATGCTGTAGCTCCCTTGGAAAAGAGTTTGGCAGGCATGCACAAAGTTAAATAGAATTATCATATGACCTGGCAATTTCGTACCCAAGTATATACAAAAGATAAATGAAAATATTCACACAAAAATTTGTACATGAACGCTCATACTAGCATTAGCTACAGTAGTTTTTTTTTTATTAAAAGTAAAAATAACCCAAATGCCTATCAATTCATGACTAGGTAAATAAATGTAATATGTCTTTTTTAAAAGGTTATATGTATTTTAAAAATACCCTCAGTATATATTTTGATTATATAACATGCAGCAAATATTTTACACCAGTGCTTCTCAACCTTTTTCTGATTTGCTCCCCTTGATTTCTTCCTGCACTAACTCCCATTCTCCCTGTTTCTTCTTACCAGTTGTCCCCCGAATCCTGTGGCTATGTTCTATTCATACAATTTTTACCTCAGGCTCCCTTGGAGAAATAACTAAAAGGACAAAGAACCTCCAGCTACGAGCACATCTCTTTGATTCCACTGTTCTTCCTGCATTAACATATGCCTCAGAGACCTGGACCCTACGAAAACAGGATGAGAACGCTATTCGGGTCTCTCAAAGAGGAATCGAAAGAGCTATGCTTGGAATATCACGATTCACTCAAATGAGAGATAGAATCCGGAGTTCTGATCTTCGTCAACGCTCAAGAATCAGGGACGCTGTCTCATTTGCCAAGACATCAAAAATCAGATGGGCTGGACACGTAATGAGGTTTACAGACAACCGCTGGACTAGAGCCATTACTGATTGGATTCCACGGGACATCAAAAGATCACGTGGACGCCCACCTATAAGATGGTCAGACTTCTTCGTCAAGACCCTAAATGATCGGTTTGAGGCTCTGCATGTTCCTAGAACGAACAGATACCATTGGGCTACGCTAGCACGCAACCGGGATGAATGGAGACGTTACTGGCACCTGCTCGAATAAATCGATGAATAACGGGGATTAAGTGATTAAGTGATTAAGCTCCCTTGGAATATCCTGAAAGCCACAAGGGGATTATATGGGCTCCAGTAGAAGAAATATTGTTCTAGAGCATATATGTGATTCAGAGTGCTTTCTCACAGTCTGTCAATTTTTTTTCTCATTGTCTTAACAGTATCTTTTGAACAGCAGGTCTACTTTATACATTTGTTCTTGTTTTCATTTATCTTTGTGTTTGGAGCATTTTTCTTCAATTTCTCTTAAAGCTAATGCTATATGATATAAGTTCTTCATTCCATAATGTTTGCTTAGAGATTTGATTCCACACCCCGTAGTGTTCAGGCATCTCTCCCTCTGGAGCTCATGGAACCAGGCGGAGCCAGAAATCATGGCCATGCCGGGCCAAGCTTTTCAGTTTTTTGTTCTAACCCACTGAACTATATTTTCCAGTTCAATGTCACAAAGATTTTCTTCTAAATGTTTTCTACTTTTTTTTAATTTCAAGTTTGTCATATATTTTGTGTTAGTTTTTATGTTATAGTGTATGAGTCAAAATTAATTATTATCCTTTTGCAGATTGGTAGCCTATTATTCTAGCACCATTTTGGGGGGGGAACCAACTATCCTGTTTTACACTGAATACCTTTTCCGACTTTAAGTGAGTTTTCTTCATGTATATAGTCTATTTCTAGATTCTCATATATTCTATTTGTCTCTCTTATTACTAATACTGCAGTTTCTTGATTATACACATTAGAAAAGTTTTTGTTGAGCTCCAAAAAAAAATAACTTCCCAAGATTTGAAAATGACTGTACTCAATCTATAGCTCAATTTGGAGGAATTGACATCTTGTAATACTGTTGAATCTTTTGTTTGTTTATTTTGGGATCATACCCTGAGATACTTAGAGCTTACTCCTGGCTCTGTGATCAGGGATCACTCCTGACAGTTCTCATATTGCCATATGTGTTGCCAGGGATCTAACCAAATAAGGCAATATGGGAGGAAAGTGCTGTAATTCCTGTACTATATGTTCAGACTCCCTACTATTGGGTCCTTGATCCATAAGCATGCTACATATTTCCATAAGTATTTTTCTCAGTAACAGTATTTCTTTTCAATGTATAACTTTTGAACATCTTATTTGTCTTTTTTGGGGGGGCAAGCCCAGCTGTGCTTAGAAATCACGCCTGGTAAGATTGGTGCTAGGGGCAGGGGGACCATATGTAGATTGAACTTGGACTGCCCTCTGGCCCCTTGAACATTTTTGATAGATTTGCATATGTATAGTGTTTTAAAAATTTATGTTTAAATTTTTATGGGGGGCCTGGGGTGTGGGAGGGATGCTGGGATCCGTGGTGGTGGAGGATGGGCGCTGGTGGAGGAATAGGTTCTTGATCATTGTATAACTGAAACCCAAGCACAAAAATTTGTAAGTCTATAACTGTACCTCATGGTGTTTCACTAATAAAAAAAATTTTTTTTAATTATGTTTATCAAAATCCCATGATTTCCAAAGTTATTTATAATATAGTTATTTTCATTTAAGACACCTTGTGTCCTGCAACCCACCTGAACTAGTGTATTAGGTCTAGTTGATTTGTGTGTGTGAGTGTGTAAGAGAGAGAGAGAGGAGAAGGAGAGGAGAGGGAGAGAGGGGTAGAGAGAGGGAGAGGGAAAGAAAGAAAAAGAGTGAGGGAAAGGGAGAGGGAGAGAAAGAGGGAGAGGGAGAGGGGAGAAAGAGAAGAGAGAGAGAGAGAGAGAGAGAGAGAGAGAGAGAGAGAGAGATTGTTATATTTGCCACACAACTGATCTTGTCTCTGGAGAAAGACAATTTTACTTAGATGCCTGTCAATTTGAAAGACTTCAGTTTCTTTTCTTGCATTAAGGCACTGACTTTTTAAGTGTGATATTAAATATTTATGATGATGATAGGCAGGTCTGCCCTATTCCTTATTGTTCTGTTTTGTTTTTGTGACCACACCGAGCAGTGTTCAGGGTCGGCTCCTGGTGATGCTCTGGGACTCTATGTCGTGCCGGGATTTGACCAAGTTTGAGGCTGCAGTCACACACTTGGCAGGCGCCTTCTTGCCATCTCTCCAGTCCCCGTTCCAGATTCTAAAGGTGATGGATTCAGTTTCTCACCATTAAGTATCTAGTTAGCCCTAGACTTAAATTTTTGCTTGTTTGTATTGGGGCCACACCCAGCAATGCTTAGAGGTTACTCCTGGCTCTGCATTCAGGAATTAATCCTGGTGGAGACCATATGGGATTCTGGGATACTGGAGATCAAACCCTGCTTGACTGTGTCCAAGGCAAACACCCTACCCACTGTAGGATCTCTCCAGCTCCAGCTCTAGACTTTTATACAAATATATTTTATGAGATTGTGGAAATTCCCTTCTAGTCCTATTTTTCTGAGAATAAATTCAAGAGTGAATATTATTTGGAGTCTTGACAGTCATCTGATTGAAATATATATTTGCAATATCACTTAAGATCTTTAATTTCGGGGAGGGGTTCCTAAGAAGTTCTCCGGGAGCTGTGGACCCCACAGGCAGTTCTCAGCCACCATGACCTGTAGTTTAGTGCAAGACTCCTCAAACCCTCAGTGCTGGAAATTACCTGCATCCACCTAAATGATTCACTTCTTACTATCTCCCAGTCCTCAAATTTAATTCTTTGGGATCTATACCCACAAGTGGTATTCTGGGAGTATACTGAGGTCCTAATTTTAATTTTTTGAAGACACACCAAATTATTTTTTGTGTGACTCTACCATTGTGCATTCATACCATCAACGTAAATGGGTCCCTAATTTTTCTCACATCCATTACCAAACTTTCACTCTTCAATTAGAAATCTAGCACTGACAACATTGAAATTATATCTCACTGTATTTTTGATTTCTGTTTCTTTGATGGTTAGTGATGTGAAACATTTTTTTAATATGCCCATTGGGGTATGTATGTCTTTTTTAGAAAAAAAGGCTGGAGCGATAGCACAGCGGGTAGGGCGTTCGCCTTACAAGCGGCCAACACGGCCGACCCGAGTTCGATTCCTCCGCCCCTCTCGGAGAGCCCGGCAAGCTACCAAGAGTATTCGATATGCCAGACACAGTAACAACAAAGTCTCCAATGGAGACGTTACTGGGCCCGCTCGAGCAAATTCAAGTCATTTTATAATTTTAAAAGTCATATTTTTCTGTTGATTTCTAGGATTTCCTTATGCTTCTTGAATATTCATCCTTCATCAGATGTATGTCTGCAAATGTTTTCCTCCCTTTCTTTAAGTTGCCCATTCAAATTTAATTGCCATATAGAAGCATTTTTAGTTATATGTAGTCACACTTCTCTTTATTTTTATTTTTTTGGTGTTTATGCTTTTGGTATCATATTGAAGAAATTATTGTCAAAACAAGTATTAGGAAACTTTTCTTACATGTTTTATTCCACGAGTTTTATAGATTCAGGTCTTATGTTTAGATATTTAATATATTTTAAGTTGATTTTTGGCTATCATATAAGTTACAGGTCTGATTTTATTTTTGTGCATATGAATGTTCAGCTTGCCAGAGCCATGTATTGGAGACGATTCTTTCCCTGTTTGATATGCGTGACTCTTTTGTTCTAAATTAATTACTGTGTCTCTGTGGACTTATTTCTGGGTTCCTTATTCTATTCTATTACTCTGTATGTTGGTTTTAAGATCATAGAGTATTAACTATTATACATCCTAAACATAGTTTGAAATTGCAAAGTCTAATACTCCTGAGCTTTCTTCTCCTTTCCGAGGATTGTCTATTGTTATTTGGACTCTTCTGTGATTCAATATACATTTCAGGGTTGCTTTTCTATTACTGTTTTTAAAAATGTTATTGGGATTTCGATTAGAATTGCATTTACTCTTCAGATGGTTTTGGGTAGTCTGACTTTTAATAATATCCAGTTTTCCAGTTCATGAATGTGGATTTTTTTTCTATGTATTTGTGTCTTCTTAAATTTTATAGTTTAGAGTGCAGATATTTCTAATCCGCAAGTTTACTCCGAACTACTTTATTGTTGAAGCTATTGTATTAATTCATCTTGAAAATGGTTTGTTGTTAGTGCATAAAAACATAAACATCTGATTCTATATGTTAATTACATATTTTGCAATTTTAGTCAGCTTACTAGTTTTAACAAGGGTTTTTTCCCCCTTAAGTTTCTTTTTTACATGTAGAACCATATAATCATATATTCTGAAAGCAAAGATACATTTACTTTTTTCTTTCTTTCCCTAAGTGCCTTTCTCTTGTCTAATTGCTAAGAGTTTCAATATAATGTTGAGAACAAACTGACAACAGTAAGCGTCTTGCCCCGTTCCCGGTCTTAGAGGAAAAGCATTGAATATTTTTCACTATTGAGTATGATGTCAACCGTTGTTATTGAGTTGTGCCAAATAACTTTTATTTTCCTGACAAAATTATAGCAGCATTTTTATCATGCACAAAATAAAAAGTTTTGTTTCCAGTAGTATGCACAATCTGGTATTTTACATGTCCATGCTCCACAGATCTTCTTTAAAATCAGCAAGGAAAGGAGATTCGTCTTCCAGAGTGTTGATTCCATAGGTTGCAACTCTTCAGGGAACATGACTCGGTCTCTGTTTTGCATGTCTTCATTTGTCACAATAGCTCTATGACACAGCACTTGTTAGACCTTTTATATTCTCATCTAGAACATGGAGATTATGATAGCAATTCCTCAAAGGGTTCATAGTGTGTATTTCATGATTTAGTATCTTCCATACAATTAGCTTCATGCCTCACACTCCATAGATGCTCAAAAATAGATTTGAAAACCTTCAAGAGTGTGTCTTACCTCCTTTTAAAGTTAAATATGCAGTTACTGATATTTCCTATACCTCTAACCTTTATGGATGCACGCAGATACATACATAACACACATAAGCACAAGTACAGTCCCCTTCATTTTTGAAGATTAAAATAGTGATATCTTAGGTGTATTATGTATTAGAATTGGACATGAACTCAAAAATCATTTTATCCAATGTCCACTTTTTTTTCTAGTTTTTGGGTCACACCTGGCTCTGCACTCAGGAGTTACTCCTGACGGTGCTCAGGGGACCATATGGATTGCTGGGAATCGAAATCAGGTCAGCCGCGTGCAAGGCAATAGTGTCTCCAGATTTTCTATCCAGGTATTTTCCTCCATAAAACAGTGTTACTCCTCTTTCTCATTCTCCTGTGTGCCTTTCAATTCTGGTAAAATATTTTCACATTTATAAGTAAAAAATGTATCAAATATTATAGATGTACTTAAAAAGGTTGTAAAGAATATTGTAGACTTTTTCTCTTGTGTGTGTATGTGTACACATGTGCATGCGTGTGTTGGAAAATTGTGAATGTTAATAGGAACTTCTCATCAGTATAAACAAAACTAGTTATCACAAAAGAAATGACAGACATTCGAAATCCCAAAGTCAATCTTCATTTTATAGCTGATAAAAGTTGTGACAGAAAATTTACACGACTTAGTTTGACGTAGGACAAGATAAATTTTAGTTTATAATACATTAATTGCATTAAGCGCAGTGTCTTATCTTTTTATAGGAAACAATCCCAGTGGTGCTCTGAGTTCCAAGGGGTCTGGCAGTGATTAGTGGCCGCCAAGACTACACCTGGCAATTCTGGGGCTCAAACAATGCCATTTCCAGGATGAACTCGGGTGTTTCACATGCTAGGCATGTATGCTACCACTTGAGCTCTTTCCTGACCCTAAACCTTGTCAATAGTCTCTACGGCTTACAGGTTCATAAATATGTACTTCTAAAGCATCAAAAATTTCTAAAATTTATTAAAAGAAATATTTTGGCGATATTGATATATCCATATAACTCAATATCAAAACTGTTGTTTATTGTTCCTTTTACATTAAGCATATAAAAGAACAGCAAAAAATTATTCTTAAGCTTAAGTGTTATATTAATGGTGTATAGAGAAATAGCACACTTAAAATAAATTTATAATGAGATTTTAGCTTTGAGCAATCTTTAAAATTAGACAATTTTCTAAAAATTTGTAAATATCTTTATAGTTTCCAAATTATCTTACAATATAAGTATGATTTTATTATATCATAAATGTGTATTATATGAATATAAAATTGAGTGCTATAAAATCTTACTCATATTTTAGCATGATTATATAATTCTAGTTTCATGAATAATAACTTTTTGAATAGTAGATCAATTTTTTTTTTTACATAAAGTTATTGTTTTCTTGACAATGTCTGATCCTCAGATCCTTGGGGGCAAATTTTCAGTAGAGCACACGGGGATTTAGCTATGTGAGTCCCATTAGTGTGAAGTGGAGTTTTGCAGTTAAACTCATGAGCTGAGCAGTTGCTCTTTAATGTTATTTTAATATTTAATGGTTATTGCAGGGCTGTCAAGCTGGGACTGTTTCAATGAAAAAGATCTCCTGAAATTATGAGAGAAATTTTAAATATCTATTTAAAGCATTTTGTAATATCTTTCTTTATAAGATGAAGATTCTTTAGGGAGAAATAGTCTAATTCAAAGTGAGTTTCCCTTTAACTGTGGAAATTTTGAGACTGAAATAATTAAATTATTGCTTTTTATCATAATTATTCAAATAATGCATAAATTTCTTTCATGAGGTAACATAGACATTAATTTGCTGAAATCTTAATGCAGCATCACACTGAACCAGAAATAAAGTGCATATCTGGTTTATTTTTATTTATGGATCCTCATTGTTTTTGTCTTTAATTTTAAAGTTATTCTATAATCTAAAGAGTCTTTGAAGGAAATTGGTACAAAGGAAATATTTCGAGTGGGCTGAACTTCAAGCAGCATGCTTGGTCTGGAGGGAGAATTGTTCAAAAAGAGAGCTATGGAGTAATCCATAGTGAAGGGTAACAGTTTGTCTGCATGGGTCAAGGACTTGGAAAGAATAGTACTGAGAAACTGGTGACAAATTGGTGTGGAAAAGAGGAATGTGGATGGCCTCCTGGAATGAGCACAGAATGTGAAGGTATTTGTGCGCTATAAAAGCTCAGCAAGGGGCATCCTCTGTTGAGGAGAATCTCAGTTACCAAAAGAACAAGAGGATACATTCCATGGATGTCAGTCAGCCTCTGTCTTGTCCCCATCACCCCAGCGCTTGATCAATTGGTCCATGTAAACTAGCTGTGGTAGCAGTGATGAAGTCTATGCATGAGCACTTCTTTTCCCAAACAAGAATGACTTGGCTTCTACCACTGCTGAGTGTTCACTCTGCCATGAAAAGAAAAAGAAATTAGTACCGAGATTCTTGTGTGGCAGTAATACTTGGGAACGGCAGTAATACTTGGTAGTTGCCTAGAAGTATATTAGTGACACTGAATTCCTCCTATTGTTAAGGGGCACCAGTTCATCCATTCAGGATATGATTATAGCTTTCTGGTCTATAATGTTTTTGCAAGCACTCATGTACAGACATAATATCTTATTCACCATCATGGCATTTCACATAACATTACTTTTATGCAATGAAGTAATCTCATATCAAAGGAAAGAGGTCAGAGTTCAGCTGCATAGCTTTCAATGACCTTAAAGACACTCTATTACCATTTCTCCTTTAATTATTTCTCTCAGATCTACTCTTGGGGAAGAAAGTTGCCATGTGATCAACCCTGTAGAGTTCAAGAAACTTGTGTTTCCATCAACTACCACAAAGTAGCTGGGTTTTTATCACAGCCACACTAGTGAGCATGACAGTGATTATTGGGGGGGGGAGGGGGAAGACACACCCAACTGTGCTTAGAGCTTACTCCTGCCTCTGCTTACTCAAGCCCACTATTGGTGAGCTCAGGTGACCAGGAAATTGAACCTGAGTTGACCATGGGCAAAGCAAGCACCACAGCTATTGCATTATTGCTCCAGTCCCATATACAAGTGTCTTTTTTTCCTAGCTATTTTCCCCTATCCCCCACCCCACCGCTTTATTTAAACACCATAGTTTGCAAACTCTTCTTTATGATTTGTTACAGGCACTCAATACTCCAATACCAATCTGACCACCACTGTGATCTTCCCTCCATTCACTGTCTCATTTTCCCAACAACCCCTTTAACCTACCCTGTAGCAGGCCACAACAATTTATTTTATATTGCTTGTTAGCTTTAAATGGCTAACGGAATGATCAAAAATTAATTTCCATAGAAACTTGTGAAAATTGTTGTATCTCACCATGAAGACCTTAAGTCCTTGTGTCTGAGGTTTTACTAAGCTGTTGTTGCAAATTAAGCCTTCTGTGTTAATATTTTGTTAGTTGACATTGGTTGGCTTCTCTATTACATCCTATCAAATCTGTTGTACTGCTACTGAGATATCAGTGTTGTAGAGTTTGAATATGTCTTTCGGCCTCAAATGCAGTCATGTGCTCCAGTAAATTCAGAATATTGAGCTGGGCAGTTAAATGTTTAACTGGTCTTGGCTGCTGGGTCCTCCAGAAGTATGAAGAGAAGGGGAGAGGTCACCCACCAAAACTTCGAGATGGTCTGACATTTTCAGCTACAAAGACCCATGTACCTGTAGTTTTGGGCACATTAGGTTCTCAGTGGTGCTAAATCCTGAGGTCATGGGGTCTAGATGGAGACATGAGGGCATCCTTGGGGATATGGGAGCTACTGCCTCGACTTTGTTTGTGCCAGGGCTGACTCACTCCTAGATTTTTTTTTTTGCTTTTTGGGTCACAACTGGAGATGCACAGGAGTTACTCCTGGCTTTGCACTCAAGAATTACTCTTGGCGGTGCTCAGGGATGCTGGAAATCGAACCCAGGTCGGCCATGTGCTAGGCAAACACTACCCACTGTACTATCGCTCCAGCCCCCTAGATAATTATTGAGATGATTGCCATCCATACTAGTCAACCCTTATTCATGAAGATGGGAAATCCCACAGTAAAATTAGATTATTGATTGGAAAAACAAGTTTGCTGTGGCAGACTTTAGTGTTAAACTGCTAAATTTTGGGTATGTTTATTACATGGATATATAAAGCATATATTAAGTAACCGAATAAGCTCTCTCATAGATTGAATACTAGACTGCTATAATTTAATATTTTTCCCTCAAATATCATCAACACCATTTTGGCATCAATTTGGATAGGTATATTGGGTGGGACTCTGAGTTGGATTATATGATAGTAACTGAGGTATGCTTTGAAGACTTCAGCGTGAGAAGGGAGAAAACCTAGTCTTTCCTAAGGAGAAGAAACTGTCAAACTTGGGGCAATTATTGAGAGATGAAACTCTTTTAATGTATAAAACAATGGGGCTCTAATACCACTGTATTCTCTCCCTCTCTCCCCCCCCCCCGCCCCTTCTCTATGTCATCTGATTGTTTTTTTTCTTCATCCTCCTCTCTAGGCTACTTTCTCTCCTCAGTGTTCACATCAGTAGTCAGAGTTTATTAAAATTTTTTTTTTAGTATTTTTTTTCCTGTGCATAAATTTTATTTTTTTTATTTATTTTTTCTTTTTTTTATTAGTGAAAAACCATGAGGTACAGTTATAGGCTTACAAATTTTGTGCTTGGGTTTCAGTTACACAATGATCAAGTCCCCATACCTCCACCAGTGCCCGTCATCCATCCCCATGGGTCCCAGCATCCCCCCCACCCTCATCCCCCCCCCGTCCCATCCTGCCTCTGTGGCAGGGTATTCCCCCCTGTTCTCTCTCTCTTCTTTTGGGTATTGTATTTTGCAAGAGAGGCTTTGAGTGGCAATCATGTTTGGTCTATCGACTACTTTTAGCATGCTTAGTACCAAATGAAGAGTTTATTAAAATTTTATTTCAGGCTATCTCACCGGTTCTGACTTCCATGACTATATCTATGCCAAGATCTGCCACATCTATCCTCTCAACACGTCTCTCTTGGGAGTTCAAGATTCAGACTTCTCTTACAGGGAGTCCTCGTTCTCTCTAGTTCTGTGGGTTTAGCAAACTTCTCTGGGCTCTGTGGCTATGGAATCTCCATCACAGCGCCTCAGCTCTGGGGTTGCTGCACAACAGTGGCGTCACGATGATATGTGTAAAGGACTGAGCATAACTTTGCTTCATTAAAACTATGTTTGTGAAAGCAACCAATGCTGGCGCAGATGTGGCAAGAAAGGGACCCTCCTTCACTGTTGGTGGGAATGCCGACTGGTTCAGCCCTTTTGGAAAACCGTATGGACGATTCTCAAAAAATTAGAAATTGAGCTCCCATTTGACCCAGCAATACCACTCCTGGCAATATATCGCAGAGAGGCAAAAAAGTATAGTCGAAGTGACATCTGCACTTGTTTGTTCATTGCAGCACTCTTTACAATAGCCAGAATCTGGAAAAAAACTGAGTGCTCAAGAACAGATGACTGGCTAAAGAAACTTTGGTACATCTACACAATGGAGTAGATGTATCTTCCTTCCTTGGAGGATCCTCCTAACACCCTTTATTTGGTGCTCCCTTCTCTATCTGAAAAAAAAAAAACAACTATGTTTATGGATAGCAAAGTCAGAATTTCAAATAGCGTTTTTTATACAGAAATAATTATATTTCTTTTGATGTTTTTAATATTGTAATGGAGTACTATGTAGCTGTTAGAAAAGATGAAGTCATGAATTTTACATACAAGTGGTACCACATGGAAAGTATCATGCTAAGCAAAATGAGTCAGAAAGAGAGGGATAGACATAAAAAGATTGCATTCATCTGGGGGACATAAAGTAACAAAATAGGAGATTAATACCCAAGAATAGCCACGATCAGTACCAGGAGGATTACTCCATGGTTTAGAGGCCAGTTGGGCACTCCAGGGGAAAGGGCAGCTCAGATAGAGAAGGGAGCACCAAATAAAGGGTGTTAGGAGGATCCTCCCAGGAAGGGAGATACATGTTGAAAGTAGACTATGGACTGAACATGATTGCCATTCAATGCCTCTTTTGCAGACCACAACACCCAAAAGGAGAGAGAGAACAAAAGGGAATGCCCTGCCACAGAGGCAGGGTGGGATGGGGGGATGAGTGTGGGAGGGATACTGGGATCCATGGTGGTGGAAAATGGGCACTGGTGGAGGGATGGGTATTTGATCATTGTATAATCGAAACCCAAGCACAAAAATTTGTAAGTCTACAACTGTACCTCATGGTGTTTCACTAATAAAAATAAAAAAAAATATATGTTTATGGGGGCTGGAGCAATAGCACAGCGGGTAGGGCATTTGCCTTGCATGCCGCCGACCCGGGTTTGATTCCCAGCATCCCATATGATCCCCTGAACACCGCCAGGGTAATTCCTGAGTGTCAAGCCAGGAGTAACCCCTGTGCATTGCCGGGTGTGACCCAAAAAGCAAAAAAAAAAAAAACAACTATGTTTATGGATAGCAAAGTCAGAATTTCAAATAGCGTTTTGATACAGAAATAATTATATTTCTTTTGATGTTTTTAATATTGTAAAATATACAAACCCTTCTTAGCTCAGTGCCTTGTGGTTTGGTGTTGCACTGTCCTATCCTAGTGCCATTTTTCTAGCCTTGTGTCCTCATATCCCTTGCTCTTGAAGTTCAGTAAATCTAATGCCTTTTACAACTGTCAGTGATCTCTATGAAGTTCCCATGACTTAAATGTGCCGTTGCCTCTCTTCACCTTCTAAATTTATCATTGATAATTACTGGATTAATTGAACCCACATACCACCACATTAATCTAATACCATGTGCACTTAATAATGTCTTGAAGTGACTCATACAAGAAAGTGAACATTCTGTTAAAGTACTGCTATTTCTGGAAATTTGGAACATATATATGTTATCAAAATTGTGATTTTAAAATATTTGAATTTTTTTTTGCTTTATTTTGAGCCATACCCAATGGTCCTTAGGGCTTGTTCTTGGCTCTGTACTCAGGAGCACTCCTGGTGAGCTTGGAGAACCATATAGGGTGTTGAGAATAGAACCTGGGTTGGCTGCATGCCAGGGAAATGCTCTACCCATTGTACTATCACTCTGGCCCCACTTCCGGTAGTACATTCCCCCACTTGGGAGATGATACGTGGTACTGGGTTTGAACCAGTTTTGACTGTGTGGAAGGCAAATACCTTAAAGTGTACTACTAGCTCTCTAGCACACTTCCCCAAACCACCCATGGCTTTGATTTTTTGGACACATTCAGCAGTGCTCAGGGCTTATTCCTGGTTCTGCACTGAGGAATGACTCCTGGTGGTACTCAGGGGACAACATGTGAATGAAACTTGAGTCAATTGCATGGAAGGAAAATGCCCTGACTCCTGTACTATGGCTCTTGTCCCTTTTATTTTCCTTTGAGAATAAACCATTGTCTTCTGAAGGTAGATTTATCTAAGCAATCCTATTTAGAGAGTCAAATGTATATAAGAATATTTTATTATACACATGTTAACATTCATTTGTAGCATTATTATCACTCAAACCACAGGTCCAATAGTTATTAACACTGAAGGCATTTTTCTAGTTTTAAAATAAATTCTCTTCACTATTATGAAGATCTGGTAATGTTTGTTTGTCTCACCTCACAAAGCATTCATTTGCTGGCTTACTTTTGCAGATATTTTTGTTGATATTATGAACTCTTTTGCTTTTGCTATCACTTGTTTTTATAGTAAAAGTAAAGTTTTCCCTTGAACTTTATGTTCATATTATTTTTAAAAAAATAAATAAATGTGTTTTATTTTTTTCTTTCTTAAACATTCCTACCCAAATATTATTTCGCATTCTGCCTTAAAATCCATATTTTTCACCAAATGTGATCTTTGAGATCATCTCAGAATCAAGCAAGAGCCCTGGCAGGCGGCCTGTAGCAGTGGACTACTGTCTGATAAAGTATTTCCGTCTCCCCCCTATTAATTTCTATCAAAATCCTGCCTTACTGTCTTGTTCCCCAGTGGACATATTTCTGTTTGATTTCAATTAAAAATGAAATGTCAGCATTTCAGGATGTGTTGTGCTGCTTTATGGCGCACACGATTCCAACTCATTAGGGAGAAGACAGACTGTTTGGAGGGAACCCAGTTGGGAAGGAAAAGTAGATTTCTGTTCCACGTTTTTGTTAGAAATATGAACTAGAATGTAATCTACAAGGCCTCTATTTAAAGGAAGAATCTGTGGCAATAGATTTCCCAATTCCCATATCATTTACTATTTTCAGTTTATCCAAAGGTTTCCTCTATTAGATCATATTTTCCTTATTCCCAAACTAGATTTGTTGAGAAGCAATCTCAATTCCATTTTTTTCCTGTGGAAGTTGATAAAAACTGCCTAAAGATTGAAGTATTTATGACTTTTTAAAAATGATGACATAAACGGCAATATTATATGTAGGTTTGGCGCTTCAAGGGGGAAAAAAACATGCTTCCATTTTTGAAGACAAAGAGTTGACATAGAAAATTCAAACATACCTGAAACTCAAGAGAGTTAACATCATCTTACTTCTCCCTCAAGGAAATGGGCATATGTAGGTAGTTAGAGAATTGCACTGGTAGTGATGACAGCTTGACCAAAAGTGCAAAATGTAAGATAATGTGATCGCTTCTAAAAATTTCAACAAGAGATCTATAATATTTCCTGAAATGCGAGCATATGGAAAATGAAATGTTTTTCCACTTAGAAGCAAATAATATATTTTTCCAATTTTCCTTTGTAAGAGAAAAATGAAGGAATGTGCTTTCTGACTATATCACATTTGGCAATATAGAGAATGTAAACTGAGAGAAGCACAAATTCTATAGCCAAATTTCATATGGAATTACAATCACTAAAACTGAAATAACGTGGCAATAATTTCTGAATATTGACAACAACTTAAATTAAAAAAATGACCCTTTCCTTCATGCCAGCGATGAGCTAATCTATGTGATTACAATGTAAAGGCTCAGGAAAAGAGTGACCTGTGAATGGTCTCTCTGCTGGAAATCGATTTTGTAGTTCTGTCTTGTACTGAGTTGCAGATTTGTGTTCAAAATGAATGACTGTAAGGACGTGAGCAATAGAACAATGCATGGGGTAAGGTACTTGCCTTGCAAACTTCTAAGTTGGGTTTAATTCTGATACCCCATATGGCCTTAAGGACTGCCAGGAGTGATCCCTGAGCACAGAGCCAGGAATCAAGCCTTAGCACAACTGGGTATGGCCCCCTAAACAAAAACAAAACAAAAACAAATATCCCTAAGTGAATGACTCTAGTCGGTTGCAGTGAATGGCTCAGTTTATCTCAGAGTGAGCTGGTTATCTCACCAGTGAGTTGGTGTTTTCTATGAACGCAACCAGAAGAAACAATTAACAAACATATTAGGTGCTAACAGTGAGTTAGATATTTTATGAAGGCATAGAGAGAAATACATCAGTATTCCAGGGATTGCAGTACTTATAGTCCAGCAGATACATAGGGGCTTAAAATATTGCAACAGTGGTTTTTTGCAGTGAACATGATAACACAGAAAAAAAGCAGTCAAGCATAATTTCCCATGTTCTCAGGAGATTTGGAGGAAAGCGTTTTTTAACAACATTGAAGCCACTGTGGTTTTCCATTTTTGCTTTTTGCTATCGCTACTAAGATAGATAGATGCCTGGATTAAGGACTTGATAGCAGTAGATGAGCTTGAATTTTCTTCTCCATTGATATACAATTGACATGTAATAGAATGTAAGTTTGAAACATACAACATGTTGATTTGGCACATTTTTATATTGCAACGGGGGGACGGGGGACGGGAAGGTTTTGAGTCACATCATCTGGTGATATTCAGGGACTACCCCTGGCTTGTTTGAGGGTTAGTCCTGCTGATTATCAGGGGACTGTGTGATGCTGCAGATTGAACCCGGTCTTCCCACATGACCACCATATGCTCCAACCCTTTGACTATCCTCCCAGCCCCAAATATTGCAATATTATTTAAAAATAGTATTCCTCATACCTCTATCCCACAGTTGTCATTTACTTTTTTGTAATTAGAATTTAAGGTAAAGGCCCTCCCGTTGATCGTCGATTTGCTCGAGTGGGCCCAGTAACGTCTCCATTGGAGACTTTGTTGTTACTGTGTCTGGCATATCGAATACTCTCGGTAGCCTGCCGGGCTCTCTGAGAGGGGAGGAGGAATCGAACTCGGGTCAGCCATGTTGGCCGCTTGTAAGGCAAACGCCCTACCCGCTGTGCTATCACTCCAGCCCTTTAATATCTAGACTTTTGACAACTTTTAAATATAAAATAACAATATTGTTGGTTTTGTTTTGTTTTGGCAACACACCAGGCAGGACTCAAGAGCTATTCCTGGCTTTGTGCTTGGGGTTTGTTCCCCTGGTTCTTATGGGACTGTGAGGTGTTGAGGAGCAAACCCAGGCCTCCTACATGCAAAGATTTTTAACTTATTAAGTTCTCTTTCTGACCCCACAACTATATAGTTGACTTGAATGACTGATGAGACTTACATCTCGGAACTTACTCATCTTCTAGCTTCTAGGTTTTTATTTATTCATTTATTTGCTGAAAGTGCTACAGGTTTTCTCCTGACTTTGTGCTCGGGCGTCATTCCTGGAAGTGCTCAGGAATTGTATATGTTATCAGGGATTGAATACAGGTTGGCCATGTACAAAACAAACTTCTTACTCATTGTACTCTCTCCTTTGCTCCTCTTATTTTAGGTTTGTACTCTTAACAACATCTCCCTGATTCTCCTATACCTTAGCTTTTGAAATACTATTCTATTTATTTCTATGAGTTCAGCATTTTTAGATTCTAGATTAGTGATATATAGTATTTGTCTTTTATCTATTTGGCTTAACACGATATCCTAAAGCATGATATCCCATGTTGCCACAAATTGTACAATTTTCTTCTTAGTCTTGATTGAATAATATTCTATTGTACAAGTTCCATTGTATAAGTGGTATAAAATCCATACTACATCTTTATATACTCATATGTCAATAGACACAGACTGATTTCATATTTTAGCTATTGTGCATAGTATTGCAATGAATATGGGATAGCACTTAGGTTTTTGCTGTCTCATTTTTATTTCTATTGGATATGTACCCAAAAATGAGATCGCTGCATCATATAGCAATTCCTTTCATATCCATTGAATTCAGAGAGAGCACTGGTAAAATTTCTCTAGGAACTGATGTCATCAGCAAGGGAAAACTGAATTTTATGTGGTGTGTGAGGAATCTGAGATTAGGACTGTTTTCCTGGAGGCTAATTTGGCCACTAATGTCACAATAAGAAATCTTACAATAAAATGCTTTCCTTATTTCAACTTTTATATTATTATCATTTTTTAAAAATTTTGAGGGCCACATCTAACTTAGCTCTGGACATACTCATGGCTCTGACTGAACTCAGGTCTCACTCCTGGTAGGACTTGATTAGCATGGCCCATGAAAAGGATGGCATGCAAATTAGTGAAGTATTCCAAAGTGGTAGAGAGAGAGAGAGAGAGAGGGAGAGAGAGAGAGAGAGAGAGACTAGCTAACAGATTCTCAAGGAATTTACAATGAAACAATATACTAAATCTTTATTCTTATATTTGTTAGTAAATACTTTCATAAGTGTATAAAGTTTATGCAGCACACAAGTACAATCTTGTGTGCTGCATACACTTTGAGGTTTTATTATATTTATTTATTTTTGGTTTTGAGGGCACACCTGGGTGTGCTCAGTGCCAAATCCTGGCTCTGTGGGATCACTCCTGACAGACTCTAGGGGCCGAATGGGGTGCCAGGGATTGAGCTTGGGTCAGCGTCATACAAGAGAAGTGTTCTATCCACTGCTCTGACCCAAGATCTTATTATATTTAACACAATTATCTTACAGAAAAGTAAGGTTTTTCTTTATGAAATATTTGCTCACTTCACTATGAAAAATCTTTGATGGTTATTCTACAAATGTTTGAAAAATTCCTGGAAAGGTCTACTGATGTACTTGATATGCTTATGATAGAAACTAAGACATCTATCAGTGGAAACACTGATATATCAAGCGGAAATAAAATTCCTGATAATATTTATAGTTCTCTGACAAAGCTTTGGCTATTAGTCTCATAATATCTGTCACTGTCACTATCTTCCCATTGTTCATCGATTTGCTCTAGCAGGCCCTGTAACGTCTCCATTTTAAGACTTGTTGTTACTGTGTTTGGCATATTGAATACATCACGGGTAGCTTGCCAGGCTTTTCTGTGCAGGCGAGATACTCTCGGTAGCTTTTCGGGCTCTCTGAGAGGCGCAGAGGAATCGAACCCGGCTTGGCCAGGCTGGCTGTGCACAAGGCAAATGCCCTACTGCTGTGCTATCACATAAAATACCATATTAGAATAGCTACATAGTATGATGGGCAAAATGAAAGCTAAATTTGTAGAGGTCTGCAATGTAAGTCACATATTAATAAGTTGAACAGTTTAGAGATGAAAAACGTTTCATTCATTCATTCATTCATTCATCATCCTGTTAATCGTCGATTGCCTCGAGCAGGCCCCAGTAACGTCTCTTTCATCCTAGCCCTGAGATTATATTCAAGGCTTTTTAGGAGAATGAGACCCATCATTGTTACTGGTATTTGGCATATTTGGTGCGCCACGGGGAGTTTGCCAGACTCTGCCCTGTGGGCAGGCTATATTCGATAGCCTGCAAGTTTGTCCAGAGTAGGAATGGGATAATGAGATATCATAAAAAGATGTTCTGATAAGATGTCGCGCGGCCGCGAATGCTCCGGGAGCTGCATTTTGTAGTCTCTGAGTCTTGGCCGCTGATGGGATTACACGGCGCCAGAGGGCCAGGTGGTGGGTGTGACCCCCGCCTACTGGAATTTGGAGGATCTGGGTGGAGGATGCTCAACTCCAATTCGAGTAGGCTTGGAGATCTCGGCCCCGGAACCCGCGTGGCTTTCTCCCTCTGCCAGTACCTTCATGTGTGCGGAGAGTGGTCTCAGCATGGTGGTTAAAACGTTAACACCAGAAAATATTTTAAAGTATCTTATTTCCAGGGGCTGGAGGGTGGAGAGTATTTGGACACACCCCAATGTGCTCAGGGTTTACTCCTGGCTCTATGCTTAGGGCTCACTCCTGGCTATACTTAGGGGACCATATGCAGTGTTCAGGATTGAAGTAGTATTTGCCACTTGCAGAGCAAACACCTTTTCTCCTTTCCTCCTGTGCCATCTCTTGAGCCCCCAAATCACGTAAAGTAAAATGCTCAGTGCTACCATGCTTGAACACTAAAATAGAGTCAACATGATTCATAAAAATAGTAAAGAAATTTACTGAAATATGGAA
The DNA here is from genome assembly GCF_029834395.1 of Sorex fumeus. Lineage (NCBI taxonomy): Eukaryota > Metazoa > Chordata > Mammalia > Eulipotyphla > Soricidae > Sorex > Sorex fumeus. The sequence goes on from NW_026606185.1 coordinate 57,308,518, forward strand.
CCGAGATAAGTGCACATATGTGTGCAGCTGCTATAAAACTGTCTTCATATAACTATTGAGCAAGGCTGTAGAGGTACAGTGTTATGCTTGAAACCAGCTTTGAAAGCACAAAGCTGTTCTTCATTGAAGTACAGATGAGGCCAACAAAGGCATGGGAGCGAAATCAATCTGCAAACTTTTATGTAAAAGCACTCCCTGAACTGAAGTCATAAACCACGCACAATAGAAATATGAGACAGAAGTCTCTATTCTGGTTGCCATAATCTTGGACCACAGGGCTTTTGTAAAACAAATGATTTCTAAGTGCTTAAGGTCAAAGTGGAAGAAAAGGCATTTTATCAACTGTTCAGGGAGAGAAAGAACCTCCAAAACAAATGTCATGTCCTTGGCTCTAGTATCATTCTTAGGGAATTCTTTAGGGCTTTTCTAAGATTTCATGGCATATTCACCACATCTGGGTAATTTAAACCATTTGAACACCATCTAGTGCTATTTATATTTTCAGCCAAAGTACAATGTTTCAAAGGTTTGTTTTTAAAAGTAACTATACTATGGCATTGGTTTAAATTATAAAGGGCTAGAAAGAATGAATAACATCCAGGAAACTGTGTTGCCTAATAAGTGTACTTGATAATTATAAATGTAATTACTTGAGGGGAGTAGACTTTTAAAGTTCCACTCTACTTGGAGGAAAACAATTGAATTAGCAAGCTTTTACCATATTAGATATAGTGACAATCCATTCTTATTCATACCATGAAAAATAAACATTTTTAAATTGTGTGCTATCACAACATCACTGTACTAGACACCGAGAAATTTAAAAAACAGCAGAGAAGACCCTGACCTTAAACAATAATATGCTAACAATTCATTTTATAAATAACTATTAAAGGCCTGCATGCAGATGCTCTTTTCAGGAGTTAGAATTATCACTTTTCTTTGTACTTTATCCAAAGCAGAAGAGACTTTTATTAAATGATCCATGGTAACTTGTATAAAGGTATTGAAGGCTCTGAGAATTGATGGAAAATTCAGTTAGTCTGAGAAACTGGGAAGATTTTTCTGGAGGAAATGACATTTGTGATCTGCAGAATGAATGACTGAGTGGGGGGAGTTGGGGAGAGGGATCCAGACAGAAATATCAGCATCTGCAAAAGTTGTGTTATATTGAGAGCAAGAAGAAAGGCCAGAGAGGCTGGGCAACACAGAGGAGTGTGACAGATGATACTAAAGCAGTAGAAGGGTCAGGTGAGATGTCTCCTTGGACAAAAAAAGTTTCTAGCTTCATTTTAAGAGCAGTGGGGAAAAAATTAAATACGATGATGTCCTTACCAGGGTGCTTAGGCAACATCAGCAGCAAAGTGAATAAAGCATGCTCTATAATGAATGCAGAGTCCAGATAGAAGACAGTATGAGTAGTCATGGGAAAAGTCAGAATTATAACACTTTGGATTAGGATAAAGAGAAGGTGAAGAGAAGTGCATAGAGACTCTTGAAAAATGACAAAACAAGTGAGCAAATCACTTCTCTTTTCTTCAGTCATACCGATATACTGAAAATATGTAACCAAGGAGCCAGGAGACAATAAAGTGGGACTATATTGGACTTCTAAGCATCACCATGTGTAGCCATGGGACCTGAATGGCAATTAGTAGCAATTCCTTGAGAATTTCTGGGAGTCACTCTGTGGTCCCCTGAACACTGCTTGAGAGGCCAATCTCCACCTGTCAAAGAACACATACATGGTTGAGCTTGACAGGAAAAGAGAAATTGTCATATGCCCAAAACAAATCCATTGTAGGGACTTGACCCATTGGGTTGTGACCATGAAAGTGAAGGATGAATTTCAGGAATCATAAATAAATCCTGCCCTGGTAGATGCAGTTATTTCAGTTTACTGTTTTATTTACTTACTTATTTATTTAATGTAAAATTGCTTTTTGGCTCATACTTGGAGACCTGGCTCTGTCCTCAGGGATTAATCCTGGTGATGCTCTGGAGATCATATGGGATTCTCGGGATCGAACCCTTGAAGCTGCGTGCAAGGCAAAAGCCCCACCACCTGTACCCTCAATTTGTTGTTTTTCTCTAGATCTTATTATAATCTCCCAGAAACACCTCTGAGAGATTAGCACCTCAAGGATTATGCAGGCTTCCACCTCCAGTCTACTAAGTGTTAATGACATCAATCTCATCCTTTGCTCCCAGATGCCAATCCAAGCAGTGGTAACAGACCCTATAGCTACAGGCTCCATACTTGGTGACTTTTCTTTTTATCTTTTGCTAGAGTAACAGTTCTTTAGATGAATTTCTACTTGTTAAGATCATTAGATAGGTTCTACCTCAAGAATGGATCTTGAACTTAAACAGAAGAAATAATCAGCAGACAATATTTAAAGAGACAGTGATCAAGAATTTTTGGAGTGCCAGAATGATAAGATTCTTCAGACTGTTAAAAATCACACAGTTTAAGGTAGGATAAATAAAAACAATTTCACTTTGGGGCCTGAGGATGCATGGACAATCTCGATACCTAAAAGATAGCTTATCTTTAAAGGATGTGGTTCTAATAGTGGACTTTTTGTAGGCAGGAGATTCCAAAGTCAAATAATAACTACAAAATAATGTTGGAGAGCAGTGTTGTGACCATTCTAGAGTAGTTAATTAAACTAGACTTGGTGATGGATTAAATATGGGGCATGATAGAAAAAGAAGTATTAAAGTCATCTATATTTGCTGCTGGAGTGATAGCACAGCGGGTAGGGCATTTGTCTTGCATGCGGCTGACACGGGTTAAATTCCTAGCATCCCATATGGTCCCCTGAGCACCGCCAGGAATAATTCCTTAGTGCAGAGCCAGGTGTAACCCCTGAGCATCACTAGGTGTGACCCCCACCAAACAAAAGGTAAAGTTATCTAGATTTATAGCGTCCAGATTGGATTTATTCTGCCATTTATTGAGATAGAGAATACTGGAGGAAGTTCATATGTTTTATTTGTAAATAAAATTTTTACTTAGGCCCCATAACTTAGAAAGGTTATAAATAATAGTGTTTCAGGCATACAATGTCCCAACACCAGTCCTACCATCAGTGTCAACTTCCCTCTACCAGTTCCTTAATGCTCAACAAGCACATTTAAATTTTAATTATTGTAGTTTGGTCCCATACTTAAGCAGTACTGAATCAGTGGCTTACATGTCTACATATACCTCACATCTATACCACTGATGTGTCCAAGGCCCTGATCCTTGTCCCTATGTTACCTCTGGCCCATTTCGTTTTGCTTTCCCAGTCCATTTCTCTCATTCTCTGGTCTTTTCATTCTTATGATCTAGGGTCAAAGTTTGGCCACTGTTGGTACCTTTAATTCCATATTATTGTCATGTTATTCTGTAGGCAGCGATAAGTGAGAACATCCTGACTGATTTAAATCAGTCAGCATACTAGAAACAAAGTAGCATACTACAAATAAAGTTGCCTAATCTAGGTAAAATAAAGAAAAAATAGAGAGACAGTCAGATATACATACAGACATACAAAAGAGCTTATATTTGCATCATCAGTGTACTGAGAAGAGAAAGAGGATAGGAAAGAAAAGAACTCAAAGAAATAGTGACTGAAAACTAAAAATTTGGCATAAGATGTAAGCCTGCAGATTTAAAAAACTGAGCAAAATATAAAGACAACACATCCTCAGTTTCACACTAAGACATATCAGTCAAATTTCTGAAAATTAAAGATAAGGGAAAAATCTTGACAAGAGCCAGAGAGAAATAACAGCTTAATTCTAGGAGAAAACAATTATAATGACAGTGAATTTATCTTCAGAAACAATAGAAGCCATAAGGAGCTAACAGCATATTTCAAGTACCGAAAGAAAAAAATCTGACAACCCAGAATCCTAAGTCCAGTGAAAATATTCCTTAAGAATGAAGGGGGATTTTTAGGGGAAAGAGACTAAGAGATCAATCTTGAAAGAGTGACTAAAAAACTTCTTGAAACTAAAAGAAAATGAAATGAAAAGAAAATTTGAAAAAACAGATGGAAAGGAAGGGAAGAAAGAACACTTAATAAGCAAACTATGGAGCATATATTCTCTTGAGCTATCTAAATTATATTTTATTATTGAAGCAAGATATTTAATAAATTCTGGAGGTTCTAAATATATAAAAAAATTTAATACAAAGCACTTATACTGGGGAGAGTAATAGGACATAAAGTGATAGAATGACAACCCAGTAGACTGAGGATTTATCATTACCTATATCTATATATCTACAAAGGTATATATTAATCATTACAAAAACTATACAGAGAGATATTATCAAAAACACAATAAATAAATAAAATAAAAATGTTTTAATCCTTGCAATCCACAAGAAAACCATAAATGAAAAACAGAGAGAACAAAGAAAATTTAAAATACTATGGCAGTAATACCTAAATTCATAATTATACTGAATGGTTGGAAATTTCAAAATGACCAAATAGGGAGTAATATACACAGTATTCTGGCATAATCAATGAAAATCTGTACCACAAATTGGAGCAAGTACAAAATCCTGTTTGAGGTCAAAACTGGACACAGGAGAGCTTCCAAGGAGAGAAATCACACCATGGAACAACAAGCAGCATCCCACAAAATAAAACTAAGAGACACAGCCCTGTCATACAACAATATGAGGCAACAATCAATAATCACATCTCTAAGGCACTAAAGCATATTGAACTGCCCTGGGAAGCAAGTGATATTTCAGCAAACCTAGCACCCTGCAAGTCTTTACAAATATATGTGTACACACACACACACACACACACACACACACACACACACGTGGAACTCTACCTCAGTGACTTCTTTCAATGATTCTGAAGATACTGCTTTCATCTCTCTTAGAAACATCCAAGGACAAATTCTGAGGGTGCGTTCCACTCATCTCAACCTATGGGTAAACCAATAGGACCACTGAGTGACATTTGCTTATGCTTGGCCAAGCAAACTGAGGTTCTCTCAGTCCTCAGCTAGGAGATAGCGGGGAAGGTCTACGGTGAGAACACACCCAGTGGACCTCCACATAGAGTCACTTAGCAGGGGGAAGGAGTCTGTAGGCGATGGGATGGAAAGTGCCCGTCGCCAGCTGTGCCCTCCTCAGCACTGGAGAGGATGCTCTGTGAAGGAGACCTCAGCTCCTCTTAAACCTGCTCTCCTGCAGACCTGTGTGACCGCAGCAAGGCAATTTGGGACTGTCAGGCCCTGGATACAAACGGATCCTTGGTTGTCACTCAGGCCCTCTTGAGAATGGTGCACAGGTGCCTCAGAACACTCACAATCTTGAAGTCCAGATTGCTCAGGAGGCCTTTTCAAGCCCATCCCAAAGCTTCCCTGGTGACTGTCCACCTTTAGTTGTAGTTGTTATTTAGTCACTATTCAGACCTGCTTTAATAATGTGCACAGATGCACCTGGGTACCCAGGATTTTGAACATTTGGGTGTAGCCCAGGCTTGTTCCAACTTGGTGACAAAGATCTGACCAAATACTTGCAACGTGAAACCACGGGATGCCTCCAAACTCTGAGCACTACGCTTGCTGCCAGGGGCTGGCAGCCACAGACATACTGATAGTTACACAGGTATGCTGGACTCCACAGTTGCAACTGGACACTCCTGATTGTTAATCCCCAGTTACTGACAGGTCTGCTGGACTTGAACACTTAGTTGAGATGATCCTTGGCTCACAAACCATGTCTGCTAGGATCTAGGGCTGTCTCTGCTGCAGAACACTATGACTGCAAATCCCCAGTAGTTGTCCAGACTCAAAACATCAGCCACAATCTCTAGCTGGAATTCATTAGTATAATCCCCAAGTCACTGCACAAGCTACTCACACATGACCCTGACCCTTAACATGTAGCATTCGGCAGAGTTAGGGCGTCTCTTCCTACATTGATGGATGAAGACAAAAACCTGGGAATGACTCAAGGTACACCAGAGCTTTGTCAATTTCCTGACAAAGACTTCAAAGAAATAGTTCTATAGATGATTTCTGAAATGAAAAAATAAATAAACAGAAGAGAACTTCAATCGGGACAGAGAAAGCTTGAGAGAGTGAAACAATCTTAACAACCACTGACCTAAAAACATAAAAACAGTAATTGAATAAAAACACACACTAAGGGTGTTCTACAGCAGAATGCAAACGATGAAGAATTACTCAGTGAGCTCAAGGGTAAGTAAGAAGAAAGCACCAAAAAGGAACAGAATGAGGAAAAGGCATTTTTTTTTCTTAAATTTTTATTAGTGAAACACTATGAGGTACAGTTGTAGACTTAGAAATTTTTGTGCTTGGGTTTTAGTTATACAATGATCGAATACCCATCCCACCACCAGTGCCCATTCTCCACCACCACCAGTCCCAGTATCCCTCCCACCCCACCCCATCTCCCCATCCCACCTACCTCTGTGGCAGGGCATTCCCTTTTGTTATCTCTCTCCTTTTGAGTGCTGTGGTTTGCAAAAGAGACATTGAGTGGCAATCTTGTTTGGTCTATAGTCTACTCTCATCACGCATTTCCCATCCTGAGAGGAACCTCCCAACACCTTTTATTTGGTGCTCCCTTCTCTATCTGAGCTGCCTGAAAAGGCATTTTTAACGAACACAATGTGAGTGATTTATGGGACATTAGGAGGAGCAACATTCGCATCACAGGAGTTAGAAGAGAGGAAAGAGAGAGTAGAGAATAATTACTGGTTGAGGAATAAAATTTGAAAACTTTAGTTTAAGGAAGGAAACATATCCATAGATCCGTAAATGCAAAGAATTCTAAACAAAATAAATCTAAATACACAAATACCAAGATACGTGCAGTTATATGCAAAAAAAAAGCCAAAAAATGGAAATAGGATCTTGAAAACAGTAAGAGAAAAGTAAAAGTAAAAATTCACATATAAGACTCACCCACATTTGTCAGATGAAATTTTACAGGGCACAAAGGGATGGTAGGATATATCCAATATATAAGCAGATCCCCTCAGAGAGCCCAGCAAGCTACCAAGGGTATCCCGCCCACATGGCAGAGCCTGGCAAGCTACCGGTGGCATATTCGATATGCCAAAAACACTAACAATAACAAGCTTCATTCCCCTGACCCTGAAAGAGCCCCTAATACGTCAGCATTGGGAAGCACAAGTAAGAAGAGGCTGCTAAAATCTCAGAGCTGGGACGAATGGAGACGTTACTGGTGCTCACTCGAGCAAATCGATGAACAACAGGACAGCAGTGATACAATGATCCAATATATTGAATTAGAAGGACCTTTGAGATTCCTCTATCCAAAATTTATTTTTCAGATAAACAACAGACGAAGAAATTTATTATCATAAAACAGACTTTTCAAGAAATGCTAAAGTTTTATAAGAGGCACATATATAAACTCCAGTTGGAAGAAGTTAGACAGTTAAAAAACATTAAATGTGAGAAAAGAGAGTAATAATGGATTCTTCTGAAAAAAATTTGAAACTTGCTTTAAAACCAAAAGTGATATAAGCTTAGAACTCTAAATATAAACTTCGTGGCAATCTCAACTTTAAATTATAAAGCTACAGGAAACAGTACAGTGTGGTACTGGAATAAAAAAGCAGATAGAACAATGGAGCAGATTGAAAGCCAAGAGATAAACCCTCAAATATATGCGTAGTTACTTTTTAACAAAGAAGCCAAGCCCATTAAAAGGAGGAAGAATCCTCTCCAATACATGAATATGAAAACAGTGCAAACTTTAGACCACTAACTCACATCATTTACAAATATCTTCCTGTGGGTAGAGCACTAGAATAAACCAGGAGGAGACTAATAGTCTTAGGTGCAATTTGGGAGGAGGGAAGGTACTTTCTGTTTGTTTTATTAAGAAGACAGATTTACAGAGCTCCACGGAGTGATTTCTTAAGACTGCAAGACTGGAGAGATAGTAGGAGAGGCAAGCTGTTTGCCTTGCATGCAGCTGACACTGTTCATATCCCTACCACCATATATGGTCTAAACAAAGACCAGGAGTAACTGCTGAGCACAGAGCCAGGAGTAGCTCTTAAGCACCACCAGGTATAGCTAAAAATTTCACTCCCAAATAAAATAATAAATGCAAAAAAATAATAAGGCATTAGCAAGCAGGATTAAGCAGCAAATAAATTGTATGCCTTAGTCATGTGGAGTTTATTAAGGATGCAAGACAAAATCAATGTGAAAAAAGATTAAAGATTCCCATTCTATTTTAGTACTATCTCTGTGCAGAATTTGGAGTGGGAAGTTTGGGCTACATCCAGTGGTATTCAGGGCTTCTTCCTGGCTCTGTACTCAGAGATCACTCCCGGTAGTGCTCAGGGGACCATATGCAGTTCAGGGTTCACACTGAACTGTGTGCAAGACAAATGCCTTAACCCCTTTACTATCTTTCTGCCCTCCTGTATTTAACATTTCCAGTAAAAGCGAAAAAAAAATGTGATTCTTAAGAATTGGGAGGGAAAGAAGTAAACCTAATTATTTTCAGTAATGATTGCTAACATAAACTTAATTATTTTCAGTAATATGATTGCTATCACAGAAACCTAAAACAATGTACAAATTATTAGAAATAATTGGCAAGTTTAACAAGATTAGTATACAAAGTCAATTGCATTTATAGAAATACACAGCAAACAATTAGAAAATTAATTAAAGACAAGAAGCCATTTGCAGTATGACCAGAGAATATCATGTACCTAGGAATAAGTCTAGCAAAATGTAAGGAAGTTATAAATCATCATTAATAAAGACCACAGGAATTCAAATAGATAAAGACTTGGATCATGTTTTCTAGTAGAATGAATTGATATCATAAAGACAACATTCTCTCCATATTAATTTGTAGAGTCAATGCATTGGCAATAAAGTCTGAAATGGATTTTTGGGAAAGGAGTTTTACTAAAAGGAATTTTTAAGGAGAAAGAACAGAGAACATGACAATAAGGGGAGGTGTACCTATCCAGACAACAGAACATATGAGTTTTTTTTTTATTAGTGAAACACCATGAGGTACCGTTGTAGACTTACAAGTTGTTGTGCTTGGGTTTCAGTTATACAATGATTGAGTACCCATCCCACCACCAGTGCCCATTCTCCACCCCCACCAATCCCAGTATCCCTCCCACCCCTCCCTTCCCCCATCCCACCCTGCCTCCGTGGCAGGGCTCTCCCTTTTGTTCTATCTCTCCTTTTGGGTACTGTAGAACATATAAGTTTTAATTAAGATAGTGTGATATTATCAATACTATACCCAATTTAATCAGTAGAATAAATGTCAAGAATACATCTAAGAATGGATAAAATCTTGGAATTTGATAGAAGGAATTACTAGGTCAGTGAAGACAGTCAGGCATGTTTTAAAAAATGGAACTTAAAGAAAAGGTTACATATTTGTAAGATACCATCTCTTGCAAAAATAATTTCACATATATCAAGAGCTTAACGTTTTTAATTTAAAGCTTTAGAATTAAAAAAAATAATTAAATAACTTTACTCATCCAGATGAAACAAGACTTCTTAGGCAATATGGCAAAGAGTGACTACAAAAGAAAAGATTAATAAGAGGCAAAAATTGGGTAGGGTAAAAGTGCTTGTCTTGCACTCAGCCAATACCAGATTAAGCCCTGGCACTTCGAATGGTCTCCTGAGCACTATTGGATGTATCCCCATCCAAGAAAAAGTAATACATTTTTAACAATAAAGTTTAAAAACTTCTTTGTTTATTAAACAAATCTTGGATATAATAAAATTATTTGTGTGTGTATATTTGTAATACACAGCAACTAAAGATTCACATTAAGTATATTTTAAACAAAAATTATTAATAATTTCAAAGAACTGATAGTAAAATGTGTTAAAGAGATGAACAATAATTGTGCAAATGAAAAACACTCATATATTAAAGAACTGAAAAATGTAACATTATCAGTCACGATAGAAATGCAAATACATATCTTAGACCACACTTTAAATCACTTTTATTGTCAAAATATAAAAGTGTGACAGTACCTAATATACAGGAGAATGTACACCTGTATAGGGTCTCTTATTTATTGTTGGTGGAAATTATGTCAACTAATTTATAAATGAATATAGTGGATTTCAGCAATACGAATGAATGTTAACAATATACTAAGTGGAAAACTGTCCCCAAATATTAACAAAATATAAAGTAAAAATAACTAAAGTAAGGAATGCTTTTAAGGAATGGATGCTTTTTTGACTTTTATTTCACGTGTTCCTGTGTTGTTGGTCTCTTAAAAAAGTTTTTTTAAAAAAGATATTGCTCTTTCTGGTAGACAATGGACTATTATTGCAAAAAAATTGTAGCAATGTTGTTCTTTTTTTTTAATTTTTGTTAGTATAACACCATGAGGTATAGTTGTAGACTTACAAATTTTTGTGCTTGGGTTTCAGTTACACAATGATCAAATACCCATCCCTCCACCAGTACCCAATGTCCAAGATTTGGGAAAAAAAAAGAACAACACTTCTCAGTATTGTTCTTTTTTTTTTTTCCCAAATCTTGGACATTGATATAGTAGGACAAGTTAGTAGAACAAGGTAATGCAATCTTCAAGGAAGAAGGGATTGACTACATATCTAAACTGCTCTAATTGATGATGGGGCAAGTTAAGGATGTGAAAGGAATAGATATAGTCAAGAGTTAAGGGACAGAAGAGGCAGGGCTAGAGGGATAGGAGAGAAGTTAGTGAAAACCTTGCATGCAGCCAATCCTGATTAGAGCTCCCAAGGCCACTGAGTACTGCTTGGGAGGTATCTCATACCTTAAAAAAATGAAAATAATAATAAGAAAGATATATAAATTAAAAATTTTGACCAAGTAAAAAAGTAAGAATGAAAATATTTCCGTGAAGTCTTTTGGAAATCTGTAAACTCAAATTTTTAATTTCCATACTTTAAAAACATGATTTATTTTCCTGAGTCTTTTGGCAATTATTATAACAGTGTGGGTGTTTACTGTTTTTATTTGGTTCATGTTGATTATGTGTGCGTAATTGGAAATATTACCATAAGTAAGATGAAATTATTTCTGAAGATTCATTATTTTTACCCAACTGAAAAGTGAATTTTAAAATGTTGTTCTGGACTTGTCATCTTATTGAATCACCCACTGTAAAGGATACGAATTTAATTGTCTTGATGTTTTGGTTTTCCTTTCTTGTTATGTTATGACAGATTCTGTAACTCTACCTTTACCCAAAGCATTTAAAATATTATCTCTCTCTTGCTCAAAAGTTGTAAATCTCACGGGCACATGAGGATAGAGTAAGTTCATTGTGTTCTCAAAATTATGCCAGTAATTATGCTCCATGTTGTTCACACCTATATTTGTAGAGCAAACATTACGATCATACTAGAAGTAGAAGAAAATCCATCTATTTTTATTCAATGTTGCTCTGGAGAGCAGAGGTTAGTTGAGTTCAGGTAATACGAAGTGAAGGGGCTCTCAGCTGACAAGCTGACATGAGCTCCCAGGAAACAAAAATCTAAAGCATCCTGGGTCTCCATACTCTGGCCAGTCCTTCTCAAACGAGCCATGTCTGGATCTCACTATGATATTTGCTTTGAAGAAGGGAAAAAAATATTATCTTATTCCTAAAAATGTTAAAATTTAAAATGAGCTGAAATCATGTTCCTTCCTCCACATGTCTACAAATTCAAACTGTAGGTAGAATGCAAGGCTTATTTCTCATACAAAGGTTTTTCCAAGAACTGTCAGCAGGCTGCAGGTGGGAGAAATTTGGCAGGGAGAGGGATTGGGACATAGGAACTTATATTTACTCCATAAACCGATCCCACATGTATTACGTCTTGGATGCCTCAACCTGCACTTGTTTAGTGTCCAGAAGTGTGCAGCTAAAACAAAACTTTCTTTGGAGTGTAGAGAGGAAGAAAATGATATATTAGTTATTTCTCAGCATTCAGAATTAAATCTAATTAGCCTAAAATAAGAAATCTCTAAGCAGCTTAAAGCCAAATGGGAAATCCACACACAATGGAAAGCTAGATCTGATGAATATGAAAGATTAAAGCGAAATAGTAATGTCCTTTGGGATAAAAATGGCAAAACTAGAAGATTTTACACTTAAGCTGAAAGATGAAATAAGAAAAAGAAAGGGATAAATAGTAAATATCATTTAAGAAGATTCAATTCAAGCAAAACCCTCAGATCAGAAGGTTGGAAAAGAAAGATAAAAAGAGAAGTAGAAAAAAATGTTTTTATAAACTAGACACAATTAAATATATAAACTGATCATTTCAGGGAACAAAAAGAGTTGACCCAAAAAAGTCCTATCGTCACTGTCTTTTCGAGCATTTGGGCTTAGATAATTTATATTGTGTAAGTTAATGAAAGACCCAGTAGTCATCTTAAAAAGTTGTTATACAAATAGCAATTTACATAAAAATAAAACACTTAATTTAAATTTAAAGTAACTCTGCTCTGTTTCACACTTCTAAAGGCCTTAATGGAGTAGTGATAAATACAATTTAATAATATACTAATAAAGAAGGATGAAGACTATCATGTTTATAGTAATCTCTCTGCTTTCTTTGTCTCTATATGTGTGAGTGCATGTGTGCAGAATAGATTTTTACATTTGCATTATTTCATGTTACACATACACAGGATAGAATAAAGAGAGAAAGGAAAACATTAGCAATAAAAAAAATGACCATGAAACGCCTCCATTGAAAAAGCTCAAAGAACATGATATTAAAAGTAGGTGAACAAGGTCACTCAGTACCATCTAGAGTGAGGGCAATGAAATATAATTGTAGTCTGGGATAAGCCTACAGTCAGGTTGGAATATTTATTCCTACAGTTTTCACACTCCCACTTACCTAGAGATGCCACCTTTAACATGTGCACTGATGAAGGGACAGATGTTCGAACATTGTATAACTGAAACCCAATCATGAACAACTTTGTGACTGTGTACCTCACGGTAAGTTAATTTAAAAAAAAATTTAAGTTAAAAAAAAGTATCATTTACTTTTTCTTCTTCTTTATCCTATCCTGAATTCTGTGACCCCTCCGTACTTTTCTCACTTGCCATTCAGGCCTTCTTGATTCTCTCTCTCTCTCTCTCTCTCTCTCTCTCTCTCTCTCTCTCTCTCTCTCTCTCCCTCCCTCCCTCTCCCCCCCCCCCCCTCTCTCTCTCTCTCTCCCTATGTCAAATGTTGATAGACGCAAGATCCACAATCTGAGTTTCTTAAGGCTTGTTTCTCATTACTGCAGCAATATAGAAGAGTTAATGAGTTGGACAGTTCTTCTTTGATGTGGATGGATCTCTAGGGCTTTTGGGTTCTGCTTTATCATGTATATATGCTATTTTTGTGTCTCAAGCATCTAAGTAAAATGAAAGAGAGCAGAAAAGAGAAAGAAGTGATCTATTCTGTTCATCCTAGGAGTCTGTTGGGGTTGTTTGTGAAGTGGTGGTGAACTCATCCACCACTCCTACTTGGGGCACTGAGCTAGGTTAGAAGCACAAGGCTCATCAACTGCTCCTATCAGGAAACTGTAGAGCGTCGCCTCAACTCTTACAAATAAAGGGTCCATGGTTGTAATTAAGCAGTAGAGCATTTGTCTTGCATGTGGAGGCCTTGAGTTTTACTTTTCCAATGTCTCTGCCAATGGCTGTACTGCGTTGAGCACCATCCTCTGGAATAAATATACTATTTTTGGTGGTTGGGGGCATACCCAGCAGTGCACAGGATCTGCACTGTGATTGCTCAAGGATCTGCACTCAGGGATCGCTCCTGGTCATGCTCTCTCAGGGGACCATATGCGGTGTGGGAGATGGAACCTGGGTCAGCCACATGCAAGTTGTACCGTGTAGTATCTCTTTGGTTCCTGAGTATACTTCTTTATCCCTCTGGCACCAGATGTAGACATATTATTTCTCTTAATTCAAGCACTGCAAGCACAAGTGGCAACATGCTATAACTATGCAGAAGTCTTAGAAGCCATTGCTTGCTTTCACTCTCTCTGTCCTCTGCTATGTGAACACCAGGTGTGTTCACATTCTTCAGCCTTTGTCTGGAAATACAGGCATGTAGAAGGCATGAAGTGGGTGAAAGCCACTGAACATTTGGAATTTTACCTAGGCTGATTTTGATGCCCAGAGAGTGGCTGTGACTGAATCAAAACAACTTTTACTTTTTTTTTTTTTAACTTTGAAAGTAGTAGAAGTTTAGGAAACTGCAATTTCAAAACATACTGGCTGGAGCAATAGCACAGCGGTAGGGCATTTGCCTTGTACGAGGCTGGCCTGGCTGACCCAGGTTCGATTCCTCCACTTCTCTCGGAGAACCCAGCAAGCTACTGAGAGTATCTCGCCTGCATGGCAAAGCCTGGCAAGCTACCTGTGATGTATTCATATGCCAATCACAGTAACAAGTGTCACAACAGAGACATTAGTGGGCCCACTCGAGCAAATCAATGAACAATGGGAGGACAGTGGACAGTTTAACAAGCACTACTATACAGTAAGTGATGGAGAGATAGCACAGCAGGTAGGGCATTTGCCTTGCATGTGATTGCCCTGGGTTCGATTCTTCCGTCCCTCTCGGAGAGCCCGTCAAGATACCGAGAGTATCCCACCCACATGGCAGAGCCTGGCAAGCTCCCTGTGGCCTATTTGATATGCCAAAAACAGTAACAACAAGTCTCACAATGGAGACCTTACTGATGCCCACTTGAGCAAATCAATGAAAAACAGGACCACAGTGCTACTATATAGTAAATGGAGAAAAATAAATATAACTAGAGTTTTCTTTTAGTTTAATTTACAAAGACTATTGATAACTCTATCTTGTATTCAAGTGGACACCCCAGGGCAAATTACAAGTGAAAATTCTTTGTTTTTATTGGCAAAAAAACAAGTGGGACGCGTGTGGATCAACACAGGCTGGAGATCAAGCTTTGAAGAGAGGAAGTGGGAGTCTGGTTGGTGTTTTGTTTTGTTTCTTGAATTGGGGACACACTTGGCAATGCTCAGGGATTTCTCCTGACTCTGTGCTAAGGGGTCCCCTGGCAAAACTGGGGAACCATATGCAGTGCCCAGAATCAAAGTCAGGTTGACCACTTCCAAAGCAAGTGTCTTACCTGGTGTTCTATTTTTCCAGCCCCAGGTGGTCTGGTTTTATGCCTGGCAAAACTAGGGTAACATACATAATTCGCATAGTAGCACTGCACTGTCCTCACGTTGTTCATCAATTTTCTCGAGCGAACACTAGTAATGTCTCCATTGTGAGACTTCTTGTTACTGTGTTTGGCATACTGAATATGTCACAGGTAGCTTGCCAGGCTCTGCCATGGGGGCAGAATACTCTCCATAGCTTGTCGGGCTCTCCGAGAGGGGTGGGGGAATCAAACCCAGGTCGACTGTGTGCAAGGCAAATGCCCTACCTGCTGTGCTATTGCTCAGCCCCAATTCTCATAGTATACAGGAATATATTCATACTCATATGGAAATTAGTATTCATGATGGGAAACAGGCAAGTGCAATTAAGGAACAAAAAATGAATACCTATTGCATGTATAGAAAATAGTGGAGAAATGCCATTGGTGGTGTGGTTTTAGTATAATGAAGAGAAAAGTGATGAGATTGAAAAGAGTTCTGTTGGACTGTCTTCACTGACTGGTACTTCAGCCTGGAGTCTCCGATGCTTATTAGTACAGATATTCTTAAATTTCTGTCGTGACCTAATCAAGTCAAAAGAATGTAACAAGGCAGAGGTTGTCACACCCTTCAAATTACAGGCCTCAGGCCAGTCAGTTGTAGCTTTTCCTAACCCCAGAGAGTCCTTCTGTTTTTAGTTTGGGAGAAGGGGGAAATGGGTCAATTTGCAAAAACTTTCAGGGTCCCAAATGGTCTATTTTAAGAGTCCTGCTTTATATTTCTTTAAATGTGTGTTACCACACCAGGCCCACCACCAGTATACTAATGACCCTCACCACAGTCCACTGGACCCGTTTCTATCTTTGATTCCCATGCCAACGAGATTTTGAGATTGACCTTTTGTGTTAAACTGAACTAATAATGAAGGAAACTTGCATCATGATGTGAAAGTTCAGTGCATGCTTTCAAGCCAGAAGATAACAGATAATGGAGGCAAAACGTTCCTTTCCTCTGACTGAAAGGAAGAAATCTTTGTCGGGAGTCCTTTAGCGGCTGATCACCTCCTTCTATTATGGGGTTCCCTGAAACAGTGGGCAATTTCCCAGATGGTAATTAGATACCTTAGAATTTAACCCAGATCAGGTCATTTCTGCCATTGTCTACTGAAAGAATCAGGTAAAGGACTCAGTCCCACAAGGCTGTCACTGTCCTCCCCCACCCCCACCCCAACCCCCATCCCCCTTTCAGATTCCTAAGACAAATTCAGATATCTGCGCTGTTAAGGAACTGGCAACAAATCAGAGTCAGGTTTCAAACACTACCCCCTACTTGCCCCTACTTGAGTTCTTTTCATTTGCTAAAATGGGTCCGAGAACTCTGGAAACTTGTTTTCTTGCCAGATTATGGCTTTTTTTTTTTTTTTTTTTTTTTTTTTTAGGGAGGAAGAATTCCCAGGCAGTGCTTAGGGGATCTGGGGGCCATTCTCCGTAGTATTTAACCAACCAGATCTGACAGTTCAATGCTAGGGTCTGAGGATGCAGAGCTGCTTGGGCCTTGCGTGGTCAGGGCCACTCCAGGGGTGCTCAGAGGACTCCGGATAACTTGGGCCTGCTGTGCTGGGTGTAAACTTGGGTTCCCAGCACTGACAAAGCATGACTGCTGAGCTATTTCCCTGGTCTTGATGACCAATTTATTATAAAGGAAACAAAAAGATCCAATTCAACAGTCAGTTGAAGAAATGCACACGATGAACAAAGCTGCTTCTGTTAATGGAACTTGTCCTACACAGTCTCCTCAAATCTCCCAAACTACCTCCTTTCAGATGTCTTTCAGGTTTTTATGGAGACTTACTTAAATCAGCCTAATTGCTAAGACACTGGCCACTGGCGATTGATTCAACCCATCTTCTTGTCCTGTAAATCAGGGGTACAAAAGGTTGGGAAAGTTCAGCTCTCTGCTGAGGGTTGGTTTTCTGGCCTCCAGTCAGTCACTCCCTTAACTCTTCTTCAGGTACTGTCTAAAAGTCACTTCATTAACACGATTGTGATTCTGGTAGAAAGGTTCTTCTTTGTGTTTATTTTTGGGCCACATCCCAGCAATGCTCAGGACTTACTTCTGGCTCTGTGCTTAGTTATTACTCCTGGCTGTGCTCAAGGAGCCCTATGGGAAGCCTGGGACCAAACCTGGGTTCCAAACTTGGGTTGACCCCGGGCAAGTGCACTCTCTGACCCCTCTTCTTTATTTTAAAATAAATAACACAATATCTGTTTTATCTTTATGGCTCTTGAGGGTATTCAGGAACTAAGGGAAAGGGACCAAATATTATGACAGAAGAAGCTCCCATTGATCTTATCTCTCAGGAAATTCCAAGGTTTGGGAGAGCTGTGAACTAACAACTGTGAGTAAAACCCAAATATATATGAAAAATATATTTTGCTTACTGAAGTTCATATATATATACACACATATATATGTCACAATGGAATAATACATAAATCACAGAGGAATAGATGGCTAAAATGAAGAAGGATAAGGCAGCCCATTCCCTGTGGTATGCAAAGAGGGAAAGGTTGAATAAGTGCTATATATTTCGGGTCCTGGCCTCCTTGGAGGAAGTTTCTTCACCAATTTTAAATGTTTTTATGTGGATGAATTTAAGTATAAAAGTCAGAAAATGCAGATTTGCAGAAGAACAGAAAAAAAGACTATCAAATCATGGCCAACCATTTCATCCACTCCGTTGTTAGTGCTTTAAGCTGGAGAACCTTGAAGAGATAACCTTGAAAACAAAACACCAAATCCCCCAACCACTTTCTAAAAACAAAATTCAACAGAGTAAATTTAGAGATCTAGTAGGATTTATGAAACGGTTTCTGAATTGGGCAGCATCCCTATGGAACAGAAAGACGCTTCAAAATGCTGTTTTTATTAGCAGGAAAGGGGTGAAAAAAAAAAGGAAATAAGGAATGGTTTCAGGTTAGGTTACTTTCCATTGGGGAACAGGCATGGTGTTTCAGACAGATTATTGTCTAGCTGTCCAGCAAATTTCAGGTTATCTTATTAAACATTGCATTCCTGGTAGAGGCTGACACCGCCACAAGGTCGGGTATCCTTACTACCACAGAATAAAGCAACAAGCAGCATCAAAAAATGCTTGCTCCCTTCCTAGCAGGTTTTACTCGATAATTGTTCTCTTAGAGACAGATCGCGCTTTATCTTAACCACAATAGGCAAACTAGATTAATAAAGTGATGAGACCAGTCACGGAGAAAGTTTCTTCTCTCCTTGAGAGTCTCTTTGATGTTTTCTGTTAGAGAGTAAAGTACCCATGGTAACCACAACTGACTAGTGTAAAGAACACACTGGGTGGATGGGTGCTCCAAAGAGACCTCCCTTCTGCTCCTTGCACAGAGGTAAAGAAGTCAAAGTAAACTAAAGGGGAGACGTGAAGGAAGTGAAATCCCCAACAGGAGAGCCAGGAAAGAAAAAAATTACTTGGACTTTTCTGTGGACAGTTTATCTCAGTGGTTTGAAAACTGATGTCATTGCTGTGGTAAACGAAATTAGTATGTCCTTTATTTCTCTAAATGAATTAATTCCAATTGGTATTCCACACAAGACACCTCATGGTCATATTAGACAATGAGAATTGTCAAGACAGAGGTAATTTCCCCCTACCCCTCTGGGTTCTTCTCATCCTGGTAGAACAACAAATTAACATCAGGCAGGTAAAGAGAAGGGAAAAATTTAATTACATACATACAGAGAAGCTACTTGATTGTAGATTCCAAAGCCAGTGGGGCTAAAGAAAGATTGTGTGTGTATGTGTGTGTGTGTGTGTGTGTGTGTGTGTGTGTGTGTGTGTGTGTGTGTGTTTATCCTGAGCTAAGGAATCAGATAGGAGCCTCAGGCTTTAAGGAGAGAGGAGGGGTTTATATGATAAGGAGAAAGTGACTCCTTTGATGAAGACCAGATGCTCTTAATCAGATATTTGTCTTGCTTTATAGATAGGTTTCTCTGATAGAAAGCTTATTTCTGGTAAAAATCCTAATTCTGGTAATACCCCCAATTTTGATTCTTCTAAGAAGTTAAAGAAGTAGTAAAAAAAAATTTTTTTTTGGTGTATATACTGCACCTCAATTGACAGTTTGAAATAATCCACATGTCAAACATGTCCAAGTGACAGATCTTGGAATAACTATTAGGACCGTATTGCGGAGTCCTCTCTGATTGTCTTGAGAAGCCTACTCAAAGTTTTACAGTGGAAAATATTTGTTTTAATAGTTTTCTTTGTAATGTTCCTTCAAAGTGTGGTTCTTAAGTATGTGATAGACTTTTCTAAATTACTTAGGCATGAAAAGGAAATAGAAGTCTGAGATAATGAGTTTTTTGAAGGCAGATGTACTAGAGTATGTACATTAAAATGTATAAATTTTACAACTTTAACTCAAGTAAATAGCATCTATGTTTTGCATATATTAAATACACTAACTACTCTTTAAAAAAATTCTTTCAGAGTTTTTAACTCACTCAAATATATCCTCATTGATGGTATATGTTTATTTTTAAGGGTGAAATTTCTTTCTAAAAATACCTTATAAGCTATTTTGAGTCAAGTTTCTTGGTAACCCAAAATAAAAGCTTTTAGTCTAAATTTACTCATACCTTTAACATATTGGATCAGATGCATCTGTGGAATAAGTTTATCGCACTATTTTTTGTGAGATAAACTTCATATCTTGATGTAGTGGATAAAATGAATTAGGCTGATTTCAGAATCAGACCTTGTACTTGGATTAAAAATTAGTAATCACAACATGGTTGTTTCTCTTAAATGATCTAAACTTTTGTTGACAGCTGGAAAGAATTCACACGGCAAAGTGACAGATCTTAGAATGGCAAATATCTTATTGGGTCACATAAGAATTGTTGTGGGAAGAGAGAACTCAGTGTGGAAGGAGAAAATGTGTCAGGTGAGATCAGAAGAAAGGGAGAGCTTCAGTGAACAAGCCTCTTAGGAATAAAGAGCAGGATGAAAAAGAGTGTTCTCCAGGTTGACCTTGGACTTCAGAACAGGGGAAAACTGATGTATGGAGCAGGAAAGTCAAAATGGAAGAGCATCAAACATTGAGATGAATAAGGTGGGAAGTTTATCTTAAGGCCTAGGGCTTGCTCATTGAGTTCTGGGTCTTGGGCCACTAAATATTTCAGATCCACTGGAGTTTCTGCTAAAAGCATTCCTCATCTGCTCCTCACCAGGCTAGTTATTGGCGATTCTAAAATTAGTAAGAACCAGCCTCAAAGTCTGTTTCAAGGAGAGACACTTGAGTCACTCCAACTGGACAATGATAATTCTGTCCTTTGTTATAGAGATGAATACACCAGTAAATAATATCCCACCACATGTTGTTGGATGTGAGAAGGATCTGGAATGAATGAGCTATACTTGGAGCTTTGTTTTTTTTTTTTCTCCAAGTCAAGGGCTACATAAATAGTTTGAATGGGAAAAATCCAGAAGGTTTGCTCTGAGGGCTGTGGAGTTCTCAAAGATTGTGTCCCACCCTGAGATTATATCAGTTCCTGGCTAAAGGCAAGTTCAGCAGTGAAGTAGGAACAAGCAGTCTTGAAGTCTCATCCTATAAGATTACCTGGACAGAAAAAAAACTGCCGGCCAGAAGTCATATGTGGTAGAGTGAAGTTGGTGAGGCTGCTAGGAATTTAAATGGACCTCTGATTTTCCCTCCTTTGCCTAAACCTAACAAAGCAGTTAGGTATAGATGGAGAGAAGCAATTGTGAGAAGCAGCACTTTGTGCTAGGAAGAGCTCCTGACCCCAGGATAGCAAAATATATTAACAGCCATAACATAAACAGTACGATAAACCAATGATACAGCACTAATAAATAGAGCAGGTGCGTCTGTCTCAGGATGATGGGTGTGCAAAGTGAGAATTTCCTGAAGCAAAGATAACTAACCTGAGTCTTAAAATACTCAATAGGTATTATTTAGAAAAAAGAACTTTGGGAGAAGATTTTCAAGGGAAGTGGCATATGCCAAGAAAGGAGGGTGTGAGGATGTGGGATATTTTAGGAATTAAATGCAAATACTGAGTATAACTAGAAAGTAGCATAAACCGGGAACTGAGGCTGATAGGTCATTACCAGTAGGAATGTATATCTCTCTAAGGGAGTTGGAACTTTGGGGGCAGCCTTGGTGGCCAAAAGCTACACTTCCCCTGGATGTTCAGGTCTTAGACTCCCGTTATACTTCTATGATGGTTAAATTTATATGTCAGCATGACTGAGACATGGGGTGTCGAGATATTTGGACAAATACTGTTCAGGATGTATCTTGAGGGTGTTTCTGGATAAGATTAACATTTAAATTGGTAGGCACAGCCTTTTCTAATGCGTGTGGGCCTCATCTAACTGAAGACTAGATGAAAGCTAAGAGGAAACCTCTCCTCTCTGACTGTCTTTATATACCAACAACACTTTCCTAAATTCACATTGGAACAGGAAATGGGGCTTTGCCCTATTGGCTTCTGGATTAGAACTCCTGGAACTCCAGTTTATTGGCTGAAGATCTTGGAACTTCTCAAGTTACAATTATGGGAGCCAACTCCTTGAAATGAATCTGTTTCCTTCCTTCCTTCCTTCCTTCCTTCCTTCCTTCCTTCCTTCCTTCCTTCCTTCCTTCCTTCCTTCCTTCCTTCCTTCCTTATTTTTTATTGACTTTGTTTCTCTGTACAACCATGAGTAGTACTGTTTTAAATTAGCACAGTGGACCTGAAAATTTAGGCATAGGAAATAAGTGACTTTAACTGATAGAGGCGAGATAAATCTGAGTATGACATTTGGTTTTTATCTTAGAACTATTGAGAATAGCGCAGTACTTTCATGTCCCCGCAGATTTCCATTTAAGTGAAAGAAGTGAAGTATTGATTTAATGCTTTGGTTATTTGCTATATCAACACATTAACTGAATGTCTGCCAAGTTTTTGAGCAATGGCTTCATCTACATGTTGAGAGATTTATAAAATTAAGAGTATATTCAAAACATAGATGTCATTTAATGAAATATCATGAGTTTTAAGTGGTAGTTTTGTGTCAGTTTCTTGTATTTTAGCATTAGTTTTATTAAATACATTTAAAAGTTAAAATTTTACCATATGGAAAATTTTATTTCAGCTTCATGTTGAGACAATTGGACCAGGGCTAATAATATATTCCAAGTAAGTTGTGTAATTGATTGCTCCTTTTCAGGTTTTTAGCAATACATTCAGGAGAAGGCAGTCAAGTTTGAAGGAGACTTCCCAAGGTCATCTCCAAGTTTATGTGCTCTGGGGCAGGGAATTGAGACTGGATGTTTTATTGAGGAAATGCTTTGTCTCTATGACAGCATGGCTATTGTTCTGTGTATTAAGAAGGCTTATGTGCTCTGATAACATTTTAATAACAAATCATTCTGAATATTTCTAGAAGGTTATTTTTCCAAAGAAATGTTCTAAATTATGTACTAACTTGTTACTCTGCCAGCTTTTCAATTTTATGTCATTAAAGAAATAAATGCAGACAACAGTAGCAAATTACAGCAGCATAAAATGCCTTTGTAACACCACATTCTACAAAGTTGAATGGAAAATAAAATGGAATGGGATATACTAGATAAGAGAGGCATAAGTAAATAGCAAGGATATTGAATACATTGGAACTTGTTTGGATAATTAAAGAGTTATTCCCAATTGGAAGTATTTTACTGTACGAAATTTTTGAATAGTGAAAACAAAGCTGCAAAACCACATTAAAAAGCCTACAAACAGTTTTAAAGCTTTTTTTTTTTAACTGCCTTCTTGGTGATGCTTCCTCAAAGAAAATGTCTTCTTGGTGATGCGTCCTCAAAGATGCTTCCTTAAAGGGGTGTCTATTACTCCTGTTGCAGAATTTTCCTAGTAGAGTGGTAGATGTGTTTGCTTCTTACTGACCTCCCTTGGCCTTCTAGTCACTCATGTCAACAGGAGGTAGGATTCTAGGGGATTCCCTCAGGACAAGCTGATGTAAAGAGAGAAGTTTTAGTTATAATCAGCATAATTGCCTGAAAACAACATTGACATACACAAGCTCACTATCCTTTTTTTTTTATATGTTTAGTAAGTCTGTCTCCTTTAATTTTGTAGAAGTCAGTGCTAGTTCAAACAGAATTTCTTATCTATAACTTTATTTGAACTGGCCAATAGTACCAATGTATTATGACCTACTTTTTTAAAAATATTTTTTAAAAAATAATTTTCTGTCATCTTAGTGTGTTTGATAGAAATATCTAGAGCATTTTTAAACTTCAAGTTAGTATTGTGATTTTTTTTCTTTTTCTTTGTTCATTAGAATACCTGCAGGCTTTAGTATTGTACTAGAATGTGCTTTTCAATAGATGTAAAAATGTAATTGCTAATACACATTTATGAAAAACTCTCATAAAACCTGCAATAAAGACAAACTTCAGCAATTTACTAAAAATGTCCAACAAAGGCCCACTGGAAGGAAATCATTTTTATAGTAAGAAACTCAAAGATTTCTCACTAAGATCAGGTACAAGGCAAAGCCTTTCCCCCTCGGCACTTCTTGCAACAGCAAACTGGGAATTTTTACTAATATAATAAAGCCAGGAAAGAAAATTTTTTAAAAATACACATTTTCAAGGAAAATAAAACTGTTTTTTTTCACAGATGGCATAATTTTCTAAGTAGAAAATTCTAAATTGTCAATAAAAACAATTTTGAAAAAAATCCCCTGGGCTGGAGTGATAATACAGCGGGTAGGGCGTTTGCCTGGGCGACCTGGGTTCGAGTCCCAGAATCCCATATGGTCCCCCCGAGCACCACCAGGAGTAATTCCTGAGTGCAGAGCCAGGAGAAACCCCTATGCATCGCTGGGTATGACCCAAAAAGCAAAAAAAAAAAAAAAAAAAAAAAAAGAAAAGAAAAAGAAAAAGAAAAAAAATCCTACCACCGATAGGAGGTTAGATCAAGGTTGTAGGATACATACAAGCAGTTAATATATAAAAGCTGATACTGTGTTAACGGTAAACAAATGGAATTTAAAATTAAGAACATAAGACATTGATATCACTACCCTCAAAGTGAAATATTTAAATGTATAAATTTTACAAAAAAATACTTACAAAAATTATATAAAGAAAACTAAAAATCTCTGAGGAATGGAATCTTTGAACTGAATGAAAAGTTCTGTTCTTCCTATACTCTGTTCCGGTATAGGAAGACTTCATATTGTTAAGACATTAGTTCTTGCCAATTGGATCTGTACATACAATGTAACCCAATTGATATGACAGCCATTTGGGGCCGGAGCGATAGTATAACAAGTAGGGTGCTTGCTTTGCATGAAACCGACCCAGGTTCTATCCCCAGCACTCCATGAGTTGCCTGAGCCCTCCAGGAGGGATCCCTGAGCATAGAGACAGAAGTAAGTTCCGAGCACAGGTGGGTGTGGGCCCGCCACACAAAAATATCACAGCACCTTATTTTGTGGATATTGACAGATCCTAAAATTTATATGATGAGCAAAGCAAACACAAACTAAAAATAATTGCAGCTCAGTTTTGGAAGGTAATATTCAAGGATGAATGCCATCTTATATTTCAAGAATATAAAGTAGAGCTACAGTAATCAAGATCATGCATAATAAAGAATGAACTAAGATTAATGGAATAGAATAGAGAGCCCAGGAAATCTCTCTCTCTCTCTCTCTCGCTCTCGCTCGCTCCCCCGCTCCCTCTCTCCTCTCTCTTTCTCTCTCTCCTTTCTCTCAGAACAAGTTCATTTCTATATGCAAATAAAAAGAGAATTTACACACAAACCTTATACTCCTCATAAAACTTAACACTAAATGAATCATAGACCTAAATTTAATTTAATATACAAAACTATGAAATTCTTAGAAGATAACATTAAAAAAACCTTAAATAACCATGGTTATGGAGATAACTTTTTAGATAAACCAAGAGGCACAGTTCATGAAAATTACTTGGTAACCTAGACTTTATTAAAATTGTAATTTTTTGCTTAGTGGTAGAAGTCCAATAAATGTCAAAAGACTAGAAAAAATATATGCAAAAGATACATCTACTAAAGTCTTGTTTAAACTATAAAAAGAATTATTAAATTACATCAATAAGAAAATAAGCAACTGTATTAAAAATGGATCACAGACCTTTACAAATAACTTGCCAAAGAAGAAATACAGATTAAAAGTATTTAAAAAGATGACTCATATATAGTAAAGAAAATGAAATTACACTAAAGATGCAATAGGATGATCAAAATCAAGAACACTGATAAAACCAAATTCTGATCAGAATATGGAGCAATAAAAGATATACTCTGGTGGGAATGGAAATTAATACAAGTTTGGAAGACAGCCTGGCAAGAAAGACTTAATATTCTCTTATTGTATAACTCAGCAATTTTACTTCTTGATTTTTATTCAAAGGATTTGAAAAGTTATGTTTACCTAAAAACCTGAATGTTACTGTTTTTAACAGCCTTATTTATATTTGTAATTTTCCAAACTTAGCTGCAACCAAGGCAAGTAGATAAATCAGTACATCTAGACAAAAGAATATGATTTAGAATTAAAATGAAATGTTATCAAATCATGAAACACGAAGATAGTCTAGAGAGACTAAAGAGATAGTTCAATGGGATGAGCACGTGTTTTGGATACAGGAGAAACAGATTTGACCCCTGGAACCATAGTCTGTTGAGCACAGCCAAGAGTGACCCCTGAGCATTGAGCCAAGAGTAGCACTTCACACTATTGATATTGCTCCAAAAGATATGAAAGAACCCTAAATTTTTACTAGTATGTGGAAGAACCCAATCTAAAAAGGCAACATACTATTTAGTTTTAAGCACATCACTTTTTGTAAAAGACAAAATTATGAATAAAATAATATTGCCAAGGGAGAGAGAGGAATGAATAAGCAGAGCACAGAGGATTTTTATGGCAATGAAATGACTCCATATGATAATACATTTATTCAGATACGTAGACTATACAGCTCCAATGTGTGACTCTTAAGGTAGACTGTTGATTTCCAGTGATTATTGTGTAACATAGTTCATCCCTGGTAGCAAATAAGCATTCAGGTGAGTGCTTTTGCTATTGGGGAAACTATGTATGTTTGGGAAGTATCTAAAAATGTTGTGTGTGTTGTGTATATCTAAAAATTTTCTAATAATATTGCATTTAAAATATTGTATTGTATGGACATGTCCAACAAAAAGCTGGAATAAACTCCCACATCACTGTTTAAATGATATTAATAGGATAAATAATTTTTCTTATGATAAAAATTATTTATCATTTAAATGATATTAAGAAGAAGAAATGTCATACAAAGGGCAAAATGAGCTCAACAGACAAAGGTGATTTAATAACATTCTGTATAGTACAAGAGTCAATAGTTTTTTTTCATGGACTTTTGTGTGATTATAATCATGAAAATATTAGCTAAATGGATAGAGTGTAGCTCTAAACATTACTAATATGTTAAGGCACTCAGAGAATTATGTTGGAATGAGCACTACTCCAGTTCGAAATGATCGACATATACTCCCAACTTGACCACTCAAGTGGTAGTACAAATCTAGTGGTCTAGAATTATAGACTTTGAGCTTCGAGGCACAGCTTATGTATCCCTTATTGTTTGTTTTGTGTTTTGTCCCCAGAATTTAATCCACTGCTGGAGAACCAACAAATATTTGGTTGAATGACTGGGAAATCAAAGGTTCTCATAATGAACAGCCTCTGTGTGTTGGGGGGGAGGGGCAAAGGCAGGTGAAGCATCTGTCGGTGCTAACTGGGAAGGAATTAAAAAGGGAAAGAGCCAGAAGGGATATGGATTCATCCAGTTTTATAACAAACTTTTGTAAGAGGACTAATGAAACAGGACCAGGACAAGAGAGAGAGAAAAGAACTATAAAATTCTTGAGGTTAGCAGACAGATCTTGTTTGGAACTAAGATGAAAGGTAGTCAAGAGAAACATAAATTTTCATTATAAAAAAAGCAGAGGGTATAAAAGCCTACAAAGTATGGGTTACTCATA
This sequence comes from Sorex fumeus, assembly GCF_029834395.1. NCBI lineage: Eukaryota > Metazoa > Chordata > Mammalia > Eulipotyphla > Soricidae > Sorex > Sorex fumeus. The sequence goes on from NW_026606185.1 coordinate 57,335,850, forward strand.
ACATAACACTGATACTTAAATTATCAGTGAAACTTCAACTGAATTGGTAGAGCCAGGGATGAGCTGGGTTTCACAGTGATTTGATCGAAACACCCAAATGAACTCAATTATCTCCACTCTCTGGTCTACATACTGTATTTAGTTCCTAACATTTCCCCTGTCCCACCCTAAATTTGAAAAGAATTGACATGAATAATGATCTGTGACTCAAGACTAGATCATATAAGACACGATGGCCTCCAAATTGCTCCTCTCTTGATTGTCACGCACTATGGAGGAAGCTTTGAGGACATATTGTGAGGATACTCAAGCAATGCTATGGAAAAATATGCTTAGCAAGAACTAAGACCAGCTGGGTATAATCAGAAGAAATGAAGTCTCCTGCTCATAGTTACCAAGCCTTCATATGACTGCGCAACAAATGGACACATATAACCTTCCTGTAAACTGACCGAGAGCTGGAACCATCCAGTCAGAAATCTCCCAAGTTCTTAATTCACAGAAACTGTGATTATATATCTTATTGCCTTAAACTCTTAAATTTTGGAGCAGGGCTTAATCAAGTCATAAATAAATAACACAAAGGTTAATGCGTTAACTATAAAGTTCTGTTTCATATGGTGTTGAAAAATTTAACTGCCTATGTATGATTCTAATACTGGCAGTGATGAGAATCCATGTGATACAATTCTTTTTCATTCACCTCATAAAAGAAGTTATAGTAATTCTAGAGTTGAGATACTGATTTTATTCTCGAATACTTCAATATAAATAAGGATAAACTATTGATAAAGTTAGAATTTATTAAGATAGCCTGAAGATAGTTTATGAATGTATAAATGACTATGTAAATTACCTAAGGAATGAATAACACCTGAACTATTTTGGTAAAAGTGGGAATAGAAAGAAGGGACATATGTCCCAGAACATTGTAATAGAAAAGTCAGGAAAACTTGGCAAGAATAAGGATTCCTTCCCATATTTGCTTTTGTGCTGAGGAGACTGAGGCTAAGTATGGAACAAAAGCAGGTTGGATTCTAGAGATAACAGCTGACACCATAATAAACATTTGCTGATTAGCTACTTTATGCCAGGCACAGTTCTAAGCTCCACCAATGCATTATCTCACCAAATTCTTACACCAGTGTAAGGCAGCAGATTCTGGTATGATCCCCATTTTACAGAAGGTCTAGAGTCATACTGAGGTCTCAACAGTGTTGTTCAATATCATCCTAATTTGGGGCAAAGTCTAGATCTAGGTCTACTTGATCTTTAAATTCATGTTTTAAAATTTTATTTTAATAATAAAAAATGTTTGTTTTTATTTTAGTAATTTAATTATTATAGTTTAGGTCAATGCTTAGAATAGTATAACATTTGTAGTTTGATGTACACCCAAGACTCTTAACCAATATCCTTATGATACTTTCAATCCACTCCTCATTGTTTTTTAGGGCTGACACGCCCCCCTGCCCTGCCCCAAGCCACCAACCTCAATACCCAACCCATGTTCTTGCTATTCTATGTTTGTAGTTTATAATCCAGGGCCAAGGGTTTGTTATCATTTGGTAATGTCAATTCCCTTGTTTCCTTTCTCTGTTATACCACAAATGAATGAGATCATCTGTTCTTTTCCCTCTGACTTATTTCACTTCACATGACACCCTTCAGTTCCATCCAAATTACAGTGAACTGTAAGCTTTCATCTTTTCACATGATGACAGAGTTAAAATCCAGGTTCTTAGCTACCACACTACCTTCATGTAGGAAACCATAGTATCTACATTCATAACAACACTTGCATTTTTTGACCATTGACCATTTGATATTTGGTTTGTCTACCATTAAAGAGAGCTTGAGGGCTATAGATCATCATTTCACTATTTCCAAGGTTCAAAGTGATAAAAAATACACTTAGACATACTACTAAAAGACAAAAAATGTTGAGATTGTTCTTGTTATTATTTTGCATGGGGAGACTCCCATGCAGTGCTTAGGGAGCCTTGAGGCAACTTCCAGTGATATATGGTCACGTGGGCCAGACAGGTCAAATTCACAGTCTGCTGATGTAGTGCTGCTTGGGCCCAGTCATATTGGGGCACACCCAGATCACCCAGGTAGTGATTAAGGACCATCAGGACAAGACTTGGTGGTGCTTATTTGGCCATGCTCATTTGCTATCCTTGATCTGTGAGCTATCATCCAGCTCCTAAATATTAATTTTTTATGAGATCCAAGTGCTACTATAATCCCCACAACGTCCAGTGCCTGGCAAATGGAGACTTTCTAATATTTGTGTAAAATATCATCTTTAATATATTCAGGAGACTTTGCCTTCCAGAAGGAACAGCTCAGCCTAGCCTTTTGGTTCATTGACTCGGGCTTGCACCTCTTCATGGGACAGCTTCAGGCAGGAGGAGCAGGAAGGATGAAGGCCTGATTTCTGTTCCTCTAGCATTGATGAGGGCTGACTGAAGTGGCACAAGGAAGGTGTTTTTTGATGTTTTAATCCATGGACCAGGCAAAGAATAAAGTAGAGGTAGTCTTGTTCCAGTTTTGAAGCACATTTCTGTAAGTAGGTTTGACCTTAGAGACATTCTTTTCAGATCTTCCAGCAATAGTGATGAGGGACTCAAAGGCCATACCTATGAGTGCCAGGGATCAAACTCAGGTTGGTCTCTTGAAAGGCAAGAATACTGAGTACCTTGCCTTTCAAATACTAAACTGGATTCGATCCCTGGCACCTCATATAGTCCTAAGAGCACTTCCATGAGTGATCCCTGAATACAGAGCCAGTAGTAAGTCCTGAGCACCATCAGATGTGGTCTCAAACCCAAATTACAAGTCCATACCTAGATTGGTAGTGATGTTCTAAATACTTCTTGGCATTCTTCCTTTTGAAACTCAATACTGACCTATCCTTCCATGATCAGAGAGCCGCTTTCCCTTCTTTGAAAAGGAAATGTTTATTCCTGGAAATAGTTAAAAGCTAATTTATTTTTCCATCACCCCAGACCTCCATGGTCCTTAAGCCTTTCAGAAACTTCTTTTCTAGAAACCTAAGAGAACAAGTATTTTTTTCTAATACATATTTTGTACATACATTCTACAGTCTCATGCATATATGTAACATATATTTGTATGTAATAGATTAGATAATGTAGAATATATGTATATATACTGAGAGAAAGGTAGTTTTATAATTATATTCATTGACTTCATAGAGAAATTTTAATTCAGAAGGGTTTAAATGAGCAAGCAAGAGTGAGAACCATAATCTAGTCGATATGTCCCCTAAGCTCCTTCTCCATTCTCCATGGGTCTTCACACCAGACATGGATCCCACCAGCATGAAGTTGGACACTGTGGGCCATGCTTTGCCTGGACAATCTCTAAGTTTCAAAGAACTCTGGAAGATACTATCATTTGCATTGTACATATCAAGAAACATGTTCATTAATATGTGCTTTACTCAAGGACAGGTAATTGCTGCAGAATATTGCCAAAGTTTGAAAATGAGTCTTTTGGGGGGCTCCCAATAATGTTCAGGGGGCACATAGGCCACTCTTAGTGCTATGTTACCAACCAGGTTGGAAAATTTAGTGCTAGAAACTAAGGACTCAAAGCTTGGCCCTGTGGTTCCAGGGTCCTCAAGGGCCACCACCCATGGTGTTTAGTTGGCCAGGTGACACAAGGGCACAGACTCAGTCTCAACACTCCTTACCACTGAGTTACCTTCCCAGTCTTGAGAATGGGTCTTCCCAACTCAAGATCTATAGATTTTCACAGTTTTGATTACCCTTTATTGCTATTAGAATACCATCTTAGACACACTAGCAATATGCCCAATGTATATATTATAACCTCTTATACTTATATACCCCACTTTTCAATGATATAATTTTAAGTAATTATTTGGGTAAATTATAGACTAATTTTTCACTTGATCACTTGACTTCCCATTACTCATCGATTTGCTCGAGCAGGCGCTAGTAATGTCTCCTTATGTCCTGTAGCATGTTAGTGTAGACCAATGGTGTCTGTTTGTTCTAGGAACAAAAAGAGCCTCAAACCGATCTTTCAGGGTCTTGACAAAGAAGTCTGACCATCTTGTAGGTGGGCGGCCATGCGGTCTTTTGACGTCCCATGGAATCCAGTCGGTAAAGGCTCTAGTCCTGTGGTTGTCTCTAAATCTCATTACGTGTCCAGCCCATCTTATTTTCGACGCCTTGGCAAACGAGACAGCGTCCTTGATTCTTGACCGTTGATGGAGGTCGGAACTTCGGATTCTTTCGATTCCTCTTTGGGAGACCCGAATAGAGTTCTCGTCCTGTTTTTGTAGGGCCCAAGTGTCTGAGGCATATGTTAATGCAGGAAGAACAGTGGAATATAAGAGATTTGCCTGGAGCTGGTGGAAGCAGACAGGTCAGGGTAGGGTGGGGCTTCTGGTTTAATCCCTTCATCCCCTGTGGTTGGTGGGAGCAAGCAGAGGATCTCTGTCCCAGGGTCCATTGAGCTTGGAGTTCAAGGTCTCAGAGTTCCGCTTATCTTGTTCTGTGGGGCTTCACTAATTTTTGTTTTTCACAAATTATTTAGAATGCATTAAAGCCTTCCCCATTAATTTTATAAGCTCTATGCCACAGAGTCATATTGTTTGAACTCTTGGGGGTTGACTACTAGTATGTTCCCTTGACCCTGAGTAGAATGTATTCAAAGTAATTCATTTAACTGCCCTTTTCTGGTAAGGTAAGACTAAAAGGTTTGCAATGAGGAGACATTTGTAAAATAAAATCTGTTTGTTAAAGAGACTAGTCTTTTACAAAGGATAGAGCTAAATAAAATATCAGTCACGAATAAAAAAACTCTCTGTGCATACCTAGTACTTAGGTTTTAATACCTATCTCATCTACTGTTGGGATTATAAAGTCCCAATGAGTGTGTATATTTTAGCAAGTTGTATCAGACACCCCTTATATTTATTTCCTTTGTGCTTTATTTTAATAGCTCCATAGCTTTGTTTAACCATACTTTTTTGATTCTCAAGACATTTTCTCTTTTAAAAAACATTTATTATTTTTAAAAATTGAATCACCATGAGATACATAGTTACAAAGTTGTTCATGATTGGGTTTCAGTCACAAAATGTTCAAACACCCATCCCTTCACCAGTGTCCATTTCCCACCACCAATGTTCCCAGTTTCCCCCTAACTACCCACACCCTAAGCCTGCCTCTGTGGCAGGCACTTGTCTTCTCTCTCCCTCTCTTTTTATCTCTCTTTCCTTCTGGGCATTATGGTTTTTAATACAGATGCTGAAAGGTTGTCATGCGTATCATTTTACCTACTTTCAGCTCTCAGTTTTTATTCAGCGTGATCATTTCTAGCTAGTATTGTCATAGTGGTACCTTGTCTATCCTAACTGCCCTTCCCCTGCCCCCTACTTGTGTTAAGCTTCCAACAGTGGACCATTTCTCCTGGCCATTTAATACTCTCATACTATGGACGTTTTCTTTGAGCAAGTGGAAACGACCATTTACTAAAGTTTAACTGAAAATTAAAATAACTTTATATGAGGTAAAATAACTTGTGCAAGATAATGCCGAAAAAGCATAAAAATAAGAGGTATTGGGGGTGGAGTGATAGCACAGTGGGTAAGGCGTTTGCCTTGCACGCAGCAGATCTGAGTTCCATTCCCAGCATCCCATATGGTCCCCTGAGCACCGCCAGGAGTAATTCCTGAGTGCATGAGCCAGGAATAACTCCTGTGCATTGCCGAGTGTGACCCAAAAAGCAAAACAAAAAAACAAAAAAACAAAAACCAAAAAACAGAGGCATCTGAACAGAAAGGAAAAAAAACATTGTTCCTGGTATATATTATCATATGTGGTGAGTATACTAAGAGTTTTTACAAGCCTCAAGAAATATATACTCAGGGGCAAATCATTATCAAGAAATATATCTCCAGAGACATGGTCCAGAAAATATAATTTCTCATGCTATCAGAAATTTCCCAGAACATAATTTATAAGTTAAAACTGTTATCTTCATAAAATGATGATGACAAAGGAAAAAAAAACTTGTTTACTCTCCCCGCAGAAAGTTCTTCAAACAAACGAATACTTTATCTCCTTCTAACTGTTTACTTGTATTCATTTGTTAGTGTCAAAAGCCAAGACAACAGGGCAGAGATGTTAAGGACAAGCTTCAGTAAACTCAGAGGAGCCCTCAGATTCCAGCGGAGGGGCCTGTGACATCACAAACATTGAGGGTTACATCTCCACAAACTGGAGATAAAGGGGTTTTAGGACCCAGCAGCCCATAGTGAGCCTCTGCTTTCAAGAGATTCCTGAATGAAAAGCAGAACTCCTTTTCCTTCCAGCCAGATCTAAGAGCACACTTTGATTTTAAACTAACACCTCGGGATAAGTTGGTGACCGCATCGGCCTTCTTTGCTCAGTGGCGATGTTCTGACGAGAGAAACTGAGCATCTAGATTTCAGGAGAGAGCAAGGCCAGGCACTAATTGGCCTGAGTCTGTCAGGGTCGCCGCTGTTATTGAGCGGCTGTGTGACCTCAGGGAATTTGCTTAAACTGTCAGCTCTTCATTTTCTTCACATGTAGAAGGATAGACTAACAATCTCTGAAAATCTCTTAATCCCCACAGATCTATAAAGCTAATTGTAAACCCCTGAGCAGGGGATGATCTAAGCAATTATGGGGAAGGTAACTTAAATATAAAACGAGTCAGAGGCAACTGAATGTGTCAGGCAAACGAGCTGCAGACCCAAGGCAATGCTGTTTTTCAGCCTGATGAAGCAATAAGGACCTGAGTCAGACTCCTACATGAGGCAACTTAAAAATGAGACTAAATATATGAAACAATGGTTTTCGAGACATTAGAAATCAGGCGTGCTCGCTGAAATACAGGAAACAAATGAGGTGAGCCATATAATTGCCTGCACTTATTGCCTTGATACAGTCTCCAGGGCACGCCGCGGAGCCTGACTGTCTCCCCGAGTTCAGTAATGGAGCTGGGAGTCTGTGGAGACCAGTGTGGTTGGGGTTTACAGGACAGAATACAGGAGAGAGGGAGGAGCTGGGAGAGGGAGCAATGTGGGTGGGGTGTGGGGAGGGAAAGACAGACAGACAGAGGGACAGAAAACAGAGAGACGGAATGAAGGCCTTCTGGAGATTTGCTGATGATACTTCTTGAGTCCTCAGCGGGGTGCTGATCAAGTTTGTGTGTTTATGAGCAACTATTTGAAGCTTGGGAAACTACTGGATACGAATAAAGGTTATACTCTTCAGAGCTCACACAGGGTTTGGTACAGTTCCTGTTCTCACAAGCCAGTGTGGAAAACATCCCGATTCCTAGGACTTTAGGTCAGTTGCCGCACAAAACCAGCTTTTGTCTAAATGATGCTCTGATCTCACTTAAAACATGAAAGTAAAACTCAAAAGGATAAAATTTTTCACAGTAATTCTACCGCATTCCCCAAAGCTCAAGAATGTTTATAGATACAAAAAGGAAATCGAGCACCCCAAATAAAATGTGTATTCATTGTCAGCTAATAAAAAATCACGAAGCACTGAAAGAAGAGGCTAGAAAACAAAAACAAATATATAACTCATAATGAAGAGAAAATCAATCATTTGAAATTGAGCCAGAAGTGACACAGATAATAGAATTAGAAGACAAGGACTTCAAAAGCACATCTTATAACACTATTCCAGATGTTTAAAAAGCTGTAAGAGAGATTAAGAGAGACAGAATATATGAAACAGAGACATGGAAGATAAAAAAAAAAGAGAGGGAAAACTTCAAGTGTTATGGGTTTAATTGAGTACTGGGAGAGGAAGAAAATTATATGAAGAAACAATGGCTGAAAGATTTTTAAAATTTGTTACCAACTATATAAACTTAGATACAAGAAGCTCAACCGACCTCAAACACAAAAAGCACAATGAAATGACACTCAGCCAACATTGTGGCAATTGATCACTTAAAGCCAGTTTGATTGGCAACCTGTACCTTTGTGTAGAAGGATTGGTTGCTGAAAATGAGGCGAACAAAACGCACAGGAATTGTCAAAGCTTTTGGATCACCTGAGTAGCTATGAGTAAGCTCCTAGATTGGTCATTTATTCTGTACAATATCGCTCCCCCAGCCTGACTCCCAACATGAAGAGCTTGTTTAGGTTGACAGAGATGTTAAGGACAGTTAACAAATCAAAATTTAACAGTTACATTAAAAGCAGAGTCTGGGATGTTTCAAATAGCCACTTAGCAGGCAATAGTAAAGTATAAAGTTAAGATAATTTCCTATTCTTTTCTGGCCCGGACCCAGAAATTTGCTGCCTTCAAAATGTCTTATTCTTGCCTGGGAACACTTTTCCCTTACCTGAACTTGTTTTACCCAGAAGACTATTCCGACCTTGAGGTATTTGTTAGGAATATAATTTGCTCCACAACATCATACAATTGCTATGACCAAAGATAATTAGCAAACGTGGAGAGCAATCTGTGTAAAGACAAGATAGATATGCACAGAGAACAAAAGATAAGGGTTGTAGTGGGTTTCTCATTAAACTAAAGCATGTCAGAAGAGAATGAAGCATATCTTTAAAGGACTAAAGAAAAACTCAATCTAAAATTATGACTAATTAAATGGGTTTATCAAAATTAAGAACTTTCACTACTTAAAAGATGTCAGACAGTGAAAAGATAAAACCCAGAGTGGGAGAAAATATTTGATATCTGGTGAAGAATTTGAATCCAAGACACATAATGAAGCCTCATATTATTGGCAGTAACTACTTTTTAATATTTTAAATAATTGAATATTTTGCTAAATATTTAATTTTTGAGTATTTCAATTAAGATGGGAAATATTTGAATAGACAACTGAAGACATAGATTTTTTATTATTCCCTTGAAAAGATATTCAACCTTATTTGTAATTAGGAAATTTAAATTAAAAGTTATAAAGAGATAACACCCCCCAAACAGAGTGACTAAAATGAAAAAAAATAACAAACCAATTGTGGATTAGGATGAGTATGTGAAGCAATTAGAGTTTTCATATATTATTGATAGAAATGTCAAATGGTGCAAATGCTTTGGAAAACAGTTTGCAACTACCTTCAAATGTTTAACATACGTTTGTCAAATAATTCAGCTGTTTTTGAATATATTTGCCCAAGAGAAAATATAGTGATTTATAAACAAATGTTTTTAATAGCTTTATCTGTAATAACCCCAAACCCAAAATGGTAAATACTCATGTTCACTAATAGATAAAATATAAACACATTGTCATATGTACTATCAATAACAAATTAGTAAGCAAAGAAAATAAATGTACCATTAATATGTCCTACGACATGGATGTATCTCAAAACAACTAAACTGTTATTTTTATTTCTCTCTTTGACTTTCACATTAAGCAGTGTCACGTTGTCTTAAAACTCTAAATAAATAATCATGTTATTATTATTAATGGTAATTAGTTAACATGGAAATATGATAATAAATAGAGACCTTTTCCCTATGGTACCTATAGGCTATTATTAGTGATAATAAACAATACATTTTAATGTATTTATAATAGTCAAAGGGCTTTAGAAATTGATTTAGGTTCAGGAATTAGTCCTTAAGTATCTTAATAAATGGATCTATAGTAAGTGGTCCATTGAAATTTCATCCATAGAAGGTGATCAAGAAATATTTGCTGATGAAGAAGGCTCCAAATCATATCTTTTGATGATATGAACATATTATTATTAATCATTTAATGAAAATTGATTGAGAACTTTTAATATGCTACACATGAAAGCGACAAAAATAATGCCATGTCTTTTACCTTTACTTCCACCATAGTATTTAGAAAAAGGCAGTGTGTGCTGGAATGCATTTAAGTGCTGGGACAGAAGTCTCCATGAAGAGAATGAAGAGGGGATTAGGCAGAGGACTCTGCAGGGGAGATAACTACTCAGGAATATAAGATAGGCAACTGACTCCTTAAATGATCAGGGTAGGAGAGGAAGGCTAACCGACTGTGTGATTAAGACAATCATCAGAGGGGGAGGTTGGGGGACCACAGCAACCTTAAAATCTCTGATCTGCTCACCCCACCCTTCCTTCGGTCCTCCTCTCTTCCTTCCCACCAAAGGCAATTGTTCCCCGTGATTTCAGGTGAAGGATTTTAGTCCCAGTGACTGCTATTGGGACCAAGATTCAATTTCCACATCAGCAAATTCTTTTTTATTGTTTCTTTTTTGGAAATCTTGAATTTGAGTTTCTAGTGCTTCGTTCAGAACAATGAAAGGTAAGGTAGATTGAAGTACTAAGCCAAGGATCAAAACAAGGATGCTTTCTGAGAAGACGCATTAGAGCCGAATTATTCTGCCAGTGGCCAGGACCAGCAATGACTTCAAGCAGGAGGAAGATCGAAGCTGCAACTTAAAAAGCAAATCAAATTGCAATATGAGAAAATGGTGTTGGGTGTGTGTGTGTGTGTGTGTAAGCTTGGTGGAATATCAGGAAGCTGGAAGACAAGGAGGTATGAAAAATACGACTTGTCTAACAAAGATGACTCATCTATGCCTGTGTTGCATGGGAAAGAAACATCTTTTGGTTCAGTCTTTTTAGATAATGCAATATTCTGCCTAATAAAATAGAGGATTGCTATGGATTTCATTCATTGATTTCAAGTTAGAATGGAATAAGATGCATTTATATTTGTTAGAATGCAGTTGGAGGGAAAAAATGGCAGTTTCAGATATATTAAGCAGAACAGACATTAGTTGCTTTCAAACCGTTAGAAAAGCTAGAGTGTCGGATGAACAGCTGGCAGGGAAGGGGGTAAATGAAAAGCACCTCACCCTTCCATTTTGTGCCAAAAGAACTCTAGAATTTTTGATCTCTCAGTTTGCATAGTACTAACACATAGTAGGCACACTGGGAATGTTGCGGAAAAAATTCCATGAGCATATGTGAAGGTCAATATTCTGTAAAAATACAGATGTGCTCATTAATAGAAATATCATTTTGAATCTCCCAAGGGCCTTGCACAGTCACTCACACATTAGTAGGCAACTCATTAATATTTGTTGAATGAATTTCACAAGAAAGCAAATAAATCAGAAAGTTACTGTCACAGGAATTTCAAATAAACTGCATCCATTTTGACACTCTTTCAAAGCATGCTGTACATCTAACCTGAGAGTTCTGTCATATACTATCAGTAATAAGATACTTTGTATAAGAATTCTTGAAGAAAAAAAAAGTGGAGCTCCTAAAACCCATGTCAAGGAAAATGACTTTAAGTCATTGAATGTTGATGTCTGCCAGTGTAAGAAATGTGCCTGAACACATTTGATCTTTTTCAGGTTGGGTAGCTGCCTCTACGCATAGCCAGAAATGGAGGCAAACACTTGGCTAATAACATCCTAACTCCCCTTAATGTTTTTGTTTACTCCAGCCTTGCATGACCAGCAGCAGGGTAATTGTGTTAAGTTTGGGTGAAATCGTTCTCATCGCACAGACCCCCAGCAGGGCACAGGAAGTTAGTTTGACTCAACTGTGTCTATTTTGGAACAGAAATACATGCAGTCAAATTAAAAGAGAGAACATCCCTTTCACGTGAAGGATATTACACATGGACTTGGCAGATGGATCGCTTTGTCTTAAGGTGGATGCTACAACTTCAAATTTCTTTGTGTTTTCGATTGGAAGTGTTTGTCGGCACTAAAACCAGAGCGTCCCTTTAGAAGCAGGAAGAGAGATAAGATGGATTAGAGACAGCTAGGTAGCTCTGCCTGTATCGATATTGCCAAAACGCCCCACCCCCCACGCATTTATTGGCTTTATAGTCTAACATGGGGGGGGGGCAACGGATTCTACTGGAAGCCGCAGGAAAATAATTTTGAAGGATGTTTGTGGGAGCATTATCTCTTAGGAACTGAGCACCGAGCAGAATGGGAGCACAGACACTGAATGAAGGGTAAGGGCAGAACAGCCCCAAACCATGTCCTCTGGCTTCTTCCCACTTCCCTGGGAAATTTCATCTTTTTCTGAAAATAGAATAAAATGGAGATGGCTTCACGTGTTCCCACCTCCCACACATGTCCCAATCTTCTCCATCATTGAAATGAGAAAAAAAAGAAATGACAAAAACAAAACAAAACAAAACAAAAACCCAGCCTACTTGCAAAAGAATCATTAATTCGTTTTCTTCTGCTTTCCCTGAGCAGGTAACGTTTCTTGTGTTGCAAGTGTCAGAGACATTTGGGACTTGGCTTTTCTTACAATGAACCACTTTGTTCATAAATACCAACATGGATTTGGGTTTGCTTGTTCCAGTCCTCTCCCCTACCACACCTCTTTTTTTTTTTTCAATTTTTTTTTTTTTTTTTTTGCGCTAGAGCAACTAGCAACTCGGTTGTTTTCAGTTTCCATCCTGACAAGCTGGGCCAGTTATGCAGAAATTTCTCAAGGTACAGAATTTGAAACTGTTCTGATGGTGTGTTTCTTATTTTGCTTCTAATAAGACTCGGGACATAACTTCTCTCTGATTCTTTTTAAACTTTATAAATTGGAATCAGACCGGCTATGACTTGAACTGTTTCTAATAAAGGCATTAAAAATAAATAAAACGCTCTCCCTCTTTCTTCACTCTAACCAGGAATTTGTGAGTGGAACTGACCGATCTGCCGTCTTTCCCCGGCGACTCTGGCGCTGTAGTGTCACTCATATCTTTCATAAAGGAGAGAGACTATTATCTTGTGCTATTTTCATTAGGAATACAGTGGGAACATCTTCATTAGAAACAGAGAGTGCGCTTGATGTGCTCTGTTGTGATAATGAGGGGAAGGGTGTGAACGAGAAGATAAGAGGAGCAAGTATTTAACTGGAAGCATTCCACCTGCTTCTGCTTCATTTTATTTAATTGGATGAGGAACATTTTCTGCCTGTGAAAACAGCCAAATGTCCCAGATTGGGAGTCGAGAAGCCAGGATTTGAGGACATGGTCGATAGCGATGCTTCCTGTCCCTCTTTCTCCTCCCGAGGGCTGTCTTAATATCTTCAACTTTTTAAAGTGCAGATATATAGGACATTTGGAAATGAAGGCAACTCGCAGTTGGAGGGGAGAAGAAACGGTGGTCTTTCGGGTCAGTCTTAAAGAAAATCATGAACTAAATAAATTCTATTTTCAGCCTTCTTTAAGTTACCTTTCTGTAACACTTTTCCATTTTTGGTAGCTGTAGGCTGAATGTATATCCATAATGATTTCACTCCTTTATACAAATGTGATCCCCCAATATCCTGTCCCTTCAGATCTGGGACTACATTATGAATTTAAGGGTTGCCAGATTTAGCAAATAAAATTGACTGGATGCCTTGTTAAATTTTAATATCAAATGCACGACAGATAAAATTTTAGTTTAAGTATGTCCACAGCAATAAATCTTGATTGTAAATCTGTGATTCAAATTTCACTGAAGGATGGCCACATTTTATCTGACGGTCCTATAACTGAATGGTTTGCAGATTTATTTTCAAGCGTGCCTGAAATTCAGCAGAGGTGACTTTGGTGTGCCACGGGTTAGGTTTTGGGGATGTAGGGAGGTGCCAACATGCAAGGGTGAGAGGTGGAGAGCAGGCAGAACCAATTTTCTTTGCTGAGAGGCTCCGTAGCTCGGCTGCATCAGATTTCTGTGTTGGCTTGGGTGTTGAATTCACCTGACATGATGCTATTGTCATTATGAAAAGAAATCTGAAAACTACTGGTTATTTTGACCATTGTCCACTTGTGTTTCCAGATTCACTTCTGATCTTTCTCCACCCCCGGAGACTGATTTCCCTCAGTGGTTTCTACGGGGAGAACTGGGAGGAAAGCGAAGGCTGACTACTTAGGTCCTTATCAATTTCCCTACAAAATCATCCAGATCTAAAAAAAATTGTCTAAAAGAAATTTTATTAGCTCTGTGTAAGGAAGAATCCAACTACTGTGGGTTAACCCAATTGTGGTTTTTTTTACAAGTAAAATTTTCTTTTCTTCAAATCCCCAAGCAGGAGTGGCAGGCAGCTTCTGGCAGTACTTTAGTGATTTGAAAATGTCAAGCTGGGATCTCTGAGCACTCTGCAATTTCTCGCATGGCTCAAGATGACTGCCAAAGTTCCGGAGATGGAGCACTCGTTCAGGGTACCAAGAGGTGAGGAAAGAAAGGAACAAAACTTCAGCATCTGATCCTTTATTAGGAAAACAAAAACGTTTCCCTGAAGACTCCCTGTAGACTTCTTATGTTTCATTGGTCACATCTTTGCTCCATGACCCTGCTGGTGATAAGAGATGCTGAGAACTTGAGTACTTAGCTTTTTCCAAATATTGTTGGAAAGAAGGGCGTTAAGAATGATGCGATGAACTAAGCATCTAGAAGGAATTTTTCTATGCCAAGGAATACTTCAGAAGGCAATGCCTCAATCATAAATAATATTTTACTCTCTAAAATTAAATTATTTTTAGGGGGGTATTCCCAGAGGTGACAGGAGTTATTTCTTGCCCTGCATTCAGGAATAACTCCTGGAAGTGCTCGGAATCCATCTGGGGTGCTGAGGATTAAACCTATGTCAGTTGTATGCAAGGCAAGCAACTTTACCTGATGTACTATCAATCTTTCCAGCTCAAAAATATCCTTTCACTATTTATTATTTAAAAAATTAGATTTGATCACAATTGGAAATGCTTCGAGGCTCATTGGCTTAGTGCTCAGCAATCATCCTTGGAGGTGTTTGGAGAATCACGCAGTGCTAAGGATTGAATCCTAGCAAAGCAAGTGCCCCAGCACAGTGAGCTATCTCCACACCCCAGAGGTAGCCTTTTGACAGTTATTTTACAGATATTCTAAAAAGTGTTTAAGATGCAGCTATTTCATCATAGTCCCTACATTTATATTCTATAAGTGAAACATCTGTTTTTCAATTTTGATCAGAATTTGAAAGGCATGATAATCTCAGCAGATTAAGGCCTTGGTAAAATTATATTGCAATTTCTTTCAAACTTCTTCATATTTCCATTTTCCTCTGTAGTATCTATTTCTTGACTATATGGGCAAAATCAAGGTAAAATGAACACTAAACTATGGGAAAGAACATAGTTATAGAAACTAAGTGACATCTGTTTTCTTTTCCTTTTTTAAATCCCTTGCCACCAAATAATGATGTGTCAAGGTATTTTTATCTTTCTGACTAATCTTTCCTACCTATAAAAGAAGGGTTATACTGGAGTCAATGATAGTTTTTCTCTACAAATATTTCTTAAATATCCTTCATGAAACATACTCTGATCCAGGGTCCGGAGACTGATCAAGGGTTGATGATAGAGATAAATTTTCTGACCCTTATGGAGCTTAGATTTTATAGACCTGCAATTAAAAAAATGTGATTGTTGCATGAACAAAACCGAAATGCAGTAATATAGGTGGAAGCTGATAGATGTTCTATCACAGATATGTGTGGTCCAGAAATCTTTGGGAGGATCAGTTCATAAACTGATCTGGGTGTTAAGAAGCAAGACACACAAACACAGAAACATGTGCTCATAGACACACATACACACACACACACACACACACACACACACACACACAAGACCTTTAGTGACACCGTATTAGAACTCAGAGAAGAGAGAACTATGCATGCCAAAGTTATTAGGGGAATCAAGCTTGATAAGTTTCAGGAACCCCAAAGAAAACAAATAATGAATTTAATCATCATTCTTTATCTCATGATTATCTTTTTTGTGTTGTTGTTGTGTTTGTCTCTATTTGGGTGGATAATCTACATGAAAAAGCTCCCCAAATGTACCCGTGATGTGTGTTGATAGACTCAACTTTAGAATTCTTTTTGAAGTGGGCCTAAAATTGGGCATTCTTTACATGTAGACACATGAAGTTTAGAGATAAACAGTTCCCATAGGAAATAGAATAACGCTCTGCTAATTAGGAAGAGTTCTTAGATGCAATTTCATTCTTAACATGAAAAGAGAAATTATTAAAGTTTTAAAAATATTGCCAGCTACTATGCCAATTTTTCATTTTTTTGTTTTCTTAAAAAAATTATTCAAACACCGTGATTTGCGAAGTTGTTTATCATAGAGTTGTTTTAGGCATTCAATGTTCCAACATTAATCTTACCACCAGAGTGACCTTCCTTCCACCAGCGTCTCCTGTTTTCCAGAAACCCCCAAGTCTACCCCTTAAGCAGACATGAACAAATTTACTTCATATCGCATGTTACAACGGAATAGCACATGGAATTATAAAAATATAGATCAATAAAAATCTATTTGTGATAATTATTACAACTCAATGGTGCTACTAAAGTCATTGTCTGAGGATTTACTGAGCTGGTTAGTATTAGTTGAGTCTTCTGAGTTATTATTTTCATTCATTGATCTTGGTGGGCTTCTATGCAACTTTCTCATCAGATTTGCTATACTCCTACTTGGCAGTCACTTCTATGAAATTTGGATGTGTCACATGCTGTGTATGTGGCTGCATGCTCCAGCAGCTGTGGAACTGAGACAGTTTGGTGGCTTGGTAGCTTGATGGGGTTTAGTTGTGAAACTGGACCATTTCTATGGTGCATGATGTTGAGTGAGGATGGGGGTTGCTGGACCTTGTGACAAGGGACGGGGATCTTCCCCCCCCCACCCCCGATTCTCAGAAGGTCTGAGAGTTCTCAGATCAGAGATTGATGTATCTAAGATGATTCAGCAGTTTGCATTCTCTCCTATCTCATCTTTGTCACTTCCTGAAAATGCGTATTCTTAGTGATCTTGTTTCAGTGTTTTTGTCATTGAAATATCAACACCGCATTCTCCTGAACAAGTGATTTTCTATGTTCTCTGTCATCAGCTATACATTTGAGAATGCTATCTTGGCTGATCCTTGGTCATGGGTCTAGTTGCTGATGGACAACCCATGACTGGACCCCACCTTTTACAGTTCTCTAATCTGCATGGTCAATTGTCAGATTATTGATCTCTGTTATTTTAGAGAAAATGAGGCCCATGAGTTCACTGTTTTTTGTTTTGTTTTGTTATACCTATAGATATCATGTTCACCTGAGCATCACGGTCACGGTCATGGTCCTCCCGTTGTTCATCGATTTGCTTGAGAGGGCCCAGTAACATCTCCATCGTGAGACTTGTTGCTACTGTGTTTGGCATATCGAATAAGTCACAGGTAGCTTGCCAGGCTTTGCCTTGCGGGCAAGATACTCTCAGTAGCTTGCCGGGCTCTCCGAGAGGGGTAGAGGAACCAAACTTTGGTCGGCCATGTTGGCTGCGTGCAAGGCAAATGCCCTACCTATAGATAGAATCATATCCAAGTATGGTATGAGTTTTCTCTCTGTCCTGTGCTTAACATATATATTCTGTTAATAACCTGAAATATGATGATTCAGGACATTAATTCCCTGATACTCATTTGTAAACGAGTGCTCCACTATGGATTGTGAACTGGCAGAGGTTGCTGACAGGTTTGCACCAGTCTATAGCAAAATAGGAACTAAGACCAGAAAAGTGATTTTTTTTTCACAAAGTGAAATTTATACAACTAAACTAACCTATTTGGTTTGGAGAGATAGCTCAAGGGTTGCAGCATGCTAGAGGCCTGGGTTCAATTCCAGGCACTGCATGTTCTCCTGAGCACTGCCAGGAGCCACTCCCACACAATAAGTCAGGAGTAGTCCCTGAGCACTTTGATGCCTGGTATAATATCAAAACAGAAAAACAACAACAATAGTATCCTTTCCTTCTGAGCTCATTTCCTTCCTAATTTTATAAATTAAAATAAAAAATTTTTACTGCAATGATATGATAGAGATTGCATATTTCTTCAGGGGAAATAGAAACTATCTGTGACCTTATATTACATGTCCCATTTCTTATCTCTATAGAGCTGAGGTATCTATAGAATTTTGCTGGCCTTGAAATCTAAGGTCCGAGGAACCAGGAAACTAATTATAGTCTATGTATTGGTTGTAGAGCCTTGCATTATGCCTCCTCTTGGATCTAGTGAATATTGACCTAAGTAGCCCTTTGATTTGGGTGTTACTGGGCTGAATGCATGTGTCTGGAAGAGTTGCTATAGATACCTCAGCTCTGCTACCAGGTCCATTGGTAGAAAGGCATCATCCTTCCCAATGTCTGCTGATATATTTTTAGAGGTTTGCTTTTTCTTTGTCTTTGCTCTTGTTTTCCTCTAAAATTGTACGTAAAACAAAAATCAAGCATAGGAGTTGCTTAGATGTCTGTTTCACTATGAGAAACAATTTGTTAGACTTTCCCCCTGATTTGGTGGTAGTGGTGGTGGGGAGGGGGTCAGTATTCTTTCATAAGATAGTAGCTTTCATAAGATAGTAGCTTTCATAAGATAGTAGTATCAAGTGGGCTAAGCTCAGATATTGTCTTAGCTTAGCCCACTTGATAAATAAACTAAAAGGTACATTCCTTTGTGTACGTTTGTTTCCGTCTGTTTCATTCATTCATTTACTGAGAACCAACTGAATGCTAATATCTAAAAAAAGAGCATTGAATATCTCTGTGAGGGATCTGCAGACGTGATGATTGAGCAAGGGCCATGGCTGAGGAGACAGGGGTATTTAAGGTGCATCGGAGAGACTCTTGGCTTCTGCCTAGGAAAGTCAGAGAAATGCAACAGACTTTCTAGAACTTTCCTGTCCTTCTTTCTATCATTTACTGAGGAGCTAAAATTCTCCAATCATCCAAACGAGGGGCTGCGGCAGAGTTTGGGGGTTAATAAATGTGGATAAAGCTCTTGAACTTACAACTGGAGCTGTTGCTGCGCTGTTTTTTTGTCCATCAAATTCAGGCTGCTGATATCCTCTGTGATGTTCTGTAAATGAGGCATAGAACGTCCCATGACCTTTTGCTTACCTTTTCCTGACCACCTTCAGAAACTCTTGTCAAACACAGCTTTAAGCACTGGAGTTACAAAGATAATTGAAATCCTATTCTTATGCAAACAGGGTACCAGAGACCCTCAAAGAGATAAATTCCAACACAATCTCCAAATGTCATCAGAGGACTGTCTGCCGCAACAAGTTTACTGGACGAGAGCAGGTAAATCCTTGTGGAAGTATTTTTGAAAAGCCCCCAAACTATAGACTACAGGATGGTGCTAGTAACTGGAAATGGATTTAGGGTGGAGATAGAGGCCTGGAGATCAGGATCCTGAAGAATGTCCCACTGGAATTCTAAGTACATTCGAAAAAAGATGTTCATGGAGTGGTGATTTTAGTATCCAGAGGGTGCTAATGAAATTAACTTAAATCGATGAAAGGAAATAGCAGCTCTAGTGCTTGGGATTATTTATCTTTTTTATTAGTGAATCACTGTGAGGTACTGGGATTATTTATGAGAATAAAAATCCTAAAAAATGTGATCAGAAGTAACCTGGGCAGCACTGTTACCTTGTCCCCTGGAAAGTCGGACTCTTTTCTGCCCAGAAAGTGTGATGCATCCACAGTCCTTCTCCCCGTATTTGTCTTCTCCACAATTACCTGAGCAGAAGAGTAGCACTGCACTGCCCTCCCATTGTTCATCAGTTTGCTCATGCAGGCCCAGTAACATCTCACAACAAATTGTGAGACTTGTTGTTACTGTTTTTGGCACATTGAATACGTCACGAGTAGCTTGCCAGGCTCTGCCATGCAGGCGAGATACTCTCGGTAGCTTGCCGGTAATGTTAAACAAATACTGTGATTGTGGCAAGGAATTCTCTCTGAGAGCTGTTTGTCGCCTGTTAATTTAAAGGTAATAGTCAAGTGCTGGTGGTAGCATTTCCCCCACACAAACACCTGGACTGTTGTAACAGGCACCGGGAATGATGGTGTTAGAGGTTTTTAGGCAAACAGGCTTCCTATTCCCACTTATTCGGGGCCTTCTGAACTCTGCTCCCAGATATGTACTCCCTCTGCATATTTCCCAACCCCTTTCAGTCCTCACACACCTGAAAACTTGCTGAAACATAAGCCTGCCTGTCTCCTAGATCTCCTCTGGTTTGGGTCAACCAGTGATCTTATCTCTTGCCAGTCTTTTCAGCCTCTCTTCACCTCATTAGGGGGTCTGAGGAAATGTCTGGCCAGAGCAGGCCGGAAGCCTTGTGTGGAGTCTGATTCTCCATCGCCTTTTCTATTTTGATCCAGGGAAATCTTTGAACTCTCAGAGCTTTATTTATTCTAGTCATCATCACACATAGTATTATATGTCTTGTGTACTCAGGTGTGTGGTGAAGAGCAGAATAAGGTAATTTGTGGAGCATTGTATTTGAAAAATACATTAAACATTAAACAAACTCTCACATAGAGTCTAGCCATACTTGTCTACAATCCCATCCTTTGGTGCTGATTTATACCGTACCTTCCCCTGCTCTCAACACAAGATGGTTAACATGCTTGAAGAACATGGGTGCCAAGGGTATATATACTCACAATATAGCAAGAGGAAGGGGCAGTATCTGGGGCAGGAAACTGAGTTCTTGGAATGTTCTCCATGTCCTTCAGGATTGAAAATGGAGAAATTAGGCCAGAGAGATAGGATAGCGGTTAAGGCAAGACAAGAGAAAAATGCTTGATCTACTGCTATTGCTCAGTTACCCTTACCTAGGTGATTAACTCTAGATTTTCTGGTCTATTCTAGCCAAAGAAGGCAGGGGTTCTGAATACAGGTAGAGAAGTTAACCTTTATCGCCTGAGGTCCTGTCCTGTTTGTTCCTCAGGTGCAGGTAAGCATATTTTGGAAATCCAGGAGCAAACCAGTGAAAGGAATGACTGATGCCTCCCGTTCCCGATGATGTCCTCTGGATTTTTGTCAGAACACAGTTAAATGTTCCTGTAATCCTTGTAGGCCCCTGACACCTTTGAAGTGAAGTCCAAACTTCTGAACTTGATGCAGGAAGCTCCTTTTGTTCTCTGATAGCCACTGTTGTTTACTTGGGCCTCCCAAGTCTCCATCAGCAGCCTGGGCTTCAACCAGCAGGGCCACCAACTGAAGTTAAAATAAACAACTTCTCATTTTCACAGCAACCCCAGGGGAAACATCTATCTCCTTGCACACCCTTACCCCAATTAAATAGGCATTGCCTCAGTGCAAGTCACAGCTCAAGGCACCAATATGTTGAGAAGCTTTCCCCGACTCATTTAAGTTGATTTAAATGTTCTTCCATTGTACTTCCATTACACTATGCCCCAAATATGCAAAGCCTGAGCAGCCCTCTACACTAATCATGAAGGCAAGATCTTATTTGTGTTTGTAACCCCCATACCTTGGATGGCAGGTAGGAGGCTTCCATGAATTGGGTGATGATTAATGCTGAAATGTGAAATATCCAAGTGGAGTATTTTTGAGGCTCAGTCTTCCATGGTTTTCCCCTATTGTCTCTTTCTTTGCCCCTTTCAACAGCAAAATGCTCCTAGCAGGCCCTCACTAAATATTTGTTCAAATAACAAAGAGTGACCCGGTGTTTTTGGTAACAATAGGTAATGTTGTGTCCTGTCTACTTGCACATCTGCCAGTGATGGGAATTCAATCCCTTCACTTTGGACTACCCTAAAGGACTACCCTGACTCTGATGTGGTTCCCCAGTCTGAGGGTTTGGGGAATGTGGCTCTATTTTCAGCCATGACATTAAATCATGTCCTGGCTTTGTGAAGCAACTGCTACCCTATCCATTAAATGAGGGCGGAAACCATTCCCTCCTCCTTTCTTAAAGATGTTATAAAGATTAATGAGGTAATGTCTGCAGAGCACCCTGGAAGAAAGGTATTATTCTAAATCCTCAGCATGGTGGTAACGCTGCTTTCATCTGTGTTACCAATTGGTCAGTGCTCATGCAAGCACCATGAGAAAGTTTGAGAGAGGCTGCAGCAGTTGGATTTGAGAGAGGAGCCCTCTTCTGAGCTTACTGGTTGCTGAGCCTGTATGGTGAGCATTCCCCGACTCCCATCTTGTGTCTACAAAAAAGGTTGCCATAACAGAACGCTTACCCACCAACAGAAGGGGGTGTGGAAAATTAATGAATTTGTTTTTGTAAAATGGATGGGTCCTTGGATGAGCAACTTTGTGAAGCCCTGAGATATTGTTTCAATTGTGGGTTCAGGTTTCTTTTCTTTTTTCTTTTCTTTTCTTTTCTTTTGAAAGGGTATTCACTGAACTTACCAATTGCTCAGGATTTTAAAAATATTACCCCTACCCTGGTCTTTTTTGTACAGCTGTATGCTTCTATTGACCTGCTTTGTTTCTTGCCATAGAGGTTACTGTTTGGAATTTCCTGATGTTACATGTAGTTTGTTTGTTTGCTTATAAACCAATAAAATTATCCTACAAATGGCAATTGCACAATCGTCTCTCCTTTTTTTCAAGGGAAGCATTATTTTTATAAGTCAAAGTTCTTTTGAAATGTGTTTACTTATCTAGACTGTAGACTCTGATGTTACAAAGATGAGGACAATAGGCCAGTTATCTGGCTCAGGCTGACAATGGGTCTTATCTTTCAGCTTGTAAAACAAGGAAAGGATTCATTTGCCTGAGTTGCCATATTAAAGGTATTCATTGATCAGAGGTAAATTTCACTTTTCCCCTCTAGCCTCAGACTTACATATTAATCAAGGAAGATTGCTATTTATAAATGTAAAATAATATCTTCAACCCTGAATTTACATCAATTGATTATTTAAACTAAACCCATTAGTTTATAGAAGAGAAAACTGAAATTCTGAAATAGCATGAAGTTAAGTGATTGCCCAAGGTTATTAGCTAAAAATACAAGTAGGTCCCAAATATCAAGTTTACTGTTATTGGCAATATTGATGGTAATAGGTTTTTGGAAGAAATATGTAAACATTGTTCTGTGTTATGTAGTAGGTGTCCTACAAACCTTTTTCCTCCATGAAATAATTATTTGTCCTTAGGAATGTTACAGATCATTTGAAAATTCTTACATTTGTACAAAATTCTTACATTTTTCAAGTTCAAGAATTGTATTGGTTAGCTTTTAACTTGCTGTTGAATTCTGGAATTCTGGAAAGCTTATATATATGTACATAATGTTATATATATATATGTATTTTTTTTCTTTGCTTTTTGGGTCACACCCGGTGATGCTCAGGGGATACTCCTGGTTCATGCACTCAGGAATTGCTCCTGGCGGTGCTCGGGGGACCATATGGGATGCTGGGAATCGAACCTGTGTTGGTCATGTTGGCTGCATGCAAGGCAAACGCCCTACCTGCTGTGCTATCGCTCCAGCCCCAAGCTTATATTTTTATGAACGAAATTGAGCCAGAAATTGTAAAGTATCATCTCTTAACTGCCTATTAATATATTTTAATTATTTCTTTACATTTTCACAGTATAAGCAGCTTTTATGAATTTAGCAACTAGCACAGTTGGCCCATTATAGATTTATTTAAGTACACTCTTTTTATTTAAATTTTATTATTTATTATTTGTTTTGGGGGTGCTAGGGGTTTGGGGTACACCTAGCAGTGCTCAAGACTTGCTTACTCTTTTTTCTGTGCTCAGAGTCAGACAGTGCTAAGGGAATCATAGTGATGCTAGGGATAGAACCAGGGTCAGTCACATGCTAGAAAAGTCACATTCCCCTTACCTCCTGTGATATATCTCTATCCCCTATTGCTATTATAGTTCAGGTAAAATGGTTAGAATAGCGTTGACATATATGGTTTTGATGTACCGTTACTTCACCATCAAAGTGCCTAAGATTCTCTACCATTGTCCTTGTGTTACTTCTAAGCCACTTCTTTCTTCTCCCATTCTCTGCTCGCCATCACTGTCACTGTCCTCCCATTGTTCATCGATTTGCTCAAGCGCTCGGGCCCAGCAACGTCTCCACTGTGACACTTGTTACTTTGTCTGGCATATCGAATACGTCACCGGGAGCTTGCCAGGCTTTGCTGTGCAGGCGAGATACTCTCCGTAGCTTGCCGGGCTCTCCAAGAAGGGTGGAGGAATCAAACCTGGGTCTGCCGGGTCAGCAGGTGCAAGGCAAATGCCCTACCCGCTGTGCTATCGCCATACCACTTAGTAATCCAAATTTTGCAATTCAAGGGAAAGGGCTTGTTATCACTTAATGCTGTTTATTCCTCTGTTTTGTTGTTCTATATATCACAGACCAGTGAGATCATGTTTTTTGTATAACAACAGATGAATGAATGAAGAGCTTGTGGCATAGATACACAGTAGAATACTATACAACTATAAGAAAAACAACTTTGCAAGTTACAGCAATTTGGGGAGAACTAGAGGGATTGATGTTAAAATAAGTAAGAGGGAGAAGGAAAAGAGAGGTAATAGTTAATCCATCAGGGTGTAAGTAAGTTAAAGGAAATAATCTGCATAAAACATTTAGTGCTGTGCTAGCCCTTGTGGAAGCACCATCACCTGCTGCTGCTATTAAGCTCCTGAAACATGGATGGTCCAAACCGAGGTGTGCTTGTCCATTAGTCAATTATACACCTGTCTCAAAAGAGTCAGTTGGAACCAAAGATAGCACAGCAGGTAGGGCGGTTGCCTTGCACGCAGCCAACCTGGCTAACCCGAGTTCGATTCCTCCGCCCTTCTCGGAGAGCCTGGTAGGCTACCGAGAGTATCTCACCTGCATATATATTCAATATGTCAAACACAGTAACAACAAGTTTCAAATTGGAGAAGTTACTGGGCCTGCTCGAGCAAATCCATGAACAACGGGAGGACGGTGGTTTTTTTTTTATTGATTACAAATTCAGAAGATAATGTCTTTAAATAGGCTGTTATGTAAGGTATTATATTAAGATTAAATTTACCTGTTGTGGGCTGGAGCAATAGCACAGCGGGTAGGGAATTTGCCTTGCATGCGGCTGACCCGGGTTCGATTCCCAGCATCCCATATGGTCCCTTGAGCACTGCCAGGGGTAATCCCTGAGCGCAGAGCCAGGAATAACCCCTCTGCATTGCCAGGTGTGACCCAAGAAGCAAAAAAAAAAAATTGCCTGTTGCTGTGGGATAAATAACTGCTCATTCTCCCGGTCTTATCCCCATCCATAAGCTGAAGCCCTAACTTTCAGTGTGATGATATTTGGAAACAGAGGTTATTAGGCTCAGATGCAGTTATGAGCCCTGATAGAATTAGTATCCTTATAAGAGGGAGAGACCTAAACTCCCTCTCTCTGACCTGGGCAGATACAGAAAGAAGTTTACCACCTGCAAACCCGGAGAGTGCTCTCACCAGGCACTGAGTCTCCTGGGCTTTTGTCCTAACATCTACTTTTCACAACTGGGAGAAGTTAAAAGCTGTAGAAGGGCTGATAGTACAGCGGGTAGGGCATTTGCCTTGCTCGCGGCAGACGGGGGTTCAATCTCTGGCATCCCATATGGCTCCTCAAACACCGCCAGGAGTAATTCCTGAGCCTAGATCCAGGAGTAAGCCCTGAGCATTGCTGAGAGAGAGAGAGAGAGAGAGAGAGAGAGAGAGAGAGAGAGAGAGAGAGAGAGAGAACCTGTAGAAGTCTTTTCAGCCTGCCAGTCTTTGGTAGTTTATTGTTGGACTGAAGTATGACCCTTCCCTTCCCCCCCCCCCCCCCCCCCCCGTCCTTCTCCTTCCCTCTCCTTCCCTTCCCTCCCTTTTCATTCACTCCCCTTCCCTTCCCTTCCCTTCCCTTCTCTTCCCTTCTCTTCCCTTCTCTTCCCTTCCCTTCCCTTCCCTTCCCTTCCCTTCCCTTCCCTTCCCTTCCCTTCCCTTCCCTTCCCTTCCCTTCCCTTCCCTTCCCTTCCCTTCCCTTCCCTTCCCTTCCCTTCCCCTCCCCTCCCTTCTCCTCTTTTCCCTTTCTCTCCCCTCCCCTTCCCTTCCCTTTCTATCCATTCCCTCCTCTCACCTCCTCTCCCCTCTCTTCTTCTTTCCTCCCTTCTTCCCCCATTCCTTCCCTTTTCCTTCTTCACCTTCCTTCTCCTTCTGCCTCTTTTCCTCCGCTTCCCTGCCCTTCTCTTTTCTTCCCTATTTATAGTTTGCACATTTCTATTGGACAGCATCAATCTAGTGTATAGCAAACTTGCAAAAATGTTCAGCTATGAAACTTCCCTTCCCAAGGCCAGGGAAAATCAGGTCAGGAGGACTAGTAAATGGTTGGAAATTACCACAAGGCTGTGGAAGTTGGAGGGTAGTTAAGATAGAGGAGAGTCCATCACAACAACATTAGTTGGAAATGAACACTGGGCAAAAACAAAAACTGAGTGATGAAAGTAGATAAAGGGATATACATGATAACTTTTCAGCATCTGTATTGCAAACTATAATGCCTAAAAGAAGAGAGAGAGAGAGAGAGAGAGAGAGAGAGAGAGAGAGAGAGAGAAAGAGAGAGAGAGAGAGAGAAGAGGAGAGGTGTCTGTCATAGAGGAAGGAAGGGGTGGGGGTGAGGGTGCTTTAGGGGTGGGAGGGAAACTGGGGGCACTGGTGCTGGGAAATTACACTGGTGGTGGAGGGATGGGTGTTAGAAAATTATATGGCTGAAACCCAACCATAAACAGTTTTGTAAAAACAAACAAAAATAAATAAAGATGCTGCAGCCCCATGGCCTGTGGCAGCTCTAAGATGGCCCGGGATCCTGAGTGTCTGAAGACAAAAAAAAATTAATTCAGATATTATTTTAGGGTACTTTTCATTTTCGTGTAAATGACAACTTTTGTTTTGCAACAAGCTATGCAGTTGTCACTGAACACATTTCAGTAAATGATCCTATATGGACATGAGTTCAGTTTAGTTCGGTAAGAATTATCTTCAGTTTCAGTCACAGGTAGGAGTGCTTCTGCTTTGATCAAATCAAGGTTTTTCTCCAACAGTGGACTGAGTAATGATTGCAAACTAATTACAGCATGCTTATTGCACTTTGCTTTGCAGTAACAGCTTTCTACCAGCTGTTTTCTTTAACAGTTGTTCATTTCAAGTAGGTACCAATGCTGCTAGAAGTGAGTAGATGGCAGAAAGCAATTTTAATTCTTTGATTCAAATTGAAACCTGTACTTTTTTTTTTACATTTTTACCCTTAAGGGTCTTCAAAAATCTGTATCACATAGCTCTAAGGCTAGTTTCATAGCACCCTTTTTGCTCTCTCATTCAGAAAAAATACCAAAAACAACCCAAAATTTTTGGAGTATATGCAAAATGATACTAAAATCTCAAGTTTAATTAAGCCTTAGCAAAAACAAAATCTTTTAACCATTACATTTGTTTCTTACTTTATTCTTTCATAGCCTGCAACTCTTTTGAAGTTTCAAGTAGAGATTCAACAGAGCAATTTAGAATAGTTGTTACTGTGGATTAAATAACTATTCCCATCTGGCTCATAGAAAATATAATCTATATTCCTTTCTTGATAATAAATACAGTAAGTAACAACTTATCATCCCTTAGACCATCACTTTTGTCTGCTCGAGTGGGTTTTTATTTATTGCCTCTCACTATGGAATTAATTAACTCTTTCCTTGCATTGAGTCATGTCCTATGCCCTTATTTTTACCGAAATAGTCATTATCATGGTTCTTCTGACCATAGCAGGGATGTGATGTGTGACTCTGTCTAGACATAAAGGCTGGGATTGACTGAACACTTACTCTGTAGAAGACACAAACACATGAAGCATGGTAACTGATTGTAAACACCAGCTCATGGAGATTGTTTCCGGGGAGCACTGATACCACAAATATAGTCTAGAAAACAATCTGCCAAATGTAAGTGACTAAACTGAGCTGCTAAGAGATTGTTTTGACTCCAAATATCATCATCTTCACTTCATAATCAGGGGTTCCAAAAGATGTGAGCACTTCTGGGAGCTGGGATGGATGATTTAGAGGGATGTGGGTGTAATGAATGAGAATACTTAGATAAAATGCATTCTCGGGACTGGAGAGATTGTACAGTGAGTAGGGCGTTTGCTTTACATACAGCCGACCCGGGTTCAACCTCCAGCATCTGATATGCCCCCCCAAGCATCACCAGGAGTAACTTCTGAGTGTAGAACTAGGAATAATCCTGAGCACTGCTGTTCGTCGACCAACAACCCCTCCCCGCCAAATTAATTAAAAAATGTGTTCTTGTTATTTATGAATTTTCTGCATTTAAATATGGTTTACAAGACATAGTACAGAAAAAGCACATCAGCACACGTACAAAAATATCTGCTAGAGTTTACAGGTGTTGAAATTTTTTCCGTCAAGTTTTACACCCTAAAATGTCACTTATTTTAACCACAACATTGGAAGTACTATTCAATCTTACACCATCAACATAAATTAGAACACATGAGATGTATGATGAAACTGGACGTGATTCAACATTCAGAACATTCTTTAACTGACAGAAGGGTCTTTCATTAAACATTATTTGCCCTAATCTTTTTTTTCTTTTGGGTCACACCCAGTGATGCTCAGGGGTTACTACTGGCTCTGCATTCAGGAATTATTCCTGGCAGTGCTTTGAGGGACAATATGGGATGCAGGGGATTGAACTTGGGTCAGTAGCATGTGAAGCAAACACCCTCCCCGCCGTCCTATTTTCCCAAATCTTTACTATAGGTCTTTTTTAAAAAATATTTTTATTAGTGAAACACCATGAGGTACAGTTGTAGACTTACAGACTTTTGTGCTTGGATTTCAGTTATACAGTGATTGAGTACACATCTCTCCACCAGTGTCCAGTCTCCACCACCAATGATCCCAGTACCCCACCCACCCCACCATCCCCCCCCATCCCATTCTGCCTCTGTGGCAGGGCATTCCCTTTTGTTCTCTCTCTCCTTTTGGGTGCTGTGGTTTTCAAAAGAGGCACCGAGTGGCAATCATGTTCGGTCTATAGTCTACTTTCAGCATGCATCTCCCATCCTGGGAGGATTCCCAACACCCTTTGCTTGGTGCTCCCTTCTCTATCTGAGCTTCCTTTTCCCCTAGCATGTGCAGCTGGCCTCCAAGCCATGAAGTAAACCTCCTGTTACTTTTCTTGGCTATTCTTGGAT
Source organism: Sorex fumeus (assembly GCF_029834395.1). Taxonomy (NCBI): domain Eukaryota; kingdom Metazoa; phylum Chordata; class Mammalia; order Eulipotyphla; family Soricidae; genus Sorex; species Sorex fumeus. Next base: position 57,364,937 of record NW_026606185.1, read on the forward strand.
GTTAGTCTCCTATTTTGCTACTTTATATTCCACAGATGAATGCAATCTTTCTATGTCTGTCCCTCTCTTGCTGACTCATTTCACTTAGCATGATACTTTCCATGTAGTACCACTTGTATGTAAATTTCATGACTTCATCTTTTCTAACAGCTGCATAGTACTCCATTGTGTAGATGTGCCAAAGTTTCTTTAACTAGTCATCTGTTCTCGGGCACTTGGGTCTTTTCCAGATTTTGGGGCTATTGTGAACAGTGCAGCAATGAACATAGAAGTGCAGATGACGTTTCCACTATATGTTTTTGCCTCTCCGGGATATATTCCCAGGAGTGGTATTTACTGGTCAGACTTCTTCATCAAGATCATGAATGATCGGTTTGAGGCTCTTCATGTTCCCAGAGCGAACAGATGCCATTGGGCTACACTAGCACGTGACAGGGACAAATGGAGACGTTACTGGGCGCCCGCTTGAGCAAATCGACGACTAATGGGAAGTTAAGTGATTAAGTAAGTGGTATTTACTATAGGTCTTGAGAGTGCCATATTCAGGAGTTATTTTCTCTTGGGGTTAAGAGGATTTTTCTCACCTCAATTCCTAAGTGAATAGAGGCATTTGGCACTTGGCTCTGGTTGCTCACATGACTTTCTGCTTGCGTTGCTCTTGATCTACTTCCTGGAACTTGAGTCTGATAAAATGTTGCTACAGCCAAACTAGTTCCAAGTAAGGAATAGAAGTCTGTGGTTTGGGCTATTGTCGTAAACTTCAGTTATTCCGTGTGACTAGCACAAAGTTGCTTTCTCTACCACAGCCTTCCTAGAAGACAGGTAGCTGAGGAGAGAAGTAATTAGAGTGAATTATAATGTAGAAAACTGAATTATAAGCACAGTCTCTAAATACCAAGAGAAAAAAATAGAATTTTCTGTCCTTATGATTCATAATTTCCTTTTCTCATCTTTCTTCATCTTCTTTTCTTTTTCTACTATGTTTCTCTTTTGAGAAAGAGGGAGAAGGAAAGAAAGAAAGAAAAATGAAAAGAAAACTTTGAAAACCCTTCAAGGTGCAAGCTTATACTGCTTTTCAGAAAACCCTTACTTCCAGCTCACTGGCTTGGTATCCCATCTTCCCACAGCAGGAAATCCATACTTAAAATAATTCATAGTAGCAGAACTCCACAAATTTGAGATCTGTTAGACGTAACAAGGATTTGACTGGAACAGCTGAAGATGGGATTTATATATTTGAGAAACTACAGCTTCTCAACCATCTTTCCATGAGCAGAAGGCAAAGATTTGTGCTCATCTTTCTTTCTGTGTCATTATAGACTTCTATGGGGGGGGGGGGGGGGGGGGGGAGGAATTCTTGAATGGTCCACACATGTACACATTTATACACAGGACAAAGAGGAAGTCTTTACAGTCTTTAGAACCCATATTCATGCTTTGGAAGGAAAGTAGCACTGTAGCACTGTCCTCCCGTTGTTAATTCAATTTTCTTGAGCAGGCACAAGTAGAGTATCCATTGTGAGACTTGTTGTTACTGTTTTTGGCATATCGAATATGCCAGGGGGAGCTTGCCAGGCTCTGCCGTGCGGGTGGGATACTCTCGGTAGCTTGCTGGGCTCTCTGAGAGCGACAGAGGACTCGAACCCGGGCCGGCTGCATGCAAGGCAAATGCCCTACCTGCTGTGCTATCACTCCAGCCTGGAAAGAAAGTATTCTTTAAAAATCGTGTGTTCTGCAAAACTCACCTCAGAGTATTTTGTAAAACCGTCAAAGCCTTCTCTTTCTCATCTTTCAGCTCTAGACCAGAGTCAACCCATCCACTTCAAATTTATAAATGTAACAGCCATGATTTTTCATAGCTAATTTGAGTGAGTTAAGATACTGAGTGTAGGGGCTGTAGCAATAGCACAGTGGGTAGGGCGTTTGCCTTGTACGCGATTGACCCGGTTTGATTCCCAGCATCCCATCTGGTCCCATGAGCACTGCCAGGAATAATTCCTGAGTGCAGAGCCAGGAGGAACCCCTGAGCATCGCCGGGTGTGACCCTAAAAGCAAAATCAAAAACAAAAAACAAAAAAAACCTGAGTGTACATATGGGTTAATCAAATAGTGCTTGTACTCAATAAACTTATAAACTAAAACTGAGAATTAATGTACATTGACACTGAGACTTAGTGTGATCAGTTGTATACTGTGCAGAGATTTTGAAAACTCTAAAAGAAACAAAACCTTTTCTTGGGGAAGGAGGAAATGATTTATGGATAAAAAGAGTATTGATGCTAGGCTTTAAAAACAGAAGAATTTACAAGGCAGGAAAAGTGGGAAGGACAATGCAAAATAAAGAAAACCACCTGGAAAGCCAGGTATGAGTCGGTGGTGATGGGGCAACTGAAACCTCATGGGAAGGAGGGCGGTCCCGGCTCGCCCTTCACGCCCTACAGAGGTCACAAGTTGCCCACCCACTAGCGGCTCTCTGGTACAGTCATGGCTCCAGAGCCACAGAAACCAATCTCATAATTATCTGGCTCTTGGCAGAAATACCTCCAAGCTTAATAAGTAAAATATCAGAAATCCAAAATCATGCGGCTGCTATTGTGGCCGCGCAACATTATATGGTTCTCATAACTAACTGTAGAAAACAAATTATTTCACAATGACTTTTCAGCAGTTCTTATTGTTGGGTATAAACTTTAAACAATAATGGTGCATCTTTTGTCAAAATAATGAATGTAATCAAAGTAGATAGAGTGTTAAGTAGAATTCATATGCCTCACAGGCATTGGAAGGGTGGGAGGGGGGTATATTGGAGTTCTTGGTGGTGAAAAATAAGTACTGGTGAAGAGAAATGTGTTTGATCATTGCATGACTGAGACTTAAACCTGAAAGCTTTGTAACTTTTCCGACAGTGATTCAATAAATTAATTAAAAAAAAAGAAAGAAAACCATCTTCTTTGAATATGTGTTCCACTCTTACCCATTTTAGTGCCTTTTAAGGTTTATTCACATCATGTAACTAATGAATGATGTAAATGTTGGAGACAGACAATATTTCTCTAACTTTTGAAGTACTTAACTAATTGTATAGAAAATAAGTATACCATAAAATAAAAGATAGTCTCATTTTTTAAAAGCCATTTCTTCAAAATTAACACAATTCAACTTCAAATCGAACCTTTTACCATACTGGTTGATAACAATGTAATATTCATTTAGAAAATTTTTGTTTAAGTCTTATGGTCATTAAATTAGCTATATATCCATCAACAGAGGATATTATATGTAGGATTATAAACTCAAAAACTTATTGATACAATTTTCTCTAACCAACAGAGTCTAGGAAAAGGATTTGTATTGGTAAATGTCCAAATAGCATTTGTTGCCTGTGAGAAAAACCCAACTCCCAGCTTATATAGGAAGCCTCATGCAGAGTTAAAAAAATTTAGATTGGTATCATGCTTAAAAACAAAAACAAAATAAAAAGGAATAGCGCATAAAGCTAACAAAATTATTTTCAATATATGCTTATCTATTTTCTTACAGAGCTACAGAGAGTAGTTTGAAAAATCAGAGGTCTTCATTTTCTTATTTTCTCAAGAAATTTGAGGAATCACTCTCCAGTGTTTTCATCCATGTTAGTAAAAGAGATAAGCTAGTGCCTACCTTCTTCTCCATGTGGAATATCTCCTGGGGTTTTATGGGCACAATGAGAATGGGAGGCAAGAGTTGAGTCATAGACCAGGAAATGAATGCTAGGGATGAACATTTGGGATACTGTCACTAAGTCAGCAGGCAGGGTGGCTTAAATGGAGAGACTCGTTTCCTCACAATTCCAGGAAAATGTGATAAATCTGAGATCAAGGTTTCAGCAGAGGTGGTTTTTCCTGAGCTTGCTTTTCTGAGCTTGTAGATGGCACACTTTTCACATGCTCCTCTTGGTCTGTGGTGTGTATCTGCGCCCTAACACCTCTTTTAGACAAAGTCACCATTCATCCTGGATTAGGACCCATTCTAGTGGAGCAGCTTCAATGAGATAGTTAATTAACTCTTTTATGGCAAGTCCAGGTATAGTCACATTCTTAAGTACCAGCATCAGGACATCAGTATTAACTTTACTTGGGGGCAGGGAGAGCACACCCAGTCCACAGCTAGGAACAAGTGCCCCCCACCCCGCATCATGCCTGCCATCATCGGCTTGCAGGATGAGGCAGAACATTGTTTGGAGCACTGGAAATGAAGACTCTAGAGAATCACGGGCAGACTGGGGGACCAGTGAAAGAGATCTAAAGCCAGCTTAATGATCAAATCAAAAGATAAAGGTTTCCAAACTTCTTTACAAGGTTCTAATCTGAAATACAAATTAAGGTTTCTCCAAACTTTCCTGCTGGGATAAAGAGATAAACAACTACTCACAACTGGCTGCAGGAGTGTTTCATTCTTTTTGTTTGTTTTTAGGCTATACCTGGAAGTGATCAAGGCTTACTTCTGGCTCTGCACTCTGGGATCACACCTTGTGGGGCTTGGGGAAACATATGGGGTACGAGGGATTAAACCTGAGTCCACAGCATGCAATGTATGTGTTCTATTTGCTGTATTATTGCTTTGGTCCCAGGAGTGAATATTTCTAAACTTAATAACATGCTTGGGGTAGGAGTAATAAGGTACACAAGTAGCTAAGGACTCGGTAGCCTAATGGATATAAAACTTCAAGACCATGGGTACTGAAGGAGAACATGAGAAAGTAAACATATTCTTGTTAAGGGAGGTTCTCAGATGGAGGGCTGACCAGGAAGTCAGAAAGGCAGAACCAGGGGATGGTTCCCAGGGTAGCAGCAGGGTAAGGAGAGAGATTTTATTTCTTTATTTAAAAGAACAAAATCGCCAATGATTTACAGCATTATTGCCTTTCAGGGGGCTGGAGCGATAGCACAGTGGGTAGGGTGTTCACCTTGCACGCAGCCAACATGTCCCATACGAGTTCGATTCCTCTGCTCCTTTCGGAGAGCCCAGCAAGCTACCGAGAGTATCTCGCCTGCATGGCAAAGCCTGGCAAGCTCCCCGTGACATATTCGATATGCCAAACACAGTAACAAGTCTCACAAAGTTACTGGGCCCGCACGAGGAAATCGATGAACAATGGGATGACAATGACAGTGAGAGCTGCATTTCAGGGGTTTCACACCTCCATATGTGCAGAGGGCTTACCATGCTGAAGTTCCAGTGATAGCCATCTTCAGGAAAGACCCTTCCCCCAGTAACTAATTCCCTCTTGTAGCCCCTTTTCACTGAGTTGTTTTTTATCCAGTTCATTTGCTTAAGTTACTCATGTTTAACCTATGAATGAAATCACCCAGTAATTGTCTTTCACGTCTTTATTATTTTTTTCTTTTTTAAAATTTGTATTACAGAGCCATGATGGACCAAGTTACTGATAGCTGCATTTTAGGCCTACAATAATTCAATACCAATTCCTTAACCAGTGTCAACTTCCCTCCACCAGTATTCCCAGATGCCCTCCACATTCCAAGCCCCACTCCACCCCTGCCTGTCAGCTTGACAGGCACATTACAAAGTTTTTAGGTCTTATGTTTTCAGGTCTTTTGAGTCTGTGTTTTGGGTACATGACTATACTCCTCACTCATATCACTGATATAACTGAAGCCCTGATGCCTGTTCACCCATTACTTCCTGTTTTCTTCCCTTGATTTCTTTTCTTCTCTCTCACTCACCTCTCTAAACACTGGGGTCAAGGATGATAAAAGAATTCCCCCTTTCAGCACCAAATAAAGGGTGTTTGGAGGATCCTCCCAGGAGGGGAGATGCATGTTGAAAGTAGACTATGGACTGAACATGTTTGACACTCAATGTCTCTTTTGCAGACCACAACACCCAAAAGGAGAGAGAGAACAAAAGGGATTGCCCTGCCATAGAGGCAGGGTGGGGGGGGGGGGAGAGATGGGGGGGATATTATCCATGGTGGTGGAAAATGGGCACTGGTGGAGGGATGGGTATTTGATCATTGTATGACCGAAACCCAAGCACAAAGATTTGTAAATCTACAACTCTACCCCTGATGCTTCACTAATTAAAAAAAAGAATTCCCCCTTTTACTAGAATACATTTATTTCCTCATCCAGTATTCTATATTCCATAGAAAAGTGAGAGATCCTGTGTTTGTCTTTCTTTTTCTGCCTTACTTCGCTTAATATGGTATCTTCTAGTTCCAACCATGTTGTAGCAAATCTCATGATTTTCTTGCTACTTTCAGCTAGCATTCCAGTGTATGTGTGTGTGTGTGTGTGTGTGTGTGTGTGTATGTGTGTGTGTGTCTATCACATCCTCATAATACATCTGTCATTGGACATCTATGTTGATTCCATAGCTTCACTATCGTTAGCAGAACCCCTTCAAATTCTATGCACTTTGTCCCAAAGGACATGATTTCATCTTTTTTTAGTGGCAGAGAGATATTCCATTAAGTATATATATGTAACTTCTTTATCAATCAAAAGATAATTTGGTTGAGTTCATTTTTGACTTACTCTGAATCATGCTGCTGTGAACATAAATGTGTGTGTGTGTGTGTGTGTGTGTGTGTGTGTGTGTGTGTGTGTTCAGATTAGTGCTTTCATACTTTGAAATTCCTCTCTTCTGGAGGGCAGACCAGGCAGTTGGAGAGGCAGAGCCAGGGGAGAGCCTGAGGCAGCGGCATGCTGCTGGGTCTGATGGAATTTTATTTTCTCTTTTCTAAGGATCTCTGTACCATTTTTCATGGTGACACTCAATTTACATTCCCACCAACAATGTGCAAGGGTTCTTTCACATCCTTGCCAAACTTTCTAATCCTTTTGATTTGGGCCATTCTCCCCTGTGTGAGTGAAGTGATGTCGTCTAAGGATTTGATTTACACTGATTCACATTTTCCTGATAATAAGTGATACTGCGCACTTTTACCTCCTTATACTTGTGGGGCATAAGTTTTCTTTGTAGACGTGTCACTTGTGAATTAAAAAAAAATTTGGTTGTTTACTATCATGAAGAAAAATTTTGGTTTTGTTTTGGGACCATGCCCAGTGATGCTCAAGGTTTACTATTGGCTCTGCACTCAAGGATCACTCTTGGAGGGCTTGGGGAACCATATGTGGTGCTTGGAATGGAACTATACAACCATGTGTTACCAACCATGTGTAAGTCAAGCACCTTACCCACTGCATTATCTCTCCAGCCCTGAGGAGAGCTTTGTAAGGCTACATGTGGCTGGTGTTATGGGTGCCCATCAACTTATGTAATTTGCCAAGCTTATTGAAGGAGGAGACATTCCTCCACCTGACTCTGACACTCATACCCTGACTTGGGTGGTCATACAGTAACATTTTTTAATAACATTTTTTCAATTACTTAGTTGTTTTTTTTTCTAAGGCCAAGTGTTTTTGCTTAAAGAAAGCAGAAAGAGAAGTCTTACTGAAGTGTTGAATTGGTGAAGTTTATCAGGCACTATAGTGATCATATTATAGAACTGGAAAGATTTGCCTTTAAAGCACTAGTCTTCAAATCTGAACATTTATCAGAATCATCTGGAGGAAAACTCAAGCACTAGTTACTGGGTTCCAGCACCAGAGATATTTTGTTTGTTTTCAGTTTTGGGGTGATGCTCATACCCAGCAATGCTCTGGTTATTTTATGACTCAGTGCTCAAGAATTCTTCTTGAGGGTGCTCAGTGACAATATGGGATTCTGGGGATTGACATGGGTTCTATCTGGGTTGGCTTCGTGAAAGGCAAGGGTACTATCTCTCCACCACCCCTCCTTTCCCACTCCTGAGCTTTTTAAGTTTGCTTACTCAGTAGGTCTGGATCAAAGCCCCAAATTTGCTTCTTTGGGGTGGATGGAGGGTACATTGGTGGTCCTCAGGTGATACTCCCATCTTGGTGCTTAGAGATTACTCTTGTTGGCTTTTGGGGGTCCATAATTTACTGGGGATCAAACCCAGGCTTCCTCCATGAAAAGTCTGTGCTCCAGTCCATTGAACTATTCTCTCCAGTTCCTAGAATTTACATTTCTAATATGTTCCCAGGTAATGCTAATGCTTTGTCCCACAGAACACCACAGAACACTTTAAGAACCACTAAAAGCATGTTCATTTCAACTGAGATTCAAATCAGAACCACGTGGGAACTTTGAAAAAATTCCCCATGCCCATTCGTATTCTGGTCCAATTAAAGCTAAAAAACCAGTGGCTGGGACCTGTTGTCAAAATCTTTTAAAATCTCAGATGGATAGCCATGTTTGAGAAAAAGTTGTTTAAATGCTTTCTGAGTTCATTTGTTGACTTTTGTGCAAATGATTTCCTTGTCTGCTATGGGAACAAATGATATTGGGCTGCATGTCCATTTGCAGGACCTGGGTACAAGTTTAGTCCAGGAAATTGACACTAATGGAATGACTAACTCTGCTCCTTTTTAAGGGTAAACGATGTCATAGAGAAAGAGGATTTGCATATTAATTTAAACCACAAACAGCAATATTGGAAAGAAGTATAGAAGGTAAAACACTTGCTTTGCATATAGTTGACTCTAGTTGGATCCCCAGCACTGCATATGTCCACCTAAGCCCAGCCACTGGTCACTCCTGAGCACAGAGCCAGGAATAGTACCTGAGCACTACAGGGTAAGATCCAAATCTTCATACCCTAAAAAAGAAAAACACCCACAAACAACAGCATTCTTTAATGCCACATACTACACATGATATTTTGGAGCTGGGAATTGCATACATGTTCAATTTGTATGTGTGGAAAAGTGATGCTATACTGGGGCCGGAGGGATGGTGACTTATGAAAAAGTAGTAAGTTAGAGGGCAACACAAAGATTCTACCAAAGACTGAACTTTGGCTAGTAGCATGTATTACATTAAAAAAAAATGCTACAAAATCTTGGTGTCCTATGTTTCCATGTGTTGACTATGAGATAGAAGCAGTGTCCAACCACCAGGCAGGAAGACTGAACTAAGCACTGGCAACAGGAAGAGGATTTTTAAAGCTGAAGCGAGGAAAAATTGTTGTGGGAACATTTGATGACCAACCAGACAGGTACCACTAATACCTGGCTCCTCCCACACCCACGTCAGACCAGCGGTGGGCGTGGTTTTTGGAGCCAAATCTCCAATTCCATATTCCATGAGACTCACAGCTTCATCTTGGATTCTTATATGGAACTCTCACCTGGATACCCCAAACACATTAGATTAATAGCCCATTAGCCCCTACTCCAATCATTTGCCCCAAATTCACAAAAAAATGTGTTGAGAGCAACAAACAACACAACCCTAAGTAACAGTAAGTTCAGGCCAAAGAACACATCACCTGAATCGGCTCAACACAATTACACAGGAACACAAAAAAGACTGGAAATACCCTTGAAGGGGAAAGAAGAGACCACCAAACACTGAACTCCCCCAGAATCCTCTCTGTCAGTGAGACACCATGGAGAAAGAGTGCAGAACCCAACTATTAGGAGTGGATAGAGGTTGGAGCACTGAAACCTCAACAAGGAATACCCACAAACATAATCTCTCTGATAAAGAATTCAGAGATGAAATTGTGAGACTGTTTAATGAACTCAAGGAAACAGTGGAAGGGACATCCGATAAAATATAGGAGGAAATGAGAGCAAGAATAAGAAAACTTTGAACAGAGATGTCATTGATAAAAAGTTTGGTAGATGAAACGAAAAACTTGATGGGTACCTTCAAAAGTAGAGTAACAACAGCTGAGGACAGAATAAGTGAGCTTGAAGATGAGGTGCAGAAAATCTTTAGGAAACATCACAATATGGGGAAAAAAGACCTTAAAATAACTCAAGGGCAGGCCAGAGAACTATGGAATGAAATCAAGAGGAACAACACAAGAATCAGTGAGTCCCTTAGGGACAGGAAGGCAACCCTAACACGGCAGGAATAGTTAATGAGATCATTGCTGAAAAGTTCCTGGATCCAGAGAATGCAGGCATCCAGATCCAAGAAGCCTGAAGGGTACCAGCCTTAAAAGAGACCCTAAAAAGACTCCAACTCATATCCTAATCAAAATGACAAATACCACAGAGAGAGATACAATACTAGAAGCAGCAAGACTAAAGAAGAAAATTAGATTTACAGTGTTCTTTAGATTTACAAACCTATCAAACCAAACTCTGTGGGCCCAAGGTCAGTAGTGGGATATAGTAAAAAACAAACAAAAAAACAAACAAAAACAATCAAAAACTTAATGAAATGAAGGCTTTGCCAAGAATACTTTACCCAACTAGACTCATTCAGATTTGAAGGAATGATACACAACTTCGTGGATGAACAATAGCTCAGGATCTTCACAGACTCAAAACCAACCATCATTCACTACACATCGTGACAATCAGAAGTTGGGGGTAAAAGACCTACAGCCATTTACCACTACTGACAGGTCACAGAATATGTTACCCCAGAACATTGCCATCAATTTCTGCTGAGAGAAAGTTATTTGCTGGCTGGCACTCTACAATTGCTGTGCAACAAACCAAGAAATAAGTTATTATTTAGAGGGGCAGAGAACAGAAAATAGCACAAAAGAAAATGACTTTAATATCTTCTGTGTTAAAAAGTTAGCAAAAAATCTTGAGTCCCTTGAGAAGGCAAAGGCTTGCAAATACTGGCTTCGGATGGTGTTTCAATTTAATTTGCCTCTACAGGTAGCAAAAACTCCAGGAGAAAAGTCTTCATGTGAATTCAGAGTGAGATTTTAATAGAATGTAGCAACAGAATCTTTCTTTTTTTTTAAATCCATGGTTGCATTCATTGTTGATTCTTGACTGAGCTTCCCCTTCCTCCTGTCCTTAGTTCCTTCCAAGAGAACCAACTCCTTTGGAATCTCTACTTTCTTTCTCTTACTTACGTTAAGTAAGGCTGACTGTTCCATCTTATTGGTCTCATTTCTTTTGTTAGTGATTTATATTGACTTTTTTTTCTTTTTGGGGGCCACACCCAGCAATGCTTTGGGGTTGCTCCTGGTTCTGCACTCAGGAATTACCCCTGGCGGTGCTTGGGGGACCACATGAGATGTCGGAGATCGAACACGAATTGGCCGTGTGCAAGACAAATGCCATATCCCTTGTACTATCTCTCTGGCAATTATATTATATTACATTGTATATTATACAATATTATGCACTGTATATTATAATACAAATAAATTATATTGACATTTAACCAATTCTGAGCCATTTTGAATTAACTTCTCCCTATGTATAATTTTTTTCAACTCTGTTTTTCTTTATCAAATTATTTTGGTTATTTTAGGTTCTACGCAGTTCCATTTTGCCCCAGGCTAATTTTGTAAATTAAAGAAAAAACAAATTTCTGAGGTGGAAAGAGAGTATAGCAGGTAAGATGCTTGCCTTGTACACAGCAAACTGGTTTGATTTCCAGTACTCAGCATGGGCCCTGAAGCCCACCAGGAATGATCCCTGAGTGAAGAGTCAAAGAATGAAAGTAAGGCCTGAGCTGCTGGGTTTGACACCAAAAACAAACGAACAAGACCTTGTGGACTATGCATTGGTAATTTATTAATTCATTCATTAGCCTATAACTCAATGTGGAGGCAACTGGTATCTTCCCAATATTAAATCTTCTAAAATATGGGCATTTTTATATTTCCATTTGTACAAACCTTTTAAAATTTTTATCATCAATATTTTTAGTATATAGATTTACTTATCTTTTCATAAAATCTATTTCTAAGTATTTATAGTTTGTTACCATTGCAACAATATTTTTCCAATTGTTTTTGCTTAGATACAGTTTGATTTTATAGTTTTATTTTTTTAAATTTTAATTTTTAATTTTAAATCAACTTTATAACATGAAATATGAAAACATTTTTAAAGATTGAAAGTTTTTAAAGGTCTTAGACCACAGTAAGCACTTAAGTATTCAGGTCTAATTAATACCTTGCTATATTTTCTATCATGTTTGTATCATCTATTTTTAATCTTATTATGCTATACTATATTTTATGTATTTCTAAGTAAGCTTCAGACAGCTATATGCTTCACTCCAGACACTCAGAACGTGTGAATTCAATTACTATTTATAATTTATTTGTTCTAAGTAAAATATATCTGGTAAATTGTCTAAATCGTAAGGGTTCTCTTTGATATATCTTGACACATGTGGTAGGCATGTGTTGTCTTAGACACCTTTCAAGTTGAAACCTGCTCCCATATTCCCAGAGATAACCAATGTTCTGATGTTTTAAAATGATGAGTTGGTTTAGCCTATTTCACAATTCTATACAAATATAGTCAAGTATTATGTACTCTTTCAGGGAAGATTTCTTTGAATCAGTGAGCATTTTTAGTTTCATCTATATTGTTGTCTGCATGTACATATTTCTAATTTATGGTTATAGTATTATTATATAAATATGCCACAGTTTGCTTTTTCATCTCCTATTGATGGACATAATGCTATTTGCAATTTTTAGTGTTATGAATAAATTGCCTTTTGTGGACTATATGAACGTATCACATAGAAGTATAGGAGTAGAACTGCTTAGGTAGATGTGTGTCTGTTTATAAGAAAGAGCCAGACCCATTTTTCAAAGTGGCTTTGGCATTCTGTACTCCCCAAAACAATGTGTGGAATTTGAAATTGTACTATATGCTTGCCTACATTTGGTGTTGTCAATCTAAATTTCACTGTTTCACTGATTGTATACTGTATTTAACTGTGCTTTTAATTTACATTTCCTAAGTGACTAATGCTTCTGACAATCATTTTCATATGATTTTCTCATGAAATGCCCATTTTTGCTATTTAAAAAAAATCTAGTCTTTTATTGTTGTTGATGTTACTGTACAGTTGTATGAATTGTACTTATAGTTCCCAGTGCTTAGTAAAAGATGTAATTTGCAAATATTTTCTCCCAATTTTTGTTTGGCTATTATTCCTGTAATGGTGTCTTTTGATAAGGAGGATTTGAGTTTTAAAAATAAAGTTTATTTTATCTAATTTTCTTTTTACATTTATTGGCTTGGAAATTTGATAAGGAAAAAACATTATTACCACATCACCAAAATTTTCTTTTATGCTTTCTTCTAAAAGTTTAGAACTTGGCATTTTAAACATTTTGGTCTATGGGATCTAATTATTTTATATGATTTAAGATAAGGGATTGAGTTTCCTTGCTTTTATCCATATAGAGATTCAATTTCTCTCACAGTATTTGTTGAAAAGTCTTCTATATCTCTATTAAATTTCTTAGATGCTTTTGTCAACAGTCATTCGATGCTGGTGGGTGTCTTCAGGACTCCATATTACATTAGACTAACCTCTTGTTTTATATATCTGAATGATACTCTCAATTACTATAAAGTTAGAATCTTAAATTTAAGTAGTATAAATCCTTCAGCTATTTAAAAGTAATATTTTAGATGTCTAGGTCCCTAGTATTTCTGTATGGATTAGAATCATATTTCCAATTCCTATGAAAAAAAAGATTGACGAGGCTATGACAGATTACTTTGACTATGTGGATCTATATGGGTAAAGACATTTTATCACTGAGCATTCGAAGCCTTACCTTCTTAATCAGAATCCTATAGGGCAAAAAACGCCAGTTATACAAACCCGGAATGTATAACTGAATATGGGGAACAAGAAAAATTTGTTTTACAATGTATTAATTGTAAGGTTTAATGCAATCGGTTTTAGATGCGAGAGTTGAAGACTTAGTTATGTAAATGAGAATTGGCAGTACTGTATTAAATAATTTGAATTTCCTTATATGCATAGGTTAAAATCATATAGCAATTAATCACTACAAATAGATTTTTGTTGATTCACCTGATAATTCCATTTGCCATTTCTTTAAGTTTGTTAGAGCAATAACTATGAAATAAATTTGTTATGTACCTGCTAAGGGGGTAGTTGGGGGATAGCAGGACCCTGGGGACACTGGTGGTGGGGTGGTATTGCAACATTGTATGCCTGAAACAATTTTATTATGAACAATTTTGTAAGTCATGGTGTCTTAATTAAAAATATATATTAAAAATCTCAAATAATAAGAAATAAACTTTTGTACTACTTAATTAGGTTATACTTTTATCAGAGAATACATTATTTGTGTACCTATTATACATATCTGGAGATATGTTAAAATTTCTCATGTGAAAAGGGAACATGAGGGGCTGGATCAATAGCACAGTGGGTAGGGTATTTGCCTTACATGCGGCCAACATGAGTTCGATTCCCAGCAACCCATATGGTCCCCTGAGCACCGCCAGGAGTGATTCCTGAGTGCAAAGCCAGGAGTAACCCCTGAACATCGCCGGGTGTGACCCAGAAAGCAAAAAAAAAAAAAAGAACATGAGTGAAAAAGTTTAAGAAGTCCTATTTCTAACTCATGAGTAGCATGTATAACCTGCTTTTGTTTGAAATATACCTCATCAACATCAACATTCCCATTTTTCAGCAAAGACCTATGCATCTCTTTTTGAATTCGTTTCTGCTTCATGGTTTTTGATGCCTTTATACACAATATTGTTGGGATAATTTTGCATTTAGAAGATGGTAACTAGCACATAAAATTTAATTGATTTTCTGCATTGGTCTTGTACCCATTTACTAGTCCCAGTAATTATTTTTCTAGATTCTTTAGGATTTTTCTGCACGGACATTATGTCATCAGCGAATAAAGACAATTTGCTTTTATTGATTCATCTTGTACCTTTTATTTCTTTCACCTTATTGTAGTGATCAAGTTGCCAGTACAGTGTTGATTAGAAGTGATGAGAGTGGTCATGTTTGCCTTTTCATAGTGGGTATAACTCTTCAGTCACTCACCATGAACTATCATATAGTGTGGTTTGTGTTTGTTATAGATCCTTCTGTCAGGTTGAGTAAATCCCTTAAATTCCTAGTCTGAAGCGTTTTTATCATGAAAAGAACACTATTTTTTCCCCTAATACAAGTATTGAGATAATCATAATTCTCCATAAATCTGTTAATATGTGCATAGACTATTTTTTTGTTCTTTTTTGGGGGATGGGGATTTGGGCCACACCTGGTGCTGCTCAGGGCTTTGTGCTCAAGAATCACTTCTGATAGGGTGACCATATGGGGGTTCTGGGGATTGAACCCTGGCTAACTTAATGCCAGGCAAGTGCCCTACTTGCTGTTCTACTCCCTGTTTGTTTTCTGTTTTGGGGCACAACCAGTAGTAATCAGGGAATAATTCCTGCTAGGTGCTTGGGGGTTATTCCTAGTGTTCCAGTGGTCAGGGGACTGTGAACTTCTGGGGGTCCAAACTGGGCCTCTCACATGCAAAGCATGTGCACGGATCACTGAATTATCTCTTTGGCTCTTGAATAGTTATTATTATTATTATTATTATTATTATTATTGTAAACCACTATTTTGTTTTCTGGAATAAACCTCATCTTATAACATACCTTTTTTTATTGCTCATTCTACTTGTTAGTGCTGATGGGAACTTTTAATATTTATTCATGAGTAAAGATGACTTCAATATCTCATTAGTTTTTTAACTACTTTAGCTTTGTTATATTTTATTTTGCATTTTGATGCTCAGAAAATCAGCTGAAATATAAATTATCTTCCTTTATTTTCTATAACAGTTTATATAGCATTAGCATGATTTTTCTTCAGTAAATGATGACTTTAAGTTTTAGACCTGAAAGGAATCAGTAATAATCAATCTTAAATTTTTCCTGTAATGAATGGAAAAAAAAAACAAGTCCAGAGAGATCAGGTGATTTACTCAAGATTGCACAGGTTGTTAGTGATTTAAAGCACCTGTTCATGAAGGCATTAAGAGAACAAAACTGTACTCTGGTAATGAGTAGAAGCTGCCTTATCTTTGCACTATACGTGAAAAATAAAAGGATTCCAATGGTAAGCACTTTCAGAGTATAAAGACTGCAAAAGGAATGCTTAGCCTGGCTAAACTGCTTTCAAGTTTGAAAAAATCCCTTTAGTCACACTGTTTTACATAAAGCATCAAATGTGCTAATTAGAAAGGATTCAGATCTAATAAAAAGGTCCCTGCTTAACAAAATGAAAGGAATAAAATGAAGTTACTAAAATAATTCTGTTTTTGTCTACCATGTTCTTCCTAAGGAGTAAATACTATTATTTTTTATATCACAGGGGTGTGATATACAATTTATTTTCTAAACTAATACATGTGTGCCATATACACTTAATATATTCTTCAAATTTTCTTCAAAGACATTTTCATGTGGAAAGAAGAGAGAACTAATAAAATATACACGTGTAATACAAAAAATGAGACCATTACAAGGGTGTGTTTAATTGTTTTTGCAGAGACATACATTCTTGAGATCTTTATAGCAAGCAGGAAGAATAATTTAGTGTAGCAATAATCCTCATCTAGGGTGTGATTTTGGTCCTCCATGGTACATTCATCAATGTCTATAAATGTGTTTTTGGTTGGATGGGGGGATGGAGTTATGACTGGCATTAAAGTGAGTAGAGAACAGAGATGTAGCTAAACATTCTAAAACGGCCAGGAGAAAGTTTTGTCCTGTCCTAGATTTCAATAGTGTTGCAACTGAGAAAACTAAATCTAGTGGAAAGATCATATAGTATTCTAAGAGCTGCGTGACTCTTGAACTCTTTGAGAGCTTTCTGAATTTGGAAAAAATCACTTAGAGTTTTATGTCTTGGTTCTCTCATCCATAAAATGGAGCTAACAATATCCTTAAATAGCTTAAAAGGTAGAAAAAGAGATTGTGAGACTAAATGGAGATAACAGATGTATGAAAGTATTTTGGAAGTAAATCCTGTTAGAGTAAGGATTAATTACCAGCATTATTTATTTCTTTTTTAATTTGAGCAGACCGACAAGGTTTAAATGCTGTACAAAGATTTTGAGGACTGCAAGAACTGGATTTTTTTCGACTGTATCTCCTCTTGTATTATTAGATACACAAAAGAAAAAATTTCAGCAGTTTATTAAAATGATAATTAAAAATTCAAAGAATTCAATCATAACTGCTTTATTCCTTTCACTGTCAATTTGGAGTATATTAAAATTACAGAAAGAGATTTTATTTCCTGT
This sequence comes from Sorex fumeus, assembly GCF_029834395.1. NCBI lineage: Eukaryota > Metazoa > Chordata > Mammalia > Eulipotyphla > Soricidae > Sorex > Sorex fumeus. Next base: position 57,382,068 of record NW_026606185.1, read on the forward strand.
TTGGAAATATAGATCTCAGATTTTTGCCATCCTTATTGCCTAAATTATAAGTACTCTTGAAACTTAAAATATTTATTATTTTTGTACAGTGAATCTAGTCGAAGTAGATAGAGTGTTAACTAGAACTCATCTGCCTCACAGGAAATTGGGAGGGGTAGGAGGTGGGGTTCTATTGGGGTTCGTGGTAAAAAATAAGTATTGGTAAAGGGAAATGTGTTTGATATTTACATGACTGAGACCTAAACCTGAAAGCTCTGTAACTTTTCCCACAGTGATTCAATAAATAAATTATTTAAAAAAATCTATTATTTTTGTAGAAAGTTGCTAGATTTTTTTTTTGCTTTTTTTGGGGGGGGTCACACCTGGCGATGCACAGGAGTTACTCCTGGTTCATGCACTCAGGAATTACTCCTGGCGGTGCTCGGGGGACCATATGGGATGCTGGGATTCGAACCTAGGTTGGCTGCGTGCAAGGCAAATGCCCTACCCGCTGTGCTATTGCTCCAGCCCCAGAAAGTTGCTAGATTTTTTTTAAAAGGACCTTTATGATTAAGCTAGTTAGAAAATATAGAATATTAGCTTGTTATGCTTTATGCATTCACTAATTCCACCCCCCCAGTACATTTTTTATTTTTCCTTTTTGAAATATTAGGGTAATTTGCTTTAGTTAGTTTAATCAGTGGCTGAATAAAGAGCAGTACTTCTTCATTAAAAAAAAGTATCGGGGTAGGTACATACTCTCTGCATCTCACAAGCTGAAATTTGTGCTTTATCTCTCTCACTCTCTGACTTTCTTTACATTTCACTAAATAAAACTATTTTATCTCATTAATAAATGAAATATATGGAGATAATATTTTGTTATCAGATTAAACCTAATAACCTGAATAGACCATATGGGATAGTACCTGACATAGAGTTGGCACTCAAAGTATTTCTGTTGATTTTGTAATCAGACCCTTCTTTATCATAATCTATAATAATTTGATTTCTGTCACTATCTTTTCCTTTGCAGGGAAATTTTTACTTATTCTTCAGGCTCAACTGGTGGGAGCTCTTCCATGATGCTCCTCCCATAAGGTCAAACTAGGTTCTTGCTATGTGTTATCACAGTGCTTATATTTCCTAGCACATAATTGCTCTTGTAACTGATTATTTGTTCAATGGCCATTTTTCTCTTTCTGACCATATGCTAAGTTGGGGAAAGAGGGAGGATAGACAGACTCAAATATAATTTTGTCGTATGCACAATCTTTTAGTAATGTCTGGTAGAAAATGAGAGGTTCAATAAATATTGAATTGGATGAAACAATGCAGGATACTGCTGTAATCTTAGAAAAGTAATCATTGAAATATGACTTCCTCCAATAAGATATTAACTAGAGTTCAATTTTGAACCTGCAACAATAGTAGGATGTAAGTTGATACTGGGATTAAGTTGAAAGTTGGTTTAGGCACCAGAAGAAAGGGAAGAAAAGGAAAGAGAGGGAGGAAGCAGGATAAGAATCATTGTTCGCTTTTCTCAGACTCCAACTTGCCCACTGGATTTCTGATCAGCAGAGTACATAGCCGAGGATGGTCCTGTGGTGGAAGCTGTACCCCCTGCTTGGGGACCTTAGGAATCCATTTTCTATCATTTTGTGGACATCTCTAACTTTTTATACCATCACAAATAGATTTGGAGTTATCTCAGATGATTTCTTGGAATGAAGTAAAGAATATGGGATTGTACTGACATACTATTAGAAAGGAAAGTCACCTAGGTGATTTTGGATAGGAATTAGTACTTTCTCCAATCCACCAGAGATAATGGTCAAATGTCCTTTTCTTTTTCCAACTTCATACTCATTAGTTGGGAATCTTCGTCCTAGTTTTTATAAACCTAAGAAAAGAAACTGCATGATAAATTTGGATATCATGGTTGCCTGAATCTACAAAACACAGAGTGAAAGTCCTAGCCTCCTGTCCCATCCTTCCTTCCTGTTCTCACGGAACGAGTGAATGTGCATGTAGACATTTTCTAAGCGTTTTGAAGCATTTCTCAGCAATACTAAATTTTTTTCCTGTTTTGGTGAATTCTTTTCCTGAAAAGTAGGTGGTAGACCAAATAAGACTGGGAACCTTAGGGCTCGCATGCCTGTGATGCCCTCATACTTGGCACTTGCGCTCATGGGGCATCTGGTTGCAGTGTTCACACACTTGGCCGCAGTGATGCTGGGGCCAGAAGAGGGCTGATGTCACACACTTTCAGTTGCAATGCTCACACATGACCTCATTTGTTGTCACACACCTTTACTTGTGGTGTCTGCGCACATTCTGGATGTAGTGCTCGCCTAGGACTGCTGTGATACTCACGTACAGGCAAACTGGGGGTCCCACACCTGGGCATAGTGCTTGCATACCTTTAGTTGTGGCATTCACTGGGGCAGCACAGTGAGGTGGAGCCTACCCACACACCTAACTGCAGCGGCCTGGAAATTGCACACAGTTTTACTGCAGCCCTGGGCTTGCAGAACTGCCAGGACCTGGTTCAGTATGTGTGCACATCCTCGGGACTGAACTCAGATCCTCAGCGGCCAAGCTGTCACTTCTGCAACTGAGTCATCTCTAGGGCCTGCCTGCCTTTTCCTTTAATGATGATAGTGGTTTTCAAATTTTTATTTTATTTTATTTTATTTTTTGGAAACTTTATTTTTTTCATTTATTTTTAAAAATTGAACCATAGTGATATACACATTTATAAAGTTGTTCATGATAGAATCTCAGTCATACAATGTTACAACACCTGTCCCTTCACCTTTCCCATCACCAACGGTCCCAACCTCCCTTCCAAGTCCCCTCATCCCCCATCCCATTGCCTGCAGGCACTATGGCAGGTACTTTTCTTCCCTCTCTCTCTTTCTATCTCCCTCTTTCTCTCTCTCTTTCATTATCACTCTCTTTCCTTTTGAAACTTATAGTGTGCAATACAGATAATGAGATGTTATCAGGTGTATCCCTTCAACTGTGCCCATCACCCCTGACCCCACCTCCCCCCCAACACACCTACACACATACTCTTCTGGCAAACTTCCAACAATTGATTTGTCTTCCTTGCTCCTCTTTACCTTCACCTTGGATATTAGTCTCACTGCCCTCCTCTTGGATATTAGTATGAGACTAATATATATATATGTGTATATATATATACATATATATTATATCCCACAAATGAATGCAATAATTTTACACCTGTCCTCGTCTTCTGACTCATTTCACTCAACATGATACTCTCCATGTCAATCCATCTGTAAGCAAACAATTTTTAAATGATCGTATATTGTTCATTTGAATTTTATTTGTATTGCAAAATAAATACAAAAGAAGTATTTGAACTACTACTGATTAATAAAACCACTACTTTGATTTATAAAAACATTTCATTTCCTTTTAAAGGTTCTAAGAGAAGACACATGAATTAGATTAATACTAAGTGTAAGGCTGATGAAGTAGGATTTTGACATTCGCATAGAAATAATTAGTATTTTAGAAAATGTTTATAGAATACCACATAATATGATTTGGAAATGTAGTGTTGTAAAAGCTTTAATAAAATATATTCTGGAGGGCAGAGAAATAGTATAGTGGGAAAGGTACTTGCCTTGCAAAAGACAACCTTGGCTCCACTATGATCCTCTCAATCCTGCCAGTAGTGATCCCTGAGCACAAAGCCAAGAATTAGACATGAGCAAAAGTATGTATGCTCCCCCAGATCACCCCCCAAAAAAACTTAAATAAAATAGTTTCTTTGGCTTTTAGAAAGGATGTATGACATTTTTCTATCTTGAGCACATGTATATCCTCTATGCAATTGAAGGATCTTAACTTATATTTTTATTCCTATTGGCTTTCCCAACTGTAACATTTGAAGTCCCAGGGCCTGGAGAGTAATATCCCATCATGCCCCCCAAACAGTAGACAATAGAGATTTGAAGATTACCCTATGCTCCAACCTCATGTACTCTTCTTACAGTTCAACCTGTTCACAGTTTAATAGAATTTAAAGATTTTTCATACAGCACTTACAGTAATGAAAAGTTGTTAAAATTAAAGTCATGTCCTTTGGCAAGATATTGTAGTGAAGATCTTATGTCTACAGACTGTATTCAATTATTGACTCTATCATTTATTAGTTCTGTGACCTAGGGCAAGACACGTTACATGGAAGTTCCTTAAATCTATAGAACGAGCAATAATGACAGATGTTTTTGAAACTGAGATACATGGGTAGAGCATATAGATTATGGGTTTTGTTTTTGTTTCCTTTTTTGGTTTGGGAACAAACTCAGAGGTGCTCAAGGGCTATTCATGGCTTAGTGATCAGGGAATTATGCCGTATTGGGAATTATACATAGGCTTCCTATATACAAAGCATGTGCATATACAGCCCATTGAACTATCTCTCTGGCCCCTGAAGATTTCCTTTTTTAATTACTATTAGTTATTATTATTATAGATTAAATTGAGTTCCATACATAAGATATGTGCAAATCCTACTAGCCACTATTTCTGGATAAGACATTTAAAAATAGTATAATTATTTTTTTAAAATAAGATTAATAAAATAGAATTTAGAGCCCAGAATTAGTCTATCAGATGAATGGACAATTAGTTTATGATAGAAGAGACAACGGCATAAAATACAACAAGAAAAGTAGCACTGTAGCACTGTCCCCCTGTTGTCCATCGATTTTCTCGAGCGGACACTAGCAACGTCTCCATAGTGAGACTTGTTGTTATTGTTTCTGGCATATCGGATACGCCACAGGGAGCTTGCCAGGATCTGCCATGCAGGCGGGATACTCTTGGTAGCTTGCTGGGCTCTCCGAAAGGAGGAATCAAACCCTGGTTGGGCGCGTCCAAGGCAAATGCCCTACCCGGGTTCGATTCCCAGCATCCCATATGGTCCCCTGACCATGGCCAGGAGTGATTCCTAAGTGCAAAGCCAGGAGTAACCCCTGAGCATCACCGAGGGTGACCCTCCTCCCCCAAAAAACCTTGTTCTAAAGCCTGAATAAGAAAAGTATCTTCAACAAATGGTGCTAATAAAAATGGCTAGCTGTGTGCAAAGAAAGAAAAAAGAAGAACAGAAAGAAGAACAAAGCCACAATTTTTACTCTGTACACAAAAGTTAATTCATAATAGATTAAAGACCTTGATATTACATTCCTAAATATATAAAATACATAGAGGAACATATGGAGAGAATTCTTTATGATATTATCTCCAGAAGAAGCTTCAATGATTCAATTCCAATGGCAAAGGAAGCAAAAAAAAAAAAGACTACATGAAATTAAAACATTTCTGTACTGCGAAAAAAAAACAAAGAATATAATTGAAAGACCCCTATTGAACAGGAAACAATATCTGCATGCCATGAATCTGACAAAAGATTAATATTCAAGATATATAAAGCTATCAGAAAGCTCAACAACAGCAAAAACCAAATAACCCTATTAAAACTTGGGAGAGAACTGAACAGAAAATTTTTCAAAGACAGAGATGGACAATATACATATGACAATAATCATCATCACTTGTGTAGACATATGACAATAATCATCATCACTTGTGTATTAGGGAAATACAAATCCAAACAGTAATAATATATTCATTATCTCATCCCAGTGAGAATGGCCTATATCTGTGTCTCCCAAACTGGTGGGAGCCTCTGGAACAATCCAGGAGAGTAGTATTACCCTCTAGAGCAATGGGACACTTTCTGTTTGTTTACTTAAAGAAGACAGGTATTTAGAAGGGTACTAAGTAAATTTTTTTTTCTGATAGTAGAAGATGATAGACCAAATAAGATTGGGAACTCTGGTTTATATTAAACCGTGCAGACTATGTTCATTACTGTCCTATCTATAATAGTGAAGGTCTGAAAATAATCTAAGTACCCAATGACAGATCAAGGGATCAAAACACCGAGGTATAGACACACTAGAATACTATTTAGCTATAAGAAAAGATGAAATGCTGCCTCTAACCGCACTTGAGCGGGCCTACAGGGTGTCATGTTAAATGAATGAGAGGGAGAAGAACAAACATTAGATGATCTCACCATATGTAGAGTAGAGAGAAACAAAGCAAGGGAATAGAGCGGCCAATAAAAACAAACCCTAAGACTGACAACAGAATCGAGTTTACCAAGTCGTGTGTGGGGATGTTTGCTGGGAAGGGAGAGGGTGAAGGAGAACAGACTCGGGAACTGGGAGGATACTGGCACTCTGGTGCTTTGTGATGCAGTGCTGAGTGACAGAAGCAGAAGTAATAATATAAACCACATTCCAGCAATAGAAATATAAATAATAAAAATATTTAAAAATACCAAAAAAATACATTAAGAGCAAAATAAAATGAGGTCCCATGGGAGGGCTCTTACTCTAATCTGGTTGATGTCCTTCTAAGATGTCAAATGAGGATACAGACAGCCATGTGACCAGAGAAGCAGAGACTGACAAGATGAGGTTGCAAGCCAAGTAATGCCAAGGATTGCCCAGACAGAGACAGAAGGTTCTGCTCCAGAGCTGAGGGAGTGTATAGTAGTCCAACTGACTCCATTTTTGAAGCCCGACTCTCAGCCTTCACAATTGTGAAAGACTAAAATAGTGTCTTTCAAGTCACTCAGCGTAGAATACTTTGTTTAGGATGCTCTAGGAAAGTTAATAGAAATGCAAAATGAATAGATTTTATCAAACACATATAGATTTTTCCCCATTTTGCTCTCTGCTGAAGCCTGGCTTTCCTAAAGTTTCCTTGATTTTTTTTATGCACTTCTTTGTGATATGGATGTTTAAATTCATCCTCTCTTGCCGTTGTTGTTTTTTAAACCTTCTTAGCTTAAAAGTATTATTTATAAAGAGCAGCATAACAAATGAAGAGGAAAAACAGCAAAGTAAAATGAGAAAGAATTATGTGAGAGGTAAAAATTATAATTTTTAAGGGGAAAGACTAGATGAGTCTTTATGATACATAGAAGCTTGATGATACATAGAAGTTGGATGTGAAAACCTTTATTTTGAGGAGTACAAATGGAGCCTTTCCTTGTCCAATTCCAGCAACCCTATGTTTAGGAAGGGAATTTTTGTATCATAATTTCTACATGCTGAGTATAGTATCGTATGAAATTCCTTCTCATTTGTTGTTCAGGATAGGTTCTTGAGTTTTGCTCACTGGTTCACTTTGGAAACGTTTAGGTTGGTGTTTGCCAAGCGAGTCTTAACCCTTTCATTAACACATTAAAATTGAAAGGTCCTTCCTGAAAAATTAAGTTTGGACAGGACTCCAAAGTATTCTCTAACAACAACAACAAAAGACACAGTGAAGCATTCTAGCAAGCAAACTGCACTTGACTTGCATGCATCCCCCTTGCCCTGGAGTGTACCCTATTTCTCCAAGTTCCCAGGACCAGATTGAAAGTTGGATTGCTCTGGGTTCTCATTGGATTATCTAGAAGATGTGATTTTAAAAACATGATTTCTATAGATAAGCTTTGTAAATAAAGTAAATTGTTTAAATTGTATTATTCTGATCATGTTCCTGTTTACTTTGTCCCAATTTACTGAAAACCACTGGTACAATTTTCTTTTCTTTATGTTTTTCTTTCACTTCCTCTGACTACCTCCTTTATTTTTTCATGTAACTTGGTAAGTGTCAGGGAATGGTTAGAGAGGAAATAGAGGCAAGGCCTGAAAACAAAGCGATTGAATCGGACAATCTTGTAGGTAATGTAGGAGCCATTATGCATTGGGTCAAATAAAAATAGTCTAAGATCCATAAATGTAATATTAGTGCTTCTAATCATACAGTAACCTACCTCTACACGTGCATACACACACAAACACACACACACACATCTATAGGGAATACTGCCAAGACCACTAGTAGGTGTCTGAAAGTGTGGATAGTAAAAAATCCTACATAAATTTTTTGTTTATATGCACACCTACCTGTTATAAAGTTTAATTTATTATTAGTCACTATATGAAAGAGATGTCAATAAATACAACTGAAAGAGCAATTATAACAACAACTGTAATCAAAGTTGTATGAATATGGACTCTTGGACTCTCTCAGAATGGTTTGCACTGGTAATGCTTTGTTCCTATTCTCTGAAAGAAAATTAGTCTTTTTCTCTTGGACTCAGATCACTTAGGATGTTATCCTCTAACTCCATCAAGTTATAGCGAACTGCAACATTTTTCTTAACTGAGTAGTATTCCATTGTGTATATATACTGTAATCTCTTTATCCACTCATCTGAAAACAGATATGCTATACAAGTTTTCTTTAATTTATGAAATAGGTATGTTCTTGAAAATTAATTATAAGCTTAGCAAACACCTGGCATTTCTTTTTTTTTTCTGGCACTTCTTAATGCGTCTGGAATTTTAAGAACTTTGCAAATATTTATTTACTTAATCCTATTTTAGTTATATGTGTTAGGCACTGTTATCAACCCAATTTTCTGATAAGGAAGGTAAGAAATAAAGAGATTAAGTGACTTACCCAAGGTTACATTAGCAGAGGTGGCACTTGTGCCCAGGCCCTGGAAACTTGGTCTTTGATACACCGTGCAGTATTAAAATTTGCAAATCCCATTTTTTTCTTCCTTTTTTTTTGGGGGGGGGTCACACCCAGAGATGCTCAGGGGTTACTCCTGGCTCTGTGCTCAGGAATTACTCCTGGCAGTGCTTGGAGACCATATGGGATGCTGGGGGTTGAACCCAGGTGGGTCAGGAGCAAGACAAATACCTTACGTGCTATACTATTGCTAAGGCCCCCAACAAATCCCATTTAAAAATTTTTAATTTTTACTTTCTTAGTTGAAATCCCATGGTAAATTTTAAACACAAAAGTCCATTTGTCTTGGGGCTAGGGAGGTAGTTCAGAGGGCTGGAGTACAGGATCCTGAGTTCAGTTCCCTGCATCACATGTTCCTCTAACCCCCAACTCTGCAGTGCTGCTGTAATGATGGCCTCCGTACACTGTCTGCTGGCTCCAACCATCCCAGGATGTGATCTTGTTGTTCCTCAACACTGCTGGGCCCAAACAACATCCCATTCCTGGGTCTGAGCATTGAGCTGTCCCTTCTGGTTTGATTGAGTGTCAGGAGTTGAGCTCCGCCCCTGAGCATTGCTTAGGGAACCCTAGTGGCAACGAAATTCACTTTGTTAAGTTTGTTTTTTTATCCATCCAGTTTATATTGTGTGAAAACTGCTTCTATAGGAACTTTTCTTTATAGTAAAATGTGTAATTTTAAATTGTTTTATAATAAATGCAAACCATAAACATATGGATTTTTTCCCCTTGAGGAAAAATGATTTTGGTAATCATATAAAGACTCCTTTGACTACAAAAATTCACAGACTTCTATCTTAAATTTTACTTAGAAAGGCAAACTTTTTTTAGATTTCCTATTGTATTTAGGCCAAACAATTTGGGGTATTAAGAAATGCTATTATAAAAGGGACAGCTCTTGGCCTAGCCCTTTGTTTATGATGCAATTGTGTATTTTGCTGCTATGTGGAACTAGAAGGTATCAAGTGAGGGGAAGTAAGTCAGAGGGAGAAAGACAAATACCAGATGATCTCACTTATCTGTGGTAGAATATAGAGACAAAACAAAGGCCTAGACAACATGGAACAATGACAAACCCGTGTCACTGGATTACAAAACTTATTAACAAGCAGTCGGGGGGGATGGGTGGGAGAAAAATGAAGATCTGACTAGAGGTGAGGTAAGAACAGACATCGAGGGTCATGAACACTTCCATGGTGTCGGGGTGCTGTAACTTTGTATAATAACACCATAAACTTTAACAGCATTGGAACCACATTACCTAAACTATAATAAAAAGGATTAAAAACAAAACAAAAGTAAGTCAGCCTTATCCCCAGTTATCTTTTCCCCTGCCCTGCCCAGATTATTTTCCAATGGAGTCAGGGAGGACTCCTGGCAGTAGCGAAGTCAAACACACCCACTGGGCAAAGGCAAGCACCCTCCGATGACTGGTTGACTTTCCATTTCTGACTTGATAAGCATCTAGTTTGCATGGGTTGAGACATACAACTTAAAGGCTTAGTTGTGAATCCACGAAAATCCTGACTAGTTCTCAGTGGGATTCTGAAGTGACAGTTACCAGATTGGAGTCTCAGTATAGTCACAGAGATGATAGGACTCCAGGTATGCATGCATGTAGAAAACCTCGTTGGGAGTATTTATAAGAAAGCTCTAGACTTTTCCTACAGTTTCCAACAATTTTTTTCCTTCTCTGAACACACATAGATGATTTTCTGCTGCTCTTGGACAAAAATCCAGGCAATGAAAACGTTTGTGTTTCTTTTGTTTCATAGCACATGATATTTTAATTACTAGAAACTGCCAGAAATTCTAAGAATGTGTTCATAGCTGAAAATATGTGGGAATGAAAGGAAGAGGTGTCACATACAGAGTTGGTAGCATCAGTATTGTTCATCTAACAGAGGTTTCCAAGCTTACTTGGCCAAACACCCCCTTTCCAGAAAAATAATTATTCAATGCCCCTTGGAAATTATTCTCTGAATAAATGAAGAAAAATATTCCCCAGTTATGGCCAAAGCTACTATTACCACCCAGCACTCTGGAGTTGTACCAGCACCACCCACTTTGGGGAAAAACTAAATTCTAGAACCACGTTTTAAAACTATGACCTGCTTTCTATGTATGTCATCCCCTCCACCTCCAAGTAACCCAGACTCTTATCTCTACTCCCGTGGGACTGTGGGTGTTGGATGACTCAGATCATCTTAGAGAAAACACAACATCTTAAGAGAACAAGCTGTTTCTTTTCGTTGGAACAACACCACAGTAGCAAACAATAATACAAAATAATAGCAAAGGTAATGCCCTGAGCATATGACCTCACTGTCATTGTGATCTTCCTTCAGGGTGTTCTGGGAGGGTTGGGAGAGCAGATTTTCTGAGCAGCTGTGAGAAGGAATAGGCCTTCTGCAAAAGGGTTCTTGTCTCTTGGTCTCTCTCTCCTCTTTTCATGAATGGGTCAACATTGGGAGGGGAACAATTGAGTGAGTGTGTTGTCTCCAACAATCACAAAGTTACGTCAGGGATTCAAAAGGAATATGTTTCAACCAGAGGAAGCCTGAAATGAAAGTAGCACTGCACTGTAACACTGTCCTCCCGTTGTTCATTGATTTGCTCGAGCGGGTATCAGTAGCGTCTCCATTGTGAGACTTGTTGTTATTGTTTTTGGCATATCGAATATGCCATGGGGAATTTGCCAGGCTCTGCTGTGCGGGCAGGATACTCTCGGTAGCTTGCAGGGCTCTCCTAGAGGGATGGAGGAATCGAACCCGGGTCGGCCGAGTGCAAGGCAAAGGCCCTACCTGCTGTGCTATCACTCCAGCCTAGGGAAAATATCTATTGGATTTTTGAAAAGGCAGTTTCAGTTCTGTAAAAGAGCTGTAACTTTTATCAGTGTATAAAGCAAGCCTGTCCTTCAGTGATTTTTGTTCATGGTATGTTAACTTCTCTTCCCTTCAGGAGTTTCCCACTAGGAACCTAGTTGATCCGGTTTTTTTTTTTTTTTTTTTTTTTTGAGTCTTGGGTTGAGTTGGTTGGATCCTTGATGTGGAGTAAGAGAGAGAGCAGTGTTTAGCCGCTGAAAAGTTAGAACCAAGGCCAAGTCTCAGATACCATTTTCCCTTTACAAAGGACTTGGGTTAATGGGTCAACTGTGGCTGAGAACTATGAGATGATGATCCAGGGCAAGTCCGAGGCTGTCTCAGCCCTGATGTTGGGTTAGCCAAAAATGCCTCCGTTCCCAGGGTAGCCAACAAGCAAGACTTTAGAGTGGCCCCAATTTGGTAACGTAGGATATTTCTGTGGCTAATTCAGGAAACGTATTCAGACACTTTCTGTTATTGATAATCTTTTTTATTGAGTAAATTAAGCATAGTCAAGTTCATTAGATAGTCCTGTTTTACAAATCTTGACTGTGTGCTAGGGTCTGGGCATTACTGATGTGTTTTCCATGAAGTAGATATTGAGAGGGAAGTTAGCACATGGATCTTACTAGAGACAGCTTTTATGTGATCAGAACCTAGGAACAGAAAGGAGAGAAGGCAAAATTTGAATGAAGGGAATGTCAGTCTATAAAGTAGAATAAGTGCTGGCTCCAGACAAGTTTAGGGGGAGTTTGGAAGATCGGAAGACTCAGAATTTTCAAGGTAGTCATGAAGATCAGACTTTCATCCCTCTTCCTTTGATCTCCATCAGGAAATTACTTGACTGTTGTGACTTGCCCTTTGACTTGCTGACTGTCTTTAGCAAACAAAATACATATAGAAATTGAGAGTTGAGACCTGTCTTCTAGAAACACACCTGGTAGCTGGGGCGTAAATCCTTCCTTCCTGTAGATACCTGATTGGAAGATTACATGAGCTACTCTATCCAGCATGTGCGCCTGGAGGTCATTTCCATACTTGGTTCTTCCAACAACGAATTGAGTCGAATTCTGAAATACTGAAATTCTGAATTCTGAAACATTCTCTATCTGAACCGAGTAACACAATAAACAGTAGCTACATGTTCTCTTTTTGTTTGTTTTTCTTTTAAATTTTTTTTAAATTTAAAAAAATTTTTTCACCAAAAACATCATTTTTAATTGAGTCACAATGAGATACATAGTTACCTGTCCATGATCAGGTTTCAGTCATACAATGACCCAACACCCATCCCTCCACCAGTGTCCATTACCCACCACCAACGATCCCAATTTCCCTCCTGCCATATCCTCCTTCACCCTGCCTCTATGCCTCTATGGCTCTATGGCAGGCACTTTTCTCTCTCTCCTTCTAGACACTATGGTCTACAACACAGATACTGAGAGGTCATCGTGTTTGTTCCTTTACCTACTTTCAGCACAGTTCCTATCCAGAGGGATCATTTCCAACCATCATTGTCATAATGGTCCCTCTTCTATCCCAATTGCCTTCTCCCACAGCACTTGAGGCAGGCTTCCAACTGTGGACTAATCCTCCTTGCCCTTGTTTCTACTGTCCTTGGGTACTAGTCTCATTTTATGTTCCTTTTTATATTCCACAAATGAGTACAATCATTCCATCCTCTTCCAATTCTGATTTTAATAATTTGTTTCTTTTTTTCCCATAATTAGTCATGTAGGAAGCTTCTCAATTTTGTTGGTTTCTTCAATATGCCAAGACTTGGTTTTATAGTTTTCTCTGTTTTTGTATAGTCCATTTTATTTATTCTTTTTCTACTCTATAACTTTTTTTTTCAATGCTTGTTTTGGCATATTTCAATTCCAGTACTCTTGCTTGGTGGGGGTGGCAGGTAGGGGAATACTTCCCAGTGGCACTTAGGACAACTTGGGGCCTCATTAGTCATTCTTGGCCAGCACAGAATTCTTGAACTGGATGGCAGTTCAGTGTAATGTTCTGAGGATGCTAAGCTGCTAGGGCCCTGGAGTGACAGGTACACCTGGGTGATACCAATGGTGCTGGGGGCCTCCAAGTCCCTACCAAACAATGCTCAAGGATGTAACTGATGCTGAGAATTGGACTCTAGTTAGGTACATGCTAGATATGTGCCCTAACCACAATACTCTCCTGGTCTCAATTCTCAAGGTGAAAGAAGATAGGCTATTAATTTGAAATTATCACCCTTTTTAAGACATAGGCATTTACAATGATAAATTTACCTCTAAGTACTGCTTAAGTGAGTCCCATATATTTGGTTTGGTCAAGTTCCTATTATTCGAGGTATTTTCTAGTTATTTTGTGATTTCTTCTTTGACTCATAGCTTCTGTAGTAGTTTGCCATTTTTCCCTATGTAACTGGGGTTTCAAAAATTTCTTCTGCTATTGATTTCTAACTTCAGTTTTAATAGTCTGACAACATACTTTGTGTAATTATAGTTTTTCAAATTTTATTGAGGATTGTCTTATGGTATAATTATTTCCCATATATATTCCATGTTTATTTAGAGAAATACACATTTTATTATTGTATAGAGTGTTTCATGGATATTTTAGGTTGATCCATATTATTTTTCAAGCCCTCTATTTCCTCAATGATTTTTCCCCTTTCTGTTATTGAAAGTGGGTTATTGAAGTTACACTCTCTTATTACCAAATTACCTGTTTATTTGTTTAATTCTGTCAGTGTTATGCTTCACATATTTCTATTTATTTCTATCTTTGACTATAAATTGTGTCTCTTATCGGCAGCATATAGACATTTAAAAAGTTATCAGTTGAGTCTGTCTCTGCCTATTAAATAATTTAATCCATTTTTATTTAATGTAACTACTGAAAGCTTCAATTTATACTTTCCACTTACCTATATTTTTATGTGTATTATGTATTTTTGTTCATCTTTTCCTTTATTCCTCCCTTCTTGTATGTTAACTACATATTTTCTGGTATAGAGCATTTTAATTTTTTTCCATTTGTGACTCCTTCTTGACTTAGAGATGCAACGTGGGTGAAAACTGCCAGAAAATCTTTAGATTTATTACATGGTTTATTTTAAATTAAGTTTTGATCCCTGTGCATTTAGAAACTTTACTGTTGTCAAAGTTTTTGCTAACTCCTTCCCCCCCCCCCCCAATTCAGTTACACAAGCTCATAAAATGTTTCAGATGATAGGTTCTAGGCTGCATTTGAATTATCTCTTTTACTGTAAAATAACTTAAATTTCTGTGGGGCTTCCTTAACAGTGCTGCAAAGCCCTAGTGATATTCAGGACCACAGTGTGGAGTTGATGGTTTAGTGCTTGGTCCTGTGATGTGATGCTTGAGCCAAATGGTTTTGGTGGCCAATAGGATCTTACCTAGTAACGTTTGTGAATCTATGCAGTGCTGGAGATTGAACTTGATTCTCGTGCATTGATAGCATATATCTCCACTCTTTTTTATCTATATCCTGGCCCCATATTATAAATTTTTTATGGTTGCCGTAGAAATAAGAATGAATAACTTTAAAAAATAATAATCTATATTGAATTGATACCTGTTTGATTTCAGTAATGTCTGGGAACTTTAATTTGGTATATCTTTTTTACTTTTCTTTGTCATAAAATTGCCTTTATATATTATATGCTTATCAACATAGAGTTATAGTGATCGAGTTAAGCATGTTTCTTTAAATAAGCAGAAATCTATGTTACAAACATATTTTAATGCCTGTACTAGTGATTTTTATTTTTTTATGTGACAATGAATTCCTGCACATGGGGCATGCTTTTGTGTTCATTTACATGTCTCTTGCAAGGGGTCAAAAATTGAACATTTAAAATATTGTGGAACTCTGGAAATCAGATTTTTTAGTCACTCTAGGGTTTGATTTGTTGGTACTGTTCACTGTTATGACCTTTTGTTTGTTTTGTGGTCTTCCTAGACTAATTTTCGAAATATTCAGTTTAAGTCTGTCTTGTGATCACAGAAATCTTTGCCTGATTAATGTTCAGATGATGTTTGTGTAAAGATGCCTTTATTCTCTGGAGACTATAAGTCTCCTAGGCTTTATTGAGAGACTTTGTGTGGGTGTTGGATCCTACCTTCACATTCAGGCAGTCTCTGCATAACTCTGTCTTAGCCTTTATTTCCTGCTTGCATAAGTTCTATAGCAGGTTAGAGTTAAATGCTTTCTCAAATCTTTCCTGGGCATACACACAATCGTGAGAATGTGAACAATGTTACCCATGTAAACAGCCTATAGATGCCTCAGGACTATTTAGAACATTGTGAGGTATAATATATATATATATATATACATATATGTATGTATATGTGTATACATATATGTGTACAAATATATATTATGCACACACTTATATAAGTATTTAGGATTTTCCTTTAAAAGTTTTTGTTCTGTGATTTGTTTGTCCCAATTAGTAATGTCATCTTAGGCAAGCATGCTGTTCAAATATTGCCACTTATTGTTTTTTAACAAATGTCCCACTTCCACTGAGCAAACTGTAAGTTCGTTCAAATAAAAACAAGCTTTATGGAGCTACCCAGGAAACTAACAGAGAGGTCAAACATGACACTTCTCTGAGAATGGCGTTTGGGAAAGTTCCTAATCTCTTTTTCTCTTTCCAGTGTGTTAAGATACTGGTTTCAAAGTCATAAATCTATTGGTTTTCAAGATTATAATAGAGCCAAGGAGATAGGGATGGGAATAAAGTGGCTTCAAATGCCCCAAAATTCCAACTATCTTCACAGAAATAATGTTTTCCTTGTTTTTAATTATTTTAGCCACTGTTCTTGTTTCTCATAGAGAAGTAGTTCTTTGAGAGATCTTTTATATTATACTCATATTACTACAATACTATGTAGCTACTATGCTGTTGTTCTAGACTTAGAATGTCCAATGAATATTTGGCCTCTACCAAGTTGAGGGCAACAGAATACAAAGAGAGTTTAGTAGAAAAACTCAAATGCTATTTGGGTTGAAGTTCCATTAATAGCAATATTAGAGAGCTTTTGTTAAAAAAAAAAACAGTTGATTCCCTTAGCAGAAGAGAGGATAAATGACCTCTAGCTAAGAGACTAGCAGAAAGTCTTTATTTTGCCTTATAGATCAAATGTTCTTGCTGGTATTAGTACAGCCTTTGTGTATTTCTGTTAACTTTTTCATACTTAGAGCTCCAGAAAGGATTCCAACTTTTGGTCTACATTGCCACCTTGTTAATGAGTTACTTATTTGGGGTTTGTGATCTGGATGTAATGTGGAGTGTAGATACAAATAATTTGCAAACATTTATAGTCGCACCACAATAAGTATAGGATATACATTTTCTAGACAAAAGAAGCACATGGATAAAGGCTTAATAGAGGAGCTATGAGCAATGATTATAATAGAGATAGCTTCTTGGTGTAGATAAATTTGAATAATTTCATGTACTCTGGACAATATTTACTTAAAAATATACTCTAATAGGATGAATATCACTCATTAAGCTACTAAGATCTAGCTTGTAATCTTGTCTGATATAGAAGTATTTACTGCTGTTATTTCCATATGGGTGTAGAATTACTCTTCAGAGATAGGCAGGACATTCATTGGGAAAGAATGGAGAATTACTATATTATGCTCCACCTCTCTCTCTCTCTCTCTCTCTCTCTCTCTCTCTCTCTTTGTTTTTGGGGTCAAACATGGTAATTATCAGGGGACCAAATGGAATGCCAGGGATTAAACAAGGGTTAGCTACGTGCAAGGAAAACACCCTACCACAATACTATGGCTTCAGCTTCTAATATAATTTCCCTTATACTGAGTGATAAGGCTGTTTCTAGAATTAGTGTTGTGATATATGCCTGAGTCCCAGACCTCATGTGACTATTTCTCAATGATGAAGAGCTGCAAAATATAAAAAATACTGAAGTCTGACTAAAGAAATTTATTACATGGATTTCCTTCATTTATTTTTCTTCAAGACAAATTCCAGAAATAGTAAGTGCCAAGCCTTGTTTTACAAAAAAAAAATAGAGAGATTAGAAGATTTCATGTGTGCTGGTACTAAGATTGGACAGTATCTATGACATGGGACATAGTAAGCTTTTTAGTGAAGTCAGGACAACAGACATCTTCATACAACTGTTCTCTCATGAGTTAGGATTTTACAAGCAGCTTATTCCCATGTAAACTATATTTTTCAAATTATGGGTAAACTGAAATGTTCTTCCTCATCTCTCAGAGATTTGAAATGTGAAGAAGCAGGAGGGTAAGGACATTTGAAAGACTAAGATGGCTAGATCTGATGAATGGACATGAGGTCTATGGGAGTGACTCCGAGTACTGTGTTTATATCTGATGATACCAGTTGTACTGACACTGATGAAGGGCTCTAGGATCAGGAGGTCCAAGTGTGATCCTCTATCGGGACTCAGCCTGGTAAGCAGTTTCTCTTTAATGGGCCAGAAACCATCAGAAACTATTTTTTTTTAAAAGTTTTTTTCATATCTGTGACTGCTACTGGACCTGGAACTCTCTGTGCACTAGAAAGTTAGATAGGAATTGAAGTTGAAAAGCTTAATAGAGCTTGAATTGATGTTTTCAAAATTAATTGAAAGACCAGAAGCAGAAAGTTTTAAATGAGGAAAGAAGAAAATAGAACCTCAGTCTGTACTTGGAATGGTTAACATTTACTGGGCATGCCTACTGATCTGGGTAATTATCTAGGCACTGTATTTGTATTAATCATCTAAATCTCTGCCCCACTATATGCTGTAAGTACAATTATTCCCATTATTTTATAGATGAAAAATTGAGGCAGGATTGTTATATGATGTAACTGGATGCCAACTCTGAAAGTCTGGGTCCATGGCTTGAACTTTTTTTTTAATTTTGTTTTTAATTTTTATCAGTGAAACACCATGAGGTATAATTGTAGACTTACAAATTTTTGTGCTTGGGTTTCAGTTATACAATGATCGAGTACCCATCCCTCCACCAGTGCCCATTCTCCACCACCACTAATACCAGTATCCCTCCCACTCCCCATGCCCTATCCCACCCTGCCTCTGTGGCAGGACATTCCCTTTTGTTCTCTCTCTTCTTTTGGGTGCTGTGGTTTTCAAAAGAGGAATTGAGTGGCAATCATGTCCAGTCTATAGTCTACTTTCAGCATGCATCTCCCATCCTGGGTGGATCTTCCCAACACCCTTTATTTGGTGCTCCCTTCTTTATCTGAGCTGTATGGCTCGAACTCTTGACCACTGTGTGAGAGTCCTCTCCTCATGCATCTTGTCCTTGGCACACTCAGAGGATTTCTTAGGATCAGTGAGGGAGGGCAGGGCTAGCGCGTATAAACAATAATATACATAATAATAATAATAATAATAATAATACAAAATAGAAACTTATGGAGTGAGATTAGGGCAAGGCAGAATGATTTGGCATATCAAGATTTTATCTTTCTAGAAAGGATGAGATCCAACATCCAAGTGAAGAGGTTAATTGTATCAGGATAAGACCGGATGCTCATTGAACAGAAATAGAAATGGACCCTGTTGTCTCTTAAAAACCCATGATGTTATTTTCATTCATAGATAGATATGCCGATCATATTCATTCACCAGCTTGTTCATGGTTATTCCTGTAGTCAGCCATACCAGAATTAACATTTTGGACACAAATTCTCAGAGACTAAATTGGTTCATTTGTAAACTAGGTGACAGTAGGGTGATGATAGAATAAAATAATTCATTAGAAGGGCTTTGCACTATGCCTTGCACCCCCAAGGCTCTTCATAAATGTATTTCCTCTCTCTAGTTGTGTCTTTGCCCTTTCCCTCCTACCTACATGTGCATAACAGAGAGTTGATAAATTTTTGATGAATGGCTAGGTTAAGTCTGGCAATATGTGCAAAGTCCTATAGGCTCCATTAAGGAATTTGAGCAAATTAATATATTCACAAGTGTCCCCTCATCACCTTCAATTCTGAAGCGAGTGGTAACTGCTGCATCAGAGACAAAAGCTAGCTCTTCGTTGACAGATGTGCAGTTTGCACAAGCTTCAGCAGCAGTGTCAGCACTAGACACCCAAGATGACAATTAGGAAAAAGAACAACTTACTCCAGAGGAAAGGTGTCCTTAAAAGTGGTGAGTAGCAGAGTAAACAAGCAAACAGATATAAAGGAATCAATCACTCAATCACCACTGATAGCCTGCACTGTCCGGTGGGATATTATCTGTTGGATGCAGCTGTGGAAAGGTGATCTCAAGACTTGCTTTAGAGTCCCAGGCTTGTCTCATATCCTTCCCGTAGTCTTAAGAAAAATCATCCACCCCCTTTTGGCTTTCAGTTCCATCAATAACAACTCATCATTATTGAGCACTTACTATGTGCCAGGCATTGTTGAATTTTTACCGTGCTTCTAGAAGCACTATGAATTATTCCAATGGTGCAAATAAGGAAACACAGTCACAGGGGGTTAAGTACCTTGCTGAAGCTGAGATTCAAATCAGTACAGCCCAGATATAGATTCAGGTGCATTAACACTAAACTTTATGATCTTTCAGGCTTTAGAAAGAAAAGTGAAACTATTTACAAAATGAGCGTAGCAAATTTGTTGCTGAATATTTGGAATCAGGTTCAGATTCTTTGCCTTTTAAAGGCTGAACAATTTGAAATTGTAATGTGTCAGGTGGAGAATAACTTCCTCAAATGTTTCTAACTAAAGACATGGTCTTGATGCATTTCAGTCTGTTAGATGAAGTGACCTAACATTTCCTTAATGCTATCTTGAAAATTATGAGTCAGGGATTCATTATGACCATACATTGCTCATCTTGAGCTGGCAAGCACCCAGAACAGTTTTATATATTCTCGCAAGGCTAGATGCTAATGGAGCCAGCCCTCCAACTACCCAGGAGAACACGAAAACTTCAAGACTAGGTACAACACCAGTGCACACCTGCATATCATCAGTGAAGTCATTAAGTGAGCAGACAAGAACAGCCTGCCATCATGTCTGCTTATTGTCAACACGGAAGAGGTATTGACAGTGTTGAGACAGGCTGTCACTGGAGGAAGCTGAGACCGAATCAACAACCAACAGAACGTCCACCCAGATAGAACCTGTTCATCAAGGTGCGACATCAAAACAAAAATGTATGGAGGACTTTATGGGCAGTTCCCCACCCTGCCTGCTCTCACACAAAGGTTCTACATAAAGTAGCCAATTTTTTTTTCATGGCTATGTGATTGAATACAGGCCTACTGAACTGAGTCCAAAATTGGAATGTAAGTGTGTGTGTGTGGATGGGAGTGGAGGGCTGTGGGAGGGTCTGCATCTACTTCACCAAGGTATAATTAAAACTTAATACTCTCGTACTCACAGAACAAATAAAAGACACTAAAACACCAGTCAAACTTCTAAGGTGAAGATGTTGGAAGAAGCCAAGCATTACTCTCAGAGAGATTGCTGCAGGTATGTAGATATATTTTAAAGGAATTATTGCTAAGTAAAACATCAATAATCTTAGCAACATAAATGACTTAGTAGTTCATGGAATATCCATGAGAAAAATGAATTCATATGATCTATGTGGAAAAAAGTTATGTGGAAAAGGAGAAATAGAATCCATTTCAATAACTGGGCAAAATAAGAAAAGAAATGAGAAAGGGAGAGAGAAATTATATTGCATGTGTGTGTATGCATGCCCCATCTGTGACTGAAATTAGTTCCACATTTGCTTGGAGTCCCAATTGCTTAGGGGGATTCATAGATGAGTCTATTCCAGGTGTTCCAGGTCTCATGGAAAATAGTTCCCACCTCCACTGTTTGGAGTTAGACTCTGCCAGTGGTGCAGGGAAACTTTTAAACACAATTGTACTATCAAGATAAGATGTACAGTGAGTGAGTCAAATGCCCGGGCCAGTCTGGCCTGAGATGATATGATCAGAAGTAGGTCATAAATCTCCAGCTGTGTTAGAGTGTTTGCCACAATGCAGAATGAGCTGGTCGCCCTGTTTGCAACAATATCCCTGCAGGGGTGATGGATGAGCCAGACTGACATCAGAACAGGTGGGAATATTACAAGGAATATTAACAAGAAGCTTGATGAAAGAGCCCCAGCAATTAAGTCCATGGGAAAGGCTTAATCCAAGTCAGAAAAGACATTGTAGATAGGAGATAGCTTTCCATTTGGCCAATTAAAAAAGGCAGGCCATACTTGAACTGCTAACCTCAAAATCTTCCTAATAAGTCTATGATATATTGTACTGTTAAAATTAAAATTTGATCTTTGCTTTTTCAAATAATTGAGTGACTAGGTGACTAATTTTCTAAATTCCAGTCGATTGCTGATTGCTTTCACTAACTATATGTTCACTGTTCATGAAGCTGTTATCAATCTTAATCTTCTAAAGAAGAGTAGGGATTAGTTAGATTGATATGATCTGTTTCATGTCTAGGGAAGGGTTGTCAAAGTTTGAAGTTAAGTGGCACCCGAGGCCATGGTAGATGATATCTTATAAGTGCCCGGCCCTCCCCTTCCAGCCTCTTCTTCCCCCTATACCAACACTTCTCCCCTCTCCTCTCCTTTCCCATTCTTTTCTTCTGTTCTTCCTTTTCCTTCTATTTTTCTATCTGGTTTTACTTTACTCTCAATTTTATCCAGTTTCCTTCTCCATCCCCTTCACTGCTGACTTCTGACTTCCTGCCTGCCTGACGAAGTCCCGTGGTGGACATCACTTTGTGTATTTGCTCTCATTCTGGGTAAAAGTTGTGGCCAAACATTTAATGATCTTGTGTAGAGGGATTCACTGACATATGGGAAAGGGTCTTGTGTCTTATACTGGTTCTATCATCTCAAAGGGTACAAGGAAGAATGGAGAGTGCTCTGTGGTAGAGAGTCGTTTACTTGGAAATGATGTGAAATGTTGAAAAGAAAAAATCTAAGCTGCCCAAGTGAAGAAAAAGGTTTAATACATGCGTATGGGACATGTACTAGATGGGTGATTTCTTTCTGAAATGAGAAGTCTATTCCCATCTCAAATCAATCTAGAAATGACATTCCTTGCCCTAAACAAAAACAGAATATGGGACGCCCATCTTTTCTTTTCCAGAGCAGGCAGAACACACCACAGAGAGGCAGAATAAATCTCATGGACTGGTCTGAACAGTGAGAGTGTCAGTGAGATCAAACCCATATACAAGAGTGCTTAGGTACTATACAAGTGGAAGTATGGAGGACTGAGGCCAGGTTTTTCGGCATAGTTTTGGAAGGAAACAATTCCTCTAACGCTGATGGAAACAAACTACAGTCATATTGTATAAAAAGTGGGTGTTTGAATGGTCAGATAATGGTTAAAGTAATGTACTACAGTGTAATAAGGAATCTACTTTGTGAAAACAGCATTTCAACACAGACCAATGTGTGACAAAAAAAAAAAAAAAAGGAAATGGAACACACAGAAGAAACTGGATGAATCCAAAGAAAAGGAATTCAGATCCTAATGTGAACAGCAAGGATTCTTGTACAGTGTTGATAATTCTTCAATAATATGAAATTGGAAGCTGCCTTTAGAACCCCAGTCTGGCCACTTGAATTTTTATATTATCACTACACTTAACATTGGGCCAGAGCGATAGCATGGCAGGTAGGGTGTTTGCCTTGCACTCGGCCAGCCTGGGTTCGATTCCTCCACCCCTCTTGGAGAGCCCAGTACGCTAGTGAGAGTATTCCACCCGCCGGGCGAAGCCTGACATGCTACCCGTGACGAATTTGATATGCCAAAACCAGTAACAACAAGTCTCACAATGGAGACATTACTGGTGCCCGCTCAAAAAAAATCAATGAATAACGGAAGGACAGTGCTACAGTGCAGTGCTACACTTAACATTGTTCTTCAGTAGAGCTTCTAATTTGCCTGCACATTAGAAATACCTGAGAAACTGTTTTTGTCCAGGTACTGACTTGGAAAATTGAAATCAGACCTAGAAATGTTGTTTGACCTTCAGTATTTATTTTTTTTCTAAATTTCCAGGTCAATCAGTCAGGATAAAGATTGCCATTTTAGAATAAATAATATTTTTATTTTATTCCATAGAATGGGTTCAGGCCACTGTATTAAAACTTTTGTTGTTTACATGAGGTATTGAGTTGAACAACTCCTTGCAGCGTGGATCCTGGGGTGCACCAGCCCTATGCAGTTTGGAGAGAAATAAAGAGCTTTTTGGGCAATGGTCAGGGAGGGCCCAGTCTCTTACTTTTCTACTATACTTATTAATTTTTTAATGGAAAAATCTTATCACGCAGAATTACACCCATTTGAATATTTTCCCAACATTCCTCCTGCCTTCTATCACATTATATATATATATATATATATATATATATATCATGTAAAACTGTGTTTCTTAAAAAACCACTGATGAGACATTTTCTTCCAAGTGTAAATGTATAGAATGAGTGGACCCCAATATCTTCCACAATCAATACTGGGATCCAAGAGCAGGCAGACCAAGGACACTCTACAGTTCCAGACTGATTCATTTGGATAGTGACTTTGCTAGCCTGATAGAGGTTGAACCCCCGCTCTGCCACCTGCTAGCTCTATGTCCTTAGACAGTAGACTACATTTTTCTCACCTGTATATAGAAACAATAACTTTTGAGTTTTGATGGTTATATTTAAAAAACTATGTGAGCATAGAATGAATATTTACGACTTTATACATTGGAAATATAGTAATATTTGGAGCGATAGCACAGTGGTAGGGTGTTTGCCTTGCATGCAGCCAACATGGCCAACCCGAGTTCGATTCCTCCGCCCCTCTCGGAGAGCCCGGCAAGCTACCGAGAGTATCTCGCCCGCACGGCAGAGCCTGGCAAGCTCACCGAGACGTATTCGATATGCCAGACACAGTAACAACAAAGTCTCCAATGGAGTCGTTACTGGGCCCGCTTGAGCAAATCGACGAACAACGGGAGGGCCTTTACCTTTACCTTTACATTGGAAAGCATCCTAAAATGTTATCACCTTTCCCATTTCCTGTTAGATATTACGCTAAGATTGAAGTAGAGGTTTCCTCAGTGTCTTACCAAGTACTCAAAAAGTTAAACCAATACTATTTGTTTCTCATCGAAGCAAGTATTCTGCTTAATTTTCATGTTTTTTCCTCTATACTATCATCTTTATGGTTATTTGGTCAAAAAAAAAAAAACCTGTGTCATCTATTACTTACAGTTCACATTTAATTCAAATGCTCCCTTCTTGATGTTGCTTATAGTAATTATTGTGTTTATCTTCAATTTCTATTTCTGAAATTCAGAAGTTTCAGGAGTTTCAGGAGTTTCTTTAAACATGAGCCATCAAATATAGAGCCTGATTGTGTTTTTTTTTGTTTCTCCAAGACATATAACCCAGTAGTAGCAAATTAATGTGATTAAAATATCTTGATTTTGTTATTATTTTCTCCTACTAGTTTTTTTGTATCTCAAGTAATTATTACATTTAAAAATTATTAATATTAATATTTTATAATATAACACAATCATGGATAATACTACCAATATGCAAATTGATGGAAGTAGAAGTAAAAACTGTATTAACTAGTTTGGTGATTTGATTTATAATACACAAATATGCATGTAGTATGTAGACTTTCAATGTTTATTCTCACACCCATTCTTCAAATGTTAGGGACAATCTTGCATGCATTTATTTCAATTTGCAAAGCTTGAAAACCACATTTGCTGGGGAAGGTGGGAAATATAACTCTATGATTTTGTCTCTTTAAGCTGGAATATGGATAAAATGGATATTAAGAATAGTAAGAAGACAGCAAGCAGAATCCGCCTCGTGTTAATGAGAGAGGTTGGAAGGAAAATGGCTTTACCTTATCCCCAAAGAATCAACATTTGCATCCCTATCATAATAAATTGTAGACACAGAAACTAAGAGTTCATAGATCAAAATGTAGAGATAATTTTTAATATCTAGCAACTTGGCAGCCAGCCTTACATTAAGGATAAAGGTAAAGTAAATATACACAGAGACAGTATTCCCCTGGAAGGTGCGTGGGTGTGTGGAAATGCAATTTTGGAACAAAAGAGAGAATTAAATCTATTGAGACCCTAGAAAAGGTAGTCCAGAACACTCCAGTGGTCAGAGGTGAGATGCTCAGGTACCAAACTCCAAGAGCTCAGGAAAGAGATGCAGGAAGATTAAAATAAAAAAAAGGAAAAATGGGAAGACCAGGGATGTGTGACTTGGGAAGGAAGCATATCTAATTTAGTAGATTTGGTACTTGCATATTAAACATTCTCATTTTCACTGGTAGAAGTTAGTCATGAATAAAATATTTTAAAATAAAGGCCATAATGGATCGGAAAGGTAATATTTAATGTGGTTTTTGGATAGTTAGCATGTAATAATTCTCTTCCTGTCTGTTGATCTCTTGGGTAACAGATGTTAACCAAAAAAACTCCAAAAGATATATAATATGTCAACATCAGTAAATAGATGTTTGTGGTTACTGCACATAGTGTTAGGATTGAGGAAAAAAGAACATGTAAAAATATTTCCAATGCTTGTAGTTCTTTAACAGAAATGTTTAGTAGGAATTTTCTAAGTAAGAAAGACAATCTCTTTTGTACTTCCATGGTGAGAAGAACAGATATGCAAAGTGTCAATAAAAGCATGAGTATTGGATAAGCGAAAAAGCTGAGTGTCAAGAGGAAAGATGTGTTTCTTGCATGAATAACTTCCGAACAATCTGCTGAAGGAGTGATTTTGTATCAAGCTGAAACCCCAAACCAGCATCATTTTAATTTGCCAAGCACCTGTGAAGGAATACAGCTGCAAGGCCATGGGAAAACAATAGCAACTGTGACAGTTCATTAATATAAACCAGCAACTAGATTTATTTGGAAAAGTCATTGATATAGAATTACCCTCGAGGATGCGATGACATTCCTGAAGCAGGCCAGCAAGCAGCTAACTAAGATTATAGATGTGTGCACATCATTTGAAACCGAACAGTAATTTGGTAACTATTACGATTTATTGTGTATGTCAAACAGAATAACAAATGTGTAAAGAGCCGTGATTGCTTCAGGAAAGTTAGGTTTGTGTTGTATTCGGTTGTTTAGCTTTTTGCATGCAAGGTTATTTTGTTCTGGAAAATCAAGATAATGTGTTGCCTCTAAAATGATTACTCATGCGTGTATATGTGCATAGAAGGAAACTATGAAAGTACACATTCTTGTCTAATGACTCTGAGCCTTACTATAAAGCGAAGAAAGAAGGTAAAGAAGTTGTTTATTGCAATCAAGTCATCAGAGCCTTATGTCAGTGGTGACTACTGATATTTCCGACATAGGAACTCATAAGCAATCTGGCTTGCATAAAAGAAGAGGTATCAACAGATCTAGAGGCAGAGAAATAGATCTGCCACCCACTCACTCTTTATTGAAAACAGTAAAATGCAACCCTAGAAAATTGGAGGAAAGCAAGACTCTTCATTCATATACTCACATCTGGGGAAATCTCCGCAAGCCATGAGACTATCCACTGAACTTGTTTCCAGTCATGAGGCAGGCAACATTACCCAATAATGGGGGAGTAAATGAAGAGAACACACTCACCCCTTCAATGTTACTTCTTTAAATGCAAAGGAAACTCAACAATTCTCTAGCTAATTTCCTTGGTTGATTTTCTTAATCCTTTCAACAACAGTAGTTAAAATCCCCAGTAGTTACAATCATTGGAAACTGACTTGAACTGCTGGTTGTAAAGAGTTAAAGTTCATAACGACTTTGACTTCAGAGGACTTGCTGAGTTGGTAGTGGTATAAAGGGCTTATCTGCAGGAAGACACCATAACAATATTGCAGCCCCTGGGGCCCAGGCCATTTTTATGCCCCCCGCCCCCCAGAAAGATGGTCATGATACATTGGTGATGGAAAAGGACAAGGGGTATATCCAAGGTAAATGTGAATAATCTGCCACTAAGAGATATGCAATTTATAGACCAATAATATATATATACATATATATTCCCTGATCTTTAGCATATTGTCTTCATTCTTTAGTCTCTAAAGCTCTTTCTATTGTTACTCTGAAAAAATTAGGTGATCTCACATAGGAAAAAAAAGATTGATTTTAAACAAAGAAATGTAATTTGGGAAGGATACTCGTTGATTATTTACATGTATGTGACTAAATAATGGCTTACTTACATTCTCAGGAGTTGAAGACCAATCCAAATATCTGTGCTACATGGTTCTTAATTTAGCACCACTTTGATCCCCTTGTCAATTCTCTAATGGTAAAGTACGTCTTGAGTGTTCGGAGTTTCGAAGCACTTCATGCCATGGGGAAAGGATCCAAGGACTGGTTCTCATTTTGTGAAATTCTCAAATAGCACTATTAAAAAGCATCACCTTCCAAACATCAGTGGTTTTTTTTTTGTTTGTTTTTTGGGGGGGTTGTTTGTTCAGTTTTCACATTATGAGTGAAAGGCATTCTGCAATTATAAAAAATTCCAGGTTTCCCTAGAGCAATAGGGCTAAAACATTCATAACAAAGGCAGATAACATAAGGAGGAAATGAAAAAGGCCATATTTCTTGTAAGTCTGTAGTCGCCTTATTGACTTGGACAGGTCACTGATGTGACTTGTAGCAGTGGCCCTGGGTTTTGCTCATTCAATTATTATGTGTCTTTTGTGGGAGGATAAACCCCTGTGTCTGGCTCATGTGAAAATGAAGTCCTGGACAAGTTCCTGCTTGGAGTTATCACTAGCAAGTATTTTGAAGACAGAAAACAGAACTTGAGACCTAGAAACCAATATTGGTTTAAAGACAGTTTATTTAAAATTTATAGCTACATAAATTAGTTGGCAGCATTTCAAATATAGGACTTTCACATAAAAATTAGATTTCTAAGCCAGGGTGGTAGTTCATACACTCGCCTTACATTTGTAAGTCTGGAATTTGACCCCTAATATGCCCCCGCCTCCAACTTCAGCACTGACAGGTGTGACCCTAATGGCCCCTGAACACCACTGAATGTTACCCCAGACCCTCAGCACCACCAGGTGTATGACCACCATTACAATATCAAAAGGAGAGAACAATCCAAACTTTTTGAATTTTTTTTTCTTTAAAAATTAAAGAGACAGTACACCTTCAAAACTTAAAAGCACGATCCACAAACCCACAGTTCTTTACTGTTACTTAGTGTGGTGGGTGGAAAGGTAAGGATCAGAACACCTGGGATACAGCCCAATTTCTCTCCATTAGGTTTCCTAGATGAATCTCCATGCCCCTTACCTCACATGCCTCCTTCTTAGGCTTCTGAGTGATAGCACAGTGGGGAGGGCATTTGCCTTGCACATGGGCGATGGGGTTGTGCATCGCTGGGTGTGACCCCCCTCTCCCAAAAAAGGAAGAAGGATGGTGTGGTCTTCATGAAGTTGACTAAATATATGTTTCTAAAGATCATGTAAACTCTCAGAATTGAGATTTATCTCACACAACCTCCCTCATGTGAAAATGAGAGCAGGAGTGATCAGTAAAGCTTATTTCAAGTCTGCCTTTCAAGGGACCTGGTGCCCTAAGCAAGAACAGCTAAGTAATTTTAGACAACAGTGCAAAAATTGCAAACAGGAGTCCCCTCCTTTCAAAATGATTCAGCATTTGAAGATGATGACAACCATGCGTTAAGCCAAATGTGGGGCTTGGGGTCCTGTGTGACAAGTTGCTACCAACCTAGCATATATGAGTAGCTTTGAATTGGAGGGCTAACTTGGAAATAAAATGAGTGCTTTTCTTGATAGAGAAAATATTTGAAATAAAAAAAAGTAAACACTGGAAGGATTAATAGCTTAGAATGGTTTTCAATGAGCAAATAAGTTTTATTTTAGCAAATAAATTCTTAAAAGCATTCAAATTTTTTTCCCTTTTTTTTTATTAGTGAAACACCATGAGGTACAGTTGTAGATTTACAATTTTTTGTGCTTGGGTTTCGATTATACAATGATCAGATACCCATCCCTCCATCAGTGCCCATTTTCCACCACCATGGATAATATCCCCCCCACCCCCATCCCCCAATCCCCCCTGCCTCTGTGGCAGGGCAATCCCCTGTGTTCTCTCTCTCCTTTTGGGTGTTGTGGTCTGCAAAAGAGGCATTGAGTGGCAAACATGTTCAGTCCATAGTCTACTTTCGACATGCATCTCCCCTCCTGGGAGGATCCTCCAAACACCCTTTATTTGGTGCTCCCTTCTCTATCTGAACTGCCCTTTCCTCTAGGATACCCGGCTGGCCTCTAAGTTATGGAGTAATCCTCCTGGTGCTGATCTCAGCTATTATTGGGTATTAATCTCATATTTTGTTACTTTATATCCCCCAGATGAATGCAATCTTTCTAAAAAGCATTCAAATTTTTTAAAAAAATAGATTTATCTTAAAGACTTTCTTTGCTTGTTTATATAGAAAAATGTAATTAATTTTGCTTAAGAGATTACTGTTTGGGGGTGCTATGTCTATTACTTAGTGGTAGTATATTGAGGACCTGGGTCTCATCACTAGCAAATTGAAAAAAATAAAACAAATATTTTTAAAATTTAAAAGTGTATGTTTGACATGTGTATGTTTGGCAAAAATTTAGGAATATAAAACATATAGCTGACAGTCTAAAACACTTTTTTTAGAGCTGACTACATGCATCTAAGTAGCTCCTAATATATGCTTGCTTCAAGTTAGCTTTTACATATACTTAAAATTTTTCATGTGTATTTATTTTAACACAAATGGAATCATGCCCTAACACCTGGACTTTATAGTAATTTTCATCTAGTTTGGAGAATACTTCTATTATTGGTACATCAGAATTATCCTAATCTCTTAAACTATTGTGTACTCTTCCATGAATCCATAAATGGACCTTACCAAATCCTCAAGGGCAAACCACTTATAGTTTCATAAAGGTAAAGGTAAAGGCCCTCCTGTTGATCGTCGATTTGCTCGAGCGGGCCCAGTAACGTCTCCATTGGAGACTGTTGTTACTGTGTCTGGCATATCGAATACTCTCGGTAGCTTGCCGGGCTCTCCGAGAGGGGCGGAGGAATCGAACTCGGGTCGGCCATGTTGGCCGCTTGTAAGGCGAACGCCCTACCGCTGTGCTATCACTCCAGCTTCATAATTTTCCATTATACTTATCCCCTGTTAAATTATATTTTATTATATTCATAGTTTTATTCTGCTTACCTTCTATTAAATTAAGCATATTGTTTTCCTAAAACTTTGCATGGTTCCCTTTTCCCATAACTTAAATTCCTTTTCAAATGTCACCTTCTCAGAGCCAAGCTTAGTTTATTTTAAAGTACATACATGTCACTATCTGAAATTTAATGATAGTATTTACTTATATGTTCATATAAGTGGACTGAGAACAAGGTTTCCTCTACCTCATTCACTATCACACCCCAGATAAGGCCACCTGTGCTTTGGGAAAATTGGGGAATCAAGAAATTTTATTTATGAATGAGGAAAACTCTCAGACACGCGTTCCTCCTGAAGGGTACGATTAGACATGCAGGAATACAAAGTCAAAAGCTTTATGCATTAACATTTTTGCTAGATGCTTCTTCCCAAAGTTGTACAAACTTCTATTCGTGCTCCCGTTTCTCTTATCTCTCACTCTGGTCAACATCTTTTTAAAATAGATTCTTTTAAACCTCCAGCAAGTTGTTTCACTTGCATTTCTTTAGGTATGGTTTTATACACAAGCACAGTGCTGTCGCATGCTGTGTGTCCTGAATGTGTAAAGATGACGTTTTTGAGGAAGGGAGCAAAGGAAAACAGAGAAGCCTGGGACAAGGATAAGTTTCCTTGCTACACAATTCTCCACCCATTACTGCATGAACCAGTTGTGTGATGGACGATTGTCCCTTCAGCCTGGAGAACTTGTCACTCCTCCTTGGTCTGTCAACATTCTATTCCGTCTTTTCTGGGAATAAGGTGGTGCCGGTGGTGGTAGGGTTGGACCATTGCAGCCAATACTCAGTACTGACTCCTGGTTGGACGCTTAGGAATCACTCCTGGAGCTACTTGAAGGACCATACATGGTTCTGGGGATGGAACTGGGGTCAGCTGCAGGCAAGGCAAGCTCCTTAAATCTTATTCTATCACTCCAGACCCCTTATTCCTTCTTTATCCAAGGATATGTTCAGGGTCCTGTCCCCCTTCACCCACATTCCCAGTCAGAGTGAATTATCCCTCCTAGGGGATCCCATAGTACATTGCCCGTAGCCTGTCACTCTCTGTTCTCTTCCTACCTTACCTTCCTGCCTTTAAGGACAAAGGCACACCTGACCCTTCCACAAGACAGTCTAGTCCTTGTACATTGGCAGAACGCACATTGTACTGTGTGTCCTTCACAGTTAAATGTACCTCCCAGTGGGGACATACCTCTGGCATTTTCAAACCAAAAGGGCCTTTCAGAGAGTCTAGCTGACTCATCAGCCCTCGAGCCCTTGGCCTGTTCTTCCCAGTCAGCTTCTGCCCAAGCTGACTCTTGAGGGCTCTAAGCAAGCTCTGAGATAAACAAAACCAAACCAGTAGCAGGTCAAGCTCCATGACACCCCCTCTAATCCTCTCAGGCAAGCAGAGTCCTTCATAGCCCACCTAGGGTAGGGAGGTGGGGGATGGATAGTATTTTATCTGTGTCTCCCATATCTCCTCAGTTTAGGGACAAACAAAACCACAGTGCTTTATCAGGACTTGTAATTCCTTACATCTCTCTTATCACTGAAGATTACCCAGTCCTACCGGCTTTTGGGATCTATGTGGAGGATAACAGGAGCCTTCTGGTAGCAAGTGGCCTTATCAACCTCCCAACACTTGAAGGGTGGGGGTAGCTTTCACTTCCTCCCTGGTATTTTTTTTCCTAATAAACTTTCAACTGTTGTAAAAGGGCTGGTTTTCTATTATGGTTTCATTGTCTTGATGACACTTCTTGTCTCAGATTTTTCCAGCATTTATGTCAATAATAGTAAATAATCGTAGATATGACTTAGTGTTCTGTTCCCCGTGTTTCAAGCTCCTACACAATCTCTCCCCTGTAATCTCACAACTCCCCATGTGAAATACCTGCTGTTTTGTAAATGAAGACACTGGGACTCGCAGCAGGGAAATATTGAATATTTTATTTTTGTTTCTGAGCCACACCCAACTGTGCCCAGGGCTGATATTCCCGGCTCACTGCTCGAGGATCCTTTTTCTGGTGCTGGGGAATCAAACTCTGGTCGTGTGCAAGGCAAATGCCTTCCCCACTGTACTATCTCACTGGTCCTTCGGTTTGAAACTTCACACTTCGCCTTACTTGTTCTGTGACTTGGGGCAAGTTGTCTAACCCCTCTGTGCCCCAGTCCTCATATAAAAAATAGAAATAGCAATATCAAGTTTATGGAGATAGAGTTGTGTGCATGAGTGTGCGTGTTTGTGTGTACACTTTGTATTCCTTCTAATCAATGTACAGCAATTGTTAATAAATTTATTTCCATTGTAACTGTTGCCTTAATGAAAACAAGGCAAAAGAGGAGTTGAAGCAATTACCCAGATTATTCAAAAAATTAGTAAAGTGGATAAGGTGCTTCTTTTGCATGCAGCCTATCGGGGCTCAATCCCTCACACCATATACAGTCCCTCGAACACTGCCTGGAGGGATCTCTGAGTGCAGAGGCAGAAGTCCTGAGCACTGCTTAAGGTGTCCCCTAAACTGGAAAAACAAAAGGCAAAGGTAAAGGTAAAGGCCCTCCCGTTGATCATCGATTTGCTCCAGCGGGCC
Source organism: Sorex fumeus (assembly GCF_029834395.1). NCBI lineage: Eukaryota > Metazoa > Chordata > Mammalia > Eulipotyphla > Soricidae > Sorex > Sorex fumeus. The sequence goes on from NW_026606185.1 coordinate 57,415,439, forward strand.
CAGTAACGACTCCATTGGAGACTTTGTTGTTACTGTGTCTGGCATATCGAATACGTCACGGGGAGCTTGCCAGGCTCTGCCGTGCGGGCGAGATACTCTCGGTAGCTTGCCGGGCTCTCCGAGAGGGACGGAGGAATCGAACTCGGGTCGGCCATGTTGGCTGCGTGCAAGGCAAACGCCCTACCTCTGTGCTATCGTTCCAGCGGTTGGAAAAACAAAAATTAAAGATAAGAGAGGACAAGAGAACAATGTTTGATTGTTTTGTTTGCTCTGTATGTTCTTCCTTTTTCTGTACAGCTCATTCCCCTTTTGTGTTGGAGATAATGCCCGTCTTTTTGACTTTCTGCCCTACAATGTTCTTTATATTGAAAAAGTTTTAGAACACAATACTCCCTATTGAAATGTGAGTAGTCACTTATGCCCTTTTCTCCTTTGTAGCTCCCTCCCTCCCTCACATACACCTATGTAGTGACACATTCTTTATGTTGGCACTTGAGTTCTGGTTATTCTGCTCCCAAAGGTAGGTGTATGTGTGTGTGTGTGTGTGTGTGTGTGTGTGTGTGTGTGTGTGTGTGTGTGAGCACACTTGCACGTGCCTTGGCATACATGATAGGAATCAATTCTTTGTTATCACAGGTGTGGTGGGTTTGCCTTTTATTAAGTTAAATATTTGTCTCACAAACTCCTACACTATTAGGGTTGGGAGAGATTGTAAAAGTCTTCTAGTCCAACCGCCTTTCTGATGTTTGAATCATTTCTTACAATGTCCCAAGCTAGGTGGCAGATAGGAAGCCTTATCTTTGAGTATTGCCAAAGACAAGATGTTCACTGGCCCTTCAGGTGCAGAATATCATTTTTCCTTTCTTATTAGAGTTCATGGTTAAAGGTGAAACTATTGCCAACTCTTCTAGGATAATAGAAAACATCTATCTGAATTAAGCTATAGAGCCATTTTTTTGGGGGGTGGGCTGGGGCTAGGAAAAAGCTATTTTCAACATGTCTACAAAAGGATTAATGTTACTCCCCTACAAAAAGAAATTATAAATGATAAGAAGATGCCAAACACTCTGACAAGAAAAAGTGAGTATTAGACACAAGTAATTTAAAAAAGAAGAAACACCAATATCTAAAAAGCATTTGAGATATTCAACCTCAATAGTTACCAAATAGATGCTGTAAAAAGTAACAAATCTTTGCTAGCTTTAAGATTGGTGAAAAATAAACTCTGAGAACACTTTTGATTGAGGATGAAGGTGTAGATGGGGAGATTTTAATCTCCATCATCGTTGAAGGAGGAGAGGAATATAAACTGATAAAACTAGCTTTGTTATAAGGCAATTTAGCGATAAATTGAAGATGTGAAAAAAAATCACACTCATGAGAATTTATCCAGGATATTTTTCTTCAATAGATTATTAAGGAGATGTATTAAAATATATTTATTTATGTGTGTATGCATTCATAACTATGAAAAATTAGGTGTGATTTAAATAGATTATATCTCATTTACATATACATTTGTACATTCCACCCTTTTGAGCTTTTTCCACAACCCTAAGATATATTTTTGTGTGAAATGTCACCTTTCAGAACAGTGTGAATATAATTTTAAAATATATATTTATATAAATGTCTTATAATGCCTAAACTCAAATATGAAAGAAAATGATACATATGTATAATATAGAATGTTTATTGTGGTTTAATTTACATGTGGTGATATGAATCACTTTGAAATGTCCAATTTGGTTATATGACATTATTTTTAACAACACAAATTTAAGTTTGATTCAGACTACTCTAAAATAGAATGAAATTCAATTTTATGATTGTTGGGGTCTCAGAGTTGTATCAGAATGGAAATAATCAGAGTTTGGTTTAGAAGAGGGAAGACCAGGAAAAAATTCTAAAGAAAACATAGGAAGCGCTGAAAAGGAAAGGCATCTTTAAATTCTAAATATATATAAATAATATTATATATAGATATATAATATTATATATGTGTGTATGTTGTATGTGTGTGTGTGTGTGTGTGCCTTTCCTTGAATGTGTGAGATCTTGGGTTCAGTCCCCACTGCAGGAGAAAAAAACTCCAAATCAGTTTGCTCAATGATCAGATTGCTGAGTGAAAATATTTTCCAGAGGTATATTTATTTCACCAATTATTTATAGCAGTGCACATTGAATTGACTAGCTTAAAAAAAATTAAAGACTCCAAAGTTTAAAGTTGTAGTGAAAAATTCTGTGGTTGTAAAAATATTTTAAGTCATAATCTACATGTATATTTCTAATGAATATAAAGATGGTTTAATTTTTATAAAATGTTTAATATTCAGAAAAAAATATCATTAAAGCCAAACTCCTATAATTAAAATACATTATAACCATTCAGTTACTATTGATTCCTTTGGTTGTTGAAAAATAAATTTTTTCGTTGTCAATGTTTATTTTGCATTTTAAGAGATTTTTTGCCTCTTTTGATGATAATTTAAATAGTATGTTCCATTGCCTTTTTAGATTACGTTTTACATTTGCCCATCTTCTACTACTCTAATTTTATTTTTAAGACAAATTTGTTTTAAAGTACTTTTTAAAAGGTAAAGGTAAAGGCCCTCCCGTTGATCATCGATTTGCTCGAGCGGGCCCAGTAACGTCTCCATTGGAGACTTTGTTGTTACTGTGTCTGGCATATCGAATACTCTCGGTAGCTTGCCGGGCTCTCCGAGAGGGGCGGAGGAATCGAACTCGGGTCGGCCATGTTGGCCGCGTGCAAGGCAAACGCCCTACCCACTCTGCTATCGCTCCAGCCCTACTTTTTAAAAATAAACCCATTCTTTTTTTTTTTTTTTTTTTGGGTCATACCCAGCGATGCACAGGGGTTACTCCTGGCCCAGGCACTCAGGAATTACTCCTGGAGGTGCTCGGGGGACCATATGGGATGCTGGGAATCAAAACTGGGTTGGTTGTGTGCAAGGCAAACACCCTACCTGCTGTGCTTTTGCGCCAGCCCCAATAAACCCACTCTCAATAGCTAACCTACAAGAAATTTAAATATTGGGAGCCAGAGAGATAGTATAGCAAGTAAGGTGTTTGTCTTGCATGTGACAGCCTGAGGTTCAATCTCCAATATCTCATTATGGCCCACTGAGTACCTCTGGAAGTAATTTCTGTGTGTAAAGCTGAGAGTAACCTCTAATCATCACTGAGTGTGGCCCAAAAACCAAATAAATAAATAAATAAATATTACCTTAATCAAGATAGAAATCCTGTTCTTTGGGAGATATATCTTTCCTAGCTGTATCAGTATAAAAGCTCAAGTAAGTTGGCTAGAGTGATAGCATAGCAGGCAGGTACGTGCCTTGCACTTGGCTGACCTGAGCTAAATCTCCAGCACTTCAGATGTCTCTGAATCCACCAGGAGTGATTCCTGAACACAAAGTTAAGAGTAATCCCCGAGTACCACCAGTTGTGGCCCCCAAATTGAAACAAACAAACTCTTACTAATTCATTTAACTTAGCTGCTCTTCATTAAGAAATCAAATTACTTACATCTAATAACATCTAAGAATTATATTTAAAATTTATTGCAGATTTTTATTTTTTAAAATGGTTTGCATTTTATCATATTTTAGATTTAGTTTAGATTTGGCAAAGTCATTTCACAGAATGATTTTATAGATGTGCCTCACAGAATGTCCTTTCCATGTGTGATTCGAATTTCAAGCATGGGGCATTTCTTCAATGCTTGAAATACATGCAAAAATATTTATACCATTAAGCATATTTTTAAAACTGATTTCTGAAAAGCATAAAAGCCAAAAGAAATTAGAAATAATTCATTTGACTTCTTGATTCCCTCAAATAAATATTATGATTAAATGTTCAGTATATGAATTGACCCAGATCAATTTTTTGAACTATATTTTTTGGTACTGTGGTTTATAAAACTGTTAAGGCAGGGTTTCATGTATAGAACATCCTGGTACCACAATCTCTAGGTCATAAAAATGACAAAGGATTTTGGAGCCAGGTTCTAGGGCATGTCTGTAGGTGAATATGAGGCTTATGAATTTTGAAGAAAGGAAGAAAAATGGTTGGTTCATTTCACAGTCCTTTAGAGAGGTGGAATATTGTACCCACCCACGCCCCGTTCCTTCCCTACCTCTCCTCCTCTGTCCCTCCCCACACCAAATTCATATCTTGAGATGAATTTCCTCAGGAAGTACCTCAGGAGGTGACTAGTTGGATATTTGGTCATTTGAAGGGTAATGAAGCTAAAATCAAGAATGCTTTGAATTTGGGTGTCTTTATCATTCGAGGAAACCTCAAATTGAAATTTTTAAAATCAAATTAAAAGGAGGTTAGAACACTGGCAGCACAGAGAAAAGAGCATGTAAAAGGAGAGGGAGAAGAGAGTCATTTACAAGCCAAAAAGTTTTCAGAAGGAACTCACGCTACAGATAATGTGAGGTGCAGATTTCCAGTTTCCTGGACCGTGCAAAAATTAACTTGTCATGGTTCACTCACTCGATGGCACTACTTTATTCTGGCTCCCTGACAAATTAGTATAACCTCAATCTCAAATACTCAGTATTATGACATTGATTGATAAGAACTGGATTTTTTCAAATGAATTTTATTGATTTGTTCTTGGTTTACATTACTAGAAAATGTCAATACAACAACCCAACATCTCTGTAAAGGTAGACGCCTTCACTTCATCCACCACCAAGTGCTATGGTCGGCAAGCTATCAAAATGTCCTTACTACACATTCTTCCTACCTATTTTGATTTTCTCCTCTGTGGCCAGAATATTTTACAGAATTTAAGAGTGATTTTTCTTCTGTTTTTCTGGTTTGTTTGCTGTGGTTATTTGTAGTCTACATATAGCAAAAAGCAGCCAATAATTATCTTTCACTTCAGACTTAAATCTTAACATAATCACCTTAAGTTCCTTCTATATAGTTGCAAAGAGCACAATTTTGCCTTTTTTAATATCAGGGGAGTATACCATAATCTTATCTTGTCATCTGTCAACAAACATTCTGTGTCTTGGGCAATGTGCATAATACTACTATGAACATAGGGGTAGGAATATTCTTTCAAATTAGTGTTTTCATATAAATCCCTAGGAGTTGGTATTGATGGATTATATAGTATTTCCATTTTCAATGTTTTAAGGAACATACATACCATTTTTCACAGAAATGGTATCAATTTTCATTCCCACCAAAAGAATTCTTTTTTTCCCTACAACCTTTCCAATATGATCACTCATCTTTTTGATGTGAACCATTCTCATAGGTGTGAGATGATATAGCATTGGGGTTTTGATTTTTATTTCTTTTGAAAGGACACTTTTTTTGTTTATTTTTGAGTTTAAGATTGTACCCCACAGCACTTAGGGGCTACCCAGAGGCTAGTCCCAGCATGTGTTTCTCAGAAGTCACTCTTGGGAGTGTTTGGGGGACCATGCAATGCCAGGGACGACTTGAGTCTCCTGTATGCAAAGTATGCAAAGTCTTTGAAGTTTCTCTCTGGTCCCTAAGAGATTTTACAAAAAACGTTCACATAAGCTTTGTTTAACAGATATATACTATAGAGATAAATCACAGTCACGGTCACGGTCATGGTCATCCTGTTGTTCATCAATTTCCTCGAGCAGGCACCAGTAACATCTCCTTCATCCTAGCCCTGATATTTCAGAAAGTGCCATATTCAAGGATCTTTCAGGGTCAGGAGAATGAGACCCATTATTGTTACTGGTTTTTGGCATATTGAGTATGCCATGGGGAGTTTGCCAGACTCTGCCGTGCGGGCAAGATACTTTCAGTATAAATACTATATAAAATACCAAATAAGAATTGCAGCATTGTAACACTGTCCTCCCGTTGTTCATCGATTTGCTCAAGCAGGCACCAGTAACGTCTCCATTGTGAGACTTGTTACTGTTTTTGGCATATTAAATATGCCACGGGGAGCTTGCCAGGCTTTGCCATGCACGCAGGATACTCTCGATAGCTTGCTGGGCCTGATTTTTATTTCTTAATGGAAAATGGGCTGGAGTGATAGCACAGCGGGAGCTCGGTTATGCTTCCTTGTCAATCCATTACTGGTCTGACTCTGGTTCATGGTAGCTCAGGAGTGTGTGCATGGTTATGCTGAATCCTGATAGGTTCATCCAACTTTGAACTTGGTCTCTGTCCAGGTATTCGCGACCTTGGTGAACAAGTGCCTCATTTGCCTTGCATGTGGCCAGCCCGGCCCACCCAGGTTCAATTCCTCTGCCCCTCTTGGAGAGCCCGGCAAGCTACCGAGAGTATCTTGGAAAATGGTTTTGAGAATTTTTAATGTGCTATCGGTATATACCCCAATCCTATTCTCACAACACTAGAATGGGAAGCAAGAAACTCTAGGGTATTAGCAAGGATTAGAATAACTGGTGGATGTGATGTTGCAACCTTGCTCATAGTAGTGCTTAATATATCTCTCTCTTCATAGTAACAGACCCTGAAGCAGGTATCTGAAGACACCTCCATCTATCCCTGGCAAATATATGAGCTAGTTGGAAACTGAGGGTCCAGTTCCAAGAGTGCTTTCTCCTGGTAGATAAACAGCCCTAGCTCCTGCTCGTTCACATTTGACTGCTAGAAACCTATATTGTTACCAGGAGAAAAAACACTGCAAACTTCCCAAAGTAGCCAGTTAGCATGGGAGCTCAGTTATGCTTCCTTGTCAACCCATTACTGGTCTGACTCTGGTTCATGGTAGCTCAGGAGTGTGTGCTCGGTTATGCTGAATCCTGATAGGTTCATCCAACTTTGAACTTGGTCTCTGTCCAGGCATTCGCGACCTTGGTGAACAAGTGCCTCTGAGTACCTACTATCTCTATCCTGCACCCAATGAACACAGGTCTGTAAACTTCCCATCCCTCTACTGTAGAGTACCCAAGATAATTGGGAGACAGAAAAACTCACCCCACACTAATGGATCCAAAAAGCAGCATAAAAGAACTCCCGATACTGCAGATTCATGCAAGTTACCTGAAGATGACTTCAGGGCAAAATTTCCAAGGATTTCCACTGACATTCAGTAACCATTTGAAAAGTACTTTAACGAAAACAAAGAAAGTTGAGAATCTTAAGCTGGAGAACTCATTTTATTTTATGCTGAATAATATTCTCTTGTCTGCATGTTCTAATTAGCATCTTGGATGTTTCCAAGTTTGATAATTCTATGAATAAAGCTGCCGTAGATATCTGTGTATAGGTCTTTTTGTGTTAGACACAAGTTTTCAACTTTTTGGGGGCTAGATATTAAGGTTAAATCTGAATTGTGAAGTATCAATTTTATTTTGTGAGAACCTGCTAGACTTCTTCCAAATTGACTGTCCTATTTTGCATTATTATCAGTAATTCAGGCCAAGTCAGTCATTCATCTTGCCAGCCTTTGTTGGTGGTGATGTGCTTGACCCATTCTGACGGATGTGCGGTAGTGACTCACTGTTGGATCTCTTGTTCTAGTTAGCCTACTCTCACTACAATGATCACATCTCTTTAAAGTTTCAAGTCAACTATTAATTCATTTGAAAAAATAATGATGATAAATATTAAACTAAATAATTTAAAAGTTCCTGAAATCTCCCATGTGTTTTCTTCTCGCTTTTATTTTAAGCATAAGGGGAACATATACTCTGCTACTTTGGTCTTTCTGGTCCTATCCATTATTTTTCAAAGATTTTTGACTTTGGTTTTGAAATTATGCATGTAGGTACTCTGTATATCCATAGGGATACATTTCTTTTTTTAAAAATTTTATTGAATCACCGTGAGATAGTTATATACTTTCATGTTTGGGTTACAATCACACAATGATCAAACTCCCATCCCTCCACCAGTGCACATTCTCTACCACCAATATCCCTGGTATACCCCCCTTTACCACCCTCCCTCTGCCTCCATGGCACGTATGATTCCCTATAATCTCTCTCTACTTTTGGGCATTATGGTTTGTAATACAGACCCTGAGAGGTTATCATGTTTGGTCCTTTATCTACTTTCTGCACACATCTCCCATCCTGACCGATTCCTCCAGCCATCTTTTTCTTAGTGATCCTTTCTATATTGCCTTCTTTCCTTTGCTCATGAGGCAGGCTTCCAGCTATGGAGCAATCTAGCTGTCCCATGAGGGATACATTTCTTTGGGGACGTGCATATTTGTATTCAGTCAAAATGGTGAGTTATCATCATTGCTCCAAGCTTATAATCTTATTTTCTCTTAGTGATATTTATTTAATCTTTACAAGATGGAAGGGCATTACTGTATAGTGAGTTTTTTTCAGGAATAAAATCTAATCTATAGGCAGTCATATGACAGAACAAGGAAAAATCCAAATAAATGCTGATGGTGAATGTTTGGAACCCATTTGTTTGCTTCCTGGCTAGACATGGTTACTTTTATCCCAAAGACCATCTCAGAACTCTCATCTCTTTCTTGTTCATCTACCTATGAACATGAGCCATTAGATTGTTACCCTGTAATTAGTTCCACGGTACTGATAGGAACCTGTTTGGGCTCTAGCTTATCGTTTTCTCTATTTGTTTTTGATTATACAACCATAATTTTAGCTTCTTGAAAACAAAGACCTTTTCCTTTGCCACTTTGTCCCATGCTAACTATGACCACCTGTTTGTTACTAATGATGGGCATTCCTGTAATATTTTGAGCAGATTTTTTCAAGCACCTAAAACAATTTTAATTTTTATATTTTTGTTTTTGGGTCACACCTGGTGGTGCTTAGAGCTTATTCCTGGCTCTGTGCTCAGGGATCACTCCTGATGGGACTTGAGGGACTATATGGGTTGTCTGGGGTCAAACCCAAAGCCAGCCACCTGCAAGGCCAGCACCCTACCTGCTGTACTATCTGTTTAGACCAAAAATTTTTAATTGGTGATGAGAGCTTTTGCCCCTTGTGTTTCTATAGAACCTGGTCTTCACTGGTTTTTCTCTTCTTTTCATTCAACACACATAAATTCCTCCAACTTCTTGCAACTTTTACTGGTTAAATATTTTGTTTTGTTTTGGGGATATATTTGACTGTGCTCTAGGATAACTTCTGGTCCTGTACTCAGGGGTCACTCCTGGCAGTATCCGATGACCAATTCTCAGGATTGAACCTGGACCAGCAGAATGCAATGCAGTGCCTTAACCCATTTCCTATCACTCACATATTATTTTGAGTTTAAGTAGAGTCCCAGTATCAAATCTCTATTACTTCTCTGGAAACCCGTTTGGGAGAAATTTAGCCTTTGAAGGTCCACATTAATCTCTATCTCTGATAGTTAAATCATAGGGAGATTTACTAAATACTTCCAATGCACTTTTAAAACTAGAATTCAACGAAAGATAGGGCATCAGAGAATCAAAGCTGAAAGCAAAAGCAAAACAGAAAAAAAGAAAACAAAAAAATCCCCACAAAAACATGAAAGCCACACACTAAACCCTCCAGGTGAGATGTTCATCCTGGTGTGTCATCACATTTGTCCTCCGGAAAGACTCTGTGTCCTGCATCTGAGGTCAGCGGACTCAGCCTCCTTATGGGACTCTGACTTGTTCTCAGGTGGGCCAGCAAGTGAAACACCTGCTAGTTGAAGTTGCAGAAGTCTCTGGAGTCTTATTACAAATACCTTCCTGGGGAAAGTCATGAGCTGCTTTTAAAGCAGTTTATGTGCAGAGCAGTAATGGGTAAACTAGCTATTTTGACACATTGCAAAAGAATGTTTTTGAAAAGAGAAACACTTCTAGTGAAAACAGAAAAATGATTGAGGGACATTTCATTGTAGCTGAACTCACTGTTGATGTAGGTGTTTAAACAGTCATTTCCCCACTCGCTATTTAAATACCTATATCCTGAATTAGTTATTCACCAGGGGGAGATGTTGAAGAGAAGCAAAAATGATACAATTAAGTTACAAATATAGGAGATACAGTCCAAAATATCCCAACTGTCCTCTTTTTCTTCTTTAACGAGTGTCATTATATTTTGATGTGTTTAATAATACAGCAGAGGTTAAATGAAACATGAAAAAGGGATGTACATTAAAATTGAGATAACTCTTCCTTCAGTGAAGTGGAACCCAGCAGATGTAGCAGCACACTGTAATTGCTGCCTGTTTCCTGTCAGTCTGATTAAGTTGCATTGTCCCAGCTCCAAGTGTAAGAATCAGTGGCTTCCCATAGGGCACAGCATGGGATGACGGGCTAAGGCAGAGGCATAACTACACATACCTCCTGCTTCTCCTGGTAATAGTGTAGACATACACTATACATTGATGACATATAAAATCAATAGGCTGTGCAGTGGATTAGGAGCACACTATAATCCATCTTCTCCAAGTTATAGCTCAGGAAAGCCAAATAAACAATAACACCCTTAAAGCTGAGAGTAAGTGGACCACTCACTCTGTTAGTTCCAATGCCAACAGCTAGTAGGATGCCCATTAAACAACGCAGCACATAGTTTTAGACTTAATACCAATCAGAATTGACTGGTTGAATTATTTATTGGCACAAAACAAAATTAAGCATTGTGCTAAGATATGTAGGAAATAGAGAGTATAGAAATTATGATCCACCTGGGGAGACACCACCAACATAACATGGATCAGTTATAGCCCTATTAAAAGGTGCACTGTGTGAGCAAGAATTCAGGAAAAGGGAAGCTTGGTGTAGTCTGAAATAGTGGGAATGGACTACCCAATGGAAGAAACTTGAAGTAGACCTTGAGGAATAGGTGGAGTTTCAGTAAAGGGAGGGGTTAGGGATGGTGTTTCAGACTGTGAAATAGTGGTGCACAACATCATGATCACAATCATGACCATCCTGTTATTCGTCGATTGCCTCGAGCAAGGCCCCAGTAACGTCTCCTTCGTCCTAGCCCTGAGATTTTAAAAAAAGTGCCATGTTCAAGGCTCTTTCAGAGTTAGGAGAATGAGACCCATCATTGTTACTGGTATTTGGCATATTGGGTATGCCACGGGGAGTTTGCCAGACTCTGCCGTGTGGGCAGGTTACATTCGGTAGCCTGCCAGTTTGTCCAAAGTAGAAATGAGATAATAAGATGTTGCGCAGCCAGGAATGCGGCCACACGCTTCCGGGAGCTTCCGAGACATGTGCACAACATGTCCAGATAAAAATGAGCATGGGAGATCTTGAAGAACTATGTCCAACTGGAATGAATAATAGCCCCATAAATTTAAGTGATATCTCTGCCATCAGATCCTGGATATCAAAAGAACTTCTATTTAATATTTTACTTAATATTTTGTCTAATGAAAAAAATCTCATATCTTGTAAAAGGAAAGGTAAAAAGATCAGCCAGTCAGACTAAGTCCATGAAATAACTTTGGGATAGTCATGTTTCTTTCTACATCCAGAAAAGCTATACTTCCTATGAGTTGTTATCAATACCAATTGACTGAACTGAAATTGAATCGACTGTACCATAACTCAGATAGAAAGCCCAACTTTTTAAAATACTCCTAATGCCTATAATCTGTTTCACCTGGACCTCATTTCCACCCTAGCTCGTCTTCCATCCACTTGACAGAAGGAATTCCAGGGATTCTTTAGTAATTTCCTACTCCATATTCTCAGGAGTGCCCAAGTACGCTTACAAGTGCAGTGTCATTGATTTTCCTGGGCACCCGCTTTGTCCTTTTCCTTGGCTCCCAAGGCTCGACTGGTAGATCTCCATTTATCAGAATGCTACCTATAAATGGACACATCTTATGATCAAAGTCAGTTTACCTGGCTCTTGGCTCCCTCTCTATCAGTCACAGTGTTTCCATTGAGGAACAACAGTTAGTTACTTTCTTCCTTAATTCCCAACTTTCTATTAAGCTGACATAGGTCTCTGGTTACCATCTTTATCCTGACATCAGTCCTTGCCAGGATTAGTGGATCTAAAGTCCAAGATCATCAACTTTTTTTTAAAAATATTTCTTCCCTTCATTGATCGTTGATCAAGGTAGTGTGATTTTTTATTCTGTTAAGGGATAATACTTCTTAAGAGTCTTACCATTTGGAAAGGAGTTTTTCTATTGAAGAAGAAACTGCAAAGCATAATAAAGAATAAGGATGCCTCATATTGTTTTTAGCCGTGTTTATATTTATTTGTATTCCCTATAAATGTTCTCTTCCGGGAGCTGAGTTTTAAGTCTCTGGGTCTTGGCCATTGATGAGATTACCTGGCGCCGGGGGCAGTTGGTGGGTGGGACTCCTCCTACTGGAAGATGGGGGATCTGGGTGGAGGAGGCCCAGTCCCGATCCAAGCAGGCTTGGAGATCTCAGCCCCGGGACCCGCATGCCTGTAGAGGTTTCTTCATGCATGCGGAGGTTTGGTCTCAGCATAGCTGTCTCCTGCCCCCACGCCTGGCTGTCCTCACCGGGCCCCTTGGAGGGGGGCGGGTTGAGTTTTTCTTCCCGCCCCGAGCAGAGCCCTGGCAGCCAAAGACCTCCAGAACCAGCCACAGCCATGCTGAGACCACTCTCCACATGTATGAAGGAACTGGCAGAGGAACCCAGGCATGTAGGTCCCGGGGCTGAGATCTCCAAGCCTGCTTGGATTGGGACTAGGCCTCCTCCACCCAGATCCCACATCTTCCAGTAGGTAGGCGTCACACCCACCAACTGCCCCGGCCCCAGGCAATCCCACCAATGACCAAGACCCAGAGACTTAAAACCCAGCTCCTGGAAGTGCGTGGCTGCATTTGCAGCTGCGCAACATCTTATTATCTAGTTCTTACTCTGGAGAACCCAGCAGGCTACTGAAGGCATCCTTCCTGCACGATAGAGTCTGGCAAACTCCCTGTGGCGTACTCAATATGCCAAAAACCAGTAACAATGATGGGTCTCTTTCTCCTGACCCTGAAAGAGCCTTGAATATGGCACTTTCTAATATCTCATGGGCTAGGACGAAGGAGACATTACTGGTGCCTGCTTGAGAAAATCTATGAACAACAGGATGATCATGATCGTGATCGTGATAAATGTATTGAATTTTATTTTAATCTTGATGGATACTCTAATGCCATTAATATGCTTATTTTAAGACAAAACTGACTCCTCAGCAGTGAAAATGGTTGGATAATGTGAAATTATTGAAAAACTTTAAAAAATATTATAACAAATTGAGATGACAATCAGTTATGAAATCCTAGACTTGAACAAAACATTTCAGAGAGTTAAAGAAACAGTAAGTACCATGCCTTGGTCAAAGTTTCTAAAATAAGAACATGAACAGGATTACAAAATAAAACTGCTTTAAGTGGAAAAAGGGAGAGCATTTGAAGACAGAATTAGTGGGGGTTGGGGTTCACTCCAAACCCAGTCTTGGGGGTCCTGGGTTTTTTCCCCCACTCCTGACATCACCTCAGTGCAGGGCTTCCTAACATTGACAATCAGTCCTGACCATGGAAACTTGACAGACTCTTTGCTACAGTGGCAGTTCTGTGTGGTATAGGACTCTTAGCTGCATCTTTGTCCTTTACCCACTGCAGGTGAGTGACTTAACCCCCCTAATCTCAGTTATGACACCGAAAAATGTTCCCCAACTCTTTTTACTAAAACAGAGAACTTAGAGAAGGTCATCCACACACATACAAAGGAGCATTTTCAACTTTCCTACAAATTAAAGAAGTTGAACATGAACTCTCCTATCAGTTTTTGTGAAATGACTAAGTTTGAAAAGAGAATTTTGGAAGCTATGGAATGGTGGGCTTGAGGAACATGCCTATCATAAGGACACAGCGTATCGTTAAACAGGTGACTTAATTTAGAGTAGAAAGCTTACTCAGAGAAACTACAATGGTTTTATAAGAATGAAGAGAGCAATCTAATTTCTTTTCTCCCCCCTTTTTGAATAGATTACTAATGTGGGTAGTACTTAGCACCAACTGGGGTATAATACAATCTAATTCTAACCACCTGAAGTTAGCATCCGAGCCCAGAGGGCACAGTTCTCCACAAGCCTGCCCTCTGTTCGGATGCCCAGGGCCAGTGAAACGCTTGGGACACCCCTACTTCTGGCACACTGACCACAAATCCAGGGGGTGCAGATTTGATAATTTGTTAGAATTATTTAGAGACCTTAGGAAAGAACACGGCTGATTACAGTTTTTCTGTATAAGAATTTGTACAAAATGTTTTTAGCTTCAATGTCGTGGAGAGTTCTGCCTACATTTTCCTCTATGTACCTTATGGATTCATGTCTGATATTGAGGTCTTTAATCCACTTTGATCTGACTTTTTTGCCTGGCATTAGACAAAGGTCAGAGTTAATTTTTTTGCAGGTAGCTATCCAGTTTCCCAGCACCACTTTTTGAAGAGGCTTTACTTGTTCCACTTCGCATTTCTTGCTCCTTTGTCAAAGATTAAGTGGTCATATATTTGGGGGTCTGTGACGGAATATTCAACTCTGTTCCATTGGCCTGCAGGTCTGTTTCTAGCCCAGTACCATGCTGTCTTAATTACAACTGCTTTGTAGTAGAGTTTGAAGTTGGGGAGGGTGATGCCACCCATCTTCTTTTTCATGGTGGCAGAGGGAGGGTGGTAGAGGGAGGGGATAACAAAAACAATTGTACAAAATGAAGAGGAACACAGAACTTCTAAGCTATCTCCTCTGGAGTTAGACCTTATCTTTTTCAGAACATCACTGTATTCACCAGCCAGGATGCTTCTCTGACCTCTGGGTGTTAGGCTTGATTGATGCAAATATCGGCCATGTGATTGAACTTCATTTCTAGTTCCCCAGTCACTTCCCTGGAGGTTGAGAAAGCTGAAACTCAACCCTCTAATTATGTGGTTGTCTTTCTGGAGAGCTGCCCTCAGCCCAGAGTTATCTAGGAGCTTATTAAGAGTTTCCTCATTAGCATAACAAACATCCTCCTATCACTCGGGAAATTCCAAAGGCCTTTGAAGCTCCCAGCCTGGAACCTGGGACCAAGACCAGATCAATTGTTTACATCAGGTAGAACAGAAGAATTGAACAAAGGTAGGGTATCTTTAGCAAGACAGTTGTCAAAGTAGCTATCCTCCTTGGTGGAAATACATTATCTAAGCATGTGGTCAGTGGGTTTCATAGTTGAATAACACTTGTAAAGAATATGAATTAGCGAATTAACCTGGACGAATAAAAAGTAAATTGTGCCAAAGAAAGCATGCCCTTCAAATTTCCATAAAGCTATGAAGCATAGCTTAAATTTTAGAAAATCAAAACTTTAAAAATGTTCACATATAAATTTACAAAGACATGCATCTCTTGTCCATCTATAAGAATTTAGGCTCTCCCTTTTTGCTCCACTATTCCAAAGGAAGAAAGGAGGAAAGAAGAGAAGAAAAGAAAGAAAAAAAGAGTACATCTCCCAGATGCTTTAAAGTTCCCCCCTAAAATTCATTGGGTTTGAATAATCACTTTGCTACAAGAGAAGCTGGAAAATAATTTCTTTTTTCTTTTTTGAATAATCACTTTGCTACAAGAGAAGCTGGAAAATAATTTCTTTTTTCTTTTTTGATAAACACAGTACTGACCTCTCTCCAAAAAATTCCAAATAAACAATAAAATTCACCATATCAAAAGACTAAAATAGGACAAAAATTAAAATAGTGTTACTAACAAGATGGATAAATTGCCTTGATTTAGTATTAAAATGAGTCTAAAATTTATAAGTGGAACTTTTAAGTGTAGGTTTAAAAAGTTTACAGTATAAAGCATAAAAAAATTAATTCAGGAATGAGTAAAGAAGTTCTAGTCATAGTAGGAATTCTTTCAAAATGCAAAGATGACTTAATATTTGTCAGTCATTCCTCTGCTCAACAGCCTATTATCTTAGTTCGTTTTCTGACTCAGATTCTATTTTGTTCTCATGTTCAAAATGAAAGTAATGGTGCAATGAGAATATCGTAGGGCTATAATAAGCATCTTCAACCATCTTTTGGGAAAATTCATAGTTATTCTTTCAAATGTAATTAAGGGGTAGATCTGATAACATCTTTTTTTTAAGTTTGAAATCTTGTCCTTTAAGAATATAGAAAAATCAAAATTGGTGGCAGTGTGGGAGGGTCTGTGTTTCATATATTTGCCTGGTTATTATCATTTTAAAAACCTGATGTGACATAGTGAAAGTACTACTTTGTCATTTCAATTATTTTTCAATCTAGGTAGAATTATCACTTTCATGTGTCTATTATTATTGGGGGTGTAGATTGGGCTACACCAAGTGGTACTTGGGAGTCACTCCCTCAATATATGGGGACGATGTGGTACCAGGAATCTCTGCACTTAAGGCAAGAGCCTTAGTCCTTGGGGGCTGGAGCAATAGCACAGCGGGTAAGGTGTTTGCCTTGCACGCAGCCAACCCTGGTTTGATTGCCAGCATTCCATATGGTCCCCTAAGCACCGCCAGGGGTAATGCCAGGGGTAATCCCTGTGCATTTCCGGGTGTGACCCAAAAAGCAAAAAAAAAAAAAAAAAAAAAAGAGTCTTAACCCTTGTGCTATCTCACTCCAAATTCATATTTTGTTTCTCTGACATATACTATATGTTCCTTTTCATCCTTCTTTTATCCTGTCACATTATAAAAGCATAATAAATGAAATAGTAAGCTGAGATGTGCCAAAGATAAGAAGATACAGTAAAAAGTGAAGAAATCAACAATAGTAAATGATAAAGAGCACCTCAAATCACAGAGGAAAAAATACATAATTTTCAAAATTTGGATATGAAGCTTTAAATTTTATAATCCAGTTATTCTGCTAAGAACGTTGCTAGATATTTACATTAACTCATGGACAACATAGAGCATTTGGTTCAAAATATAAAATAAGAACACAGTAGAAAAAAAGAACACAGTAGAAAGATTGTAGAGAAAAGGAAATATATATATATATTACACTTATAATTTTTAGGCTCATTTTAATATTAAATCAAGGCAGTTTATTCATCTTGTTAATGATATTCTTTTTATATTTTTCTTCTTTTAGACTTTTAATATAGTTAAATTTATTATTCATTTGGGTGTTTTTGGAGAAAGGTCTGTACTGTATTTATCAAAAACCTATAGATCTCTCTCTCTCTCTGATTTTGTTAAAGGTGCAGCATTTCTAGACACTCAGGAAAAGACAAGGTCACAAAATTTTATCATTACATTATGTGAAAGGTAAAAGTTCTGAACATAGAAATAAGTAAAAATACAAGGCAGGTTGTCATGAAAATTCTGACAATATAAAGATTAACAATAAATGAATACATAGCCAATAGAGAAATGAGCAATATATGTGGTAAAGCAATATAAGATAAGAATGATAAGTGCCCAATGTCATGTGTGTTCTCACCACTAATCAAAGAAATTTGAATTCAGGCAATATGTTAATATATATTGTGTATTAAAACTTTAAATCTAACATTCAAAATATTTTAAAATGATATTCACCACTTTGGACAAATGAAACATGCACTCATTTGCTTCTAGTGATATTAGAAAATGTTTCAAGCTCCTGGAAGACAATATGGCAGTATGTACCAATTTTTAAAATATGTTTTAGCAAATTATTTCAAATAAATAGTAAAATATGTACCTACCCATCAGATTCATCCATGTACATATGTGTTACATAAATTGCTTAATACAGTGTTATCTTAAAGATTTATTATGAAGAATTTAAAAGAGGCAAAAAAACAAGTAGAGAATGTAGTGAATATTTACATATAAACAACTTTGAGAATAAGAAATAATCAAAGCCTTTGATACCTTTTATTTATCTTGCCCTCATGCATTCCCTTGCCTTTTTTGTCTCCGGAGCTGAGAGTTGTCCTTATAGTTACGACACACCACTATTTAATAACAAACTTCTTATGTGTCTAACTTAAGGGTACTAAAGTTTATACTTAATCTTTTAAAATATAGTCACAGGGGCTGGACTGGTAGTACAGTGGGGAAATTGCTTGCCTTACATGTAGCCAATTCAGTTTGATACCCAGCACTATATATAGTCCTCTGAACTCTACCAGAAGTGCTCCCTGGTCTCAGAGCCAGTGGAAAACCATGAGCACAGTCAGGAGTAGCCCCCTCCCCCCCACAAAAAAAAAAACACACTACATTTTGCTTCCCATATGACTTAAACATTAAATCACATTATAATACTGTCTTATAATTTTCTTTTGCTGATCATTAATGCAATCTTCAATTTTTAAGATTTTCCTTTAAAATGATTTAGCTGCTAAGTGGTATTTCATTTTTAGGTTAACGTTTACTCTTCTTCTTGATACTTTTTTATTAGAAATTTCCTCATTTTAACTGAGACAAGTATTTTCTTGTAGCCAAAGATTTCCTGCACTATCATAGCTATTTGCTAGGTAAATTCCTAGATATCTAGTCTAGGAATTTCTATAAAAATTTTGATGTAAAATTTCTGCAAAAATCATAATACTCTGGGAGACTATTCAGGGACACGATATATTGCTAAGTAAATGTAGACTACAGAGTATTATATATATATACACAAATTAATTCAGTACATATATATTTATACAATATGTTTGCAAATGATAAAAATGTATGCATAAAGAAGAAGAAGCCGAATGGAAATAAAGTATATAAAAATGTTAGCAAGGTATCTCTAGGCTGGTGGAAAACAAATTACTGTTATTTTCTTCTTAGATTTTTCTGTATTTTTCAGTTTTTCCCCATTGACCTGAAACAAAATAATCTTTAATATAATTGAGCAAATTTTGAAAAGCTGCTTAAAGATCAGGTCTGAGAAACACTAGCTTCATCACTGTCCTTAAAAGAAAGACCTGGGGGTCAGAGTGAACCACAAGATCAAAGTCAACAAGACTTTTAAGCTATCTGAGAATAAAATGCCATATTCCATTGTCTAGAACACAGCAAAATAATAGTCCTTCCACAATCTATGTTTGTGGGACTCCAAATGCCACACTGTATTCTATAGAGATGATATGGTGTGTTCAGATAAATGGCACTAGGTTGTTAAAAGGGGTCGGAAGTTGGTACAAATTACTGGGCCCAGCCATCTACAAAGGCATCAGGGGCTGATTATATTGTATATCAACATAAATCCACCCTTCCTGGGGATGGCTGGCAACAATTTTTTTTCTTTCATTTGGGGTTCTAACCCCCACTTGGCAGCTTTCTCTTTGGTGAGTGGAAGCAACTAGAAGTTTGAACCCTAGTGTTGAGGGAAGAAGGGTAAAGTCAAGTTGAACTTATGCCAGCATTGAACTCCAAAAGAATACAATCTGGGGAATGGGGCTTTTCAACTTTCAAGGGGATGATTATACAGAGACCAGTGACGAGACCATGATTGCAGCTGACACGCTATTTTAGAGAAGGCGTTCAGAGAGGCTCAATCCCCCGCTTGCTCAAAGTACAGGTTGAATTTGCAGGGCCTGGCAGAGGCCCCATCCTACAGAGATACCATGGAACATAGCAGTGCTTTCACACTGCAGACACCTCCACACCCAGGGCCCATTCGAGAGCTGCTGTCACAGTCAGGATAATGTGAAGGGCTTCTTTTGCATGGTACTGTTTATCAGTTGAATCAATTGATGAGTGGGAGAAAGCTTTAATCTGGTTCACCATGATCAAGATTTCACTCTCTGTTTCGACACTCTGGGGTTCTGCTTCTCTCCCAAGACTTTATGGTCTGGGTTGCATGGTTCTGGCCAGTCCTTTTTCCTGGCAGACTTGCTCTCCAAGTGGCCAGATAAATGTATTCATGTACTAGGCTTTGGAATCATGGCTGCAATCTGGATATCTCAAGCTTGCTCTGCCCAGTTGAATTGCTCCTGGTCACTATCCAAAGTCAGACCTTTGGTCAAATCCCCCAGGAGCATGAGGTCCTGACATCAGGACCTAGCTGGCTTCTAGGTGCCTAACCTTACCGTCTGTTCTGGGCTTTTCTATCATAAACTACCAACTATTGTCCTCTTACTGCCTTCATCTTTTACAGCAAATGTGTGTTAATTTTCTGTGTTCAATGGAATAAGAAAACAAACTCACAAAATCACAAACTCTGATTTTCTTTCTTCATTTCAAAAAGTTCAGAAATACAGTCGCACCGTTTATTAGAAATAAAATCTAAGCTGTCTTGAAGTGCTTTAAATTGTTTTTAAGCTTATTTTGAAGCAAAAGAAAAGGTCAAGTGCTTAACTGAAATGTCCTTCTGATCTGATGATTGTGCAAAAGGAAATCTACAGAAACATGTAAAATAAAGCGACCTCAAAGGTGGTAAATATCAAATTGATAAGTGGTCAAACCGGAGACACTGAATTTATTAACTTTTCAAATAACTTAAATTACTGCCCCATGTGATTTGCACTGGGATATTGATAAGGACTGTAGCAGTTATTTTCATGAAGGGAGAAAGATCAGATCTAGAAAAAATAGGAAACTGATATTGCTTTTTATGAATTTCACTGAGTTCAATCATATTTATTTGCAATGTTCGAATCAGGAGAGGGAGAGAAATAGTAGAGAAAGAACAGAGAATAATGGTAAAATAATGTAGAGGCGTACATAATAATTGTTGAATTAACACAGATGAACACAGAAAGGTTTGCTTGAACTTCAAATGCTCCAAATGGAACTTACAGCGAAATCACTCTTAACTATGTTAATTCTATTTAGCAAATCTCTTTAAGAGGTAACTGTGTGTGTGTGTGTGTGTGTGTGTGTGTGTGTGTGTGTGTGTTTGTGATGGGGAGGCGGCGAGCGGGACCATCTTAAGTCACATGCAGGACTGGTCCTCATGTGGAATATATTCACTGCCAAACCTAGTGCTTACAGTAATTGGTGTGTTACCAACTGGTAATTGGTTGCTGATCTATTAATTGATTGTTTGATGCCTTGTAGTACTGGTGACTCACTACCACACTGTCAGGAGCATCTGCATTTGTACCATCTAGAAGAGGTCTCTGAGGTACAACTGGGAAGCAAGGAGGAAGGGGTATGTTGCCTTCATGGAACTGAAAAGACTGCTTACCTATTTGAAAAGAAAAACCAGAGCCTGATGGCACAGTGCAATAAATCACAGAAGCAATGAAGGGTTAAATGAAAGAAAAACTTAATCCATTATAAAAATACAAATAGAAATTTTTGTCACAGGTGGCACATAAGAAACAAAACACATGAGTGAACTAAATAAAACAAAAACACATCTTTAGACCGTAAAGATCACAATTGGAGATTACCAGAAAGGAAAGGGAAAGAGGAACGTAGGTAGATTGAGCAAAGGAAATGCGATGTATAGAAAAGAATGAAATTCGACTTTGGTGATGGACTTGCTGTAGTTTACATGTTGATGACTGATAATCAAACTTATGTAGCATTCCTTCAATTATAGAACAAAATGCCAATAAAAAGTAGACAAGATGATTTTTTGTAGTGCAGCAAAAGCAAAAGGAATAATTGTCACAAAAATCCTCACCATAGTTAATTAAGTAAGAACTTAAATTTACATAACAAAAATCATGAGCTAAATGCAAAGGTAAAGAATAAAACATAAAAAATAATTTGCCACAATTATTTAATAAAAACCCCAATATTTAAGGGTTTGTATAACTAGATTTTAAAAGCATTAAGGTCTCAATAGAAAAATGGGTAAAGGAAATTGATAAGTAATTCATAAAGAGGAAATGGGTGATGAACATCTGATAAAGCTAATGGTAGTGATCCCAAATAAGCACAAATAAAATAAAATATTTAAAGACCTATCAAATTAGAAAAGATTTTATTTTGGCAGTGATATCAGTCACTATGAGACATGAGGAGAAATAGTTTTATCTATCTATATATATTCACATTGCTCTAGAACGGAAATTGCTACTATTAAAAATCAGCTGAATCATATCTGTCAATAGCCTTAAAAAGCATGTGTGTTGATGTATAAATATATATAAGTATATGCATAGTATGGATATAGTATATTGATATAAATATATTGCTAGCAGTTCTCCTTTTAGAAGTTAATCCTACAAAAATAATCTTTAACTCATAGATTTCTGTATACTGATTTTTGTTTTAACATACATGACAGTAACAAAAAAGACAAACATTCAACAAGAGAATTATGTCCTATTAGCATTATCTAAAACTGGACTCATTAGAAATGAAGTAAAAAATTTTAACTACACGGGGGAAAAGAAATATAAAAAGCAGAATGCAAAATTTTATTCACAATAGACTCAAAACAAGTCTTAAAGAAAAAAGAAAAGTAAAAAAACTGGGAGGATATCACTCAAGTATTAAAAGTAGTTAACACTTGCTGAAAACAAAGTTGTGCTTTTATATTAACTTCTAGTTTATTCTATCGCTTCATATTTACACTAAGCTGCTTTCATAAAAAGAAAAAAATCATTATTTTAAAAGAAAATCTCTGCTATTAATTTTAGATTTTTACCTGGCAGAAAACAACCAGAATAAGCCAAGTTGAGGATTTGGTTTGCAGGACTTTTTAAAGCAGAATTCCTATTCGAACACAAGTCCCCACCAAGTCATTTTCCTTTTCTGGCAAAGTCATCATAGATAATAACAAAGCAAATCAATGTATGTGGTTCATTCAAGTTTTTAAACAAACCCCCCCCCCCCCAAAATGCAGCTAAATCACTTTATTCAAAAACAGTGAAGAATAATGTTCCCAGGGGTTAAGAACACACACATTTTTGTCTTATACTATCATTAGTAAGTAGTTTTATTTTTTGGGGGGTGGTGGAAATGGTATGGTGGCATTTCTGATAGTTTCTAAAAGTATTGTTTGATCTTCAGATCAAGAGGATTTATGACATGCGGGCAGCTGAGAAGCCTCTTCCTCCTCCTCCAGCTCCTCAGGCTTTCATGGCTGCCTTTTCCAGCTGTCTGTCCTCTCGAGGGTGTTACCAGTCTATTCACACACTAGTGAGAACCCTCCACTTGCCTCCAGAGCCAGCCCCAGGCAAAATCGTGGCAGAGCTGAAGCTAGTGGCTTCTTCCCTACAGCCCTGCTTCGTCTGGTTCATTCCCACCCTCTCAAAATCTGCTCTCACATGCTTTAATCACACACACTCAGCGACACTAACACTTTGGAGCATCTACTATGCACCAGGCATTCTGTTAACGGGCTTTACCCAGGCGGTTTTATTTTATCCTCGTGGAAGCCTTAACAGAAGAGGCTGCTGAAGTCCAGAGAGGTTAAGCAAGTTATCTGGGGTCACACAGCTAGTGGGGGCTGGCACAGTTCACGTTCACAATCAGAGCTATTGGATGCCAAGCTGAGATTTTTTTTTTTCCTCAGTAGAACCAGTACTCAGGCCCATCGGGACCCTTTCCATGCATTTTAAATCCAGTCATACAGATTGTTTCCCCCACTCAAATCCAAATTGTACTTCAACTGGAAAGAGTATGTATAAAGTCTTTCAGTTTTTTTTTTTCACTCCACAATAGAAAGTTCCTGAAAAATGAGTCCACTTTCCTCATTATGACTGCAAAGTACACAGTGGAAATGAGTTAGGGCACCCTTCAGCTTTGTCAAATGGTCACACCTGTCCTGAATGGATAGAATAGGTAACAAGAAATTCCACAGGCTGGGTTCCCTGTGAGCTTGGCATCGTGCTCCCATTCCCTGTTTCCGGTGGAACTAATTGTGATTTAAAACTAGCAATTCTGCAGGAATTGTTAACCTCTTACTCAGTTCTAATTGAACTCCCAGGTAGCTGTAAGCCCCCAGGCTGGTTACTCGGGACCCCTGATTTCTCATCTATAAACGAGACTGGGAGAAGGGTCTGGCTTCTGGGCTGAACAGCTGACTCTCTGCTCTCTCTATTGCCTGTGGCTGTTTTCGCATGCAAAGGACATGCGAGGCAGCCTCAGAAGGCGTTTCTAGTCCTCTCTCTCCCCACACGACACTGAAGAAATAATTACTCGTCCTTATCTTTTTCCTTAGGAGACCCTGTGTTTGCCCATCTTGTCTGGATTGCTCCTTCTTCATCCCCATGACCCCAAGAACAAGATGACACAGAGTTTGGAGAAAGCCAGTAATAAGCTTTACTGGCCAATAACATTTCGCTATCACTTTCCAAGTCCCCTCTCCTCTCTCCAAAGCCTCCCCTCCCCCCCAATAACTGAGACCCTAGAGTGACAGAGAACCCCCCCCCCCTTCACACAGACACCCCTCCCCAGGAATCCGTTTAAACACCGTTTAAACAACCGTCCTGGAACAGTCAAGGAAAGAATGTCAAGAGGGACACTTAAGACTAAGAAAAAAAGGAGGTTTTCTTAGCCAACCTAGTGTTGGTGCTCCAGCAGCCGAAGCCCTGGGGGTCCCCTCCCTGCACCCATAGGGCCTGGGCGTAGGAGGAAGCCTCGCCCACACCTCGCGTGTCCGACGGCACATGTCTGGGGGAAAAATGACAGCAGAGAAACGGAGCGTTTCCCAGCCCATAATCTTTCCTGGAAATGCTCGTGCTAACTTGATTAAGATTTCTTTTTCTTTCTTTCTTTCTTTCTTTTTTGTTCTAGGTGGTTAAAACCAAGGAATTAGGGAGCTGGCATCCTCCAGCAGGAGGGAAGCCTCCGCACATTCCCTCCCGGTGGGCCGCTTGGAGGAAACCTTGGAACCGCGATCGGAAACCTCCCCCTGCCCCCCACCCCAGCACCCCCCATCCAGCTCTCCTGTTGGGACACCCACAGGATGGGGAAACGCCAGGGGGCCCGAAAATGGGGTGCTCTCGTTAGATCCGCGTGCGCGCTGTTGGCTCCGGGCTCCAGACCGTGGGTGTTTTTAGGTGTCTACAATGGAAAGTCCCCCCTCATCGTCCCGCGGTCCCGGGACTGTCCCCTTGTCTACCTTCCCTGTCTCGTACGGCCCCCTAAATAACCCCAGGCGTGGGGTGTCCGACGGGCCTCTCCCGGGGGTGGGGGGGCGCGCTTGCAAGCCCGCCGCTTGGGTTCTAGGGCCCGCAGGTCCGCTCGGCCGGGCGGGGAGTGACGGACACAGCTGTCCCCGGCGGCGCGGACCCGAGTCACAAGCACACGAAGGGCCACGGCCGCGGGCCACGCCGCGGGGGGACTTGGAAGTGGCTCCGCACGCCCGAAGCGGCCGGGCTACCCGGGTGCGCTCGGCCCCCGTGTTCCCCGCGCGGGCGGTGAGCGCGAGTGGGTTCGTGCCGGTGCGTCCCCGCCGCGCGCCCCCCGCGATCGCCGCCCGCGCGAGGAGCCTCCGGAGGGGTGGCCCTGCTCGGTGGCAGCGCTCGGCTTGGGCCTGGCCCACGCGGTCAACTCCCCGCAATGCCCCGCGCGCCCCCCGCACCCTCCCCGCGGCGACTGAGCATCCCCGGGGGCCCGCCAGCCGCCCGGGCTGTGAGTCCTGGGAGACCCTCTCGCCCTCCTCCTCCTCCTCCTCTTCCTCCTCCTCCCACGGGCGCCCCAAGTTTGCGCTTAGAAGCGTCAAGCACATTCTTCAAGTCTGCCGGGGACGGGTCCGTGGGGATGGGGAACTGGCCACGTTAGCCTGCCGCCTCCAAATTCTTTCTTTTTCCTCCTTGAACCTTCCCGGTGTCTGCTGCGCACCACATTTCCAGCTGTTCCCTAAGTGGGTCAAGGAACCTCAAAAACCGTCTTCCAGGACCAGCATGTGTGGGAATTGGGGAATCGGAGAGTTCGGCATTTAATATTAGCTCTCATTGATTGAAAGCCATTGATTCACAGCTTTATCTGGGAATCAAGTATCAGAAACGGGGAGGGAGTGCTTTCATTCCCACCTCCCCCTCCTAACACCCCCCCACCCCCCACCCATCACCGGGGTCCGTGCTGAGGGTCTGAGCATCAGGGACACAAACACCTCCTCAGGAAGTGTATGTGGATTAGCTGGTCCATCAGGATTCCTCTGCCATGAGGTTCTCACAGGGATTAGACAAAGTGAATTTTATTTTTTGACTCTCCTTGTCTCAGGTTTTCAATGGAAAGTTTTTTCCTTAAAAAGAAAAAAAACCTTCAACAAAACAACCCCCATCATGTTGGAAAACCAAAGACCACAATTCATCCGTGACCCTCCACGGTGATTAAAATGGGAATGCCCTGTGTTATTCCAGACTAGGACTCTGTCTCTCTTTTTTTCTGTGTCTGTCAGCTCTCTCTCTCTCTCTCTCTCTCTCTCTCTCTCTCTCTCTCTCTCTCTCTCTCTCTCTCTCTCTCTGGGCCCCTCTTTCTGTATCTATCTCTTGCTGCCTCTCCTTCTGTCTTGGTCTCCTACTTTCTCATTTGGGGGATACATAACGCCCTTTAAAGACAGGTCTTTTTGGTCCAAGACTCGATCAAAGCTAGCAGCAGGCTGATGCAGACTTTTAGGTGAGACCACTATGAAGAATGTAGCACAGAGTCCGCGAAAGGAATCTGGAGTATTTTTACAGAATGAATGACCTGTGTTTGCACGAGTGAATCATTCTATATATGTTGTTGTTTGACCCACCCTTTCTCTGGGCTACAACACCCGCCTGCTGTGTGGTAGGGGGAGAAGGAGAAGGAAAATGTGTGAGCTCCCCCTGGTGCTCTCCTGCATTCCGGCTGAGCGAAAGGATTTGCAGGAAAACATGTTTCCACAAGCATGAATAAGGAAAGAGAAATTATCTGGATTATTTCATTTCAAAGGTCCCTTCCCAAGGCTGGTGGACAGAACATTTGGGATCCAAAGCCTCAGGCTTCAAGCCTGGATCCCGTGTGTCCTCTTGCTAGTGTAGACCTGACCTCACTGAGCTCATGACATTTCTCCCCGGGGTTGGAGGAGGAAGCCTTGCCTTGTCAGACAACATGTTAACAAAGCAAACATTTGAAGTGGGCATTTGGCAGCTGCCCTGTGGATGGAATTATTCGCAGCCTCTAATATGATTAATTTTCGTCCAGAATTGTTCTCGTTGTTAACCTCTCGTTATCCATTTGATAAAAGTATTTTCACGTCTCTCTCCCTGCGCGTGTAGACATCACAAAGGTATCTTGAGGCGGTCTCACCAGAGTGGCCTTTATTTCTAGAATGTTTCCTATGCCGGGAGTTGCCTCCTTATCACACAGTCAGACACCGCTGTGAACTCAGGTCATCTAAAGGTTGTGGGGGAAATCCCAGATGGTCTCATTCCACTGCCCTTCAGTTATTTACCCACGGTGCTTGGTGCTTGGTTAATCCTGCTCTTGGTCATATTGTGTGGTGTGGAAAAAGATATGACACATCAGAAAAGCTAAGGGGAAAAATTGAAATTATAAGTACAGAGGGACCCGCATCACTATGATATTTCCACTTCAGAGGTAAATGTTTCCTTTAGCTTTGTGCAGTGTGTGTGCGTGCGTGTGTGTGTGTGTGTGTGTGTGTGTGTGTGTGTGTGTGTGTGTTTCTAGGTAGTTGGGGATTGTGTGAAACCAAAGATGGCTCCGAAGACCCTCACCCTTCTCCTACTGCCTGGGGTAATCCGCTCAGAAATCGTAGATACCAGAACTCACTCACAAGACAAGAGGAGCGTCCATGAATCTAGCTCCAGAGCGAGATCTCATTTATTCTGCTTTCTGATTTTTATTTCTCCCTACACACCTTACTCCTGTCTTCCTTTCTTCTTCTTCTCTGTTAATGACATTCCTCCAGCCTGTTCTTGCTTCTCTTTTCCTCTCTGAATCTGACTCTCACCTCTTTAGGGGGCATTTCACAAATTTCTCTTGTAATTCTCTATGAACTTATTTGTTGCCCCTACGATAAAACCTCTCCCCCATCTCTCTCTCTCTCTCTCTCTCTCTCTCTCTCTCTCAGCTTTTCGGTCATACCTGGCTATGCTTAGGGCTTACTCCTGGCTCTGAGCTCAGGGCTCACTCAGGGATTGGAGTACCTTATTCAGGGATTAAATCATGTGCAAAGTAAGCTCCCTACCCGCTGTACTATCTCTCAGCCCAATAAGCTTTCTCTTAGAGAAAGCCCTGCAATCTAATTGACAAAATCCACGTGCCTGTGCAATGCCAAAATGCGGTTCTGTGTTGGAGGCTCTTGTTTCTTCTGCATCATCATACACTGCTTACGTGTCTGCATACCTTGAAGCGGTTCTCCGAGAAACTGAATAATAATAATCCAGAGGGGATTTCTTTTAACCTAAACAGCTTTTTAATACCCATGTCTCTAAAGTGAACATTGTTAAGAAGCTGTTTCCAGTATCCTAATTTAGGCATTAGTGGTACTTTGCCCCCACTCCAGAGAATTTAAGATGGACTTAAAATATCATGAAAACCAGAGCAGATGATCGGTTGTATCCCTGCAAGTTCTAAAATCAAATCCATTTGGATCCCAACTTCAACAAACTAGAGTAATTTTAAGAAGATTAAAAGGCATGCTTTATAACATCTCTCATTATCATGTTAAAAAACAGTCACAGATACAAATTTTCAGAAATATTTTTGTGTCTTCTTTGCCTATTGCGCACACATGCAGACACACTCACTGTAGAACTGTACTGGCAGGGCGCATGGGTTGTTTAAAGTATAGCTATTCAACTGTCATATAAAGTGAAATCTATATTTTCTCTCCCTATATGACTATATATTTAACATCTCTATGCATATGTGTGTGCATACATATGTATATGTTATATACACACACTCCACATTATTATTTCAAAGGGGATTTTGCTCCTTCTGGCTACCAGCAATAACTAGTCAATATTTACACTCTTGAATATCGATGATATCGTGCATACACAGGAAAGCTGTGGAAAACATCTCCACTTTCAAACAGAGTTTTAATTATTTGTAAAGACTTCAATTGTTCAGTATCTAATGTCATGGATTGGTCCTCACAGTGTGAAACGCAACTGCCCAGAACCTCCATAGTATTATGAACAGGCTTCTAAAGCCGGGTTGATTGATGTTTGGCATAAAATGCTATTCCTCTGAGCACATATATTCCTTCTGTTCACCATTTTCATAGAAAAATACCAGGGCTGATTTTTTATTCAAATCTCCAATTTATGCAGGGTTTAAACTACTAAATACTTAAAGCCTTTTTCAGATCCTTTTTCCCTTTTCTGTTAGGTAGGTAACTAAATCTTTTGCTTCAACACAAATAAGAATTGGAGACTTATCAGATTCCTGTGGGGGAGAGAAAGAGTTTATTAATTATATTGAGAATCAAATAATATGCTTCTTTGACACTAATGCTCCATCTTTCTCCACCCCAAATATCCTGTGGGACAACTTTAAAGCCTTTATTAGGGTCTAGATTACTGCATTTATGGTTTCTTAGAAGAGGGAATTTAATGAATGGCATTGTGAGTTGAAGAGAGAATTTGAGATGTTTTAAGATTTAAGCTATAACGTGAAACAGTTTTTTTCAACGTGTGTCCCAGGGATTATAATATAAAAGCATCAAAAACAGACATAATAGTGCATGTTTTAATGAGTTTTGATAAATTGCTAATACTGATTAAATATCAAATTTCCCTTCATGACCCTTCTCTGTATTTGACAGATTCCAACAGAAAACTTTAATTGTTTAAAGTAGTTTCCAAGATATTGTAGAGATTTCCAGCAATAAAGAAAGATTAGTGACCTTAAAAGTTTTTATATTGACAATATTAAACCAAGTGCTTTTATTCGCTTCAAACTGGTTTGAATCAGTGTATGAGTTGGTATCAGGAGTACACATTTACATGATAGGCTCTATATTAAAAAACACATTATACTTGAATACAATTCTGAAACTACCCTTCCCTGATGCATACCCAGATAATATTTACTGATGATTTATTACATAACAGACACTACCCTAGGTACATTCCATGATTAATATGCTGTTTTTTTTTAAAATATCTGCTACATGGGAGAAGATAAAGGTAAAGGTAAAGGCCCTCCCGTTGATCATCGATTTGCTCGAGCGGGCCCAGTAACGTCTCCATTGGAGACTTTGTTGTTACTGTGTCTGGCATATCGAATACTCTCGGTAGCTTGCCGGGCTCTCCGAGAGGGGCGGAGGAATTGAACTCGGGTCGGCCATGTTGGCCGCATGCAAGGCAAACGCCCTACCCGCTGTGCTATCACTCCAGCCTTTCTTCACTTTCAGGGAGGAGAAATTTGAAACATACAGAGTTAATGTGACCAACTCAGTTAGCTGCTGTCTTATTTTGGACTGCCATAACAAAATACCACTGATTTGGGAGGCTTATGAAGAAAAAAAAACCAGACATATATCTCACGATCCTGGAGCTGGGATGTCCAAGATCAAGGGGATGATAGATTCAGTGTCTGGGGAGATGCTACTTGCTGTTTGAAGGAACAGTACCTTCCAGTTGTAACCTCATATAATTCAGGGGCCAGAGAATTTTCTGGTTTACTTGTTTAGGGCATTAACCTTACTCACCAAATCTTACTTGCTTAATCTTATTTGAGAGCTCCACCCTTGAGACCTAAATATCTTCCAAATTCCCCAATACCTATCACCATCACCTTAGAGTTAAGTTCTGTATATGAATTATGAGAGTATCAAGCGTTCAGACCAAAGTTCTGGTCTAGGAAGTAATGAATGTCAACACGAAACTACAGAAGTGTAACTCCAATAACTGTGATCTGTAAAGGGCCAGAGGGTTCATATTTCAGCCTTTGTAGGCTATACAGTCTTCATGGCAATTATTTAATTCTGCTGCTGTAGACAATAGTAGTCATGGATAATATGTAGATAAATTGTACAACTCTCTTTCAATAAAACTTTGTTTCAGACTTTCCCCAGGTGCTGTAATTTGCAATATCTTATTCTGCTGACTTCCTGCCTACTAAGAAAATTCATTTGATGCGTATGACTTTGGAACAGGCATTTCTCCTTGTGGGGTCTGTCTTCTGAAAGAGCAGAGCAATGTCTAGGGAGGGTCTCACAAAGTTCTTCTTCCATTGGCACATGATGCTGCATATCATTGCTGAAGATTGTGCAGACCTTTACTTAAAATACTCTTACCAGTCAAATCTTAGACGAACTTTAGACATCTCACTATTGTAGATCACCACAAGATCTTACGATGATTATAATTATGCACTTAGTCTTTGATCCATAGGCGTGAAAATTACGCTTTTATTATTTTTTTATCCTTCCCTTCACTTTGTCATTGTTGTGATGATGGAAGGCCCCTGGCTGTGTAAGCTCCTGTATTTCTTAGTGCTAGTGCAAGCTGGGGCTTGCACAACAGGTTGTGCACACACATGTTGTCACAGCGCTCACTAAAGGAGGTCTGTGATTCTTTAATGTGGTGTTTGCAAATGTACTTTCTGGGGGTCAGGAATGTGTGTGGGTTGTGGGGTATGTGCACTTTTTAGTTGTACTGTTTGTTACAAGTCACTTCATTGCTTACAAACTTGCCAGAGGTGCACTTCTTGGTTGCAGTGCTTTCTGGGAGTTACACCCCTTTTGTGGTAGCACATATTTTATACATCTGATGTGGGGGCAGCTGGAGATTGCTTGAAGCATCTGGGTCAGAGATAGCAGAGCTGTGAGGCTCAAACAATGGACATGCCAGGATTGGGTTTGATGATTATGGAAGAACAGGGAACTGAACTTGCAACCTTCCATTTCCAAGGAAGACATCTTAAGCCGCTGAGCTGTGTTTGGTATTTGATTTTTCCCCCCAGACCATTGATATGTAAATGATGCCAGGAAGTGCAGAGAACTGCAGTTTCCAATCAGCCTGGTGATTATGAGGGTGAAAGGCCTCTCCTGTGTACAGTAGTGCCAGGGTCTTTGAGATTGTTGTGTTTTCACATCCTATCAGATTAGATGTTTACTCTCCTTACAGTATTTAATAAATTATGACTTTTACAACTCTTTGTTATAAAATGGTCTTTGTGTTAGATAATTTGGCTGATTATAGGGCTATTTTAAATTTCTAAGCACATTAGATGTAGGCTAAGCTATTATGTTTAATAGGTTAGGTGCATTTTCTACCTATGATATTTTCAACTTACAGTGGGTTTAGACAACTGGCATACCCCATTGCAAGATCTATCTTGCCCTATGAATTAGAAGTGTTACAGTGAAAGTGGAGTGATCTGCTTGAATTTCTGATGTCTTGAATGCCCCCTAACCTCTCACAGCAGACAACCTTTCTTCATTATCTGTGGAATAGTGGTGCTTTACGTCATTCTTACTGTAGATCGAATTTTGTTTTATTGGGAAGTTAACCTGGTCCCCTGGATCTGCACAACTGAGCTAGTAATTACTGATTTTATAGTCTTTTTAGGCTTAAATATGTACCTTACCTAACAAGTCTTTAAGTCAAATATTGCAGGGACTTGGCCCTACCACTTATTGATCAACTTCTCTGGAGCCAGATATATTGTAAATTATATTTATATCTATTCTTAGACATCTCTGTATGTTAGAGAATGGATATTATTGCTCCCTGTCAGTTCTGCATCCACTGTGCTTCCCAGCAGATCAACTTTTTAGCTATGAAAAGTTATCTATGGCTGACTACCTGCCCCATGGATAGACACAGTTGTAGTACAGAATTCTTCTTCTTCTTCTTCTTCTTCTTCTTCTTCTTCTTCTTCTTCTTCTTCTTCTTCTTCTTCTTCTTCTTCTTCCTCTTCCTCTTCTTCCTCTTCTTCTTCCTTCTCCTCTCCCTCTCCTACTCGTCTTCTTCTTCCTCCTTCTTCTCTCCTCCTGATCCTGCTCCTCTTCCTCTTCCTCCTTTTACTTCTCCATCTCTCAAGGGTCACTATTGACAGTGCTCTGGAGACCAGGGAATGCTGGAAACTCTAGTCAGCATCTGCACCTGCAAGAGAGTATCTCCTATACTATCTCTGGTCCCGAATTCCCCTACTTTACATGAAGTAATTTTGCTTACTTTAATAATAAAGTAAGATTTTTTTTGTCTCATACTCAAAGGTTAAATAATCTGATTATAAGTATATGTTATTATAAAAAACTTTCATGAGGATTTGGTCATACATTTTACTACAAATGGCATATTAATGGAAATAAAATCTTGATTTGATTGTAAATATTATAGATGAAATTGTGTGAAAGAAAATTAAAATGATATCTGATAAAAAAGAGGAGCCAAGATTAAACTTCAGATCTTATGGGAATAACAGTATTTTTTCCTCTTTCTACTCAAACATCTTAAAAAAATACTTAGGTTTTATCATAAATCCAATGATGATTTTTGTATAAAATAACTAAGTGGAATTTTTAACTAGGAAGAACTTTCTCTGGCCTTAGATTTAATCCTTGAAATCAATCAACAAGTCTTTTAAAAAGTCCTTTAAATCATCATGAGATGAAAGGTTTTTTGGGTTCAAAGCCAGAGAAATAATCCCTTGTCTTGTGTGTAACTGAAAAGAATGATTATAAACAGTGATTGCTGCTCTTAAATAGATTATAGTGTCACTACAGAGACAGAATTAAGACATAAAAAACAATTAGAACAACTAAACAGTATGACACCCATGCTCTATGCATTTACAGCAGAGAAGGATAGTGGAGCACTGGTCTGAGTGCTTTGCAGACATGGTTGGATTCTAGATAGTTAAACAAGGGAATCACTGATGGAATTACAAGACCACAGCTTGAATATGCATTTCTTGAGGCTAGAGATGTCTTCATCACTCTGAAAATTCATATATATGATAAATATCATAGTATAGTAGGTACCTAAAACCATCTTAATTTACTATGAAAAATTGGAATTGTCCTAAGGTGAACCATATCTTGGGAACACTGAAGTCAGGAAAAAGAATAATAACCTACTTACTGACTGTATGTATGCTTGGTTACATTTTGCATCTAGAATCTATTTTAATGATCAGTACTGAGTAAGCTTTTTTGTTTGTTTGTTTTTTTGTTTTTTGGGTCACACTCAGCGATGCTCAGGGGTTGCTCTTGGTTGTGCGCTCAGGAATCACTTCTGGCAGTGCTTGGGGGACCACATGGGATGCTGGACACCAGGGATCGAACCCAGGTCAGCCGCATGCAAGACAAATGCCCTACCCGCTGTACTGTGACTCCGGCCCCCTGAGTAAGCTTTTAACACATCCCATAAGTTCAACAAATTAGTCCAAGATATCAATCATCAATTCTTTCAATCCCCTTAAAAACTGCCCCTAAATTGTGACCACAAATTTAATATGTAGAAGTACATCACCTTTCTTGAGTAAATACTTTTTACTTTTATTCATTTACCTTTCTTTTTAAGGTAAAAAAACCCCCACAATCATTGTAGGTGAGGAGTTGGATCATAGCAATCAACATATCATGCTAGTTGTTTGTGCCTCCTTAACTTGGAAACTTCTGACACTCTTCTGTGCTTCAGTTCTATTATTTGACTAATAATGACTCCAAGGGATGATGATGTCCCTGTGTAGGCGGATTGCGGTAAGGATTAGAAGTCATAAATCATCAGCACAAACTCTAGCTTTCGTGGATCATTCAGTGACACTCATTTCACTTTCCTCCTTCTCCTCCAGAATGACATTGAACGATTGCCTGGGCTTGAGTGAATTTAGGGTGTTCTGAAGGCATCACTGGAGCATCATGAATGATAAGCAACAGACATGCAGTACTCTTAAGTGTCCTGTGAGAACTCTAGTCCTGTGTACAAAGGTCTTGTAGCTGGTGAGTGCAAACAGAAAAGTTTCGAGAACTGAGTTAGTTTGTGAAATATCCACTGTTGTGGCTCAACAATAGAAACATTTACTTACAATGAGAGGCAAAAGCACAATGAGATCACTATTATTAATTGATAAGGTTACTTTTTAAGTCTTTAGGTTTCTACAGCATTGTTTTTATATATTCTGATATTTTAATGGGAAAGCTAGGTTCCAGTGAAAGTTTAAAATGAGTCAGCTGACATTCAGATTTTTTTGCAGGTGACCAGGAGTCACTCAGGTGACTCTGTTTAATTGAGGAGAAAATTTGGGGGAACGATTTGAGTGTATTTTCTTTTCCCAAAGAATGAAGAGCTAATGCCTTTTTGCTGGAAACAGATTTCTAAGGATTGAGCATCTTCCAAAGATGCCCACAGAAGCATAATAGGAGAGAACTCACGTCTGTTATTTTTGAGCAGGGGGAGGGTGGAGGGGCACACCCAGCAAGAGTGCTCAGGGTTTACTTCTGTCTCTGCATTAGGGATCACTCTTGGAGATGCTCAAGGTGTGTCATGGGGTGCTGGGAATCAAACCCTGGTCTGCTGCATGCAAAGCAAGTGCCCTATTGATTATACTGTCACTCTGGCCCCAGGATTTATTTACTCTCCTCTTAGCTCTCACTCTGAGGTTATCATGATAAAGAGAGAATTATTCTTGAAGCAACTCTTAAGAGTTCTCTACCTTTTCATTGGTTCATCCTTGGCTGGTGTGATCTCATCCTGAAAACAGCTAACAGACTTCTCTAGGCAAGGTGTTCCCATGAAAGTCATTGGGGAACCAGGTTGTTGGTTATTGCCCATGTGGAGTCCAACTATTTATCACGATAACCACCCCTGTCTGAGAAAGGAAGTGACTGAACACTTTGCCAATTCTTCATGGGAGAGCAGATAACAAGGCTGCAATTAGGGCTCAGAGCTTCAGGTTCCCAGAAGTTTTTCTGTTGACTAGTGATCAGATCAACAAGGCAACTTTTCTAACCCTCTGTTCCCACCAGAATGGTATATGATAATCTAGAACCTCACTTCTTAAACTGTAGCCATGTAACTGAATGTGGAGTCATGAAGTGCTTAGGAACAGTAGAAAGTTTCTGACTCCTGAATGACCAAATATTAATGAAAAGTCAACAATGAAATGAATCTGAGGCTTTTCTGGTAGCATTTTCCCGTGTTGCAGTGCTTGGGTGAAAAAGTGTTGTGAGTGGAAAAAGCTTAGGAATCCCTGATCTATAGGAAAAGAGTTTAACATGTAAAAAATGTACTCAAAACATTTTAAATATCTGTAGTTTTCATTACCAAGCTACTGAAGGTAGGTAATTTTATTTAGAATTTTCTTGATCATTGGGTTGAGCAGATAATGTGATCATGTGATATGATAAGCAGAGTTTCAGAGATCTGAAAGGGAGCGTTCAAAAATGACCCCGGAGAGCTGGAGGGATCGTGCAAGGGTTAAGGCACTGACGTTACTTGCAGATGACCCCAGGCCAATTTCTGGTACTGCATTGTTCCATGGGCATTTCCAGGATTGATCACCGAGCACAGAGCCAGGAGCTGCCTGTGAATATTGCCATATGTGACTCAACAGTCTGAAACAAAACAAAATGTGACCCTTGGAATTGTCTGATAGAAGTCCATTAGTGACCTTTGAGAGTTTAGCTCCAGTTTCACAGTCAAATGGAAGCCAGGTTGTGGAGATTAAGACGGAAATGGATAAAGGAGAAAATGTCAACTATGCATGAAACAGGGAAGTAAAACTTTGGAAAGAAATCAAAGTAGTATGTACCTTTGGCAGGATTAAGGTTGTCTCCTGGCAGATGAAATCAGGGGCTCGGCATCTGTGTCACCTAGCCTTAATTCAACAGGGCACTTGGCAGTTTATATTAAATGGTGTGTGTGTGGGGGGGGGGAGTTGGAGGGTTTATATTTTAGCATATCACTATATTTCATATATTAATAAATGGTTTTCTGTCCCTTGATAAGTACGTTTCTTTCCTTGTATCCTGAGGACATACTTTGCTCTCTGCAACCCTCCCCCTTTCTCACCCCACAGCTCCTCAGGAGTAGATTGCTAGACAGTGAATCACCCCATACAAAATCCACTGGTAAATCAGAAATATTTGGATGTATACTTGTTGAACAAGTTTTTCTGCATTCATAGACTAATTTGGTTCAGAGATTAGATTATATGTCCCCAGTGGTAAAGTAGAGAAGGGGGAGAAGATACGACAAGAAATGAAGAACAAGAGAAGACCTGGTTTCTACCAGGATAGCACTCTGTTCCTCACTCTGCTCAGGTGTGAAAAGTCAATTTAATACCTAGTTGTCCACTTTATTGCCAACTAATGAGGTCCACCATGGGCAACATTGAATGCATCACTGTAGAACTAGGTTGCTTATACCTCAAGACCCTGCCCAGTCCTCCACTAATTTATAGTACTTCTTTGTGTTGGGGTTCCCAGGAGATGATAGTAAAGCCATCCTTCCCATGGGGTTCTACTGAGGAACTATATTGAAATCTTCTGTGGGAGAAGGAAGTGTGGAGTAAACTTATTATCTTGCTATTTATGTGTTTATGAGTTTGTCTTCCTCATTCTACTGGAATATCCCTGAGGGCACTCTTTCTTCACCTTTGCATACTCAACAGCTGGGGTTGTACTTCTCACAGAGCTTAATTAATGTTTGTTGAATGAAGAAATGGGTGAAAGACTGATTGATGAGTAAACAAATGAGAAGTTGTTTAGAAGTAGAAATCAGAAGAAGCCAAGAAGAGAGGCAGAGAAGAAGGCAAAAACTTTTTAAGGAGGAAAAGATAAACATTTGAACAGGGCTAAGAGGTGACCGGGGAAAGAAAGGTTGAAAAGAAATTCCAAGTTCTTCCTGAGCATGGAAAAACGAATGAGAAAATAGATGGTGAATCTCTGACTGTTGGTATGGAAAAAGCAAACAAAAGAAAACATGTGCTTTAATATTATTATTAATGCTAAATTTATGTCCCTTCATAGTTCCATTTCTTTTTCTTTTTCTTTTTAAATCATACCCAGAGATGTCCAGAGGTTACTCTTGCACTCAGGAATCACTCCTGGTGGTGCTCCGGCCACCATATAGGATGTTGGGAATGGAACCCGGGTTGACTGCATGCAAGGCAAATGCCCTATCTGCTCTTCTATCACTCAGCCCCTTAGTTCCATTTCTGAGTGCTCTGTCAACACTCTAAAATGATGGCCATTATATCATTAAGATAGTCTGAGAATCTATACAAGATAAAGGACTAGGATAACATTGAAGTCTTCCTACTTAGGAAAGCATGTCAGTATAACCATCAGAGAATCCTCCTTTTTGATCTCAAAACAGAATTCTGCTCTAAGACCTTGCTCATAAGAGCCTGATAGAGTTGTGTGTTCTTATATTTTAAGGGAGTTTCACATTGGCTCATTCACAATTTTTTTCATGCTGGGTCACATTAATTCATTCATTTAGAGGCACCATCTAAGTCCCCGTTATGTGGAGGCAGTGTGGGTGTCAGAGATCCAAAGAAGAAGACAACATGTCTGCTCTCGAAGGAGTTCACAGTCTAGCAGGGGAGACAGACACGGAAATGCATATTTATGAAGCCAAGTGTTGTGCCAGCGCCGAAGCCCAAGTCAGAGTGTGTGTGACCCTCCCTCCCCGGCTAAACACATCTCATCCATTCAATGGATTGGCTCCACTGGCTGCCACTCACCGGGGCTGCTCCCTGCCTGGGCCTGCCCGACTCACACATGCTCTGTAGCTCTGAAGCTCTGCTGTTTTCCCCTACTCTTTCTCCCAGGAACTTTCATCTTGCTTATTCCTCAGCAAACCTCACTAGACCTCACTACTCTGGATGCCTCTGTGGATGCCTCTGTACAGGTGGCAAGTTTTGCACGCACCAACCCCAGTTCAGTCCCCAATACCACATGTGGTTCCCTGAGCTCTGTCAGACATGATCTCTGAACATTAAACCAAGAATAGCCTCTGAGCTCCATCTGCCAGGTGTTGTTCAAAACTCCCACAAATAAATAAGAATCTGAGAACCACTGATTTTCAATGGTGTTTTTCCCCCTCAAAGGAGGAAAAAGTTCTGGTTTCTGTCAGAGCTAGCCCAGGAACAGATCCACTTGGGTCCACAATGGGGTCACTGATAGATATCAGCCTTGAGGGCTAGGAGAAGACAGGGAAGATTAAAAAGTGACATGTAATCCATTGATTAACTCCATTATATCAGAGCCAAGTACATGGTGCCATTTTGAAAGAGTCAATTAAAATATTTGATACAATATGTGTGCATAAATATATAGAATATATACACACGCATATGCATAGTTATATACAATGTATATGAATATATAATACATGTATATGCATAGTTAGTGGAGGATACAGAAATGAAAACCAGTGGTTCTCAGATTCTTATTTATTTATGAGAGTTTTGGACAACACCTGGCAGAGCTCAGAGGCTATTCCTGGTTCAGTGTTCAGAGATCATTTCTGACAGAGCTCAGGGAACAATATGTGGTACTGGAAATTGAACTGGGGTTGGTGCATGCAAAACTAGTATCTTGCCTCCTGCACTTTATCCCGCTAGTCCCTAATACTCTAATTTTAATCTTCAAATCACTTTCTTAAAGCTTGACTCATGCTCTATGATGAGAGAAGATATTTCATCTGGACTACCACAAAGTTTAAGGGAAAAAATAACAAGGGCACTACCTAATATCACAGTTAATTTAGTTACTTTAAGATTATTTCTCTGATTAAACTGATCTGTCCATTTACCTCCTAGTGTTCCTCCGCATAATGATAGTTGTTTAAAAGATATCACAGAGAAGAGAAAAGATCCTTTCTGGGAGGCAAATGAGCTATTTCAAAATCAGAACTGCAACTCTTCTTTTCAAGCCTTGATGTCTGTTGAAAAGTCAGTATGTATATATTTTAAAGAAGGCAAAAATAGCTTCTTATTGTAAACAGAACATCACTGAAAATTCACATTTTTGAGCTGATGAAAAAAAAGAATCGTGAATTATCAGTTTGTCAGACATCAACATCAGCTCTAACGAATTTCGGTCGACTTCACTAGGTCTTTGATAGCTAGAGCTGGGGAAATCACTTGATCTGGAGAGCGAATGAGAGGAACAGACAGAAGCAAGGTCCCGGTTTGGAATAAATGGCATCTTGCTGCTAAAACAAGCTTCACGCATTAGCCGGCAATCATTAGGTGAATGACTTTCCTGATACCAGAAGATGCATGCACTAGGAATAAATTTCTATGTTGAAGCATTTGACAAGCCTTAGTTCCTGATGTCTCACACTCAAGCCTTACTTTATAGTCACATCTGTTAGTTTAAAGCATTTTTAGTTTATTGAAGAAGCCTTCACAAAGAAAAAACAGATGATGAAAATCTCATCTGTCAAAACTGTTATTAAAACCAGTAACAGTGTGAAATTTTGTTTAAATTGAAAGCATCATTTATTTTTATCAAACATTTTATAAACAATCACATTTGAGAAAGATTTGGGGGACCTGGAGAGCCCTCAACAAAACGCAGCTCATTATGTCGTTTTGTGGAATGTGTGCTCAGAGTTAGGCTGGGCAGGCTTCTCTTTATCTCGGTGGGAACTCAGAGGGTTGGGCATGTCGGGCTGAGCAGGGTTCACCCACCTTGTGGAGGCAGAGGGAGCAGCAAAGGGAGAGATCCCAAGTGGAGGACAGAGTGAAAACAGAAAGAGCCAGCAGGGACACCTTACTTGATGGGTCAAGGTGGAATGACACGGCGTGTCACTCAGCGCGTCAAAGAAAACACAAGTCGAGTAAGGACATTCTTGGAAAGATGGTGCAAGATTTCCTTGCTTCTATTTCAAGTTCAAGTTCAGATCTGCTACTGATATGGAAGGGTCTTTCACAGCCAGAAGGCGAGACCGCCCCAAAGGAGTGAAACAAGCTGAACATCAAGTCCACTTAGTTGGATCTTCATTCGTTCCAGATGTTTGGCAGCATGAAGACAAAACATCCGACACTTTGCTATGGTGGAGACTCAACCTTAGAATACACAAAGGATCCCCTTTCGCATTCTTAACTGTGTTGTTTGTTATCTGCAGCTTTGAAAAAGAAGACACGGAGACCCGTATAAATAGGAAGGGTTTGTCTAACCTGGGGACCAGCCAGGTTTTCTGCTGCGGCACTCAGGGTGCAGCTTCTCAAGTCACCCTCTTCCCCAAAGCTGACTGTTCCGGTCACGTGTCTGGTTCTCTGCTCACATCT
The DNA here is from genome assembly GCF_029834395.1 of Sorex fumeus. Taxonomy (NCBI): domain Eukaryota; kingdom Metazoa; phylum Chordata; class Mammalia; order Eulipotyphla; family Soricidae; genus Sorex; species Sorex fumeus. Next base: position 57,456,416 of record NW_026606185.1, read on the forward strand.
CTCCTCCCTCAGTTCCTCCTTCCGTTTGAAAAAAAAAAAATCTCCCCTTATCTTGGACATTGCAAAGGGGCACTGATCTATGATATGGAGGGCTAAGACCTCCGAGCAACCCAAAGGGACAGCTGGCATCTTTGAAACCCACTCAGACTCGAGTCTGTGTCTCAGCTGCTGTTTTCCAGTTCCAAAGGGAAGATGAAAATTCCATGCTCACTTCCAAAATAGCAATATTGCATTTTCCGTAAGGCACCATATATTAGTTAACTTAGTGCTTATTTCTTGACCATTGATTTAGGGATGCAGGAAATAACATTTTTATTCACTTTGCTAAGTGATTATATACTATAAGTTTCTATTTAAATATTAAGCAAAAGGTTACCACTAACCTTTTTATTCCTCTTTATTTATTTATTTTTTTTCACATACTTTTAACAGGAATATCTTAGAGGTCCTACTCTTCAAAAATGAACATTAATTAGGAGGCCCAGGTATCTAGCTGAGGGATAATCAAAATTTATGATATATTTTTGTTGTTTGATCAGATATGGATTAGTCTACTACTGATAATTTATTTAGTTCAGAAAATTCAAATAATTGATTCTTCTTTTTATTTAATGAAGTGAAAAAATAAAACATTTAAATTTATTTTAAAATTTAGGCATGTTTTTGTGAAATAAAAAATCATAATTCAAGGAGTTATCAATCACAAAACATTCTTCATTGCAATATAGTTCTATGAGAAAAGCAGACGAAATATAGTATCAGAGGGGAAAATGATGTAAACCTCTTAAGGAGCAAAGAAGAGTACATTCATGTGTTTCGTAAATAGATGATGGTAGATACCCAATTAGAATGCGTATCATTCAAGGGTCTAGTGGAAACCAGTACATTAATTGCTGTGTGTGTGTGTGTGTGTGTGTGTGTGTGTGCGCGCGCGCGCATGTGGGCATACTGAAGTGAGACTAAGCTGAACTAAAGATGTGTGCAAGATTATGTGAAACCTCATTGGGAACAAAAGGGACCAGAGTAGTAAAGTCTTGAAGGTATAAAAGGACAGTTATGAGTTCCTTGGCCAAGGAAACTTGTTTTAGGAGAGGAAGCTCTTAACTGCAGTATCTATTGCATTGGGTAGAAAGTGGAGTAGATCTGTGTTCTAGAAGGAATAGAACCAGGAGAATATAGCCCTTGACTTACACTGTCTGTGTTGATCATTCTTAATCATGATCTCCCATTGGTCAAACCCTGCCTGTCACAAAGGGTGAAAAATATTAGCCTTTCCCCAGTGATTATGACAATTACAGTAGATATTTTGGTAGACAAACTTCATTAGAGGTCTTTTCAAGTCATATTTTTTGAGAGATTTTATCACTAATTTTTGTTCAGTTTTATAAAATAATGTATTAGAATAACTATGTTTTCACTTTTTTATCCCTTTTTTATATTTACCAATAGGTTGTTAATGTTGATTAATTGGGGAAAGTGCTGTGCTCAAGGGGTCCACACTTCACCCCTGAATATTCTTAGCCATGGAGTCCAGTGGTCCAATGGTCGGACTGGAGGATGTGGTGCTTCTTGGGATCTGCAGAGCTGGGGAATACTAAGTGCCTGGGGACTTCCAGGGTCACACCCAGCAATGCTTGGGAGGCCTTGTCATTCCAGGGATCGAACCTGTCTTGCATGCAGACACTCTTACCTTTGTCCAATATGCACCTCATTGGTAGTAACTTGGTGCCTATGTGCGTAAGATATTTTTTCTTTAGTTTTCTTTCTTATCATGTCTATGTCTTTGTTTGTTATTAGTGTAATACTCACGTCATAAACTGAGCAAGTGTTCCCTCTTCTCTGATGTTCATATGGGATTAATATTATTTTCTTCATAAAATAGGTCATGGTCCTCCCGTTGTTCATCGATTTGCTCGAGCGGACCCAGTAACGTCTCCATCGTGAGACTTCTTGTTACTGTGTTTGGCATATTGAATACGCTTCATAAAATATTTCAAATAATTTACTTACATAACACTTGGGTTGAAGGGTTTGGGGAAATTTATAATTATGTCAATGTTTTAATTGAATTCTTAAAAAATTTTCATGCATTTTTATTTTTTAGATAGGGGGATTTTGGTTCTTTGTATCTTTTAAAGAATTAGTCTATTCTCCAGAACTGTAAAAGATAAATTTCTGTTGTTAAAAGGCTATATCCTATCTGTGATTTTTTGTTCAAGCAACCCAAACAGACTAGAATACCAGTATGGATTATTCACAAAATTTCTTGCTTTGAAATTTCTTTCATCTGTTTAAAGAGTTTGGTCAAAATTCTGTTGACAATAAAAGTGAAAAATTCTTGTTGGGCTTTTTGAAAAAAAAAAAGAATTGGTATATTTCATTTACATTGTCAAATTTATTGGTGCATTTTTTTTAATGTGTTCACTTTTTCTTTTATTTTTCAAAATATCTGTAGTAGAGGCCAGAGTGATACTTTAGTGAGCAGGGTGCTTGCCTTGCATGCAGTGGACCCACATTCAATGCCCAAGATTTCATATGGTCCTTTGAGCACTGTCAGGAGTAATTCCTGAGTACAGAGCCAGGAGTAACCCCAAAGTATCTCCAGGTGTGACTGGGAAAAAAAAGCAAAATATTTGTAGTAATGCTGATTGCTAATTCTTGACTTTGTTTTTGTTGATTTTTAAAATTACCAAATTACTATTTTATTGACATCTACTCTTAGCTTTATTGTATACTGAGTTTAATTATCTATTTACTTTAGGTAGAATCATGCCACAAATCCCGTAGCTCATCGATTTGCTCGAGTGGGCCCAGCAACAGTGAGACTTGTTACTGTGTTTGGCATATCGAATATAGGTAGCTCACCAGGATTTGCCATGCGGATGAGATACTCTCGGTAGCTTGCTGGGCTCTCCAAGAGGGGTGGAGGAATCGAACTCTGGTCCGCCATGGTGCAAGGCAAACACCCTACCCACTGTTCTATTGCTCCAGTGCAGGTAGAATCATAGATTATTAATTTGATATTCTAATTTTAATATAAGCTTACATTTTTTATTTGTTTTTGGGCCTCCATGGTGGTATTAGGGGCCACCAACCCACTGACTAGTGGCCACCACTGGTGCTTGTGAAGCTGGGGACTGGACACAGGGCTGTGCACAGGCCTGAAATGCACTCTAGTTCTTTGAGCTGTATCTCTTTAAAATTAACTTTAATGGGGCCCAGGGGCGAGGGGTTGGGATCACATTTTGCAGTGCTCAGGGGTTACTCCTGGCTCTGTCACTGTCACTGTCCTCCTGTTGTTCATCAATTTGCTTGAACGGGCCCAGTAACGTCTCCATTGTGACACTTGCTACTGTGTTTGGCATATCGAGTACATCATGGGTAGCTTGCCAGGCTTTGCCATGCGGACCAGATACTTTCGGTAGCTTGCCGGGCTCTCCGAGAGGGGCGGAAGAATCGAAGGTCTGCCAGGTCAGCTGCATGCAAGGCAAACGCCTTACTCGCTATGCTATCGCTCCAACTCTGACTCTGTATCCAGCAATTATTCTTGGTGGTGCTTGGGTTATCGTATGATGCTGGCTTACAATGCAACCTTGGCTGTGTGCAAGGCCTTCCTTGCTGCATTAACTCTCAGGCCCCTAAAATTAACATTTTGATCTATCAGTTTCCACTCAAACACTGCTCTTTCTGCCTCCCATAAATTTTGATATTTAGCCTTTAACTTTTCTTTTAGTGAAAAAGAATTTCTTGTGTCTTTTTTGAAAGTTTATTCAAACATTGGGTTATTTAGAAGTGTGCTGATTTGGAAGTCTTTCACAAATATGTTCAGGTATTCTTGAAGTGTCAGATTATCTCCCTGTTACTGATGAACAGAGCGTATCTTCTTTGATTTCAATCATTTTATTCCTTTGAAACTTTTTTTTTTCTGGCCTAGAATGTGACCTACCTTTGTGAGTACTTTACATGCAGTTGAGGAGAACGTATTCTGTTAATTCTGGGTGAGTGTTCTCTCAATATCAATTAATTAGTTGATGCTTACTCAAATTTCCTCACGTCCTTATTGATTTTCTGTCAGATTGTTCAATCAATTGCAGAGAAAATTGTGTTGAAGTCTTGAACAATTATGTGAGTGTGTTCTTTTCTCATTCCTGTTGTCTTAGTTTCACTTCACGCAATTTGAAATACTGGTCAAGGATGAGCTGCTGGTAAGGTCTGTGGTGCTGGGGATAATAAGCTGGGGGCCTCCAGGGCTGCACCTGGCAATGCTCAAGGGACCATGTGGTACCAGGGATTCAACCCTGGGCATGTGCCAAACCTTTGTTCTATCTCTCCTCCCCCAATATTTTTTAAAAATTATTCTTTCTTTTACCTGTCTTTTTTCGCTTGACTTTTTTCTTTGTGCATTTGTTTTCTGCAAAAGTTTCATTGTTTATTTGGTCCACCACTTTGATCACTTATTTGATCCTACTGGTAGCTGGGAGGACACAGTCCAAGCTTTTGACACAGAGACGGTAGAGATTCCATCTCCAGCCAGAGGGTGCGCCTTTCCCAGACATGCTTGTTCCGGCCCAGCCTGGATGCCCTACATTCTAGAGTTTGGTCAGGAAGTCACTCATCTTGAGGGGGTTCATCTTTTCCTCTGGAAAGTGGCTCTCCAAGATGTCACAGAGCTGAAAGTCTGTGGGGCAGAACCCAAGGCATACAAATCTAAAAAAATTCTTTTTCAGGACCAAGGAGACCTTAGGCTTTTTACCTGATGCATCGTGGAAGGTGTGTCCTGCAAGAGGGCTGGCCATCAGCAGCTTTCGCTTCTCCAAGAGTTGCCAGGTACCTTTCCTTCACACATCTCCTCCAACAGACTTCCGGGTTAAAATAGAAACCCAGACAGAGGGAGGTGTTTACTAGGTGACTAACGGTGCGTCCGCCTCGTAGAGTAAGTCTGACAAACGTGGAAGCTCATGTTTGACTGGTAGTAAATATTTACCACCTCTCCACTCCCCCCGCCCCCACCGCCTCATCTTCCCCCTACCCCTGCAAAGGTACTGACAGGTCCTGGAGGAAGAGAGGTGTCCGGAAGGTGGTTGTGGAGGTTTGGACTGGTAGGACTTCACGCTGGCCATGGGCAGGTTGGCAGGACATGATGGGGCTATTCTGTCCAGACACTGTGGAAGCAGGAGAGAAATCCATCGGACCTGAGGATGGGATGGTGAGGGGACTGCTTTAATTTACTTATTTATTAATATTAATTTTTTCTCCACTTACAACTTACTGAGTAGCTAGGCTGCTTTAAGATTTATAATTTGCATTGTTCACTGATCACAATCCACCTCTAAGTCATACTGCTTTATATATAGGACCACATTATTACGACTGTACACTTTTGCCCTTAACCCTTATCTTTTATGCTATGATTCTTTCTTTGTTAGACACCCATGATGATTTTATTGTTTTTGCTTTAATTAGCTAGTTATTTCAAACATATTTAAAAAATAAAGCACTGCAGCACTGCCCTCCCGTTGTTCATCGATTTAATCAAGCGGGCACCAGTAACACCTCGATTGTGAGGCTTGTTGTTACAGGTTTTGGCCTGCCAAATACCTCACGGGTAGCTTGCCTGGCTTTGCCGTGCGGGCAGGAAACTCTCAATAGCTTGCCAGTCTCTCTGAGAGGGGTGGATGACTTGAACTCGGGTTGGCCGTGTGCAAGGCAAACACCTTACCTGCTGTGCTATATATAAGAAGGAATAATTCTTCATTATTTCCCCAGAAATATCATTTTCAGTGCTCTGTGTTCCTTAATTTTTAAAAATATTAAAATTTTTTAAATTAAATCACCATTAGATAGTTACAAAGTTGTCCATGATTGGGTTTCAATCATAATAATGTTCCAACACCCATCCTTTCACCAGTGTACTTTTCCCACCGCCATTTTTTTCCTCCTTACACCCCCTCCCTCTCAACTCGAGTCTGCCTCTATTGCAGGAACTTCTCTCTGCCTCTCTTTCCTTTTGGGCATTATGGTGTGCAGTACTGTAAGATACTGTAAGGCCATTATGTATATCTCTTTACCGTCCTGAATGCACCCGATCTCACCTGCGTTTCTTTAAAGAAAGTCCATTTTCATTGTTATTTTATACCTTCTGTCTGAAGAGCTTCCTTTAATATTTTTGTAGTGAATGTGTTCTTAAATTATTCTCTCAGTAGTTAGTCTTTCTGTCAACGTTAGTTCTAATGCATATTGTGCTGTATATAAAATTCTCAGGGCACAATTTTATCTTTCAGTGTGTAAGCTGGCCTCTGGTTTATTCAGTTACTGATAAATAATCTGCTGACAGTTTTATCTCTCCTTTACTTTTTTCCATAATGTGATTTTTTGGCTTTTAATAATTTTTTTTTAAATCATTGTCTTTAAGAGGTTTCTTCTGTCTTCCTTCCTTCCTTCCTTCCTTCCTTCCTTCCTTCCTTCCTTCCTTCCTTCCTTCCTTCCTTCCTTCCCTTCTTTCTTTCTTTCTTTCTTTCTTTCCTTCCTTCCTTCCTTCCTTCTTTCTTTCTTTCTTTCTTTCTTTCTTTCTTTCTTTCTTTCTTTCTAATTGGTGATCACATGTCTTGACTATTTCTTCCCTCCCTCCCCAAACTACTTGAGATATATTAACTTATTGGAGTTATAGGTTTCTGGTTTTTGCTGATATTAGAAATATTCATATACATGTATACATGAAATACATGTAGACTATGTATCTCCCCCCTTACACTTCATTTTTCTTGCCTTATAAGATTTAAATTGCTCTTATTTTGGATGGGCTGATATTTTTCCCTCAATCACTGATGTTCATAGTATTTTACATTTGTGAAAGTTTTTTGTGCTTTCTTTAGCTTAGTTTTGATTTTTATTTCATTAAATTAATCTTTTGGTTCTACAGTCAGCTATCAACTTAATTTAATGAATTATCTGTTTTATATTTTATACTTAATTACAGGTTACATTTGCTATTCTTCCATCTTCTATTTTTTATTATGTAATTATTTTGTATCTTGAGCCTATTGTGAATATTTATAATAGCTGTCTTAATATTATTATTAAGTAATTACTTTACCTCTGTCATTTATAAATGTATGTTTGGGGCTAGTTTTTTTTTTATTTGCTTTTTGGGTCACACTCAGCAATGCACAGGGGTTACTTCTGGCTCTGCACTCAGGAGTCACTCCTGGCATGCTCAGGGGACCTTATGGGATGCTGGTAACCGAACCAGGGTGGGCTGCTTGCAAGGCAAACACCCTACCTGCTGTGCTATCTCTCCAGCCCCAGGGGCTAGTTTTTTTATGATATGAAACATATACCATAATCTTACCATGAACATACCACATCTGTCCATCAGATATCATGGTATTTTATTTGTTTATGTGGATGCTGAATTAGTTGATGTGGCCCCACATGGTAAACTTTTGTTCCTGACATACAGCTAAGCTTATTGTTGCTCAGCTGAATAATTTATATTCAAAGTAAATTTTTTTTAAAGAGAAGTGCTAGATTAATTTATACTCTAAGACTAGATTAGCCATGATTTTAAGAAATGGTCCTTTAATTTATCCTGAAGAATATATAAAAATATATTTTACTCTAGTCAACGTGAATAAAATGATCTCTGGCTTTATGTGAGTTCTGGGATATTTTTTTCCTTACAACTTACCAGTAATTTTTTCCCTAGAGGTTTTCTTGCCTGATTTGTCAAGTTCAATCCTATGCATACATAACCAAACTATCATAACTATCCCAATTCAAATCTTTGGAACTCTTTCTCTTCTCTCATAGTCAATTTTGTGAAAATTAGGTACATCTGCCACTCTGAACTGTAGTCTGTCTCTTCAACTCAATAATGATCTCAATCTCTGCTTGAGACTTTTTGCTCAACTTTTATGCTCTCCTGGCTCGTTTTTGTCTTTTTGTCATTTCTGTCTGCCGTTATTCCCCTTCACATTTCTTCCCTGCTAATCTTTGATACTATGCTTTCTTTTCCTCTGTATTAAAATTCCTCCATTGTTTCTAATCGACATAACTGCATATCCAGTTTTTGCAACGCTTTTGTAGATCTCATTTCTTTTTTCCCCCTCTAATTTATTTTTTTGGGCTGGAGTGATAGCACAGTGGGTAGGGCACTTGCCTTGCATGCGAACGACCCGGGTTTGATTCCTCCGTCCCTCTTGGAAAGCCCTTCAAGCTATCAAGAGTATACCACCCATATGGCAGAGCTTGGCAAGCTCCCCGTGGTGTATTCTATATGCCAAAAACAGTAACAAGAGGTCTCACAATGGAGACATTACTGGTGCACGCTCGAGCAAATCCATGAACAATGGGAGGACAGTGCTACAGTGCTAATTTATTTTTTAAATCCTCTTTCCCTTTCCTCACCTGCCATTGTTGCATGACTAGGCTCCACATATGCTCGGTTGTAGTGCTTGCTGGACATTGTACACTTTATTTGTAGTGTTTGCTTACATGATTTTCCAGAGATGGTAAAGGTAAAGGTAAAGGTAAAGGTAAAGGCCCTCCCATTGATCGTCGATTTGCTCCAGCGGGCCCAGTAACATCTCCATTGGAGACTTTGTTGTTACTGTGTTTGGCATATCGAATACATCACGGGGAGCTTGCCAGGCCCTGCCGTGCGGGCGAGATACTCTCGGTAGCTTGCCGGACTCTCAGAGAGGGGCGGAGGAATCGAACTCGGGTCGGCCATGTTGGCTGCTTGTAAGGCGAACGCCCTACCACTGTGCTATCGCTCCTTGTCCATAATCTGGTTATAACTCTCCCTAAGAGTCACTGTGATCCTCAATTATGTACTTGTTGCAGAATGCATTCCTAGTCACTGTGCTCACACATCTTTTTCTGCTGTCCTTTTTACATTTACACACTTTAGTTGTGGTACTTGCACACACCTGGATGTATGTTGGAAATTGAATACTCTATTGAAAAATCCCAGATAGCAAAGTTACCAGTACTACACCGAGGCATGCAGTACCAGAGATTGACCATGGCCTCTCATATGTACCTTTATCCACCGAGGCATTCTCTGGGACCCGTAGGACTCCTTAATAAATAAATTAATTAATTAAGGCTTTGGGGCCACATCAGCTGTGATCAGGGTTTACTGCTGGCTCTGTGCTCAGGGATCATACCTGGAGGTATTCAGGGGACCATATGGGTTGCCAGAAATAAAAGTGGGGTCAGCTGCCTTAGCTCCTTTACTGTTTCTCCTCCTCCTTCTCCATCTCCTCTTTCTCCTCCTCTTTTTCTTCCTCCTCTACCCACACCCAGCTCCTGCCTCTGCACTCAGGGATCACTGATGGTGGTACATGGAGTACTCTATGTGGAGCCAGGGATCAAGCCTGGATCTGCAGCATGAAAAGCGAGCGCCTTAACCACTACGCCATCTCTCCAACTCAGGTCTTTCTAAAATTGTCTCCCACTTCTCTGAATCCTGAGAGCAATTTGTTTAAACTCTTCTCATGGCACTTTTTATTTTTTACACCTTTATCATAATTTTTATGAAACTTATTATGAGTAGCAAGTACTACTGATGTTCTGTACTTCGGGGGGTTTATATCTTTAACAAGTAATTTCATTATTTGAAATTTATTGGAAGTGAATTTTATTGGTTTGGTGATAAAGTATTGTTTACGATATTATCACCTAGATTAATGCACTGACATTTGAAAACCATTTGTCCTGGAGGCCTGCTGACTAGACTCCGGAGCAATAATGTAAGGTTGACCACTCAAGTGGAATATTATTTTAAAGCAACTCTACATAATCTGCATCAGATCACCATTATGGTCATTTGCTATCTCATATCATATATTGTATAACAAATTTGCTGTGTTAAATGATTCTCTTTTCAGTTTGTACTCAGTGACTTAAATGCAATGTTTGTACTTTTTTCTTTTTGTATTGTTAGCCCTAAGCAAATATTTTTATTTTCCCTTTCTTGCAATGTTTTGTGTATACAATTAGAATTAAAATATAACAATTATTTTATTTATATATGCACACACTATTTGATTTATTGGGCATGAACCATGACATACTAATTATAATTATCTTCGTATATATACAGCATATACCTTTAAATAATTCTCAGTATTTGGTCATTGTAGACAAAATTGAGTGAAAAATAGGTTTATTGAATATTCATGTTTCCTTTTAGAAAACGATATCAGAATTTTATCTCAAATATGCAAAGCTTTTCAATATTATGTAGTTTTATAATGTCCCAGGGGACCATATGGGATGCTGGGAATTGAACCCAGGTCGGCCGTGTCCAGTCCCACATTATCATAGCACAGCGGGTAGGGCGTCTGCCTTGCACGCAGCCAACATGGCCGACCCGAGTTCAATTCCTCCGCCCCTCTCTGAGAGTCCGGCAAGCTACCGAGAGTATTCGATATGCCAGACACAGTAACAACAAAGTCTCCAATGGAGACGTTACTGGGCCCGCTCGAGCAAATCGATGATCAACGGGAGGGCCTTTACTTTACTTTACTTATAATGTCCCAAGTTATATAGATTTTTTTTTATAATGTCCCAAGTTATATAGATTCAGTTACTTTCTCTCAAAAATACTTCTTTTTCTCAGTCTATTAAAACAGTTTCCACATACTTTGCTTAAAATTAACTTTTCTTTAATTGTACAATTCCAAACCATGTTCGCTCATTAATATTTAATTATTATAAGCAAAGCAGCAAATAAAAAAATAAGAAATACTGAACACCAGCCATGATTTTTTCCCTACTTAGTGATAGGGCTGACTGACTGCATTGGTATCAATTGTGTTTAATTTCAGCTGAATGACGATGTATATAAATAACATGAGTTTAGACTCCGTTTTAGACAGATTTCTTTCAAATTTTTCTTGAAGCATACATATCTACACTCCTTTAACTTTGTTTTCCCCTCCCTCTAGAGAAACGGGGCTGAACATTAATTTTGTACCTCTTGATACCATTTGATTTTGGCATTGACGCATAATATCATATTCAATTGTCTTCAAAACCCTAAGAAACCAGAACTAGCTTGCTTGCCTTTCTCTCTTTCTCTCTTTCTTTCTTTCTTTCTTTCTTTCTTTCTTTCTTTCTTTCTTTCTTTCTTTCTTTCTCTTTTTGGGTCACACCCAGCAATTCTCAGGAATTGCTTCTGGCGGAGCTTCGGGGACCATATGGGATGCCGGGGATTGAACCAAGGTTGGCTGTGTGGAAAGCAAATGCCTTTCCTGCTGTACTATCATTCCGGACCCTAGCATTTTTTTTCAAAGATTAAAAAGTCATGGCTAGAAATCAACATACTCAATATCATAACTAGAAACAGAGTCAGAACTCATTCTTCATCATCTCTTCTCTCCCTTTTTCTTTCAGTAAAAGATTTTATAAAATTCTGACAGGAGTCTAGAATGTTAATAATATTTTAAAAATTGCATTATTTTACCTTGTGTGTGTTTGTGTTTGTGAAATTCATGTGTCAAAATACTCATGCTACAAGAATGCTTCATGTTAGAATTTTGTGATTTCTCTAAATTTTTCAGAGTATGGAGGTAGACTTCAGAGGGAAACATTCCAAAACCACCGTGTGAAATCTTTTCTCTATTTTTTTCAATTTTTAATTTTTTATTTTTTAAGGTAGTTCACAACATTTCATTATATTTAATATTCAAACACCAATCCCACCACCATTACAATTTCCCACCACCATATTTTGTATGTTTCCATCCCGAACCCCAATCTCTGTCCCAAAGCAGAATCGAAATAATGTATTTTGTATTGCTTGTTATGAAAAACCACTGAAAATACTAAAAAAATGTATTCCTAGAGGAAAGAGTGTGAAGAGTGTTCTATTTTGATAGAGGACATTATGACCTTCTATAAGATATCACTACCATGTTGCTGAATGTTGAATCTTGTGTGCTTTTGTATAAATATTTGTAAAAAAAGAAATATATATATTTCATTATATTTGATAACATGTATATATATGTCCCTCTAAGATTGGTTGCCTACTACTGTGAACCCCACCAAATGTGATGTGGACTACGGGTAGGGAGTATCCTATGAAGTATCATGCAGCCGCAAATGCGGCCATATGGTCCAGGAATAGGTTCACTCATGGGTGAGGCTTGGCCAGAGAGTGTGGAGAGTGGCTTATGGGCATGACTGCTGAGTCACCAGAGATAGGGGGAATTGGGCAGAAGATCTCTGTTCCCCGCCCCATTGAACCCAGAGTTTTCAGTCACAAAGTCCCACATACCTGGATTTTCAGGGGATTCACTTGTGGGTAAAGCTTGGCCTGAGCGTGTGGAGAGAAGACTTGAGCATGAAGGTGGTTGGGTTCCTGGGGTTTTCGGCAGCTGATGCCGGCGCTGAGTCCTTGGGGCGGGAAGCATTCTCACCCTCCCCGGAGCACCCCAAGTAAAACAGCCTGGCATGGGGTCAGTGGCATGGTTATGGCAAGCGTCATGTTATGCTCCCTTCTGGGAGAGAAAGACATGCAATCTGAATGGTGGCCCATGATGAGATTATCTGGCACCAGCCAGCCAGAGGTGGCTTACAGGCATGACTGCTGAGTTGCTGAAGGCAGGGACAAACAGGCAGGGGATCTCTGTTCCTGGTCTTCTTGAACCTAGGTGAACTCTCAAAGTTGATCCTAAAATCCTACAAAGGGGGAGGAGCTCAGTGGGAAAGGAGGGGGGTGGTGCAGAGGGCACCGCCTTTTGGCTTCCCTAGCATCACAGTGTCTCCTGCACACTGCAGTTAAGTATGTCTGAACACTATAGCTAAAATGTGCTACCCCTACTAAGAGGCATAACTAAGTATGTGTGACTTTTGATCATAATAACTAAAGGAAGAGACAAAATAATCATAATAATGTATTTTGTAGTTTAAAGAAAACTGATGAGGTAAAGCTAAGTAGAAATCATATGCACTTTTATGTACATGGGTGACCAGGTGACATACAAATTTTACTTTCTTTTAATTCAAGTGGAAATAGACTGTATTCACTTTTCAGCAAATTAAACAGAAAGTCTTGGAGAATATTTATATTACCATAGTCAGATCTAGCATTACTATTAATGCTGCATGATATTTATTTTATGGATATATCTTAAATTATTTAACTAGTTTTATATTGATGTACATTTTGATATATTTTTTAAAATTTTTATTAGTGAAACATCATGAGGTATAGTTGTAGACTTACAAATTTTTGTTCTTGGGTTTCAGTTATACAATGATCGAGTACCCATCCCTCCACCAGTGCCCAGTCTCCACCGACACTGATCCCTGTATCCCTCCCACCCCCATACCCCCCATCTCACCCTGCCTCTGTGGTAGGGCATTCCCTTTTGTTCTCTCTCTCCTTTTGGGTGCTGTGGTTTGCAAAAGAGGCATTGAGTGGCAATCATGTTCGGTCTATAGTCTACTTTCAGCATGCATCTCCCATCCTGGGAGGATCCTCCCAACACCCTTTATTTGGTGCCCCCTTCTCTATCTGAGCTGCCTTTTCCCCTAGAATCTGAGGCTGGCCTCCAAGCCATGGAGTAAACCTACTGGTACTTATCTCGGCTATTCTTGGGTGTTAGTCTCCTATTTTGTTTCTTTTTGTTCCACAGATAAATGCAATCTTTCTATGTCTATCCCTATCTTTCTGACTCATTTTGCTTAGCATGATACTTTCCATGTAGTACTACTTGTATATAAATTTCAGGACTTCATCTTTTATAACAGCTACATAGTACTCCATTGTGTAAATGTTACAAAGTTTCTTTAACCAGTCATCTGTTCTCAGGCACTCAGGTTTTTTCCAGATTCTGGCTATTGAAAACAGTGCTGCAATGAACAAACAAGTGTAGATGTCACTATGACTATATATTTTTTGCCTCTCTGGGATATATTCCCAGGAGTGGTATTGCTGGGTCAAATGGGAGCTCAATTTCTAATTTTTTGAGAATAGTCCATACTGTTTTCCAAAAGGTCTGAACAAGTCGGCATTCCCACCAGCAGTGAAGGAGGGTCCTTTTTTGCCACATGCATGCCAACACTGGTTGCTTTTGTTCTTTTGGATGTGGGCCAGTCTCTGTGGTGTGAGATGATATCTCATTGTGGTTTTGATCTGCATCTCCCTGATGATTAATGAGGTAGAGAATTTTCTCATGTGCCTTTTTGCCATTCAGATTTCTTCTTTGATAAAGTTTCTGTTCATTTCATCGCCCTATTTTTGGATGGGGTTGGATGTTTTCTTCTTATGGAGTTCAGCCAGTACTTTGTATATCCTTGATATCAACCCCTTGTCAGATGGGTATTGGGTGAATATCTTTTCCTTTTCTGTAGAGTGCCTTTGTATTTTGGTCACTGTTTCTTTTGAGGTGCAGAAGCTTCTTAGTTTAAGATAGCTATTTGTCTATCCCATTTGTCTATCTCTGTTTTCACTTGCTTGACCAGTGGCGTGACATCTTTGAAGATACCATTAGCTTCAATGTCGTGGAGGATTTTGCCAACTTTGTCTTCAATGTACCTTATGGATTCCGATCTGATGTTGAGGTCTTTAATCCATTTTGATCTTACTTTTATACATGGTATTAGGCAGAGATTTTTTTGCATGTAACTGTCCAGTTTTGCCAGCACAATTTGTTAAAGAGGCTTTTCTTGCTCCCTTATCAAAGAGTAGATGATCATATGATTGAGGGGAGATGTCAGTATATTCAAGCCTGTTCCATTGGTCTGCAGCTCTGCCTTTGTTCCAGTACCATGCTGTTTTAATTATTACTGCTTTGTAGTAGAGCTTGAAGTTAGGGAGGTTGATTCCTCCCATTTTCCCCCCAAGAATTGCTTTATCTATTTGTGGGGGCTTATTGTTCCATATGAATTTTAGGAGTATTTGCACAAATTTTTTGAAGAATGTCCTGGGTATCGTTATAGGGATTGCATTGAATTTGTACAATGCTTTGGGAAGTACTGCCATTTAGACAATGTTAATTCTCTCAATCCATGAGCAGAGGATATCTTTCCATTTTCTCGTGTCCTCTTTTATTTCCTGAAGTAGAGTTTTGTAGTTTTCTTTGTACAGGTCCTTTACTTCCTTAGTTAAGCTGATTCCTAGGTACATGATTTTCTTGAGCACAATTGTGAACGGGATTGTTTTTTTTTCATGTCACTATCTTCTCTAACTGTTTGCATATAGGAAAGGCATGGACTTTTGGGTATTGATTTTATAGTCTGCAATTTTACTATACAAGTCTATTGTTTCTAGGAGTTTCTTGGTAGCGGTTTTAGGGTTCTCTAAGTATAGTATTATATCAATTTCGAATAGTGAGAGCTTGATTTTTTCCTTTCCTACCTGAATGCCCTTAATATCTTTTTCTTGCCTAAACGCTATTACAAGTACTTCCAGTACTCTATTGAACAGCAGTGGAGAGAGTGGTCATCCTTGTCTCATCACTGATCTTAGAGGGAAGGCTCTCAGTTTTACCCCATGGAGGATGATGCTGGCTGTAGGCTTGTGGTAGATGGCTTTAAATGTATTGAGAAAAGTCCCCTCTATCCCCATTTTGGCAAGGGTTTTCATCATAAACGGGTGCTGGATCTTGTCAAATGCTTTCTCTGCATCTTTGATATGATCATATGGTTTTTATCTTTTCTTTTGTTGATATGATGGATTATGTTGATTGATTTCCGAATGTTAAACCATCCTTGCATCCGCGGGATGAATCCCACTTGGTCATGGTGTATGATCTTTTTGATGAGTTGTTGAATTCTATTTTCTAGTATTTTGATGAGAATCTTCATATCCGTGTTCATCTGGGATATCGGAGTGTAGTTTTCTTTTCCTGTGGTGTCTTTGTTTCCTTTTGGTATTAGAGAGAGATGGGCTTCATAGAAACTGTTTGGGAGAGTTTCTGTTTCTTCAATTTCCTGGAAAAGCGTGAGAAGGACTGGCAATAGGTCCTCTTTAAATGTTTGGAAAAATTTCCTAGTGAATCCATCTGGACCTGTACTTTTGTTTTTGCGAAGACTTCTGATTACAGTTTCAATTTCCTTGATGTTAATAGATCTATTCTGGTACTCTAGATCTTCTTGATTCAGCCTTGGGGGATTATAGGAATCTAGGTATTCATCTATTTCTTGTAGGTTCTCTTTTTTTGGTTTCCATGTCGCTGATTTCTGCTCTAAGTTTTATGATCTCTTTCCTTCTGCCTCATGTGGGCTCCTTTTGTTGATCCTATTCTAAGATCTTCAGCTGTGAAGTCAAATTGTTTATGTGGGCCCTTTTTTCCTTTCTGAGAAATGCTTGCAGAGCTATGAATTTTCAGGTTAACACTGCTTTAGCTGCAACACATAGGTTCTGGTAGCTCTTGTCTTCATTCTCATTTGTTTCCAGGTATCTTTTGATTTTGTCCTTGACTTCCTTTCTGACCCACTCATTGTTCAACATTGACTTGTTTAATTTCCAGGTGTTTGATTTGGTTCTCCGTGTCTGTGTGTGATTCGCTTCTATTCTCAGTGCATCGTGGTCTGAAAAGATTATTGATACTATTTCTGTCTTTCTGGTTCTATTGAGGTATGTTTTGTAGCCTAGCACATCATCTATTTTGGAAAATGTTCCATGTGCATTGAAGAAGAATGTATATTCTTTCTTTTTGGGGTGTAAAGCCCTGTACATAGATACATAAGCCCTCTCTCTTCTATTTCTTCCTTCAAAGCCAATGTTTCCTTGCTGAGTTTTGTACTTGTTGATGTACTTGGTGATAAAGCGATGTTGAAGTCTCTGGCTACTATTGTTTTGCTAGCAATGTCCTCCTTAAAATCTGTTAGCAGTTGTTTTAAAATATTAAGTGTTCCCTAATTAGGTGTATATACATTTAAGAGTGTGATTTCTTCCTGTTGTACGTATCCCTTGATGAATAGAAAATGGCTTTCGCTGTCCTTTCTAATCTTTTTCAATCTGAAATTTATGTTGTTGGAGACTAGTATGGCCACCCCAGCTTTTTTGAAGTAGCTGTTTGTTTTCAGGATTGTTTTCCATCCTTTAACTTTGAGTCTGTGTTTGCTCTGACTGTTCAGATGAGTTTCTTGCAGAAAGCAGAATGCTGGGTTCTGTCTCTGAATCCATTTTGCCACTCTGTGTCTCTTAATTGGTGAATTTTGACCATTGAAGTTGAGAGAGATTATTGTTATGGGGTTTTGTGTCATCTTTCTGTAAGGGTCTGTTGTGCTTGTAGGGTATGTCTTGTCTTATAGTAGCCCCTTTAACCATTCTTTTAGGTTTGGTTTTGAGTCCATGAAGTTCCTGAGCTGCTGTTTATCCAGAAAATAGTGTACTGTTCCTTCGAGTTTGAATGAGAGTTTGGCTGGATAGAGTATTCTTGGTGAAGCGTTCATTTCAGTGAGTTTTTTTTTTACTATATCCCACCATTGCCTTCGGGCTTGGAGGGTTTCCTCTGATATGTCTGCTGTGAATGTAAGGGGTGCTCCTTTGTATGTGATTTCCTTCTTTGACCTTGCTGCTTGCAGTATTGTGTCTCTATCTGCAGCATCGATCATTCTAACTATGATATGTCTTGGAGTGTTTTTGTTAGGGTCTATTTTAGCTGGCACCCTTCAGGCTCCTTGAATCTGAATGGCTGCATTGTCCAGCTCTGGGAGTTTTTCAGCAATGATTTGTTTAACCGTGGCTTTTTCATTGGGATTGTTTCCCTAATCTTCTGGTACCCCAATGATTCTAATGTTGTTTCTCTTGGAATAATCTTCTAGGACTCTGACTGCTCTAGAGCTATTTTGAGGTCTCTTGCCATTGTTTGTTGTTGCCTGTTGGCTTAGTGCAGCTGAACTTCCAGCTCACTGATTCTGTCTTCAGCTGTGGTCATTCTACTGTTGAGGGCACAGACTGAGTTTTTAATTTCATCTAAGGAATCTTTTATTCGTGACATTTCTGTGTGTAGCTTTCCAATTTCTGCTCTCATTTCTTCCTGTAATTTCTCGATTGTTTCAGTCATGTTACTGGATATCTGTCTCATTATTTTATTGAGTTCATTGAACATCTTCATTACTTCATCTCTGAATTCTTTCTCAGAGAGGTCCTTTAAGTGAGTAGCACCTACTGAGGCCTCTGGACTCTTTTCATTGTCCTCCCCACGTGGTGGGGATTTGCACTGTTTCTTCATATTGATGTGGAGGTATGGGGACTGAGATGTTAACCTAGATTTCTTGGTATGACAAAACTATCCGCAGCTGCGTGAGTGTTGGGCGGCCCAAATTAGGCCATGCCCACTTCTACAGAAGCCACGCCCACTTCTGAAGAGGCCATGCCCCCACGGGTAACTGGTATGTGTGGAGGGTACCAGCGGTAAGGGAAGAAGACTGGCACAGCGTTGGGAACGAACAGGAAAAGGCTCAGGGATGCTGGGCGTCCCAGGGTCCTAGAGCACGTGCGCAGAGAAAGCCAAGTCCCGGGTTTGAATACTGGCGGGTTAACTGACCTGGGAGGGGAAGAAGACCTGGGAGTGGAAGAACCATTTTGATATTTTTAAAAGATGTTACAATGCCCTTAGATAAAAATACATGTGGTATAGATTTCTGAAAATAAAGTGACTAGCTTAAATTTGCATTTAAAGTAATTTTTGAATAATGTATCCCTGATTAAAAAGTAATAACCTCTTTAGGGAATAATTGTTCAAATTTATAAAAATTAAAGCAATAATCAAAAATTGAACCAAGCAAGGAAGTATTATTGATTCACAATCCTTTAACTCATTATTTTTTTTTACTAGGTGAGTATCATAATAGAAATCTGTTAATCGTTATGTAAAACAAAAGCTAGATAGGTAAAATTTTGTTTCGAAAAGATTGTAAATACTAATTTAAGCATATATTGCAGACTGAAGTGATGATACAGTGAGTAGGGTTCTTACACATATCTGACCTGGATTCAATCCCTGACATCCTAATTGGTATACTGAACCCCACCAATAGTAATGATCCCTAGGTACAGAGCAGGAGTAATCCCTGAGCACAACTGTAGTGGTCCCCAAACCAAACCAAAACCATGCATTGCATTAATTTTTACTTAGATATAATTTAAAAAATTCAAAGAGGTAAAACTGAAGTACTCTCTAAATTTTGGGTAATTATTTTATAAACACAAGAGACATTAATATTTACAATTTCCCTTCAAAATTATAAGAGGTTATTACCAAAATATTGAGGATGGAATCTACTCTTATAGATTATTCCACTTCCTTTTTTCTACCACTGGAGATTAAGTTTTAAAAGTTCTTTTGTTAAGATCTATAACTTTAGTCTGATCTGTAATAATTATTCACTCAGTATTTCTATATTTAGGAGATTCAGGTGTTATTACTTTTTTCTAAAGTCATAGCTTTTCTATTTTTGAGTTCTTTATTTTGATTTACTTCTTGATTACCTGAATTTAATTGACTTTATTATTTTTTCAAGAAGAAGTCAAATTATTATTTTTCTAAGTGCTTAAATGCTTGAGAACCTAATTCAACTGTTTCTATATACAGGAGACAAATTGGCTCAATCTAAAATTCTTGTGTCCCATTGCTCATAAACATCTAGACATTACTGTGTTTTTTGAATAGGGAGTTGTAGTTACAATAATCTGTTTTTTTCTTTATTTCCCACCTTGTAAAGGATTTGTGCTTGTTGTGTAGAGGCCTAAAGTGTGTTTGTGTGTATGTGTTTTAAATTAAAATCAAATTTCTATTTGTCGTGATTTAGTTTTCCAATGACAAATTTTCTTGAAATATAGCATATGGTTCTTATCAATTTATTTACTTCTTCCTTCATTTCAAGGACACTGAATGGTATGTTTTGCTCATTCATTAAAAAAATTATGACAGTCCCCTATATCTCTCCTTTTGTATGTTTTATTCTTTCCCCATCTAGACCCCAAATTATTGAAATTAATTTCCTTTGGAGCATTGTGATTTTTTTCCCAACTGGACTTTGAAATATATTTTAGTAAATTTAAATGTCTAAATCACTCTCCCGACCGGAGATTGTGTCTTCAGTTGGGGAAATTTCACTAGGGAACAGAGGAACTTCATTATCATAGGGTTTTGTTCTTATAATTTCTCTAACTTCCATATCTACAATCTCAGTGTGCTTCTTGAAGTTGAAACTCTTCATAAGAGTTTTTGCCTTTTGCCTTCTTACCTTTCCTGCAGTTCCATTTCTGGGCAATGATGAGTGAGGAAAAAAAGTGTCAACACCTTTGATGTATTTCATTGGTCACAGCATTTTGATGTCCTGCTGTGAAGCTGTTACTTCTTTATTTGTTTCCACTTTATTTATTTGTTATTTGGTGGGGAGAGAGGAGCAGGTTTGGTCCACAACCTCAGTGCTTAGGGGTTATTTTTGGATTTATACTCAGCAGTGACCCCCTGACTGTGGTGGGGATTAAACTGGTGTGGCTGCATGCAAGGCAAGCATCTTACCTTTGGTACTATCTTTTTGGCTGCTACTAATATATTTTTAAATCTTTGTTTTGAAAGCTATTCTTGTGCATTAGATAAGAAGGGTGGGAATTGATTTGATATGATTTTTTTTATACAGACTACCTTCCATTGCCTGTTATAAGAACTACACTCTGAATTGATAATACTAATGTACATTCCATTTGAAAGTGACTATGTAAACCCAAACACTAAGCTTTTTAATTTTTTGCTAATTATATGTATAACAATATTGTCTTAAGTAACATTTTTTATTGAATAAGTTTCATTAGAAACTAATTCTCTTAATGATCTACAAGAATGTTTTATTATAAAAATGGCTGTTGTAAGCATTTCCCATAGTTCTCATTTTTTCTTGTAGCTTTGTTTTTATTTATATTGATTTCTAATTTTTTATGAAATAAGTTGTTACACTTTTATTCTATTTATAAATTGTGTGGCTAGCTGAGAAAGGTCTTCCCTAGTCTTATACATAATTTTTTTCTGGGGCTCACAAAGTAAGTGTTCCCCTCTTCTCTCTCCCCTGCCATCACCCCCAACAGCTAACCTTAGTCACGGGGAAAAGGACTTAGCATGTGTGTCTTAAAAGTTTTTTTCTGATTAAGACTCAGTAGAGCTTGATATTCTCTACTGTGTCTTCCAAGTATGATTTGCTCTGACTGTAAGTGATACCTCACAAAAAGGAAAATAATCAGCATTTTTTAGGACAATGTGCTTACAAATAATTAGTGCCTTGGGCATTCATTATTTTTTAAAAAGTTAATGTTTCCAGATTAGAATATCATAACATATGGTGATTTCTAAGTTAAAATGTGTTTCCATCATTTAGAGATAAAAGTTATGATTTTCCTTATAGAAAGGTTTTACTTATTAAAACTAATAAAATGTGGAGACACTCTTTGAACGTGAAGAACAAATGTTCCATGAAATTAATAAACATTTGGACATTTAGAGAAAAGCAAGAAGCAAGGATCATAGCTAGGTTGGAAGTCAAATAGGTCAAAAGGGGGACAACCAAAGAAGAAGAGGGGAAATTGAGTATTCAGAGCATTTAAAAAAATTGTTAACATTTATCTCATAAACACATTTTATCAAAGGGGGAAAAGAAGTTTGGTTAAGTGATTACAGCAGTACCATCACACTTGCTGAAGTAGATGATATGAGTATTTTATCCTTATTGAGAATGTATGCTTCAAACACAGGATCTCTTTTCTGTTCAAAATGATAAGGTGGAGAACACAGAGCCAAATGAAATTATCCAAGTGGCAGAACATTCGCATATAAAATAATTTATAGTTCACCATAAATGTTGTTAAATCTGGGACTTGTACAATGCTGAGTTATGAATTCAGTCCTTGTTAATGTTTCCTTTGCAGTATGTGGTGGGAAACAGCTATTAAAAATACTAGCGTCACTATTTATTCAAAGATTCCACATTACCAGAATAAATTGCCTGAGAGGAAACATCTTGTTCATAATGATTTGGAATACAGAGCTTGAAGTTTCATGCACTGAATGTTTAGCTTTATAATAAGGAAGCATTCATAATATATGTGTGATATTTGTTAGTGCTAAAGATACAGCTAAATGTTTCATGAAGGAGCTATTGTGCACTTGATTTTACAATAAACAGTTAAAACTCTTAGAGAAGGTTTGATGCAAATGGAATGTTTGCTTAGATTTAGCAAAGAGAAATACTGTAAATAATTCACGGGGTATAATTTGACTTGATATTTTCCTGGCCTACGAGGTACACGGACCTATTTTTTTATTTTTCCGTGTAGCTTGACTTACTTTCCTTTTTAGATTCCTAATGGTCTGCAATTCTACTCTGGGACCAGTTGTATAATAAAGTCAGAAGATCAACTCAAGAAAATGTATGTGATGGATCACAAAGAACAGTGTGCTTCTCCCCATCTTCATGAAAGACAATGAAAAAGGAGAGAGATGGGGAGGCTGAAAGGGCAACTCTCGGTCTCAACAAAAACCTCTGACTTCTTCCTACAGGAAAATCATTGTCTTTA
Organism: Sorex fumeus; assembly: GCF_029834395.1. Lineage (NCBI taxonomy): Eukaryota > Metazoa > Chordata > Mammalia > Eulipotyphla > Soricidae > Sorex > Sorex fumeus. The sequence goes on from NW_026606185.1 coordinate 57,478,956, forward strand.
GATGAGAAATCTGAAATAAGTAAAACAGAAACAGAAGGGATACTGGGACCTGTGGTGGTGGAAAATGGGCACTGGTGGAGGGATGGGTGTTTGATACAATTGAAACCCAAGCACAAAAATTTGTAAATCTACAACAGTACCTCATGGTGTTTCACTAACAAAAATTTTTAAAAAATGTAAAAAAATGATGGAGAATGGGCACTGGTGGAGGGATGGGTACTGGATTATTGTATAACTGAAACTCAAGCACAAAAATTTGTAACTCTACAGCTGTACCTCATGGTGTTTCACTAATAAAAATTTTTAAAAAAAGAATGTACAATAATAGTACCTCAGGGCCATTCAGCCAGGGTACAGAACTATTTAATTAGGAACACTTTAACTGTAATGCCAAGGGTCATCCCGAGGACTTGTGCAGGAACCTATGCTCCTTAAGACAATGACCTTAAGGCAGAAATCCGTTCTGAATAGTCAAGGACAGTCTTGAAGTGAAAAATGAAAAAGAATGTGGAGGAAATCTGATCATTTCTTTAGTGAGATTGAAAGATTCATAGTTTTATAATTGCCAAGGTCACTCTATCACCCAGCCCCAACTTCCTTTGAAAATAGTGTTTTACTAATTTCCTTAACCACTTTGACTTGTTATTAGGTTCTGAACATATTTCTATTTTCAGTCATTATCAAACTATAATGAGGTTCTTGGTTATTTTCTTTCTTTGATTTATTATTTATTAATATTTCTTTAGACTAGCAAAGCAAATATTATTTTAAAATTGGTTACACATAGCCCATTCATTAAGTCCAATTTGAGTTCATAGGTATTTTTCTTTCAAGTATAAGTTGTATTGAAATAGGTTTATGAGGGGGTAATTATCAGGCCTTACTCTGCCACCCTGCCTCCTTCCCACAAACACACAGAAGGAAACAGTTCCTGAGGCCTCCAGAAGGAAATAGTTTTAAGTGAGTGATAAGTTCTCTTTAAATCAGAGACTGAGAAACAAGTCTTTAGAAAGACTTTGTATCAAGAGCACTAAAACTTTAAAATAATAAGGGTGTGGTGCATATATCCTTTCTTATCTGCATTCTTACACTAAGTCTGAAGAAAGGTGTACTGAAAACTATGTTTCCTCAATGAGAATTCTATAGATAGGATATAGTTATCAAAAACACTGAAACCAGGTAATGTAAATTCCGGTCTTGGCTTCAACACCAGGTGGTGATAAAGTTGGTCCCTTGCCCGTTTGGTTTCCTTATAGTAGGCTTATGAAACTAGTCAAAAGACGACTTTCAAAACTTTTCCAGCTTCAATTTCCTCTTGTTAAAGCCCAAGTTTCTTGAGTTTTCTAAGACCAGTGAAAACAGAGTAGAGTTGAATTAGTAGGTTCCAGTGGAGAAAAATGTGTTCCTTGCAATGTGAACAAGAAGGGCTGTTTCTCTTCACACCGGTATAAGTCTGTTGAGCAGTATTATGAGAGAGACATCTAGGGAGGGGTATTTTTTTTTAAGGAATAGAGCTTGGAAAAGGAATTATTTATTCACTATAGATTCTCTAATGTCCATAAATATGCCACCTTTGATCCAACATTACTTCCTGGTAAAGAATTTGGGAGGAAACAGGGTAATTTGATGCACCCTTGGGGGCCTGTAGCTATTTTATTTACTATACAGAACTATAAAAATATCAGTCTATGTATCGTTGTATTATTATGGTGATACTGGATCACATATGCCATGTCACGTGATATCCCACCAGAAGGTTATCTGTGAGATCACTGTGAGATCATAGTCCTGGGGAGAGGGGCTTCACTTGATTTGTTTTTTGTTTGTTTCTTTGTGGAGGTCAGAATTAATTCAAGGGCCTCACACAGCAAGAGAGCATGAACTCCATCCTTGAGCTACATCCCTGGCTCATAATGACCCTCAAATCTGCTGAACTGACAACCACTTCCATTTGATCAATTCACCCACCTTTTCATCCTCTCCCTTTCCTCCGAATCAGAAATGAAAGGTCCATGTAACTCCCACTCACCCATCTTGACGACTAGTTCCACCCCCTCCCCAAATAAGTTCAACTAAATTCATTGAAAGAAAGAAGAAGAAAGGGATGTTTTTCATGAGAGAGCGAAGAAAAATTTAAGAGATATGATTTTTAGTCCAAGCACCCAAATACAAGCACTGGCGTTTCACCAACACAGAGATTTCTAGAGGCCATAGGCATATTCAGGTAGACACTTCGAGAAGTCTCCTTTTGGGGACAATTATTTATCCAGAAAGTCGTTTGTGGCTGTTTTTTGGTTTTCTGGTTTTGTTTTCTTCCTGGTAGCCAGGGATTTGGGTTCCGAACCAGCTCTGAGGCTCACACACCTCTCTTTGAGTCACTGCTTTACAAGACAACGCTCCAGTTTTCCTTGGAGCCTGTCCATTCAGTTACTACTGGGATGGACCTACAGAACCTGTGAAATGTGACAGCTTCATAGATAACAGTGGGTTATGGTGTAGATCCCCAAATTTCAAATCATGATAAGAGATCCTGCATGAAATGAGAGGCTGGGCCTGCCAAGAAGGGAGATATTATTTTGGGAAAGGTTGGCATGTTTATGAATCTTGAGGCTATGTGAGCTCAGTTTTTCCCTTTAAACATCTGCTGCAGGTGCTGGGGAAACACTGCTTGTATTTTTGTATGAACATGGTGTAAATAATGTCCACTTTCAATAAACCTTTAAAACCAAAACAGCTGCCACTTGAGGCTTAAAAACAACTTGTGACTTTCCGTAAGTCTCAGCGACCTTATCACAGTGTTCATTTGAAAATCTCCCCACTTTCGCCTTTGGTCTCTAGCCCTGTAATATTCATAGCCTCGAGTCTGTCACAAATACATAGCAATGACTTTAAAGAATGAATCCACACTTGTCCTTGATTCTGGGAGGAAAAAATGCTGAAGCCTGAGCAAGCATCACTACCCTGTACTTTGTGATTTCTAAAAAAAGAAAAAAAATTTCTGGGGCCAGTAAAATGGCATTGTGGGCTGAATACATGCTTTACCTTGGGGTTGAGTCCCAGAAACACACCATCTCCAAAGAGCCTCCAGGAGCAACCCTTGAGCACAGTGCTGGGAATAACCCCTGAGCACCACTGGGGATGGCCCCAAAGCAACAAAACAAAATCTTTGTAAAACTCTGGTCCTCAGACAGCCTTTTGTTTGTCTTTAATTTCCTCATCCTGTTTCCTTGGTGGTAGTACTGCAGTGATGGAGGGTGGCCCGCAGGACTTGCTGTGGTGCTCGCTGGTGCTAGCACCTCTGGATGCAGTGCTCACAAATAAGGTGCTTTTAAATGTATACCCACAGTTTCTGTGCTGTTCTCACATGTTTAATTGTGGGGCTTGTATGTTTCTGACTGCAGTACATGGGAGATTTCACATTCTGTTGTGGCTTGAGGGTCACAGATAGCTGAACCACTGGCGATGCTCTGGACACATGTGGGTAGCACTTGAGATGGAACTCTACCTCACACTTGTAAGACAGGTGCTTCTGCCACTGAACCATTCCCTGAGTCCTCCGAGGACTTTCTCAAAGTATTTGTGACTCTCTTTTGTCTATTACTTGCTGCAAGCCATATCATCTAGGACTTTATTTTGTAAATTCTTCTGTTATTCTTGTAGATTTCATCAAGGAAGTAGCCTAAAAACCTAATATGTCTAATATATACTAGATTTGGGGTTGGGCGCATTTATGATGTTCTGGAGTTGTTGGTTTAATTTTGTTGTTGTTGCTTAGCCATACACAATTTTATTTTTTTCCATTCCAACACAAAAGACAAATAATGGTTTTCCTTTTATTCAACAGTGACTCTTCACATCCTGTAAACAGATTAGTGGCATCTGCAATCAAACTGTGTGGAATTTGGTGCCCCCTCATTTTCTGGTCAAAATGGAGATAGATTCTATAGAAACTCCTCAAGGAAGCCAAACAACACACTTGTTTTTTTTTTTGGGTAATGTCATAACACATTCTCTGGTAGATATTCTTTGGGCATTAAAACAAGAAATACTTTAGTGCTGGTCAGGACCCTAGACTTCTGGCTGGAGAGAACTGGTCCACGTAGACTGACAGTGGAGTCCCCATGAACAATAGTGACTCTCTCTTCACTGCTGTACAACTTGGCATGCCTCTGATGACATTTTGTTGCCCTTGTCTGTACACACATGTATGATTCTGTACCCTCATTGTGTGTGCCTCAACTGTGTGTGCTCACCCTTGCCTCTCATAAATACACTTAATTTTCCCTGGAAAAATTCTCAATGTATATAGTTTGGAGTAAGTTACCCTCACACTTCCCAAGACAGGCTAGATCCCTACTTTCTCTTTCTGAAGTATGCTCTATGGTCAGACCTTGTTTCCATACTTATCAGTTAATTCATAAGCAAAAAAAAAACAGAAAACAAAAAACAAAAAACCTTTTTTCATTTTTTTTTAGATAATAAATCTGAGAAACAGTGAGGTTCAACTCTTGGGAATAAAGCAAAGAATGTAGTTTATCTCTGTAATGGTTTTATTTTTAAAGAAAAGGTGTGAAATGAAGCAGCAAAATGTTCTAGAACATTTTCATGTGTCTTATAATTTTGTGTGTATGAATAGACTAGCTGCTAGATCAGGTAGGTGAGTGAAAACTAGTTTACTCACATCACTAGTTTACTTGGCCTAGGTCTCTGCTTCCGGTGATTGGTCACAGTGATTTCCAGCTGGGGAAATTTTTTCTCTTTCCACCTGCTCCCCTATACTAGTGGACACTTTGCAAAGTTTGGAGATATTGTTGGTTGTTTTAATTTGGGGAGGGGATGCTACTGGCATCTAGTGGGTAGAGGTAAGGGATGCTGCTACAAATCCTTCAACATACAGGTCAACGCTTCATCACAGAAGATTGTCAGTTGTACTGAGGTTGAGACAGTGACAGGGAAGCAAATAAGGCATTGGGGGCTGAAAGTTGAACAGAATCTTAGAGAGTATCTTAAAGATGCCAGTCTTCAAATGCCAGCTCCATTACCTGGCAGGAAAGAAAGCCCTTCTTCCAGGGGCCATAGCAGAATCATGTGCAGTGAGAGATGATGGAACGAACCCCCACGCAGCACCCCGGAACTCAGAGATGTTTTTATCCAGACTCCCATAAGTCTCCCAGGAGCAGGATTTGGCTTCGATGGAAGCTATTTGTATAATTTTACTGGAAATTTCTATTGCCTTGCTATTTTGTTGTTGTTAAAAGAATATTTGTTATTGTATGAGAGAATGTACACTAAAGGGAACGATTGAAATAATATAGAATGTCAGTAATATTTTTTTCATTATCCTCTCCAATAATGCACCTAATTTGCTAATGTAATAACACATCAGCTGTAGGTTATATAAAATCTGTAGGTAGAAGAGAAGAGGTTTACTTCCTAGTTTTCCCCAATTTAAACACTAAATAAAAATAATAAATATATGGTGGATGTTTTTCAAGGAAGATCCACATACATTGGTCTGATAATTTTGGGGGTTGAGAGGCAGTGTTCGGAGCTTACTGCTGGCTCTTTGCTCAGAAATTACTCCTGGTATTGTTCAGGGGACCATATTTAGTACCTGGGATTAAGCTGGAGCTGGTTGTAGTCTTCACCCTTATACTGTCTCCCTCCTCTTACCTTATAATATTTTTTTATGATTGACTATACAATCTGTAAAATAAATCTACCATTATTTATTATGCCCGGCCTAGCCGGGTTCGATTTCTCCACCCCTCTTGGAGAGCATGGCAAGATACCCGTGATGTATTTGATATGCCAAACACAGTAACAATAAATCTCACAATGGAGACGTTACTGGGCTTGCTCGAGCAAATCGATGAACAACGGGAGGACAGTGCTACATTCTTTATTTACACATTTCTCTCTTCATAGATCAACATTTCTATTGTTTCTAGCTTTCTTGCTGATACAAATAGTACAGTAGATGCTTATGTTTAGATACAAGTACACTTATTTATGAGTATTCCTATTTCTATTGGATTCCAAATTAGATGTCTAGGAAAAAGTTTATTTTATTATTATTATTATTATTATTATTATTATTTTGCTTTTTGGGTCACATCCGGCGATGCTCAGGGGTTATTCCTGGCTCTGCACTCAGGAATTACTCCTGGCGGTGCTCAGGGGACCATATGGGATGCTGGGAATTGAACCTGGGTTTGTTGCATGCAAGGCAAATGCCTTACCCACTGTGCTATTACTCCAGCCCCCCAAAAAGTTCATTTTAAAATCTGAAAATTGTGACTATATATTTTCCTAGAAGTTATAGCGATAAAGCTTCAATAGCATTCAATTGCTCATTTCCTATAATTTTCTGGTATATGTAATTTTTATTTTGTAGTGTCTAACATGTGAATACCATAAATATGTTGTTGTATAGAACATCATAAAATATTTCACTAGAGTTTGTTGTAATTTATCTGTATATATGAATACAAAAGTATTTTTATAATAGTGATTATCTCTTTAGTCAGGATTTTATTTATCAAGTGTGTTGCTTTCTACAAAAATATACACGAGAGCCAATTATCACAATTTATTGAATATCCATTATGTTAATATATATTTCCATACTAACATACATTTCTATACTACCAGCATTTGTTACAGATAATTCAATTCTGTTCTGTAGATTATTGTTCACTCTTGCCAATACTGTACTATTTTAACTTTTGTAGCTGTTTACTAAATTTTAATATATATGGCAAGGCAACTTGTTATTTTTTTAATTGTGATAAACATAACAGAAAGTTGACTACTTTAAGAAATTTTAAGTGTAAAGTTCTACAGTATTCTGTACTTCCTTATTGTTGTACAACCATGACAAATGTCCATTTCTAGAACCTTCTCATCTTCCAAGTGGAAATTCTGTGCCAGTTGAACACTAGCTCCCCATTTATTTCTGCACTTGGCTCTTAGTAACCATTATGCTACTTTCTGCCATCATTAACTATTTTAAGTGTCTCATATGACTGGATTAATACAAGATTTGTCTTTTGGAAACAGGCTTATTTCACTTAACATAATTTCTTTGAAGTCACCCATCTATGGCTTGTGTTAGAATATCCTTCTGTTTTTAAGTTTTGATCATATTTCATATATGAAATATATATTTGTAGCATATTTTGCCAATCTATTTTCTAGCAAAGGCCATTTGGTTTGCTTTTACCTTTTGACTGCTGAAAGTAATGCTTCTATAAACAAGAGCATACAAATACCATTTTGAATCCTTGCTTTAGTTGACTTTGGACATACATCAAGATGAAGAATAGCTGGATTATACAGTGGTTTTATGTTTAATTTTTTTTTTTTTTGCTTTTTTGGGTCACACCCAGCAATGTTCAGGGGTTAGTCCTGGCTCTGTGCTCAGGAATTACTCCTGGCGGCGCTCGGGGGACCATATGGGATGCTGGGAATTGAACCTGGGTTGGCTGCGTGCAAGGCAAACAACCTACCCACTGTGCTGTTGCTCCGGCCCCTTATGTTTAATTTTTTGAGAAAACGTAATGTCATTTTTCACAGAGACCATATCACTTTATAGTCCATCAGTAGCATAGAAAAGTAATATCTCTCCATATCCTTGGCAAATTATACTTTTTTGTCTTCTTGATAATAACCACTCTAATTATTAAAGTGATATCTGTCTCTTTGATAATAACCATTCTAGTTGTTCAAATGATATCTAGTGTGGCTTGGGCTTGTGGGGACTTAAATTATGATTAATCAACATAGAACATTTGTTTATATACATGTTGGTCATTTGTATATCCAGTTTGCTAGCTTTTTTAAAAAATTTTATTTTATTATTTTATTTATTTATTTATTTATTTACTTTGAATACCCATCCCCCCACCAGTGCCCATTTCCCACCACAACAGATCCCAGTATCCCTCCCACCCCTCATTCCACCCTGCCTCTGTGGCAGGGCATTCCCTTCTGTTCTCTCTCTCCTTTTGGGTGTTGTGGTTTGCAAAAGAGTTAAGTCTGATTTTCAGGGAGAAACGTTGGATGATTTACTTTCCATTGATCACTTTGTATATAAGGGTTTGCTAGCTTTCTAAGTTTTTGTTACTGAGTTTAGGTGTTGTTTATTCCAGATAACAATGCCTTATCAGATATACGATTTATGAATAGTTTCTCCTATTCTCTGAGTTGCCTCTTCATTGATAACGTTCTTTGATTCAGAAAGGTTTTAAATTTTGATGGAACTTTCCTTTTTTTTATTGCGTATGATTTTGATGTTATAACCAAGAACTCATTGTCAAGCCCACTGTCATAAAAATTCTCTTTAATGTTCTCTTCTAAGAGTTTTAAAGTTTCAGTTATTACACTTAGGTGTTATATAAATTTTGAATTGATTTTGTATACAATCAAAACACTAATTGATTTTTAATCAAAATTACCTTTGAAAAATAATATACCCATTCTTTGAAGATTTATTTCAAGACTCTAATTTATTCCAGTGGTTTCTGTGTCTCTTTCTATTTTGCCTAATTTAGTAGTTTGATTTGCTTTCCTTTTAAATTTTGCTTTCAGTTTTCAGTTTCACCTAAGCAGAGATTTTTGTACATATAGGGAATAATTTATAAATAACTGGTAGCTATACAATACTATCACCAATCATCCATGATCATGGCTGATCTCTTTTCATAATTTATGGCCTTGAAAAAATTTTTTATCATTTTTATGTATCTTGTATATTTTTATCAGGTTTATCAGTTTTTATTAGTTTGGTGTTTTATATCCTATTGACTTTTTCATCTTTTCACACTGTATTTTCTTATTGGTTATGAGAATGGATAAGGAATAGTTTAGGATTTTGATGTTTTAGTTGCTAATCTATTGAACTTCTTTGGTTGTTTTTAACATTAATATCTTGAATCAAACTTTAGATATATTAAACTATTGTCCACAAATAATGAATCTTTATGTCTTTAAATTCCATTATTATTATGTATAGCACTTATTGTTAATAATGAAATTCTGGTGTCTAGTGCATAGTATTCCATGAAAGTAGTTTTGGAAGGCATTCTTGTCCTGCTCTTGGGGGACTTAATGTTTGCTCAACCTTAAGTATAACGATAACTATCATCTTTTACTTTATAGCCATCATAAAGATAAAAACTTTTCACATAAATGTGTCAACATAGATTAAGATAATAATGACTCTTTATCTTTAATTTATTAAGCTATGAAACTGCATCTTACACTCTTAATTTTGAATTATTATTGTAGTTCTGGAATCAGCCTTCATTGATTCACTTTGTTTTGTGTTTTGATACTATATGAGGTTCAGTTTAGAAATTTGGTCTTTATGACTTTTTGCATTTATATTCATGAGTTAGACTGATGTGTAGTTTTGTTATACTTGATCTAATTCTGATATTACAGGTTTTCTCACCTCATGATATGAGTTTTAATATTTTGATTTTTTAAAAACTGAAAATAATTAGATAATAGAAATGTGATTTTATGAAAGCTCAATAAAACAACAAAATAGGAATTTATTAAATTTTAAGCTTTTATGGTTATTGGACTAGATAGACATTTTGGAAAACCTTTCTTGAATAAGTTTTGAATGATTTTTTTTAGAAAATGCTCAATTTCACAGTTTAAAGTATAGTTGCATAAATCTAATATAGCATTCTCTTAAGGTTTCAAGATTTATACCTATAACTAACCTCCTCTTCTCACTTCAATGTTATTTGTAGATTTTTCTTGATCATACTCATTATGCTTACTTTTTGAGTCACTTACTTTTCCAGTTTTATTCCTTTTTCTTTTTGAGGGGTTCAGGGAGAATACACTGTCTCATATATATAGCTTTTAGAATATATATTTATTCTAAATAAATATACATTTAGATATATATTTATTTCACTTACTTTCAATCCTTTCTTGCTTTCCAGAAATCCCAAATGCCCATAAATGTTCATACATGGTGCCCTCTATACTATACCTTTATAAGGCTAATCAATGAAATGTGTTAAAAATTTCCTGTGACTAGATTTTAATTTGATTATTTTTGTTGTAAATAGTAGTACTATATCATAATTGTAGGATACAATTTATGATTTCTAATACTTAAAAAATCTTTTGAGACTATTATTTGACATATAGTATATTAATGTTATAAATGACATATGAGTGTTTGAAAGGATATTTGTTCTACTTCTTTTCTTACATGGTTTTCCGTATATTTATGAAATCAAGCTTCACAATATTTCTCTTTAAAAATCTTCTCTGTGTGTGTGTGTGGTGTGTGTGTGTGTCTATGTAATTCTGCTATCAATTTCTGAGCGAGAATTATTTTTTTCTCATTGTGAAATTAAGTTTGCCAATTGGTTCTTGGATTTCAAACCAATTTTTATAGTATAGTTTGATAGGTAAGCATTAAATGTACTGAGTTTATATCTTTGTTGTGAGTTATATAATGCTACTGGACTTGTTTAATTCTCTTGGGCTTAACTTAATATAGTGTTGACATTCCTGCTTTCTATTATTAGTATTTGCTTACTATATCTTTTCCTATCCCTTTATATTTAATTATTACGAATCATTTTATGTAAGATGTATTCCTTGAAAAAAATTATACCTGAACTTTGCTAACAGAAAAACTAATCTAAGATACTTTGTTTTTGGATTAGGAAATTTATCTGTTGTCATTTACCAGGAAAATGGAAACTTTTTTCTTCCGCTTTTTGGTCATGTTTGGTGGTAGTCTGGACTTACTCCTGACTGTGTTCGGGGATCACTCCTGACTTCATGAACCATATGTGGTACCCGGGTTAAACCCAGGTCCACTGTATATTAGGCAAGTGACCTACTTTTTGCACTGTTACTTCACCCTCTCCCTCCCACCCCCCCCCCCCACACACACAAAATGGAAACATTTGGTCTATGACATCCTCTTTGATTTTTTACTTATTTAAATTTGTCCTTATTCTTTCCAAAAGTTCTTGACATTTCTAAACTGTTTTGTTTGGGGGGCTAGAATGATAGCACAGCGGGTAGGGTGTTGTCCTTGCACGTGACTGACCCGGGTTCAATTCCCAGCATCCCATATGGTCCCTGAGTGCAGTCAGGAGTAACTCCTGAGTGCAGAGCCAGGAGTAACCCCTGTGCATCACCGGGTGTGACCCAAAAAGAAAAAAAATTAAAAAATAAATAAACCGTTCTGTTACCTGCTGTGCAAATTGTACACAATACTACTATAGGACTTATCTTATTGTCTAACAACGTATTTGAACAAGGGATATAAAATTTGGGGGGGAGGGGGCCTCACCCAGAAGTGCTCAGAGCTTACTCCTGGCTCTGTGCTCAGGCACACTTCTTATGGTGCTTGAAGACTCATCCTTGATAGTGTCCCAGGGATCGGGCTTTGGGGATTGATTTGGAATTGATCATATACAAGGATAACACTTTCACTGCTACACTATGTATCTAGTCCTGGAACATGAGCAATATATAGCATGTCTCACCTCCTCCTGAAATAAGACAAGATGGGAATTTTTCATCTTGCTTTTTTTCTGCCCTACTTACTCTTCTGAGTTCATAGTAAAAAAGTATAACTTTGTTATCTTTCATTGTTCACCTTTATTTTAGAAGGACTTATTTCTAAACAATAAATAAGCTTAAAAAACACAATGAATAGTGGATTTTATCTCACTACAAGCTTGGTGTTAATCTTAATTTATTATTTTTTCCTAATAGTAATTTTTATTTATTTAGATAAGCTCCCTGTGGCATATTTGATATGCCAAATACAGTAATGACAACAGGTCTCATTCCCCTGATCCTGAAAGAGCCTCCAATCGTTGGGAAAAGATGAGTAAGAAGAGCCTGCTAGAAAAGCGAACAGACTATGCGTTAATCCAGGCCATCTTGCCTGCCCGGAGGGGAAAGGGTGTTGCCCCATTCGCCCTCTACTCTCTGGAAAGAAAGATGGCGGCCGCATGGCAGCCTTGTGGAGAGCAGGTCTGAGCCGGGGGTGGGGGCGCGACTGAAACCTCATGGGAAGGGGTGGGGGGGCGTTCTGGCCTGTCCTTCACGCCCTACCTACCGAGGTCACCAGTTGCCCCCCACGAGCGGCTCTCCGGCACGGCCACGGCCCCAGAAGCACAGAAACCAATCTCTTAATTATCTGACTCTCAGTAGAAATACTTCCAGGGTTAATAAATAAAATAGCAGAAATCCAAAACTGCGCGGCCGCGACATCATTTAATTCTTGAACCCAGCTGTAGAAAGCAAATAATTTCACAATGCTTTTTCAGCATGGCTGATTGGGGGAGGGGGGGGTAAAGTCTAAATAATAATGGTGCAACTTTTATTGAAACAATGAAGCTAGTCAAAGTAGACAGAGTGTTAACTAGAATTCATCTGCCCCACAGGCATTGGGGGTGGGGGTGGGGGGGTTATTGGGGGTTCTTCGTGGTGAAAAATAAGTATTGGTAAAGGGAAATGTGATTGATATTTGCATGACCGAGACCTAAACCTGAAAGCTCTGTAACTTTTCCCACAGCGATTCAATAAATAAATAAATAAATAAAAGAGGCTGCTAAAATCTCAGGCCTGGGAGGAATAGAGATGTTACTGGCACCCACTCGAGTAATTTGACGATCAACGGGATGACAGTGATACAGTGATACAGAAAAAAGAAATAATTTTATTTATTTTATATAAATATAATATATAATATAAATATATACATTTTTATGAATATATAAAAATCTTTCTTCTTAATTTTCTTTTAATTTTTCTGGCAATAACTCTCAAATAAGATTTTTTTAACAGGTGCCATATTTTCTGAATTCTTCAATATCTGCAATTGAATTTATTGAGCTTTTGTCTTTAAAAATAGAGGTTTCAAGTCCTTTTTTTTTAAAATTTAAAGACAATGCTCCTCCTTGGGCTGGTGAGATAGCACAACAGTGAAGGTACTTGCTCTGTATGTGGCCAGTTTCAGTTCCTGGCATCTCATACTCATATGATTCTCTGAGCACCACCAGGAGTGATTCCTGAATGCAGAGGCAAGAGTAAACCCTGAGCATTGCCAGATGCCACCCTTCCCCAAATAAACAATAACAAAAAATAAAGAAAATGCTTCTCTAGATTTTAAAATCAAATTTCAGAATCCAAGTTTTCTTACTTTTCTATGAAAGAATGAGATCCAGTGCAGTGACTCAGTCAGTACTTTTGTTCCCGTATTTTAGGTACAGTATAAGGTTGCCTTATATTTAGAGATGGAAACACGGACCTATAATTCTGTGGAAGGAATAGAAATGGAGTCACTGTATTTGCTGGGGGTAGTACTTTCAGCAGAAACATTTTCATTTGCATACTGAAAAGGAAACAAATTTATTATAAAACACATAAAATGTTTTAATTATATGTATTTTGTGGTTTGGTTTTTACATTGAAATGTTAGGTTAGATGAATTTTAGACTAGATTAGAATGTCATGGCATTAGAAATAAATGTATTTCCTTCCAAATCAATAAGCTGCATTCTTCTTCTGTACCTAAATATAGACTCTCTTCCTAACTAGTCCTCCTAGGACAGGAGTTGGTAAATGAAGACCTAGCACGTGAATGTTGTACATGAAGTTTGGTTGAAAGAGTGATGCACATTCATTTCTATTTTCACGGTATTGAGGGTCTCTTCCAGGCTATCACAGCAGGACTGAGCAGGACTTGCAACAGCCATCCCTGACGTAGAGTCTAAAATATTAACTATTCAGGTCTTTATGGAAATTTTGCTCTACGTTGCTCTAGGACATGCATCCGTACGGATGACCAGAGCTCACATCAGTGTCCCTACAAGAAATGAAAGCTGGGTTTCGACAGCAAACCCTGATCTCTTTCAGATCTATAGTCGGGTGAGTGGGGAAACTCAGCCTGCATTTCCTATAGAGAGAAAGGGAAGCTTAACGCTCAGTCATGTAGAATTGCTAATAATAACTTGCCCTTTAAATTATTGCCTTCTTTCATTTTTGTTGCTTTCCCGTGTTCTCGGAGTTGTGCAATTCGGCATTGCAGATTTTCATTTCTTTGACTGCGTGATGTGAGGAAAGTTGGCTTATTTGCTAATGTGCTGTTGTGTGGGCTCGGGCTGTTGATTGCTTTTGGCCTAGGTGCTGTGCAGAGCTCCAAGGTTTGGCTTTGTGAACACTGCCTGGCAAAACGGAAACATTTTGTGAAATCTCACAAATGTCACATACACCCGCACACACACACACATTTAAAATTGCAAAATTCTCCCCATTGGCACACAATTTCCCCCAGGTTTTTGTTCTTTGTAATAAAATTTTAACCATCTTGAGTCCTCCGGGAGGTCTTTAGTAGGGTGACTTGCTTTTGCCTTGATAAAACTTGTACTTAAAAGTCTTTGCTTCCCAGGATGTTCTTATAAGGCAGCTATATTTTACTCCCAACTGTTTCCTCATTTTAGGCTTTTCAGTTTTAAATTTTTGACAAAAATAATTTTTCAAGATAAAACTCATGGAAACTGACCGCTTTGCCTCACAGTCCTGAGACGAGTATGAGACACAGGAAGTCAAGTACAGAGAAAAAAAACTGAACAAATTAGATGTTTTTTGTGTATCTCTACATACAAAACAACTTTTGGTAAATTTTAACTCATTTTCTTTATGGGTAGGAAAGAGTACTTTACAAGCAAGACATTGACTTTAGAACTAGAGTATAGAATTTACTGCCATTGGGTCACAGATGATGGTAAACCACGGAGAGTTTAGTTTTTGCTTAAAATTATTCAGGATATCAACTGGTTTTAATTTTATGCTTAGTGTTTCTATTCAGAGAATTCTACCGATTTCCGATTTAAGGAATGTATTAATTTTCCACCTACCTTCTCTACACCCACCACCCAATCTCTGCAATTTGCATCTTTCTCTGGATTTGGAACTATGTTTTATAGTTTCCTGGCATTATACTTCTTCAGACTGTACTTCTGACAATGATTCGCTATCCTCATCCCTTCAGCTTGACCCTAGTGGCCCGCCCATACCCATAAGCTGCCATCCTGATGGCACAATTAGACAGCCATGGATGTCCCATATTCTTGGTTTAGATTTTTCAGGATAACAATAATCGAATAGCCCTCTGGATCCAGAACATGCAAATGCAGTTGGGCCAAATGGAACCGCCTCAATCTCAGTTTCAAACACAACACATTTGTGGAGACCAGATAGTCTAACCAGAAAAACTCTAAAAATATTATTTGTGTCTTTTTTTTTATCAGTTTCGGATCTGGCCTATACTATAGGGTATATAGAAGCTAAACGTTCCATCCAATCATTTGAGCAATTTCTTTAGGTAATGCTCAGTGTTGAGTTAATTACATAGTTAATTACATAGGCAATATTAGACTTAAAAGCATATGCTTCAGAACCACACTATTTGGGCTTAAACCATGATTTAAGCGAGTAGCTCTGCAACCTTGGATGAATAATATAGCCATTCTGTGCCTCAATTTCCTCATGTTTAACTAAATCAAGTTCTATTTCTGTGATATTTGATTCAATAGCCATTAGACACATGCAGCTATTTAGACTTAAGCTCATATAAATGAAATGAGCCAATTAATTTCCTTGCTTGCCATCTTTTGGAGAATATCGACAGTCATGTGATAGTGACTTAAATATTGGAGAACACAATAGAAACTTTCTATCATAAAGTTCTACTGCACAGTATTGGTTTACTTATAGGATAATAAGAAGAGTAAACAAGTTAATAAATAGAACTTAAAACAATAACTGGCATAAAAGAGAGGGTTCAATGTACTTGTTATCTTCATAATCATCCTTATACTTTTTCTCTCCTTTCCCAACTCTTCAAATTGGTGGCTGGTTCTGTTTGGGAAGAGTGGTTCATCCACATCTTAATTGCCAGTTTTTTGTATAAATGCTTCATTTCCTTTACCAATTTGACAGTTACCATGTGGCAGGGACTTCTTTTTAAAAGAGACACAGCAATGAGTGAGGGCTAAATAGTCAGAGTGACTGTTTGAATCCCATTTCTGTCAGCTGTGTGAGCTGATAAAATTTATTCACTCTGTGTTTCATCTCTATAGATATGAAACAAGGATAATATGGTACTGGAGTCTACTGGGGAAGTGTTTTGTTCACTCTGTTGTTTAGTGAGGAAAGATATCATAGATCTCTAGTTCTTTGGGCTTCAGAATGATCCCCTTGCTCAATCTGCTGTCCTCTTGGTCTGGGTTTAGTGGAGATTTGAGTTGTTAGTTGATCTCAGCTCAGAAAGAGGAGAACTCTATCCCTTTCTGGCAGAGGTGGTCTTTTCTTCTCTCACTGGTGCTATAGACTCATCAGTCCTCTCTTCTTGGGCTCCAGTTGGGCAGTGTTTCCCAACCTGTACTAGATGGCCTTTCTCTATCATGTCATAGCTAATCCAGCCTTCCACTCTTCCCTACTAAGCTTTCAAGTGGAAAGCTTCAGGAACTTCTGGGTTCCATCCTTACAAGTTTCCTTGGCTGATTTTGAAATGGTAAGGCTATAGGCAGATCTGTAACGGAACATACTGTCCCTTTCCCCCAGGTGGAAATAATACTTATTCTAACCTGGAAATGAGTTTAATGAAGCTCATGTAGATTCTCTAAGAGAATGAGGTCATTTAGCACAAGTCTCTGGAGAAATGAGATTTCTCTCCAGACATTCTTTAAGACTGACAGCCATTCCAAAGTGCCTTGAGGAGGTTTTGGAATACCTCCACTTTGAGCCTGGAGATGCCTTGTGAATGACTCCTCTGCTGGTTTCTTAGTCATGAGTTGAGGTTGGAATATGGCTTTAGGCATGTGTGTCCAGACATCATAATTGACCCTATGCTTATAAATTGGCCTTTTAATTGGCAAGTGTGACATAAATGCCCGTGAAGGAGGATAGGAGATAAATTGATCAAACATTGTGGAATTAGTAGGTTGGACCGTTGGCTAGATGTATGATGCAAGATTCAGATCTGACTTCAAGGGGTTGAAAGTGGTGGCTGGGAAAACCAGACATTAACATGTTATCATATTATCAGATCTGACTCTGGTCAATCAAGTGTGAAGATAAATTATATAATGTGCCTTTATTGGTGATTATTTGATAGAATTATGTGGTTCATAGGTTTTTATGGAGAATGTCTAAGGGTAATCGTACTCTTGAAGTTGACACATAGAAATTGTGTGATGAATCAACAGGAGAGGCTTGAAAATATGATATTTATGTAATGATCTGAACATCATTACTGTAAAATTAATAACTAACTTTTAAAAATGAAGCCTCAAAGAACTAGCAAAAGTGATTCTCCTCAGGAACAATATATACTAAATTTTTTTGTAGGTTGGTGATTTGGGTAAGGTTCTGCATTATTAATTTAGAGTCAAGAGAAGACCTTGGAAAGGGAAGTTGTCTTTTTGTTTCCTAAGTGAGAATTTGCATGGCATTTAAGATTTTGGGCACTGTCATGGAAGAGCAATATGTCTCCAGGTGCTCATGAATATTACTCCATGATGACGAGCACTTGATGAATGATTTTCAGTGTTGTTTATAATTACTCCAGTAATAGTAGTATAGATCTCAAAGTTTTTTTTTAAAGCCTAACTATTAGGTTTAAGAATAAGAGGTTAAAATTCATAGAAAAGTGATCATTTTTAGTGGTTGTGAAGAAAATGTTGAAATGACTGAAGGAACATATGGGGAAGTACCAGCAGACCAATTCATGTGTTGCAGCTATTTAACAGAATTACAAATGCAAAATGCATTCTTTTCCCAGTTTCATTCCATTTAAACCCAAATGGCTATGTGAAATGGTGTCATACACCTGGTGAAAGCTTTGCCTTTTAAAAATCTTATTGCTTCTCCAAAATGCCTGGTGTTGAACCAACAATTCTTTCTGTATTTTTAAAATCAAAGTTTACATCAATTCTTTCTGTTTTTTAAAATCAAGTTTTACCACTCTTTAGAATAATTACTTCCCTTTTCATGAAAAGAAACTGAACATCAAAAGAAATTTAATGTCACTTTCCTCTCCCATCCACTATCAATCTATTGAAATCAGTGATAAGAGTCATCAATAAGGAAATAAATGAAGAGAATTTTTCCCTTAAATTTTGGAGAAAAGGAAATAAAAATGTTTGTTGCTGCTAAAAGTAGAAAACTATTTTGTAAAACCAAAAAACAAAAAATCTCTTTCAAACTAAGAGGATATAACAAGGGGATTCAAAATCCACAAATTGAAAATCTTGAATTATACTGAAAAATGCAACTTGAAGAAAATCAGAAATAACACTTGGTGAGGTTGAAAAAAACCCATCAAGATGGTCTTTTATTATTCACAAAAATAAATACGAGTAATTATTTTCTTTATTTGGGAACAAGTCTGTGTTTAGCTGCAACAAATAGTATACATTTTATACAACGCACTATGGTCCCTTAGACACTTCTGGCACACAGTTATGTGTTATCTGGTCAACCCATTGTTCAAAGAAGCTCCTATTGGCTGGAAACATTTAAAATTCAGGTAAAAATTCAGATTTTCATTAAAAAAGTCTGGCAGGATTGGGTTTGTATTTCTTCAAGGTGTTAACTGGTGGCTACTGAGAACAGCTGCCTCCTTTAGGTGGGGTATGTATTTTCCAGATTATCTCATCTTCACTCCTCCAAATTTGCCTTATTATGGTCCTATTCCTCTTATTGTGGTCTGGCCATTCATACTGGTCTACAAAGTTTACAATTCTACTAGTGATCTTCCAATTCTTCCATAATTCGCCAAATTATGATTTTGAGTTTATGCATAATGAGGGCCATGATCGGAGATTCAAACACACACTACAACTAATCTGCATCTAGAGATGAAGGAAATTTGGGATGTATTGAGATATAAGCTTCCATTTTCTGTTATGCTTGAATTTTTGTTGGCTGTTGTCTGCTTCAACTGAAATATCACTAGGATTGATTTAGAATTTTTTTTTGTGATTGGTCAGAATTTTTAGGACATAAACAGTAGCTCCAAAATACCCTAGTTCATTGGTGCCACTTGTTTGTCTTGATCCAGGGGACTGAGACTAAAAAATTTTGATTTAACTTTAACTTCCCTTTCTGAAAATAAGGAATTTAACTCTAAAATACAGTGGAGGATGGACTCCTTAACCATTGGTTTGAATCCAAGTTTTCTTGCTTTTAGACTGTAGTATTGAAAAAATTTAGAACAGAAAAATATGTCACAGGACATATTAGTTCTGAAAGACTGAGTTGATAAACTACCACGCATGTTTTAAGCATTAGTGAAGACATTGTGGGATGTAAAAATGATTTTTTCCACGTGACTCTTAAAGAGCATTCCAAATAAGATACTTATATTGTGTATAGTTTTGAAGGTAATTGTGCTTTTTATCGAGGAAGTGGGTCATATATATTATATGTAATATATATGTATATATGAAGTAATATTGTGAAGCAGCACATATGTGCCAAATAAAATGACAGACAATAAGTAGTATAGGAGGTGAAAGGAGAGTGTTAGTGTTATGGGCCATATGATTTGGAGAGAAATTTTGAAAGAGCTGGGTTTGGTGTATTCAAGAGTAATTCTAATTACAGGCTTCAGTCAAAATAATTATCCAGAATAATTATTCATCATATTGGTTCTATAGCAACTAGATTCTCTAAGAGTATAGAAATAGTCAACTTTCTTTAGTAATCCTTAAAAAACCTATTTCAACCCACTGACTACTGAGTCAAATGATAGTACTGTTGAAAAACAAAAGAGAATGAAAAAAAAAAGAAGCAGATCTATGAACCATCAAATAAGCATTCAATACTCTAGTAGGAGAATCTGAAATTTTACCTAGAAACTATGATGAGAGTCTTTGTCATCTTTTGTCAACTGTGTTTTGCAAATGAAGAAACTGCAGTCTGTGGTCACAATGTCATTTATGCACCTTAAGAAAATACACTAGGTGAAAGAATGGATCAGTCTAAGATAGATCCTACCACCCAAGAGCCTTTGAGAACTGATAAGCAACTTTGAAGCTAGGAGCAAGCAGTCATAAGCCTGAGATTTTTTCCCCTGGGTTAAGTATCTCCTCTGGTACAGCAGACGCTCTATAAAACCAAGCTCAAGTGACAAAGACCTCTTTGTTAATATCAGAGCAGAGCTAGGCAAATTTTCTCTTCATATTCTTCACCAGATTTTTCTTATTGTGAGTTACCTTTAGCGATTCATATTTTAAATTCCTTTTGACAGAATCTAACAATCTAATAATGCCACTTGATGACTCTATTCACAATTTACTTCTGGACCCAGTTTAGCCCTCAGGTGGCTTTTTAAGCAAAAGTACTTAATTACTTCCTACAACCTAAGGGAATGTGAAATTATAAATACAGCTAGATTACTAAAGCACATGTTTGGTTCATAATTTGTCTCCTCTCATTTTCATCGTGCAATGGGCTAACTTAAAGTAGGGAACATACACAGCAAAGGAATATTTGAACATTATTTTAGTCCACTTTTCAATAGGATTTATTACTTTCTTGTTAGTCTAGAAAATTGGGAAGATAACAAAATGCACTATCTTATAATGTAACTCCATGATTTAGTTGAAGAATTATAAATTTCCAGAATGTAGAACACTCAATGGTTTACTATGAAATGCTTACTACTTATATTATCTAGATCTAGAGCTTGTTGTATGTGTAACTAAAATATTATCAATTAGCATTATAAATTTGCTGGTATATAACTAGAGTTTATTCATAGACTTTAGCATTCATTGCTATTATTTTGTTATTATTTTCTGCCACTGCCAGTAGTCATTAGGAGCTCTTTCTGGTGGTGCTCTGAGAATCACACAGTGATGGGGACTGAACACAGAGTTCCAGCATGCAAAACATGTCCTCAAGGCTGTTGAGCCATCCTCCACCCCCACCTCCAAATTTTAAATATCACACTTCAAGTAAAGCTTATGACTAGATTGTTATGGGAATCTAAGGGGATAAAAAGTTCATGTTTATTTTTTAAGTGATTTTGAACAGAGGGAATTCTGAAAGCGGAGGAACTCTTTAAAAAAAAAAATCAAAGTCGGGCCTA
Organism: Sorex fumeus; assembly: GCF_029834395.1. Taxonomy (NCBI): domain Eukaryota; kingdom Metazoa; phylum Chordata; class Mammalia; order Eulipotyphla; family Soricidae; genus Sorex; species Sorex fumeus. The sequence goes on from NW_026606185.1 coordinate 57,500,119, forward strand.
TTGCATTTTCATGATCTTTTCCTTCATGAGTAACTCAGAAAATTTGATTCAAACTTTCCAAAATAAATTTTTCTTTGGCTTGAGACTAAAGCATAATAATTTTCAGTTCAAAAGGAGCTGTTGGTGGACATTTTTTTTTGACAACATGAGAAAGGAAAGAAATTAGGGCTTCAAATAGCATACTAGTTGTTGGCTTAATTAGGGAGCAGAGATTGTGGTGCCATAGTTACTGGAAATGATGCACCCACATCATCCGTGTTATTTAGCGAGTAAATGTTTTACTTTCTCTTCTGATAAAAGAATGTGTGTTTGGCTGCTGAAAAATTCCGACCCATGTCAATAAGTATGCCCTGTATCCTTTTTGTCAATGGGGAAGATCCTTCAGGGGTGAATGTATATTTTAGGTGATGAGATGGGAGTCCAGATGGAAAGGTTGGAAGGAAGTGAAGAGTCTGTGAAAGGCGGTGGTGGCGGGGGTGAGGGGGGATAGAAAGGGTGAAAATTTAGCAATCGGGGCTACTTTGGGATCACCTCCCAACCCAGTACAATTGCTACAGCAAGGCTGACTTCCTGAAATTTCAGAGATAAATGAGAATATAAAGGGGAAAAGACACAAGGGGTGTGTGGGGGGCGGGGGGAGTTGCTGGAAGCTTCGCAGAGAGGGGGGAAGCAGAGATTGGAAAATGTTGCGAGCATTCTGTTCATGTGTCACTTAGTGCAGTCTTGTCTCCCCAGCCCATCAGTCTGGAACACGAGTCAGTCTCAAACATAACAACAGACACTGGGGAGCTCTCCAACAAAAGATCACCCCCCCTCAAAGAACAGGATGGCACTGGTGACTGAATGCCAGCCGCAGAAGCAGCAATACATGAGAGGAATGCCAGGGCCCACAGCGTCTCTGAATGAACCACTAAAAGACCAAGGATTGTACGGGCAGATGAGAAGACCGGAGCAGCCCGCCACTGTGGTGTTGGGAAGCACCTCACTCTGCTCCTGCCACCTGGGGTGGCCACAGCCCATGGAAGCGCCCCATTCTGTACAGTCACTTAGAAAGTGGGACTGGGACTCAGAACCACAGAAGGACGGTGGACCTCTGATTTTCTCTAGGGAATAGAGCAAAGACAGAGTCCTTCTGTTTTTCGTTTATATCATTTTCCCTCAACATCCCGCCGCTTCTCCAAGGTGGGTAAAAGAGGATGTGGTTTGGTGTCCACTGGCCTCGCAGTTTGCATAGCAGCAGAAAACCTGTGGCCATCTTGGCCTGTGACCCTTTGCTACGCTTGCCTTTCTCCCTTTCTGTTGACACTCTCTACAGTGACCTTGAAATTCTCCCTGGCTAGTGTGGGAAGCAGCTCACCTCAATATAAAGCATCAACCAGAGGGAGAGACTCCTGGCCAGGAAGCCCTTGTCTCAAAGGACAGGGCCCCAAGCCAGCCTGGCCTGCCCTAGTGACTCATCAAATTGAAAGGGGTAGGACCAGTTCATAAAGAGTGACTTAACTCTTTATTTTACCAATGTCAGTGTTTTAGACGCCATGTTCACCTGCGCCTACTTTGTCTTCACTGGCATCTTTTGGCTCAATGTGATGAATTCCCAGTTCTCATTCCTGGAGCCAGTTGTTCCTAACCACCCATACCAGAAACCTCAGGGATTTTCCTCACTGTCCCTTACTCACTCCACACCAACTGCTGGGACCATCAGTCATCAAGTGCTGACTTTACACACAAACATCTTTGGAATCAGCCTCTCACTCGTCCCAGTCTCTGTTATTGCTCTCATTCTCTCTCCCCTGCTCCCGGCTCTGCCCCGCCCACCAGTTAACTGCTGCCATGTGGTGATCTTTCTAGATTCGAGATTTTATCATCTTATCCCACTGCTCAAAGCCTGTCAGTGGTTTCCTCCAGTAAACAGAACAAAATCCAAACTCTTTACTATGATCTAAAAAGTCCTTTACAAATATTTTAACAGACACTGCTGGAGAAGATATAGGATAACAAATGAACACATGAAAAGATGTTCAATTCTATTTGTCATTGTGGAATGGAAATTAGAACTACACTGAGATACCACTTCACAACTATTAGAAGGACTAAAATTAAAAAGAGTTGTCTTAACAAGTGCCAATTAGTCACTAACTAGATAAAGTTAAACATACATTTATCATATGATACAGTGACTCCGAACATAGGTATTACCTAAAAGAAATAAAATCACATGTCTTGAAAACGACTAATATACAAATGTTCACAGCAAGTTAATTCATAGTAATCAGACCTATAGAATAATCTAGATATTTAGCAATATTAAATGAGTAAACAAACTGCATAGTTGTATAATATGACAAAAAAAAGAATAATCTATGGGTGTATACCACAACAGACTTATATCGAATCTAAGAAATCAGACGTAACAGCAGCAACAAAATACTCTATATTCATTTTCTGGGGCTGATATAACAAAATGTTATTGAGGGGTGTAGGATAAATCATAGATATTAGTTTTCTTCACATTGTCTGGAGATTAAGATTGAAGACCAAGATGCTGTTAGTATTGGTTCCTCCTGAACTTTCTCTTCTTGGCTTACAGGAAGCCATCTTTATTCTATCTCCATACAGATTCCCCTCTGTACATGCTTATTGGCTATAACTTGGACATGGGTTACTTACAACTGCCATCTCCAGACGGAGCTCACTGACCACTGACCAGCTTTCTGACTTCCATAGTTTTGTTATTGCACTTATAAGGTGAACTTTCACAACTTGTTATTTAATTGCTATTGTATGAGGCTAAGATATTTTTGAGGTTCAAGATATTTTTGTCTCAATATTTTTTGAATAAACTTTTCACTTTGTAAAATTATATATATATATAGAAAAGCAGCTATATCTAAATACATTATAGAGTGTTAGCCGTTCACTGTTCCTTACTAAGATAGGTTAACATTTTCATTACTTGTTATAACTAACTAGTCAACACTGGATGGTATTGACTACTGACTAAATACAGGATGCTATTCAGATTCCATTTGGCTTTTTATTTGTGTCCATTCTGTTCCAAGATCCAATGTAAAAAAATCAAAAAACAAAAAGCAATACATTTTATTTTGTGATCATATATTCTTTGCCTTCTCTGGTCAGTGATTACTGGGAAGTAATTTTTTTTTACTGTCCTCAACCCAATTCCTAAAAATAAAAAAAAATTTAAAAAATGCTGAGCATTGATGGTGCCTTCCATGTTTCAAGCGTATGTCTTTTTATACATTATTGCATGCAACCCTCAACATCAACTATTGCTATGGATGCATTTGATGAAAATGTTGATGCTCAAATAGCTTAAAATCATTAATTAGCTTTGCTCTTGACATAAGCTTGTAGGCAACTGATAAGTGTTTGTTGGATGCGTGGATTAATTTATAATTCTCTTGCCTGTTATCTGAGTTGTTAGGATGGATAAAAATGCAAAATTTCTAGAAGACAATTTTTTTTTTTTTTTTTTTTTTTGCTTTTTGGGTCATACCCGGTGATGCACAAGAGTTACTCCTGGCTTTGCACTCAGGAATTACTCCTGGTGGTGCTCGGGGGATCATATGGAATGCTGGAAATCGAATCCTGGTCGGCCGGGTCTGCTGTGTGCAAGGCAAATGCCCTACCCAATGTACGATCTCTCCAGCCCTAGAGACCAAATCTTTTTAACTAATAGGACACATTTGAGTATGGAGGAGGATGCCCTGGTCCTGCTTTGGCAGGAACTGAGTCTCTCCCACTAATTCACTTGCTCACTACAAGCAGCAGTCAGATTTTACCAGTGTAGCATTTGCCCAACACTTCAAAGGATAGACCTGAATTGGTCAAACTGTAAATGCAAAGTTGAAGCTGAAGACATAGATATTTATGATAAGAAAATGATCTATGGTACTGAGCTATTTAACAGAGACACAGAAAAGGCCTAAAGTCTGTGAAAGAAATCAGTTGAAAAGCTCTCCCCTCCTCCCCGAAAGCTGAGAGTAAGCTCAGCATGACCCCACATTGTTTAAAAGCATGCTTTAACCAACGAAACAGACCAGGCAGCTTTTCTGATTTATCTCTGGATGCTCTTGTGGTTCTTCAAAGTAATAGGCTCTGTTGGCCTTCTCTCCAGGTCACTTCAGTGCATATTTAACACTAGGAGATGTTTGAGTAACTCTTCAAATTGGGCATGATGTGCATCAGAACAGTTTACTGTCCACCTTCCAGGCTGTCTTAGGACATCCTTGACCATCCATCATCCTGAGATCTGGGGGATGAGGCATGCCAGGAAGTTGAGTTTAGAGTTGATTATCTTTGCTTAATAATGGAAGTATTTGGGGTTGCAGAAATAGTTGAGTACACACACACACACACACACACACAGACACAGACACACACACATGTCATTTTAACAGTTAGGCCCATAAGGTTATCATAGATGGGTTTTCACTGTAATAATAGAAACATCTAGAAAACATTTGAATATCTCTAATTGAGCTTGAACAACTATGCCATTCCTTGGCTCTATAGCCTAAAGCCATTGGGTGCGAAATGTGAATGCTAAAAAACAGATTTGAAGTTCTCCACTGAAAGCCCTTTTGCCTGCTTCTCTGATGAGAGTGCAGGCTCCCTGGGACAGCTCTGGTTTTTTTAGGACACCCTGAAGCAATGTCTCAAAAGCAAGAAAGTTGGCCCTATTTTTCCCCCAATGATAAGTTTCTGTCTCTCTTGCAGCCCCTTCCTGCACTGCTGGGGAGAGGTCAATCAAGAAATTATCATATAAAAGTGTTTCTCCTGGCTTTAGAAAGTTACACTGCACTCTGCCACCCATAAAATGAAGTTAATCTAGTTTCCAGTTTCCCCCACTTTCATCTACTTTATTAAGGAGTCTATCTTATCCCTGGAGCTCTTTACCTTAGATCAGAGTTGGCAAACATTTCCTGTAAGGGATCAGAAAGCAAATATTTGAGGCTTTTCAGATCATACCGTCTCTGTGTCACAACTACTCATTCCCATGGCAAGGTTTTCACTGTAATAACAATAAAAACATGAAAACAGTCATTGGCAGTATGTAAATGAACAAGCATTTGTTTTCCAATAAACTTTCTTTACACAAACAGGTGGTGGGTTGTATTAGACCCATGGGTCATAATTTGCCAATGCCTGGCTGGATAATAGACTCAGAGAACAAACAAGAGTCATTACTCTTTTCTTTGTAGTATGTGCCTTTTTCTTCCATTGGTATTTTTATGGGTAGTGCATTTTTATGAAGTTTATTAGGGGGAAACATCATATTAGCATAAAGATTGATATTTGAAAATTATGTATTTGATAAAACTTTATAAAATAAAAGTCACAATTGATAGTTATATGAAAAGTACCAGTAAAATTTTTCTACAAAATTTTCCCCATGAATAACGATTTTAGGTCTTTTACATGTATTTTGCCTTGTCAAATTTCCCAATGGCCACCTAACTATTAACAATATCCTTTCTTTGTACAGATAGTGATGGCAATATAAGCTAATACTCATCCCTTTGATTCTTATTCTCCTGTCCCTAGTTATTTTTCTCACATAATGACTAATAACCTCTTTCATCTGGGTCATTAGATGTTACCAATGACTTCCCTTTTGTTGGCAAGGGGAGGAGAGCACACCTGACTATGCATATAGGGGGAGACCATCTGGGATTTCTGGGGATTGAACCCTGGTCAGTCTCATGCAAGGCAAGTGCTTTACCCATTGTACTATCTCTTTGGCCCCAACCTAATTTTCTTAGGAAAATTTAAATGAAAAATTAGGAAAATAAAAATGCTCTACTTTAGGATAACACCCTCCCCCCCCAGGTCTTTCCAGTATGTGGGGATGGGGGGGGCATTGTTAACTTTGCGGGAAAATCTGGCCTATCCTACCCTAGACTAATGTAAGAAAGAATAGAAATCCTCTCCAAAACACATTTAAGATAGCCTCTATTTTGCAAGCTCTGACAATGAGATAAACTCTTCTATCCCCAGTGGGACTTGTATTCTGAGATAATGGAACCCACTTGAGTGTTTTGTATATATATATATGTATATATATATATGCCCAGGGATAATATCAGTGTTCCCGACTGCATATTCAACTCCCAGCTCAAATTTATTTGAATAAATAGCGCGGCCACGACATCTTATTATCTCATTCTTGCTTTGGACAACCTGGCAGGCTACTAAATGTAACCTGCCCACACGGCAGAGTCTGGCAAACTCCCCGTGGCGTACCCAATATGCCAAATACCAGTAACAATGATGGGTCTCATTCTCCTAACCCTGAAAGAGCCTTGAATGTGGCACTTTTTAGAACCTCAGGGCTAGGATGAAGGAGACGTTACTGGTGCCTGCTCGAGGCAATTGACGAACAACAGGATGATCATGATCGTGAAATAGCATCACCATCTACTTTAACCCTAAGAATTAGCCTTGATTACTTTCTTCTTCTTACACTCCAACACCCACAACCATGCAGAAACCCTTAAGTCTATAGTGGCAACATATTCCAACTCCCAAATCTCTTCATCTCCACTGCCGTGCTATTGGTCTAAGCCCTCTGGTCTCTGATCTGATTACTCTACATTTTTCATCTTCTGCTCCCTCTTTGAGGCTTAGTGGCAAGGTAGCCTCTCAGAGTTCTTTAGCATGATTCAGAATATGATACTCTGCTTGTAGAAAGACTTCCAATTTTACAACCATCAGACAGTTCTTTCCAAATCAGAGTAGAATCCATGTACTTCTATCTCTGATAATAGTGTTGAAGAGCCACTATTGAGTTTTGGTAGTCAAAACTGACTATCTTTGAACTTGGTACTCTATACCTATTGTCTTCTGTTGTTCTTTGAACAATCCTATAAACTGCTACTTCTTTGTTTTGAGAGAATTTTCTTCACATCCTGTAGGGATCCCAAGGACATTCCTGGAAACTCTCAGCAAACTGAACATGATGGTTGAATATGAGGACCTAAGGATGTCAAACTGCTCAGGCCCTGAGTTATTGGGGCCTCGAGGGGTGTCCTGTTAGTCCTTGGGGACCTCCAAGGCTACAACTGCTAGTTCTCAGAGACCTAGAGTGCTATAATTGTGTGTGTGTGGGAACCAAATGGAATTTGTTTTGAACTGGATCACCCATACGTAAAGGATATGCTCTAACCTATAAACTGTCTTCTGGTCCTAGAGGGACATTACTTATATTATTATTAGCTTATTTAGGAAGAAGAAGGAAGAGAAATTACATGATTGACTTAAGGTGACACCTTGTTAAGTGGAAAGATAAATTAATTCACATCATTCTCTAAACCAAGCTCTTAGCCACCTCAGTCTTCCTACCAACATATGTTGAGTATTCCTGCTCTTGATCATGCCATGCCATTGCCATACTTATGAGGAGATGAAGTTCATGAATAAGCACTGTAGCATTGCACTGTCCTTCCGTTGTTTATGGATTTTCTTGAGTGGGCCCAGTAATGTCTCCATTGTGAGACTTGTTGTTACTGTGTTTGGCATATTGGATACGTCATGGCTTTGCCATGTGGGTGAAATACTCTCAGTAGCTTGCCGAGAGGGGTGGAGGATTGAACCCGGATGCATGAATAAGAGAAAAAAATTCAAAACAGTGTATAGACATTTTTGAATGTGATGGCAATTCAAAGGGAAATTAAGAAAATCATACAGTAAGAAAATCAGACATTAAAATTTGGAGATGTGGATATTATTCTCAACTGAATCCTTGGAAAACCCTGACTATATTGTATAACATATATGGAACATATCATATTGTGCCTTCCTTGCTTTGCTAAATGCTGTAATGCAAATTAAAGGTAATTGAATTTGGATTATTGAGGTGTTTTAGCTCTTTGTTCCTTAAACCCTCTTTTTAAATTCTCTTACAAATTGAGGGAGTTTCACAGTGAGGTTTTATTTTTTCTCTTTTTTTTTATTAAAGTCTATTAGTTGTACTTAATTTTTTGGTCAATTTTTAGACCACAGAGCACAAATAAGGAAGACGAAGGAATAATAGGGAAGGTCATTGTCAACAGAAATGAAAAAATGTGTCATTAGGGGTCATTTCTGCCAATGACAGAGCACAGTGACACTTCCTGGAGCTGCTTATGGGAAGACTCACATGAGGATACTCAGCATCTGACACTCTTTTGTCACTATTGAAGAAGATGATGTTTTGCTAGCTGGATAGGGCAGGGACACCATTATGACAGAAGAAAACAATAACCACAAAATCCAAATCATAAAGATAAGCTTACCATGAAAAGAAACACTAATGGTTCTTTGGTTTGAACACTTGGGTCAATCATAAGTGGAGTATTTGAAATCCAAAATTGATTTCAAGTTCATTTTGGATCTTAGCATCAAATATTAGATAAAAATTATTCTCCTTTTGGGGGCATGTGGGTGAGGAGTCTAGTAAACAATGCTTAGGGATGCCTGGAGATTCCTCTCTGTGATTCTCTCTAATGCACTGGGATCCTTAAGGTCCCAAAGTCATGCACTTTAACCCCTGTGCGTTCTGTTCACAGAACTCATTCTCTTGACTGTGAAGTTGCCAAATAGTCTAAGCAAATTAAGAGATTAAATACCAGAGTCACAGTTGATTTTTGCTTCAGCCCTATCATTACTGCTTTATATATATGTGTGCCTCCTGCCCCCGCGCCTGGCTGTCCTCACCGGGGCCCCTTGAAGGGGGGAGGGTTGAGTGTCTTTCCGCCCCCGCCCTGAGCAGAGCCCCAGCAGCTGAGGACCTCCAGAGCCAGTCATGGACATGCTGGGACCACTCTCCACACGTCTGGACGGGCCTCATGCATAAAAGAACTGGCAGAGGAACCCAGGCATGCGGGTCCTGGGACTGAGGTCTCCAAGCCTACTCGGATTGGGACTGGACCTTCTCCACCCAGACCCCCCATCTTCTAGTAGGTAGGCATCACACCCACCAGCTGCCGCCAGCGCCAGTTTGGTCCCATCAACGGCCAAGATGCAGAGACTATAAAACCCAAGCTCCTGGAAGCATGCAGTCGCATTTGCGGCCGCGCGACATCTTATTATCTTTCCTTCGGAGAACCTGGCAGGCTACAAAAAGTATCCTGCCCGCACGGCAGAGTCTGGCAAACTTCCCGTGTCGTACTCAATATGCCAAATACCAGTAACAATGATGGGTCTCATACTCCTAATCCTGAAAGAGCATTGAAATGACTCTTTTAAAATCTCAGGGCTAGGTCGAAAGAGACATTACTGGTGCCTGCTCGAGACAATTGACAAACAACAAGATGATCGTGATAGTGATATATGTGTGTATACTACGTATACATATATGATATATATGATATATACATGTTACCAGTAGGTCCCGGGAGAAAAAAATATTATTATGTGAGTGAATGAAAAGTAATAATTTTGACAAGGTATTAACATTTTTTGCACAAAGAGAACTATTTAGCACAGAAGCAGTGGGAGGATATGGATACCCAGATCCTTGAAATCATGAAGTTCTGTGGTGACACATTGTGTCAGATTCCCACCTTATTTTGCTGGTAATCAATTTTTGTCATTCTTCCCACAAATTAATTTCTTCATAAAATGGGAAATAGATTGGACTAAGGAGCATTCGCGACACCCCAGATTGCCATTGCTTTTTACAGCCCCCACAACAGTCAGTGGTTCTATATACTTCAGTTTCATAGAATGAGCATTACAATTGAGTCCAACACCCAATTTACGCATTCACATTTTTAATCACTTACCAAAAAAAAAACTGAGTTTATGCAGGATTCATTATTAAAATGTTTATGATAGATAATTAAGTCTTAATAATTTTCTTAATACCACAGTTTTAGCAATAAAATAAAATAATAGATCTGAAAATAAACTCTTGCCACACTCCTTTGTGTTACCTTATTTGTCTATGTTGGCACATATTCATTGTAAGACATTTGGAATAAATCAGGAAATAAAAATGATCAGTTAGGACTGGGGAGAGTGCTCAAGGGGCTGGAATGCATTTTTTTAAATACTATTTTTAATTTTTTTATTGAGTCACCTTGAGATCACAGTTGCAAAACTGTTCATGATTGTGTTTCAGTCATGCAATGTTCCAACACCCATCCCTCCACCAGTGTTCATTTCTGGAATACATGTTTTTTATTATGTAGGAGGTTTGGATTCAGTTCCTGGTATCACCTAATTCCTCAAAGCACTAATCTGGGAATAGCCAGATTAGTGTGATTTATAGTGCCTGGTGTGATTTAACACCCCCCCCCCCGACACACACACACACACACACACACACACACACACACCTCTTCCTCCTTTACCTAATTGCGACACTTTGATGCATACATATAATACAGTTTTGGATTCTTTGAATAGTTTGTAGTTTATCTAGATGATGAATTGCTTTCTATTCTTATGTATTTGAAGTTGTGTACATTTATCTTATTTCCTCTATTAAAGTGAGGTTCTTTGAAAGAAAGATCAATTTCCTACAACAACTAACACTGTATTTTAAGCTAATGTATACAAGTAGTTGAGATCATTAATTACTGCTGAATATCCATCCTTTCCTTCTTTCTCAGTAAAGAAGAATGGCGGATAGCAAAGAGCCCAGTTGATATGGGAAAAAAGAAAGCAAAACACTGTATTTCAGATAGAGCAGTCATTAAAAAGTAAGTAGAAATTATTGGAAAATTATTTTAGTAAAGTGTTTTTAGAATACCTGAGGCAGAAGGCATCTAATTTTTGCTTTCTCTCTTTTTTAAATTTTCTCATTTTACTTGAAATTTGAATGTATTGGCTGGAGCGTCAGAAGCTATTTTGGTACCATGAGAAAAAGACCAAGAAACTTGGAGGGGCTTTCTTTGCTCTGAGACTCTGAGACTCTGAACCAGTTGTGAATCAGTATCAAAACTGTTTATACAGACTTTCAGTTACACAGAAATTTAAGCCCTTGTGTGTTTAATCCACTGTATTGCAATCTAGTCAACAATAGCTATGAGCTCACAACAATGGACCACTTCATTTCAAAAAGGATTTGAGAGCACCATCAACTCCTCTTTATACGTCCTTGCATTCCCAAAAATAAACCTCTAGGAAATGTCGAGCTAAGCTCTTTATTTCAGTTTTCCTTTGCAAGTTCTGCTATAGTATTTCTTATATTTTTGCATTCATTAGTGCCTGCATATAAATAATATTATAAAATAACACTATTGTTTGTTTTGGGGGCAAACCCAACAGTATTCAGATTTACTTCTGACCCTGTGCTCAGGGATCACTTCTGGCAAGGCTCAGTAGATCACACGGGGTGCCTGGGATCAAATCCAGGTGAACTGCAAGACAAGCACCTTACCTGCTGTACTACTGCTCTGGCCCCAATACTTTATAATTGCTTGTGTAATTAATGTATCAGGAACTCATTCATTCTTCGTTCTCTGTTCTCATTTTACCTGAACTCTGGAAAGGGATAAAATAGTGTACATTTGGGTGGGAAAGATAATACACGTGGTAAGGCATTTGTCTTACAATGTGTTGACCCCGTTTGAGCTCCATCACCACATAGTCCCCTGAGCACTGCAAGGGTCATTCCTGAGCACAAGAGGGTATGGTACTAAACCCCAAAACAATATCAAACAGAACAAGAATTGTGTAAATAAGTTAGGTTCTAACTGCATCGCTGTCTTTTATTGATAACTAAATCTGTTTTCTCAAGAGATATCAAAGTTTTGATCTAGTATGCCAAACTCTTCAGTTGCTTCTGCAGAGTTTGGCTATCTGTCACGGTCATGGTCCTCCCATTGTTCATCGATTTGCTCGAGCGGACCCAGTAACGTCTCCATTGGAGACTTTGTTGTTACTGTGTTTGGCATATCGAATACATCACGGGTAGCTTGCCAGGCTCTGCCGTGCGGGTGAGATACTCTCGGTAGCTTGCCGGGCTCTCCGAGAGGGGTGGAGGAATCGAACTCGGGTTGACCATGTTGACTGTGTGCAAGGTAAACGCCCTACCCACTGTGCTATCGCTCCAGCCCTTGGCTATCTGTAGTAAAGTTAAGTAGGGTACTGAAGCAATGTTATGGTCTAGCAGGCAAAAGAGCAATAACTGTTTCAGCAACTCGTCTGTTCCAGACATAAGGAGTAAATAAGAGTTGTCTGTGACAATCCTAGTACCTTGCATTTGACATTACTTGTCTGTACCAAGATAGACTTACTTATACACACACACACATACATACATACACACACACACACAAAGAATCATCTCATCATCCCATCCAAAAATTTAGTAGGATGAGCTCAGTCTGAGCTTTCTCTGCCAATCTATTTCTACTCCTTTATATGTATTCCGTATAATTTATATACTCATGTAACATATATACATGTACTATGTATGTGTATGTATATATATGTGTTATATATATATCTATCTACTTATATTTATGCTACTGTCTATTTTTATGTGTCCCAATTAAGATGAGGTTCCCTAGGGTAAATCATGCATCTATTTTAAGTCTTAATTTTTTATATAGAATTACTAGAATTACAACATAGTCACACTGTTTTCCAATGTAAAGTTTTTTAGGACAGCATGGTTCTAAAATATGGCATAATAATGGTCAGTGCATCCTGACTAAGATAGAGAAGACGCTTAAGGCATCTTAAGGCCACTTTCAGGCATTCGAGTGAACAAAAACCAAAGGCTGAGAATCCATAAATATTCTTTGAAAAGAGCCAGATAGAAATATTGAAGGCATGACAGCCATGAAGACCATAACCCAACTGCTCAACTCTACAATGGTACTTCAAAAGCAGCTGCAACAGCCGCAACATGTACACAAATGGACACGACTATGTCGGTAAACAAAACAGGAGGAAGCTAATTTGACCTTGAGTCTATTTTGTTGACCTTGACAAACAGTTAACTGCAGATGAAGCTGGGATGTTTACCCTACAAGGGGCTTGTGTGATTCCAGTTTATCTCTGCGTATCTTTTCATGATCTATGATATGATCATTATTTTGAAGGTGAAGTGGTTGTTGATAGGTCGGTCTATCTTTCAGAAATGGTGTAAGGCTCAAGTGAGACAGTGAGTGCTTCTAAATGCTACCATATCTGACTGAAAAGTAGATATCTCAGTCCATCTGATCTGGATGTTTTAAAGTCTATGGGACTGTCACTTCATCTCCCTGAAGGGGCAAGGGTCCTATCCTATGAGGATAGGAGCTGGTGAAGAGCAAATGGCATGGTCAAGGATCAAACTGCCTCCCAGCTCTGCCCCTCTGTTGTCATCTGCCAACAGGGACTTGTTTCTGCCAGATTTTCTGAGTTTTCAGAAGACAGAAATTGAATTTTAAATTAGAATTTTCAACTTTTAATATATTCAAGGTCTAACAATTTAATCGTGGGAGTTAAAAACAATTCAAGAATGAGGACCGGATCAAGTGGCCCCGGATCATATGACCTTAAAAGTATACTATTCTCAGAATCTAGATGTTGGGAAGCTTAGGGACAGAGAGATGATAAACATCACATCTCACATAGTCTCACTTGCTGTCCACGAATGCACTAAGCACTTGAGGAGTTCAACAAATTATCACAACAATTGGATTCACTTACCCAGTGCAGTAAGTCTGTGAATGGCTATGACCAGGTCCATAAATAATGGTGTTTCTTTCGATGCCGTTTCATTGCAATGTTGTCACTGTCACTGTCATCCCATTGTTCGTGGATTTACTCAAGTGGGTGCCAGTAATGTCTCTATTCCTCCAGCCCTGATATTTTCATTGCAATGTTAATTAAAAATAATCAATTCTAAGCTGAAGACTGCTGTGTAGGGTTTGCACATTTGCCCATGTCTTTGTGACTTTTCTAGGGTACTTTGGCTTCCTCTCACTTCCCCCAAATATGCTGTTAGGTTATCTGGCATGTTAAAATTATTCGTGTTGGATTGAGTGTGTGGGGGTGAAGGGTCAGGTGGGGGTGCATGACTCTGCAATGGAAGGTCATCCTATCTGGCGCTGGATCTCACCTTGCATCCTGAACTTCCAGCATAGACTCTGGTCACCTGGGACCCTGAACTAGAACAAACAAGTTGGGAAATTGTTAAGTAACTACAAATGGCTGTTTAATGCTCATAGTGTTTTAAGTCTTTATTTAAAAATTCATTGATGTTTTTCTGATTAGAACTATGCTACAGGAAGTTGTCTTGTTTATATCAATTCACTGGGGATAACATTGGTTTTGTTAGCCCTGGTTTTACTTAACGTCTGAGTTTGCAAGAACTGTGAGGCTAATTGAGGACTTCCATGTGTACTGATGAGTGTACACTGTTCCCGGCTCTGTTTAATTTAAAAGGAACTTAGTGGTAAACCAGACGTGTAAGATTCCCTGTGCTCATGCAGCTTTTATTCCATGAGCCCAGCAAATAAAGGAATGAGTCCTGGAAACTGCCAGTGGGAGCAGATGATTCTAGAAGCAACATAACTTGGCTGCAAAGTTGAAACATGACAATTACAAAGAGGAAGGATTAATAATTGGAAGACTATACCTTAACTGAAGTGAAAATTCACCCCCACTGGGGTCATACTCTGAGGTTCACTGAGGAGAAATGGGAGGAAACTGGTTCATATGGAAGATGTGGGTGTGTATGTCAGGTACGGGGAAGGACTTTCCAACATATGTGCCTGTAAGTAGAAGCAGGGGGTGGGGACTAGAGCTGTTTTCCACTGGAGAACTTCCTTAACAGGATAAATCAACTCTCTCTCTCTCTCTCTCTCTCTCTCTCACTTTGGCAGTGGGGAAGGTGGACTTGAATCGGGGGGGACTTCTGTGGTAAGATTTTGAATTTCTGCATTTCCTGCTTCTGTCTAGAGAATCATCACGTTTAAGATGCTTAAAAAGTTTGTGCTTAGAAAGGTCTCTTCTTCCATAGATCAAGCTCCGAACATGAGTTCACGTCGAAATGTATTTTTTAATTTTAGCACTTTCTATAAATGGGTTTTCTAAACCTTGAGCTGAAGTTGTTACCACGACGGGGAACATGGAGATAATTTTTCATTCTTTCATGCTATGCTGAATGTCAGCAGTAGAAGCTCCTAAAAATAATCATACCTTGTATTTATATAGCACCTTTCCCGGAGGTTCTCAAACTGCTTTGCAGACATCATGTAATTAATCCCAGTAAAGCATCCCGAAGACAGTAGTATAATATTAAGTTAATATTTGTCTGGGATATAAAGGTTTTTCATTTCATACTCACATATTATATTTTAATTGTGTTCTGTGACTTCTATATTAGGTGGATTGTCTGCTGCCCCAAACTCCTTTCTGATTTTTGGATTTCACGATCTGACACCAAGAGATGTGCAGAACATGAGTTGCAGGATGCAGGGAGGTGAGAGAGGATAAGGCCATAGGAAGTCACACCAGGGCTGCTGGGAGTTGGTGGAGGTTTAATTTATTCCTAGGGCTCATGGGGAGCCTTTACAGGACTATTAGGAGGGGACAGGGGAAACGTTTGTGCATCCTTAAAAATCAGACCTTGCGGGTACCTCTCCACTCCAGTTAGGCAGAAAAATGATGCTGGCAGTGATTACAGGAAAGGAACCATCACTTCAACCCCAGTAGGTGGCTGTAGAATTAACAGAAACAAAGAAAGAAGGTCCTCTCTGAGGAGCACGACGGGGAGGAGGAAGAGTGAGTCTGTGTGTGTGTGTGTGTGTGGGGGGGGGGGGGGTGATGATAAATTGGATTATTTGGATAAATTGGTCTACCTAAGCATTTAGGTAGACCCCTCATAAAGTATTCTCTAATGATTTATTTGAATGAGTGGCAGTAAGTGAATGGTATGGTGAGTACATAGTAGGGTGAACTATTAATTTAGCATGCTTTGCGCGAATTTTCCAACACTTAGTCCTCTTTCAGCTATAGCACATAGCATATTGAGATGCTTTTGTCTGCATCTCTTCACACTCATCTCATCTGTCCTTTGAGAAAAGATTCTAAAAGAACAAATCTTCAGTCCATCATATACAATTTTTTTTTCATGGAGCTTTCTTTTATTTTCACTCTGAAGTCTTAATTTAAAGAGTTTCCTCAGAATACACAGACTAAGAAGGTCACACAAAATTAGTGGGTGTGGGTTTGAGGGGGTTTAGGCCACACCCAGTGGTTCTCAGGGGCTATTGCTGGCTCCATCATATACAATTTAGCATGGACTTCAGCTGGGACAACCACTGCTTGTTTGAACACTTTCAACCCCACTGTGATTTCCCCTAAAATAATAAAATGCCACAATACACGTGCAGCTCTTTGACTAGCACTAGACACCTAGTAAACATTTATGCAAGTCATGATTATGTGTAAGAATGTCAGGCATCATTAGGTGGCAATGACCGTATACTAGATCTCGGCAAACGTTTGTGCATCCTTAAAAATCAGACCTTGCGGGTACCTCTCCACTCCATCTAGGCAGAAAAATGATGCTGGCAGTGATTACAGGAAAGGAACCATCACTTCAACCCCAGTAGGTGGCTGTAGAATTAACAGAAACAAAGAAAGAAAGTCCTCTCTGAGGAGCACGACGGGGAGGAGGAAGAGTGAGTGTGTGTGTGTGTGTGGGGGGTGATGATAAATTGGACAAAGAGGGCACACTCTGGAGAAAAACCCAGGTCCCAGCTTGGAGGAGTGGGCACGTGACCACTGTAGATAACAAGATGCAGGTTTGGAAGTAGAAAGCATTTAGGTAGACTCCAGCTTGTGTCCAGCCCAGCAGACTGTCTTCAGGTTTACAGCTGAACATTAACCATCATGATGCTCTCTTCTTTGGAGTAGCCAACAGGAGGGGACAGTCAGGGACATTCTTGCCAGCCCAGAGGTTTAGGAGTTGCCATTGAGTATTTTTTTAATTGGCACGAGTATTCTGCTGCTTTTCCACCAGTCAATTCAATGTTCCATGCTCGTGGACCCCAAATTTAGCATCTGTCCCAATTTCAAGCTCCTCTTTTTAACTCTGATAATCCCTTTCAAAGAAGCTGAAGACTAAACATCAAATCTACTTTCAGTTGTGAACTGGTTCCAAACAGTCTAGACCCTGACTCTATGTGCATTGTAAGGTTTTAGTTGAATCTTCTTCAGGCACCAAACTTAGGCTTGACTCTTCCTGAACTGAAGGTATTCCTGAGCAAAGGCCCAAGGCTGTGGAATTCTCCTCTTGGCACTAAAGTAAAAGGAGGCCTTCAGAACCACTTTAGAAGTATTGGTGCTCCCATGATGATATTCATGCAAGATCCAAGGCCACCCAAGAACAGAGTGGACAAAGTTCTCATACTAAGGCTAGTGACAAGGAAAATAATTTTGTCTTAAAATGTAATTAATTTTTAATTAGAAAAGATACCTTAGACATTTGATTAAAAACTCCATATATCAGAGTTTTTAGAAAATATTAAGCTTAGCCTATGGAAGGATGGATATGAGTTGAATATCTATCAAACCCATATTGATACTAAAATGGGTAAGGCAGAATTGCAAATATCATTTTCTGGAAAGTATAGACTTTGTGATTTTTAGTCTGGAAATGTGTATTTTCTAGCTCAATGTTGGAAAAGAGGCCTGGCTCTTTGCGGAAGAGATTGAGCTTTAATGATTGGGGAGTTTTCTGCTTCTATCAGAACGAGTATTTCTTGGAAGTCCTATCACTGAGGTGTGCTTTGGCTACAAGTGTTCTGTGCAACAAAAACTCATTGAAAGTAGCTTGAACCATGAAGGAAATAAATTATCTCACCTGGAAAACCAAAGGATGTAAAGTTCCCGAGTCTCTCTGACTCAGGGAATGCAAACAATACTTTCAATACCCTCTTTATATCTTTCTCTCTCTTTCCCTCTCTCTCCTATCTCTCAAACCTGTGTTTGGGGTAGGATTGTCCTTAGGTGGTTTACCTCTACACTTTGTCAAGATTAACTTCTAAATGCTCAGGCTACTTTGGTAGTGGAAAAAAAGGGGAAGAGCCATCAGACTGGGTGTTAGGAGGTTAAGTAACTAGCTTAGATTTCTCGGGGCAGAGGCAAGGGATAGGAGGAGAAGATGTGACTCAAGAAGTTCCAATAGGAGCCTTTACTAGGGGTGGATACAGAATATAGGTTCTGTGATCTTTCATTAAAACCATTCCTTTATCAACACCCTAACTCTTTCTTTTATGTTGTTCAAAAACAGATATTCTTATACTCTTGGGTTGTTGTCCATGTTTCTTATCATCTTATGGAATGCTGAGGGCTATTCTCTAGAAGAGGAGATTCCTGTTCTGTGTGGAGGGCAGGGTTGGGCATTTGGGAATGAAAGTACTCAGTTCATTGCAAGCATAGACACAGTTTTACAAATCCTCCCCAGCCTCTGTCCATTGTGGAGGTGGAGGAAAGGGAGCAACTTGAGCTTTCCACACTGAATGGAGTCCTGAAGAATCTTATGTTTTTCAGATTCTTTGGTTCTCCAGTTGGTTCTGCCTATATGAAGTGGGAAAATGAGGCATCTTTTTCTTCAAAATTACCATCCAGTGCCTTATTCCATTTCTGTATTAATTTGATAGGAACTGGGCACATGATAATATGTGGTTCTCCTGGAACATTATCTCAATATTTTGAGTAACAGTAGGGGCATTGGAGACTGTAGCGGAAGCCCATTTTCTGCTTTGTACTTTCTAAGAGCTTTTGTCTTTTATTTATCTATGCTGGGTAAGATAGCAGGGCGGGTAGGGAGTTTGCCTTGCATGGGGCCAACCGGGGATCGAGTCCTCCCTCCCTCTCAGAGAGCCTGGCAGTCTACCCTTGGCGAGTATTTCGCCCTCATGGAAGAACCTGGCAAGCTCTCCGTGGCGTATTCGATACGCCAAAAACAGTAACAAGTCTCACAATGGAGATGTTACTGGTGCCCACTCAAGCAAATAGATGAACAATGGGAGGACAGTGTTACCGCGCATGCTGGGTACATGGCCCTTTAGAAGACAGACTATGCTTTCTAGTTTTGGCAGAGTGAGGTGTGGCACTAAAGTTCTGGTAGCTGGACGGGAGTGGAACTCTTCCCTTAGGGAGGTGGCGTTTCTCCCTTTCCCTGTGCCCCTAGCTGGAATAGAGGCACAACAAGTGCCCCATTTGAGTGATGCATTTGAGGGCAAAGTCCTAAGGATGTAGAAACAATGAAAGAGTCTGGCTTCGAATCACTGAAGCCACCGAACAACACCTGGTCCTGACAATCTCCCAGATCAGAGCCACCTCTCAGCAGGGATACGGGAGAGAGAAATAAGCATGAAACTGTGAAAGAGAAATGAAATATTCTTTTATCTTGCTAAAGCCACTGTTATTTTGGGTTTCTATCACATGCATGAAGCCTCGATCTTAACTAAAACAGCAAACCCAAGGCTTTTATGGGAACATTTGGATCAAGCAATCCAGAAGGTGCAACAGTGAGAATTGGGCTAAAATCTAAGAGAACTTAGATTATCTTAAGTAATTACTGTCTTGACATTCAGGCAGAAAGAAAAAAACATAGCTTAAAAAAATAGAGAGTGATAAAAATAATTAATTGAACAGCCTGAGAGCATGGCATTTACAATGCATTATGGAAATCAAGTACTTAGGAAATTTTGGAGCTGGAAGGAGTGGGAAAGTTCACCTGGTTTCATCACCTGGCACAGTCACTGCATTTAAGAGCTGGATTTCTCCATCTTGACATTTTGTGTTGGATAATTTTTTGTTTTCGGGGGATATCCTGTGCCCTGTAAGATTGTTAGTAACTAATTCTGGCCTCTATCTATTAGCTTTCAGTAGTAACACACCCTCATCAAAATCATGACCCCCCAAAATAAATTTAAAAAATTAAAATTAAATCAAGGACCAGAGGGGTGCTCGAACAGTCAATTAAGGGTTAAGGCACCTGCCTTGCATGCAGTCATTCTGGGTTTGATCCCTGGCATTCCATATGGTTCCCTGAACACTGCCAGGAGTGATTCTTGAGTGCAGAACTATGATTAACCCCTGAGCATGGGTGGGTATGAACCAAAAAAGAAAGCAAAAGAAATAATTGTCCTGTCATAAGTCTAGATCTAGCTTTATTTTTAATACTAGATAGATCTTATCCTAATTTAAATTTAGCAGTTTAGTAGCATATTTAAATATAACATACAATGTTTTATTTTTATACATTAAAGACAAAAATTTGCATCCTCTCAAGTGATTAACTCATCTCAGGACTTTCAACAGGGGCCTTCTGGCTTTAGCAACAAAAAGGTGTTGTCTTTTGGGGACTCTTTCATTCCCAGAGTAAACTTAGGAAGACTTATCACCTTGAAGTACCCCTGGAATACGGCGTTTCTTCTAATAGCACTGTCTTTATATTCCAAGTCTCAAACTCATCTTGGTCTCCTGGTCCGCCATCCAGACACCCAAGAAATTCCATCAGTTTCAAATCAGTCTGTGGATAAATCTTCTCTGCATTCTCCTTTTAGCTTTCTCTGTTCTCTCTCTTGGTCTTTCTGCCTTGCTATCAGCCCCTCCCACTTCTGCTGGCCCTGTTTCTCATTCGGCACACTCCTTTGGTGACAACATGATATTAAAACTCTCGTTATAACTAGTTTCATGACTCAAACAGGCATTCAATGTCTGTTACCTCCCTAACCAATATTTCTAACATTATGATAAAGAAAAAATAAGCATCTACAATAGAAGGCATAAAAAAAAATCTGTGCCCACTCCCCCATTCTCCCTTCCTACCCAGTTCCAGCAACAAGGGCACACAGCTGTGAAACTCCCCTGGTGTTTGGAATCTCAGCTGAGCAACAGGGTCACTATACTTCAAAGGGAGAGCTGGTTTAGCTGATCTCATGAAGTTCTAGTTTGGGAAATTTCCAATTTTATGATTCCCTTTGTCACTGCTGGGAGACTCGTAAAAACTCCTGGCCAGCCCCCTGTTCTAGACACAAATTCAGAATCCCAGCCTGCCCTTCTACCTGCCTTTTGGCCTTCCCTGCCCTTTCTGTGGCCGTCCTGGCTAAGGCCTATCCACTTCTCCTCCTTGAGCAGCTGCAAGTCAATCTCTCCACCTCTTCTATTTTCTCAGGCTCATTGTTATTGACCTCTAGGTGACTCTGATCACATGACTCTAGCACAGGCCATGTTTTATGTGCTCCTGGACCAACTTCCAATAGTGATGATTCTTTCCACCTTACTTGTAAGTGAAGCTTGGTGGACTGATGAGAACCACTGTTTCAGGTTGCCAAGAGATCCCCATGAAAGATATGCTTAATCCTGACCCCTGCTTCCTGGACTGAGGACCTTATTTGGAGAGATATAATGAGTGAAGATGAGCTCACTGTGGAAAAGGGCAGCCCCCTTACCCAATCAAACTGGTTTTCTTGGAAGATGACAGATTTCCAAACACGGCCAACAGAGAGAAGTCTGGGCAATAATGAAGGCAGAGAAGGCAGCAACAAGCAATGGAATGCCAAAGATTGCCAGAAGCCATGAGAAACTGGAAGGAGGCCAGAGAAGATTTCCCAAGGGTTCGAGGGACATGTCTTCACTGACACCTTGATTTCTGACTTCTAGCCTCTAGGGCTGCAAGACAATCAATTTCTTATTGTTGTGAGTCACTCTGTTTGTGCTCCTTTTGTTATGGCAGTCCTGGGAAGCTCATAGAACAAGCTGTCTGGATTGGAAATCATGGTGGGCTGATTACTGGGTCATGTGACCTGCAGCAATTGACCTGAACATGTGATACTTCTGTATCTTCGTATAAAATATCAATACAATAGCAGAACCACTATTCTACTGTGATCGTAGAAATTAAAAAAAAAATGATACAGGGGCTAGAGTGATAGTACAGCGAGTAGGGCATTTGCCTTGCATGCAGCCAACCACGGTTTGATTCCCAGCATCCCCTATGGTCCCCTGAGCACCATCAGGAGTAATTCCTGTGTGCAGAGACAGGAGTAACCCCTGTGCATTGCTGGGTGTGACCCAAAAAGAAAAAAAAGACACATGGAAACATATATCAGGATATGGCAAAAACGCACACTAGTTTTTTTTTTTTTACCTTTTCTTTTTTTTTTATCCTTCAATGCTTTGTTA
The DNA here is from genome assembly GCF_029834395.1 of Sorex fumeus. Classification (NCBI taxonomy): domain Eukaryota; kingdom Metazoa; phylum Chordata; class Mammalia; order Eulipotyphla; family Soricidae; genus Sorex; species Sorex fumeus. Next base: position 57,522,271 of record NW_026606185.1, read on the forward strand.
TGTTTTCAGTAATCATTTTAATGAAGAAATGTAAGTTGATTAAAGAAAATGTGAAGGTATTACAAGTACTCAGATTACTTTTATTGACCTGCTCATTTATTATTTCTCTAACATTAAAGCAATGATAAGCCAAGTGTGTGTTGGAGTCCAGGCTCCAATGTTGGTTCTGCTACTTCTGAGATGAGGCACTTCATCAAATATCATTTGGCCCCCATTAGATGCTCAGTTTCCTTACCTCTAAATTAGAAGGCAGATTCTAGAGTTATAGTGAGGATTAAATAATGCCTAAGAAGTCTGACTTTCACACACATCACCTCTTGCTATCACTTATTTTTAATTGATTTTAAAGTGTTTTCCTTATAATACTTTCTCACATTCCAGTTTAGAACTTCATGTTTCAAACTTGCTAATACAGCAGCACTGAGAAGGTGTCTAATGTTCTAGCTAGCTGGGTTTTAATTTCTTGATCCCTGCATGGAACAAATAAATTCAGCCATTCTTGTGGGGGCCTTTTGGTAATGCTATGAATTTTGGTTTGTTTGTTTTGGGGGTACACCTGACAGTGTCCAGGGCTTACTCTTGGCTCTGTGTTCAGGGATCACTCCCGGTAATCTTCAGGGCACCATATGCAATATTGAGGATTAACCAGGGTCCGCCACATGCAAGGCAAGTGCCTTAATCTCTGTTCTACTGTTTTAGTCCCCTGCTGGCCCCTTTATTTTTATTATAATTTGTTTAAATTTATTTTGGGGGATGGTCATGATTTTGATGAAGGTGGGTTGCAACTAGAATATCTTCTATTCTATAGATAAAGTAGCTACAAAGGCCAAGATTGTTAATGCTACCTCTCTAGTCCCCCCCCCCCCCCCGCCCAGAACAATTATTGCAAAGATGTCTTTTAGCTCTAAAATTCTATAAATCTGTGAGTACAAACAAAATTACTATAGCCAGTTGCATTTACAGTCTTGAGGATGAAAAAAAAAATCAGCCTATTGCAAGGCCCCTGTCTGGTATATTGCATAATAGGAAGTTTCTGTCAAACCAGTGTTCCCTTTGCTTGGGTATAGAAAGAATGACAAAGTTTTGATGCTACATTTTTTTTTCTCCCTTTGTCAGAGCAGATCCTTGATCTTGGTGTTGTTCACATCAAATCTACCCTGAGGGCTCCAGGAACAATGTCCTCAGTATCTGCGTGCTAAATGCTATGAGTCACACGCTCCTGTTCACAGAGGACCACAAGCCACGTTGGAAGAGTGCCTGATTTCCTGGGCTCTTCCCGAATCTTATTTTAGATAGTAAGAAGTAATTTTTCAGCACAGTGCACATGAAATTAAGCATGCAACTGCTATTATTAATGGGACTTGTGCATCTCATACCAACCCCCCCTCCCCGCCCCACGCACACACAGTAACATATACACATGTGGGAGGCAAAGCTGTGCTACAGTTGTTCTATCAGAATGATAAAATCTGTAATCTGTCCCTTGGGACGAATGCACAATTCATTTCTCATGGAAGGAAAACTCAGTCTGGGTCTCTGACATCTCAAAGGGCTTACTCAAAAGAATCTCTGATGGTAAGTGTTTGAGTCTGAAATGTTTTCTTTTCCAAACGGTCTCCAATTTACCAGAACAAGGTGAAGAATGCCCACGGCCTTTGCTTTTGTAATGTTGTTGAATCCAGCTCTGCACTGCATCTTGACCCAGGATGCTGTTTATTAATGCCTTCTGTTTATTTATAAATTGACATGTTTTCATAACCAGAAGAGCTCTTCCATGTTGCTCTAGTCTGTGCCTCAGTGAGATTCCCATTCTGGGAAGGGTGTAAGAGTTGGGACTTTGATGTCTGGATTTTGCCTAAAAAAGTTTTTTACTTTCATTTTCCCCTTCCTTAATCCAAGACTGGAAACCATTAGTACCCAGTAAATATTTCTGGTGATCTCATCTCTACTCATCCTATTTGGGGTGGTTCAGTTTTGGGCAATTTACAATTTGAGTCTAGGAAATCTGGATCAGTTAGAGTGGACATATGACGTGGAAGAAAGACAAGTCAAGACATGGCAGCTCTTAAGAGCAAGAAGCGAGTAAAAGTGTCTGCCGTAAAGGAAAGTCTATGACTAGGCCTGATGGTACCACCTGTGTTTTAGAAAGAGGGCTTACTTGCGTTCCAGTGAGCACTTTGTGGGGTTCTCTTGGCAAAATTATTGGTTGTGGTGGAAGCCTACAGGTGAAAACCATTACTTAGACTATGAACTTCAGTTACTCTTCCAGCTTAGTCATCTGGGTAAGCTTAGCTACCAGATCTTTTTGCTGGAAGCAGATCCACCATCCAGAAGGCCAGTTCTGTTATTAACATTGCTCACAGCAGAGTTCTTTTGTTTTGTTTTCTCTGTGTTCCAAACTGACAATAAGTATAACTGACATTGACTTAGAAAATAGGAAAAAGATGTAGAACTGAAATAGAGGTTGCTCTCTGAACCTAAATAGTCTATAAAAAAAACTTTTAGGTGTTTGGTTGCCACTATTTTTTCCCCCATGAAAAGATTTTTTTTCTATCTTTTCAGTTCCCTTTTGTTAAGAATTTCAACTTTGAATCTGCTCGACCATGGAGTAAAATCCACGGAGCAAGTAGTTCCTCCAGCTGCTACCGGATGATTTTGCAGCCATTCAATGAAGTCTCTCCCAGTCTTGAGAAACTGCCTCATTTGGGGTTGGGTTTCATGTGCCACCCCATTTTGTATTGTTGGTGTCACTTTTAAATGGCTTGAAAGCGTGACATAGAACTGCATGCGGGTGCTCAGTCTGTGGGATATTCTCTCTGCAGAGAACCCTTACTCCTTTGTGGTACAAACTCTCTCGGCATCTCCGCCCGAGAAAAGCATGTGAGTGCCAAAGCTAATCTACCTGTCACTCTGTCTCTGTAATTCTTCCAGTGTGTTTACAACATCATGGTCATTCCCAAAGCCTTTAATACACAAAATAAGTCATTTGTTTCCTCTAAGTGCATATTTCAGTGTAGGAGAGAGCAACGTCTACTTCAAATAAACAGGGAGCAGAATATCGCGTTTTGTTTTACCATGCAGGCAACAGCTGTGGGGGAGAAAACAGAATATTTAAAAGAAGTTAGCAAAATAACAGCCCCCCCTGCCACACACACACACACACACACACACACACACACACCCCGGGGACTTCCCTCCGCCTTAAGTATAGGAAACAAAGCACCTTAAAGACTTAGTTTGATATACATGTATGTTATTGAATTTCCAAGGCCACAGTTCTCACATCGAGAATGTGTGCATGTGTGGATTTTTGCTTCTTTGAGAACTTTCCTTAGTGAAGGTTTGTGCAACGGTTCAGCGGAAATTATGCGGCATCTCTCCTCAGAGAGAGCTGCATTCATGTGCCAGTGCCCTTTATTTAATGCACTTTAAAATTCTGGCGTGCCTTTTAAAAAGTATGAGCAGTGCTGGGGAAGTCTAACCCCGTTCTGCATGAATGGAAACGGGCTGTTTTTATAAGGGTGGAGTCCGGTTGTAATAGAAGGTGTCTCTATGGTACAGATGTCCAAAGACACTGGTTCATTCTGATGCCTAAATCAACCAGTTAGAAATGTCCCTTTGGCCAAAATCAATCAGAGGAAATTCAACTCATCATCACTGAAGCAATTAGAGACTGAAAACTCTTTGAACTGCAAAGATATTAGAAATTAATTCTACAAAACAGCTTTGAGAGCAAACTTTTTCTTGTGCTGTAGTGTGTGTGTGCTACAAGTCTGTATAGGTTTCACACCAATTTTTTTACAAGTCTCTTGGGATACTATTGTTTTGGTTTTTGGATCGAATTTAGTTCTCTTTATTTTCTATCAAACACTTACCTTTCTCTCTCTCTAGAAACCCCCTTTTGGCTCTCCTCCCATTGCTATCCTTGTATCCTTAAAAAAAAAAGTGTTTTCTGAAAGATTGAAGTTCCAAGGACATCACTTTCCCTGTTTGAATAAAATGCACCTTCTTTTTTGAATGCTAACTGCCTGTGCCCTGACTGTACAATTAAAACAACGGGAAATACACCCAGTGCACTCAGGCAAAATTGGTCTGTGAGTCTCTTGGAAATATCCAGTAACAGGTGCAGTCAGTGAAGCTGGCAAAGCATTCTGGTTTCATAACAATTACTAATAAGAAAATAAACGTTAGGTATGCATTATTAAACTATTTTGTGATTTTTTTCCTCCTACTTAAAAAAAGATACATATCCAAGTAACCAATTTTATAGCATCAAATCCATAATAATAATAAAAAAAATATTTGACTCTGGAGGTCTCTCCTGATCTAAGCACTCTTCTATTGAAATAAAATTTTCATGTAAATGTTTGTTTGCAAGAAGAAAAAATTTGCATTTTCCACCCAAATCTTTGAAACTCTATCAAGTTAGGAGGAAGTTCTTCTATTCGCGGTTAGTGGCTCTAAGATCACATTTATTTTTTGAATTTTACCTCCCGAAAGAATGTCTGTTGTAATGAGCCAGTAGATACGAGTATATATTCTTCTCTTTTTTAATAAAAGATTTTTTTTTGCTAATTACTTGGAAGTTTAGGGGGTTCTCAAATAATGGTTCTAGACAGCCTTGGGACTAGTTTAAATACAATTTAGTATAAAAGGCTGCTTTGTTGTTATTGAAAATGTAAAAAAGTATTTATTAGGAAGCTCCAATTTTTATTTTGTACTTGGAAACATACATAAGTAGGTGGAAATTCAGTAATTTAGTGTGATATGCTATCTTTGTGCTACTTTGTATTAAACCCGGAAAAACAGTTTTAATTATATAACAAAATAAGGGCACACTATATATCAGGATTCAACTACTTTATATCAGAATTCAACTACGTTTTTAAAAAAAATATTGGCTGTGGATTTCTACTTATGAATATAGTATATGCTTGGTGATATATAAAGCCAAATTGTCAAGTTTACTATAAAAGAGGATTGCAGAGTCTAGAGATTTTGATGTCAAGTTCAATAGAATATTTCTGTAGAAGATGTACTTAAAGTACATCGGGAGAATAAGATTGAATAAGAGAATCACAGGAAACATAAAAGCAGGGGGCAGGAGAAAATCCATATACTTCAGCAAAAACATTTAAGAGCCTTAAATTCTAATGACTGCATTGAATTAACTGTGCCGAAATGTGAAGATGTATTTGCTGGAGTGTAGTTCTAATTTGACACACTCTAGGATTTCTCGAGATTAAGGTTGAAAAACCTTGAAAACAACGTGGGTCCAGATATTATCAATGCACTAAAATAGGAAAATGACTACAGGTGAGAAGAAACAATCAATTCTGATCCTTCTTTGAAAGAGGGAGCAGGAAAGACCAACGAATTGCTTCAATTCTTTCCGTTCATAAAACCTCTCATCACTACCTATTTGACTCCCAAATGTTTCTATTCAATTTAAATCTTAAGATGCCAGAGCTGCACTCATGCTGTTGAGCCCAGTCACCTGTTAGGTCTGGGGTAAGACAGAGCTTTTGAAAAATAATTCTTTCCAAGAATTAGCTCCAACGCAAGGAGTATTAAAATTTACAGAGTTTGTGTGTGTGTGTGTATGTGTGTGTGAGAGAGAGAGAGAGAGAGAGAGAGAGAAAGAGAGAAAGAGACAGAGAGAGAGACAGGAACAGACACAGAGATAGAGAGAATGAGACAGACAGAGAAAGAGACAGAGAGAGACAAAAACAGAGAGAGAGAGATAAGGAGAAAGGAGGGGGCTGGAAAAAAGAAGAAAGTTGTCAACATGAATGAAATTGAAAAAAGATTTCCCTAAGGAGCATAAATATATTCAAATTCTAAAGAACACATGTGGAATTATATAAATGGAATGTAAGTATTTTCAGTCATAAAATTAAAAACACACACATGTATATATGTCTATATGTTGTGTATACATGTATGCGTGGGTGGTGATGGTGCTGTTAGTAGTTTTTTTTTTTGGAGAAAAAAGGGAAGCACATGCTGTTTTGCCAGTTTAATCATGGTATTCAGAACCACGGGCCCTAAGTCTCTTGACTACACCAATTAGCCTTGTTCAATTACCCACAGTGCCTGACCTGTTTCTGTGCATAATAGGGTTAATCATAATGAAATGAAATCTTTTGATTTTATTAATTTCTCAGACAGTATGTCTTCCAGAATTCCTACCAGTGCTAGGACATCAGAGAATACTGTTTGTGCTAAATTTTGCTCCCTCTGCTGGCTGTCTCTGAGGGTGTGGTAGAACTAAAGACTCACACTTAAGGAGGATTATTGTTTTGGGAATCACTCGAGCGTGCACGTGCACACACACATGCACATACACACACATCCTTAGGAAACGAGCACCATGGCAGTGAGAGCCCTGTCCTCAACCTTGACAACATATTTTGTCAATATTTTGTTACCCAAAATGCCATGGGCCATTGAAGGAGGGATGGAAGGTATATATATATATATATATATATATATATATATATATATATGTCTGGGGGTTTGTGTGTGTGTGTGTGTGTGTGTGTGTGTGGAGAGAGAGGGGGGGGAAGAGAAGAGAGCTGGACTCAGGGTTGTGATAAATCAAGCATTGTAGCACTGTCGTCCCATTGTTCATCGATTTGCTCGAGCGGGCACCAGTAACGTCTCCATTGTGAGACTTGTTGTTACTGTTTTTGGCATATTGAATACGCCACTGGGAGCTTGCCAGTCTCTGCCATGCAGGTGGGATACTCTCAGTAAATTGCCGGGCTCTCCAAGAGGGACGGAGGAATTGAACCCGGGTTGGCCCTGTGCAAGGCAAATGCCCTACCTGCTGTGCTATTGCTCCAGCCCATGGTATATCAAAGAATTCAAGAAACATACATCTAGTTCCCACCTTCTCTGCTTATTTTTCTTCAGTGCTTGCTGATATCTATTGGAGAGTGGGGTGCTTTTTCTATGAGCATCCTCTAGCATGAAAACTATTTGATACAAATCAATATGTTACATTTTGTTCAATAGAACAAATTGGACATGAGACAGGGTTCTAGAATAGGGTAAAATGTACATCTCCTTATTAGACTCAAGATTTATGCAAATAGCTGACTATTCATGTATGTAACATTGAAAAGAATGAGTTAATTTTTCAAAATGATTTAGAAAAATTCGAAAAAAATTGGAAGAATCCTGGAAATGTATAACATACATTCTCATTTAAAAGCCATTATGTTTAATAATGAAACTAGTTAAATAGTATTTAGATTTCTAAGGATATTTTTATCTACAAATCTAGATATTGGCAAAAGTCAAGCAACTGTGGAAAGGGTTCAGTAAATGGATCCATTTGTGTCAAGAAACATGAATGCATATGTTCAGGTTCATGTCAATGAACCTGACATAAGATGTTTTGTTGCTCTTGAAAATTATGAAAAAATTATCTTTCTGGGATAAAATAATTCCTTAACTTTTGTGAAAAGATTAAGGGAGCTGAATCGTAGCTTTAAATTTGGAGTCATTAGGAATTTTTAAAAAAGTGAAAAAGAAAGAAGAATCAAGGGGGCAGATAAGGGTGCTTGAAAGAGAAACATATTATCTAACATATAAATTAATTTAAAATCTGTAATAAAGTCTCTTAATAGATTTGATCATATGGCAAAATTTCACATTACCCTCCTCTTAATAAGTCTTAGAAAAAAAAAGCCACAGCCCTCCCTAAAAGATAAAGAGAATAAAAGAAATGCACCTATAAAATCGGAATAAATTGGAATTTACACTTTATTTAATGTCAATCTGTTCCCATTTAATGTTTGTTATGTGTACTCGCATACATACCCAGCATCAGCATTTAGTGAATTGTTTTGGTATTGAAATATACTGTCTTGTCTTTCAAATCATGCAGACCTTACTTGTCCTTCAAAAAGGAAAACATCCTGTTTTGGTTAATGGGCTTCAAAAAAAAAAAACCAACAACAACAACAAAAGTAAATTGTGATAGCAATTAGGCTTCTCAGTGAGCATGCTCTGTGGGTCTCTCATGGTTGCTAAGCAACCAACGGAAGGTGTGTGGCAAAGGAGGGCCCCAAATGTAACAACATAAGCACCTTTGGCATAGGTTTCACCTAGTCTAGAAGCTTGTGTTCATTTATTTAATGAATTGGAACCGATCCTTGGGTACCTTTCTTGAATACCCTTCTATATTTGGGGGTGGCGGGGAGCACTGGGATGAAAGAAAGGCTAACAGACAGGGGAATCCAGCAGGATGGATTAGGGAACCACAGCACACACCTCCACAAAGAGCATTGCACCGAATAGGTGTTGTGTTGTTATAGTGCGTATGGGTGACGATTTGTTTTTCAGCGTCAAAGTTATCACTTCCCCACTGTACAGGGCTATACATAGGGTCTGCTCCATAGGGTCAATTGAACCATCCGCATCCCCCCTCCCCGCCAATTCCGGGCATCCGCAGACAACAGATCTTTCAGCCTTCCGGATGAATCCATTTTCACCAACTCGAGCTCTACAACAGAAAATTTTCATTATGCCACATTTTTTAGATGAAAGGTTGCCGCCCGTCTTCAGAAACCCATTCGCGCGCACTCGGGGTTCTGCTGAAGAAGCGCTTACAGTAGTTCAGAGAATGAGGCGGTGAAGTCAAAATGAATCAACCTTTAGAAACCCCACAAAGTGCTTCGTCTTCGCTGAGGACCTTGCCATCTCCGTCAGCACCTCTAAGTAGCAGCCCGACCAAACACCTGGTTCTGTCCACAGTGACAGCTACTGTCTCTCCAGCCAGCGGTAACAATTTAGAGGCATGATGCTAAATAAGATATATACATGATGTCAAATATTGGCTGCACACATCTAAGCCAATCACTTCTAAATAAATTAACCATGGCACTGCCTAATATGATCCACCTGCTTTCTTCCTTGCGTAGTTCCAGACCCTACCTGAACCCCCCTTTGATTAAATGTCAAAAGCTTGCCTTGTGCCTACAGATTTCACTGAAGGCGGATAACAGAAAGGTTCCTCCTGTGACTCCATAAAACTGAAATAAATTCCACTGGCATCTTGTAAATTTTTATTTTCTACAATGACTGCAGGCCCCATCTGCGGCCCAGCTGTTATTAGAACGGAAAGCGTTGGCCCTTCTGCATTACAAAACAGCATAGAACAGTAATTGCCAGTGGAAGAGATTAAGTGTAGACACTAAAAATGTTTACTCGCAATGAATATGCATAACGATGGGTAGGAAACAGCACTGGAAGATTAAAAAGAGAGAAGGGTTTGTTTACAAGGCTGGGAAAAAAAAAAAGAGTGGAATGTCAGTTGGCCCCGAGCCTGAAATAGGAACGAAAAACCTTTGGGCAAGGCATTAGGGAGAAAAACAGATGGTTTGTGAACCTTTTATTAGATAGAAAAATCATTAATCAAGCCCAGGCTGGAAATGGCAGGGTTTTTGGTAGTTCATATTTTAGTTTATTTTTTCTTAAAGTCACAGTCTACCTTTTTTTGGGGTCTTTTTGGGACAGTCCTCTGTGATCTCGTGTCAACAGGCGCTGCTTTTGTATGGCATTCCACATTCAAGCAGCCTTCACTTTAGGTTAGTGAGAGTATAGATTTGTTTGATGGAGAAATTTCTCTGAAAGTGTTCACATTTCAGCACCTGTTTTTTCCTGCATAGCAATGAAAAAAAATATATATATATATATATCAGCTTGAATCCCCCCTCTCACTCCACCCATTTACGTCCCATTCCTTGCTCTTCGATTTGGGGGAAAAAATGAAGAAGAAACAGTTGCTTCTAACACTTAGCTGACTGGGTTGATTCATGAAATTTAGGCAAAATATATAGTAACTTATGATTACAATTGGATTCATCTTCTGAGAGGAATTCATACTATTTGATAGGGAAAAGTCATCGAGAGAATGGAAGAGGACCATTTGTAAAGATGCCTCCCATAAAACAAATCCGTGCCCTTCGGGTTTGAAGATGATGAATTTTACATTTTGGTAATGGCAGTGAAAATCTCAGGGAAGGGCATGTCCTAGAGATTAACAAAATCCTGGAATTAATGGTGCAAAGCCCATCACATGCTACTAACCAGTCATCAAACCCTAGGAAGTGCCCTGTGCCAGGGGCTTCTATTGCTAATGAAATGCATATAACATCCGAACACTGCCATAAACACATACTGTGTGTGTTCATAAACCTGCACATATCTGTGCACATATACTTATGTCAGTGCTTGACTGTGTGTGCATGCATCTACAAACATTCGGATTTTAAAACGTGATCATTGAACTGTGTCATCTTCAAGAATGAGAGCAGGGTAGGGAAAGATCAAGATATAGGATCCAGGATAAATTTTGTGATCGCAGTTCTGGATTTTTGCCCTAGTCTACCATGTGCTTGAAGCTGGTAGATAGTTTATTTCGACTTTGGGAAGCTATTCTCAAGCTCCATTGTCAAATGTTCCTCTTCCTGCTTGGCCTATTTCATTTTGGATGGGAACTTGACCTCATGCCGAACGTCACTCCCAAGTCACAGCCTTGTTGAGAGATGACTTCCATAAATTTACAGTGGGACAATTTCTTTTCAAGGGATCAGAAGGTACTTGGAAAGCATGCCATTTATGTTTTCATTTAGAAATTATTTAAATAACTTTATTCACCAGTGAATGTCAGCAGTTCATCAGGCAATTCATTATTCCTTGGCAGAAATTGCTATAGATGATCCGTGGGTTTCCTTACTTCCCATGAGAGGAATGGTGGAAATCAGGGCCAAAAGCAGCTGCTGTGTCATATGATACTTTTTTTTTTCTCTGAACATTATACTTAGCCACTGTGTTAACTGGAAACTCATTGAAATGGTTAATGCCAGCAAGAAGAGATCTTTGTTCTGATGTCATTACCAGTTCCCTCAATGATCATTCTGCCGAAAATCTCAGCTTCATTCTTTATCTTTCCTCTTCTCCTGTTTTCTTCATAAACTTATTTATCTCCGAGCAGTTTGTTTGGAATTAATGTCATTGTCAATAAGAAATGCTAAAGAAGAGCGAGATTAGCACAGATTAAAAAATCTTGTCATCCTACCTCTGTGTCCCCAGCTGACTTATCAGAGAAACAGAAGTTCAAAGGCATGGCTGACGTGTTCCTTTAAAAACACTCTGTAACACAGTTAGCATTTTCTGTTTTCTGACATTCTTTTTCTAAAGAGATGCTTAAAGCAAAAAAGGTTTCCTGCCACAAAAATGACATTAATATTTCGTAAATCAAGAACTAAGATAATATTTTGGCTGCTGTAGAGACGTTTACCTTATGTCGTTTATCTAAATGCTTTTCGATTAAAACATGACACAATTTTTGGACTGGCTGTGACCGGAAAAAACAATTCCAAGAACTTTCTGATTTCAGTGCCTGAAATTCTTTAACATATTCCTCACCAGAATTCACTGTGATACTGTATACAGCCTTTCAGCTCAATGACAATAAATTTTAAAATAATAATTTTTTCCAATGATTATTACTGAGCACCAAATAAAATAATTTATGAGTGAATAAGAAGCCTTCCAGTGAAAACCTATGAATTTTGAAAACTTTGACTTAACTGTAATTTGGACAACTCTGTTCCAAAAGTTTTGCTATATTGACCTATTAAATAATTGATCTATTAAAAGAATGAATATTGTATATCAGAAACAAAACGAAGAACCTATATTTTTGGTGATAAATTTCTTTCCACTGAGTATCTGCTGCAATAAATATTAAAATCACAAAAGTAATTGTGAACTTCAAAATTCTCAATGTTTAAAAATATGGGAAGGAATAAGGCATTGGAGACAACTATAGAGTAAAACTATGATTTTTTGACAACATATACCTAAACTATGTCTTCTGATATGACTATTTATCTCTAACACTTTATGATTTATTTTATCTACGGTGGTTTTTCTTCCGATTAATTCTTAAGGATTTCAACAACTGATTTTTTTTGTCACATTAGATCTTAGGAAGTAAAATACACTAACGGAGTAGCTATTTCAAAACATCAGGGAGAAACCCAGTTATATTAAAAAATAGCATTCGGATTTAGCCATAAACCATTCAACAGCAAACATGGAAGACTATAGTTAGGGCCAAGCTGATTCTCTAGAGAATTCTGGAGAACAATTTCTTTTCCAAGAGTGAATACCACAGATGAACTGCCCACAGAGTTCCTCGGTCCGGGACTAGAACTTGGAAATGAACTTCCTGCAGAAGAAAGGCCCATCAAAGCTGTGAGCAACTGAAGCTGGTTGTGGCCTTGGGAATGGGAAGACGGAGCAAGATGTGGAAGGTGAAGAGACAATGGGTGCAGGAGAAAGAGCAGCTGAGATCACCAGCCATGCTTATAGTACAGCACATCATTGAAACAATGATAAAGAGGTCAGAGCTATAGTACAAATGGGTAGGGCACTTGCCTTGCACACAGCTGACCAGAGTGTGATCCCTGGAACCATGTATGGTCCCCCAAGCTGAACCAGGAGTGATCTCTTCCACAGAGCTGGGAGTAAGCCCAGAGTACAGCTAGTAAGCCAGAGTACTAGCCCGGCAAGCTACCGAGAGTATTCGATATGCCAGACACAGTAACAACAAAGTCTCCAATGGAGACGTTACTGGGCCCGCTCGAGCTCGAGCATATATATATATATATATATATATATATATATATATATATATATATATTTGGGCCGGAGCAATAGCTTAGCGGGTAGGGTGTTTGCCTTGCATGCAGCCGGCCCTGGGTTCAATTCCTCCGCCCCACTTGGAGAGCCAAGCAAGCTACTGAGAGTATCCCGCCCGCACAGCAAAGCCTGGCAAGCTACCCTTGATGTATTCGATATGCCAAAAACAGTAACAAAAAGTCTCACAATGGAGATGTTACTCATGCCCACTTGAGCAAATCGCTGAACAACAGGAGGACAGTGACAGTGACAGTGATAAATATATGTATATATATATAGAGAGGATGATGATTTAACAGCTGCATCTAATTATTATGGATATTTGTATTTTAAAGTAAATTCATGGGACATAAGTAATGAAAGACCAGCTATGAAAAGAATGGGTGAGACCTAAGGGAAGAAATAATAGTCTAAGGTGGTTTAATTGTGATCAAGTGAAGATTCTTGTTTCCTTGATTTTACCATTTGTTTTATTAAACTGATAGAAAGATGGCCTTTATCCAGAATGCAAATAAAGATGCTTTTGTAAGATTGTAATCTCTAGACATAGTCCATAAAGATATGAAAATCCTCATGAGATCTGGGTGAAAGATGCACAGATCACACTTCCAATTTAAACATGATCAAATGTTATTTAACTGATTTTAAAATGAAAATTTGTTTCATTGAAGCAAAAGATTGGGACAATCCAACTTAGCTATAAATTTTATATTTATATAAATAAGATGTTCCTTATACTTTCACTTGATCACTTGATCAGTTGACATCCCGTTACACATTGATTTGCTTGAGCGGGTGCCAGTAACGTCTCCATTCGTCCCTGTCGTGTGCTAGTGTAGCCCAATGGCATTTGCTCATACTAGGAACATGAAGAGCCTCAAACTGATCATTCAGGATCTTGACGAAGAAGTCTGACCATCTCGTAGGTGGGTGGCTACACGGTCTTCTGACATCTCATAGAATCCAGTTGGTAATGACTCTAGTCCAGCAATCATCTCTAAAAGGTAAAGGTAAAGGCCCTCCCGTTGATCGTCGATTTGCTCGAGCGGGCCCAGTAACGTCTCCATTGGAGACTTTGTTGTTACTGTGTCTGGCATATCGAATACTCTCGGTAGCTTGCCGGGCTCTCCGAGAGGGGCGGAGGAATCGAACTCGGGTCGGCCATGTTGGCCGCTTGTAAGGCGAACGCCCTACCCGCTGTGCTATCGGGAGCGATAGCACAGCGGGTAGGGCGTCTGCCTTACACGCAGCCAATCATCTCTAAATCGCATTATGTGTCCAGCCCATCTGACTTTCGACACGTTGGCAAATGAGACAGCGCCCCTGATTCTTGACTGCTGATGTAGGTCGGAACTCCTGATTCTTTTTCTCATTTGAGTGAAGCGTGATACTTCAAGCTTTTGATTCCTCTTTGAGAGACCCGAATAGCATTCTCATTCTGTTTTTGTGGGGCCCAGGTCTCTGAGGCATATGTTAATGCAGGAAGAACAGTGGAATCGAAGAGATGTGTCTGGAGTTGGAGGTTCTTCGTTCTCTTAGCTATTTCTTTGACACTCTTGAAGGCATTCCAAGCCGCTCTCTTCCTCCTGCACAACTCAGATGCCAGGCCATTTGTCATGTTGACTTCTCGACCTAGGTACACATAACTGTTGCATTCGGAGATGGCCGTTCCGTTGAGAGTGAATGGAACGTCAGGAACGAGACTGTTTCTCATTAACATTGTCTTCATGAGATTCAGCTGGAGTCGGACCTTTCCACAGTCATGGTCAAAGTCGGCCAGCATTTGTGCTGCTTAGCTAATGTTTGGCTGCGTGCAAGGCAAATGCCCTACCGCCGTGCTAATGTTTGGTGTTACTAGAACGATGTCATCATCAAAGCAGAGGTGGTGTAGTTGCTGACCGTCTATCTTCACTCCCATTCCTTCTCATTCCAGTCGTTGCATGATGTTCTTGAGGTTGGCACTGAAGAGTTTCGGCGAAATGGTATTACCCTGCCGAACCCCTCTCTTGACATCAATGATTACTTCTTTGTAGAATGGTGAGATCTTGGTAGTGAATCCGTAATACAGCTCATGGAGGATCCTGATGTATTGAGTTTGAATGCCCTGATTGGCTAGCGCTTCAATGACCGCTTCCATCTCAACAGAATCAAAGGCCTTCTTTAAATCAATGAACGTTAGACAAAGCAGCATCTTGAACTCCCGAGAAACCTCAATGAGCTTGGTTATGGTGTGGATATGGTCAATCATGCTGAATCCTTTGCGGAACCTGGCTTGCTCGCATGGTTGTCCTTCATCTAGTATTCTGCCAATCCTATACTTTCACAATAAAACAAAAGATTTAAAAAATGATTTGCAGTTAAATAACATTGAAACTGATGTTCAAGATTTTTCTATTCAATTTATTCTCTAATTATTAATTGGTTATTCCTTTCATATGTTGAGAAGTCATGATGAATGTTTCTACTGAAGTTAGTGAATTTAGACTTTTACAAGTTGTCAGAGTATATGATGAAAAATATGAGGAAATTCATCAAGTAGTAATGTGGATGTTTTCCCCAGAAAATCAGACATCCATTTAGGCTGACTGCAGGCTTTCTTTTCTGTATAAATGTGTTGGCCTGGATACAGATATGTCCTATGCAAGAAGAGCATTATAACTATAGGATCAACTTCTACTTTGAAGATTAGGAGGGTACTTTGAGGTTTCCTTAGATTCTTGAAACAGACTTGAAGTGGACAGAAGATAAATAAAATATCTTTAATTTGGATATGCTCAATATTGAGATTATTTTGGGAGAAGACATCTTCTTTAGTTCTGTTCTGGACACACCCATGTTCTGTGAGTGTTAAATGGTAGGGGCATTAGAAATGCACCCTCTGGCATGTTTCTAAATATTCAAGAGGAAGAATGCTCTTGGGAAGCAATTGTGCCTGATAGACATTGGTGACTACTGCTATCATATTTTCTGTGGGACAGGGAAAGAATCACTTGTACCATGAACTCTAGAAGCTGCATTGCACACTATATTCTGTGTTCTTAATTGTCCCTAATTAGTGCAAATTTTAAACATATAAGACAATAAGCACCTAGGTAGTTACAATGGTCTCAATAATCTCAATAATTCTAATTTTTGTATGAGTTAATAACGTTAAATTTGAAAGTGTGCATGGATAGTTTTATTTCCCACAAGTATCTTATGTTCAGCTCTAGATTTTAGATTTGGTTTCAAAATTATATGTGGATTTTCTTTTCTGAAAAATACCCAGCCGGAGGCCTTAGGCCAACTGAATAAAAATCTAGAGTGGTGAAGGACTTGTGCATCTGCATTTCCATAAAGCTTACTAGCCATTCTACCACAAAACCCGATTGAAGAACCCCTACTCTATATGGTCTTGTGAACCAAATTGTATAGACAACCTCAATATTGGGACAGATATCTTTGCGCGTATTTGTGTATGTGTGTATGTGTGCCTTCACATACCAGTTGACTGTGGTACCAGTCAAATATTAATTGGTACTATTACACTATTATGTTACATTATGTTATGTTACACTATTATGTTATATTATGTGACCGGGCTGGAGCGATATCACAGAGGTTAGGGCATTTGCCTTGCACATGGCTGACCTGGATTGGATTCCTCTGCCCCTCTTGGAGAGACCAGCAAGCCACCGACAGTATCCTGCCCACACAGCAGAGCCTGGCAAGCTCCCCATGGTGTATTCGAAATGCCAAAAACAGTAATAAGTCTCACAATGGAGACGTTACTGGTGCCCACTCAAGCAAATAGATGAACAACAGGACACAACAGTACTACAGTGCTGTATTGTGACCAAAGCACTCATACAGAAGGAAAGCATGCAGCAAGCCTATATATATGAGTGTCTGATTTTCTGAGACTAATATCCAATAAGTGGTTAAGCCTGAAAGAGCTAACACACTTCCAGGAGGATATATATATATATATACATATATATGTATATATATATGGAGAATAGTTCAGTAATTGCACCATCTTGGAACAAGGGCATAGTTGTCAGAACATAAATGAATATTTAACCAACATATAGCAGGAATATCCAAAAGGTCTTTGCAGTATTTCCAAACAGCTTTACCCTACTGATTCCATTTGCTGTTTTTGCCCTAAAGGAAGGCTAAGCAGATGATTTCTACCCCTCACCTTCCTCATCATCAGTGGCTGCTTAGACCCTGAGGAATTCTGTGAGGCCAGAGAACTGTGCTGCAAGCAGAAATAGCCACGCAGTGCATTACAAATATAATGTCCACCTTTGGGTCAAATGTCTTTCATTCTCATTCTGAAAGAGAATGCATTTCCATTCCAAGAAGGATTTTTAATTTTTTTAAAGTATGTTTTCAGAATGGAAAAATGTGGAAAGATAAGGTCTTCTGGGGGAGTAGATCTTCCCTGGGAATGACTTGGAATGAGTTTTCCTGATGAGTTATGGGAGCATGAATACATATCCTGTTTTCCTTCTCAGTTCGAAGAGGTTTTTCACCCAGAGACCTGTTTGCTCCAACTCATTCATTCTGTTTGCACTCTGATTTCTAAGACATCTGAAAGGAAACTTTGGCTGGAAGGTTCCATCCCAGGTGTGGCAAGAATTTCTGGAAGGACAGTTCTTGTTGAATGTTAGGAGTGTCTGCATTTCATTTTTCCTTTCGAAGGAATTTTAAAACGAGTTATCCACTCTCCACATCCCAGATGTTCCTGTAAAACAGAATTTTGGAACATTCAGAATAAAATTCAATCCCCTTAAGTTCAGTTGAGTCCCAGTTCTCAAACCAAATACTGACAAAAATGTATTTGTACAGAGGTTCACATGACTTCCTTTGAGCACTGTGTCCCAGGCTGCGTGACTCAATCTCAAATGAACTGGCACGCAGTCTGCAAATTTTATAACCACCAAACACTGGGATGCTTGAAACGAGACCTGGTCCATGCCTTTGAGAGACGACTTCTGGAAACATCTCTCAATGTTCACTTTTATAATTTTAAGCAACCTTATTTTCAGTGGGAAAATCACCTTAAATAAACCCCAAACCTCAAAACATTTTAAAACTCCAAGTCTGTTAAAAAGAAGTTTCCTGCATTGTGGACTGGAGAGATAGAATAGTGGGTAAGGGGTTTGCCTTGCAGTCAGTGCATTTAGTCCCCAGCACTGCATATGGTCCTGGAAGCCCTGCCAGCAGTGATCCCTCAGCACAGAGCCATATGAGGCCCCTAACCTCCACCCCTGCAAATAAATAAAAGCTTCCTGTAGAACCTTGGCAGTCATTTTGGTAAGATTAGCATTTTGAAGACCTTGTCTTAGGGGATGAGTATTTGTCATCATTATCTAGTCCAAATTTGAACAGATCATTTTGGGAAATCTAAATATTCATGAATTAAAGGCACTAAAGAGGCAGGCCAATATACACTTAATCAAGGGGGCACTTTCAAAAAAGATTTTCCCACAATCTCCAATATTAGATTTTAGCACGTACAAATCTCAGTTTTCCATTCCTCCTTCAGCCCACCATTCACCTGTGTTTGTCTAATGGAAACCAGTGACTGCAGCTCTGGTTACACATCTGTTCCATGCATGTGCGATTACAAGCCATTTTAGCAACCAGTAAAACTACAGGTGTCTGGATTTTAATGTAACCATTTTCAAAGAGCAGTTCATGGGCCTCTGATTATTCTTTTTATAGCTGGCAATGTGCCTACCATAGATTGCCTGCTCAAGGGTTAAATGAAACTGGTTTTCTCTGATCTGGTCCAATCTCTGAAACCATTTGTAACTTGATTGTCTCAGCTTTGTATCCACAATACTGCTGCAGACAGCTATCACTGTATTCTACAGTCTTTTGGGGGGACTAGGGTGTGGGGGCGCACCCAGTGGAGCTCAGGGGTCACTCCTGGTATGCTGGTCACCCAGCAGCAAATAATAAACTGGGTTTTGAAGGTGAATATTAAACCCATTAAGTTTGTATGTCTATTTAGTTATCACTGTATCACTGTTCTTCCATGTACTAGAGTGGGCTATGGTGGCTTCTCCATTTGTCCCAGCCCTGAGATGTTAGCAGTCTCTACTTACTCGTCTTTCCCAATATATTGGAGGCTTTTCAGGATCAGGGGAATGAGACCTGTTATTATTACTGTTTTTGGCATATTGAATATGCCACGGCTAGCTTGCCAGGCTCTGCTGTGCAGGTGGGATACTCTTGGTAGCTTGCTGTCTATCCAAGAGGCATATATATATATATATATGTGTGTGTGTGTATATATGTATTATACATATATATATAATTTCTCTATCAAATATGGTGTGGTAATTATGGAAAATGGGTAGGGAGTGTCTTATGATGTGTCCAGGAATATGTTCACTCATATGTGAGGCTTGAACCAGGTGTGTGGAAAGCGGCCTGGAGCGTGAGGGTGGTTGGGTAGTGGAGGTCAGCTGCCAGGAGGGCTGGTTCCCTTGGGGCAGGTAGGGCTCTCACCCACTCCCCTCTGGGGCTGCCCGAGTGAAAACAGCCTGGCACAGAGTATAACTATACTTATGATAAATATAATTATATAATTATTTATTCTTATACCACAATAAGGATCACAATTACATCCCCATCTCTTTTATAAATGACATTGACGCATTATTTTATGATAGCTAAGGAATGTCTGCAGTGCCTTTATATAATCAGAAGTTTGGTTCATAGGGAAAAAAATGTGAGTTGGAGATTTCTTTATTTTTCCTCTCCTCGTCTTAGTGTATCTCGAAGAAAGAAGGGTTGCAAGAATTATTATAACAACTATCGAACCATTATTTACTAGTTAAATACTTTCAAGAACTCATTTATTTGCTCTTAGAAGAGGTTATAGGTCTGTAGACATTATAAGTGAAGTAAACTGATCTACAGATTAACTAGAATAAAACTAGGATTTAAATTTTCAAAAATCCTGTGCCACCAAACTAAACAGGCATTGTAGGAGGTATAAGTCAAAATCAATCGCAAATTTAAATTTACCCCACAGTAATAGAGACAGGTCGCACTGCTATATTTAAGACTCTGGTGACATTTCTATTACAAATGTAAGCGTCATTTTGCAGTGGCTTATTATTCACCCATAACAATTTTTAAACAGGATCATTTATGAATTTCTAGAACTTGGCACCCAAAGCAGATATTTTTTATTTGCTTCTTTTAAATTAATAAACAGGGTTCAAATGTTCTGGGTGGGTGAAAACAAATTAATTGATAATTGTGAAACTTTCCTTTGTTAAATGAAGTTTGGCCATTTTACAGCAACATTAGAGACTGTAGTTAATTTCTTGGTAATATATTTTCATTTGCCCTTTATCCATAACAGCATGATGATGTTTCTGTGGCAGAGACGGAAGCTAGGATTGATGACACCTCGAACATTTTAATCCTCCATATGCTAATTAGTTACTCAAATTAGAGAGAAAAATTTCCTTATATGATAGCTTTAAAACACAAAATAAATGAAGACAAACTTCTTTGACTATGTGAGACTTTGACGCTAGCATTATTTTAAATATTATTTTCAACATGTCAAATTCCTAATTAAAATTCTTTTAATGATTTCTGGTTTCTAAAGTGATTTCTAAGGTGCCTCAAAATCTGCTCCATGCTTACCTTTTTAAAAAAATAATATCTTTTAACTGAATCCCCATGAATTAGAAAATTACAATGATATTTGTGATTGAGTTTCAGGTGTACATTGTTCTAACACCAATCCCTTTACCCGTGTCCATTACAGCTTACCTTTTTTAGTTTGACTTGTACAACTTTTCCTTTTTGAATCTTTCCAAATAGCCTAGATTTCCTGTTACTTCTCAGTCACTTCTCAGATCTGCCCTCTAATTTTTTTTATCACAACCCAATTTTTATACAAATTCTTCTAATTCTCGCAGACACAGATCTAATACCTCCATCAACAAAAATGTTTTCCTGATACTCCCTGCAGAATTAACTTCTTCCTTAGAAAGAACAGAAATATACTTTTTGTTCTTTATGTTTTCAAGAAAAAAAAAGTTACTTAAATATACATCTCCATGCCCTCTAGCGAAAGAATTACCAATGAAGCTTTGCCCTTCACATAAATGGATATATGAAAGTATATTATTAAAAATTATTTTTGATTTATGCTTTCTATTAGGGTCAGGCAATAGATAACAGAATATAATCATAAACAAGTTAATGTAAACAGATAAACCATCTACCTGATTCTAAGGAAACATACCCATCAAAAGGAGATAACATTGTGGGGGAAAAGTGCAGCTGAAACAAAACTGACTTGCTTCAGTAGATTTGACTCTTTTTGTTCAACAGCGTTGCATTTCTGCTATGATGCATCTGAAATGTTATATTTGTCTGCCTTCTGCCCTTCTTGCTCTCTAGGAGGCCTGTACCATCTCTTGATGGCAAGACCTTTCCCTAACAGGTCTTTGATTCCAACTTTATTCATCTTTCATGCACTGTCAGAACAAACTCACTTATACTCAGATGAGAGTATGTTAATCCCCTGCTTAAATATCTTGGATGACTCACAAGCTAACTTCTGATGCACTCCATGTAAAATTCCAGTATCAAAGTTCTGTCATTCAGTCCCCTTTATCATCTCCTTTTAATGTGCCTCCCAGCTGCATTTTCTTGTATGTTCCACCAATGTGCCCTTGCTCCTTCTCACCTTGGGTCTACCACTCTACTTCGTCCCCCAGAGCACACTTCCATTTATGCCTGTTAAATGCTCTACGGAACATGCTTACCTTTATACATATTTAATGCTCTCTATTGTTCAGGGCTCAGATCCAGTGCTCTAAGGCTAAGCTTTCTCTGGTACTTTTTGTCAGAATTTATTGCATTTCATTTGTCTCTTTGTTACACAACCCTGTTTCACTCTGCCTAGTCCTAGGGTTCCTTTTGAAAATAGGTGCCAGGTCATTATCTTGTTTGTATCTCTTTATCAATTGTGCCTTCGCAGACTGTGTTTTACACAATAGTTCATTTCCATGAATTCAGACATACTTTTGGAGCCTAGTATGCTTTGATAAGAGTTGTATACCTGGAAGTGGGAGAAATAGTACAGGAGTCAGACACTTGCTTTGCCTGCCTTTGACCCTGTTAGATCTCCTGGATTGCTTATGGTCTCCTGAGCACTGCCAGGAGTGACTACTGAACACAGAGTCAGTGTGCAGCCTTCAAGCAAACAATTGCTTATATGACTAAAATAAATGACTAGCTCATCTGGGGAATATAAAGTAACAAAATATGAGATTAATACCCAAGAATAGCTGAGATCAGCACCAGGAGGATTACTCCCTAGCTTAGAGGCCAACCGGGCATTCTAGGGGAAAGGGCAGCTCAGATAGAGAAGGGAGCACCAAATAAAGGGTGTTTGGAGGATCCTCCCAGGAGGGGAGATGCATGTTGAAAGTAGACTATGGACTGAACATGTTTGCCACTCAATGCCTCTTTTGCAGACCACACACCCAAAAGGAGAGAGAGAACACAGGGGATTGCCCTGCCACAGAGGCAGGGTGGGATGGGGGGGTGGGGGTGGGAGGGACATTATCCATGGTGGTGGAAAATGGGCATTGGTGGAGGGATGGATATTTGATCATTGTATAATCGAAACCCAAGAACAAAAATTTGTAAATCTACAACTGTACCTCATGGTGTTTCACTAATAAAAATTTAAAAAATAAATGAATAGCTGAATAAAATTCTTATTAACAATCATAAATTATCAATGGGTTTATCATTGATGAAGCATTGAGTGATTGGCAGACAAGTGTCTCTGTTGACTTTTTCCTATGTGAAATATAATGATTGCTGAATAAATAAAAGAAAATTTGATGTTTAGTCTCTGCATTTCTTTTTTGAATTCTAGAAAAGTTTGGAATGAATAGTCTCCAGTCTCTGGGTGAATAAGTACAATAACACCTTTAGTTTTGATACTTTTATTTAAGTTTGGAAACTTAGGTGGAGTATAATACCTATGAAGTAAGTGATGACCTCATTCTTAGTGGTAATAATCTACTTTTCTGGAAAGGTCAAACATTCTCCTTTATTATTTTTTTCATTAACCTTTTTATTTTAAAACAAGTTCCTTTTGTAAGGAACAAATGTAGTCTTGAATTGAGGTTTGCTTGTTGTCTGGGTTGTAAAAATGAGTGAATAAGCCAAGCTACCAAATGAAAAGAAACAGGGGGTCTCTTTCATTTGGAAGAGAAATTGAAAAACACTGCTCACACCAGGCATTTATTCATTTTTATATTCCATGCGTTTTAAGAGTTGTTATTGCAGCTATAATATTTTGAATGTTTAATTTTGTGTGTGTGGTGTGATCACAGCTAAGATTTCCTTCTAAATTGTGGGCTTGGCGGATGGTTGGTTTTCTCCTTTCCTCCCACAATTTTTCCTTTTGTTGTGAGTTGGGGTGACAAATGTGGTGGTGGTGCTTGCTGGGATTTGTACCTTCTATAGTAATTGTGAGTGTGTGCACACACTCACACACAGCCCATGGTATCCCAGAGATGACTGCCTTAGAGTCATGATCCCAAACAGAGGTGTTATCAAGATTGCTCTGGGCATGTGGGTGGATGACAGGGATCAAACTTAAGTCCTTGTGTCTGCCTTGAGCAGATGCCCTACCAGTGAACTATGCCCAGGGACTGCTTCAGATGCTAGAGCATCCAAGTACTTTTCTAGAGAGTGTCTGTCTTACTCCGTAGAGTAAGCTTTATAATCCCCCAATGTTATTGTAGCTCACATCTAATATTAACTTTTTCCAATAGCAAGTGAACACGATCTGCTTGCTCATTTCTAGATGCAAGAGAACTCTTTGATAACTTTGGGGAGGAGTATGGTGGGTAATTTCAGTATGAAAACCCTGGACGTTTTGCATTAAAGATCTCTGGCATTACAACTCTCTACAGTCTCTCTCACAGATAGGAATTTAAACATCTGAGAATGAAAATAAATTCTCCAAAGAGGGACCACTTTTATCAAGAGCTGTAATTTTCTCAATTCTCATTCTTTTCTTTTCTTTCTTTTTCTTCCCTTCTTTCTTCTTTTAATTACAAGCTCATTTTTCTCACTATTTTAGATTAGTGCGTGGGGGGGGGGGGTGGGTATTCCTAGGTAGTCATTGTGTGCTCTATCCCTTTAAATGGGATTTGGTCCTTTCTGAGTGAGGCAAGCACAGCTGCATGAATGCTGAGCATGACTCCAGATGCTTGCAATTCGAGACAGAAGCTCTTTTATCCTCTAAGTTCCAGCTGAATCAGGAGGTCAAGGGTCAGGAGTACCTGTACACATTTACCGTAACATCTCCAGGCTGCTTTGCTAACTGGATTGGAGGGATCCACACATCTGAATTTTAAAAGACATTTAGTATCCCAGGGATTCCCGGTAAACCGTAGCATGCTGCCATCTCAAAACTCCATAACTGAGTCAATAGACTTGATTGGAAAGGTGCTGCTCTTCATATTCTCTAAACAGTATTGTCCAGTAAATTTTCCTTAAATGTGGCTTGAGGGCTAAATAAGGAATGATAGGCTTTATTTATTTTGAATTTGAATAGACAAGGGATTAGCAGCTTTCACGCCAGACAAAATGCTCTTATAATAAAGATTTTTTTTTAAAGTGGAAATATTGGGGTTGGAGTGATAGTACAGCAGGAGGGGCATTTGCTTTGCACGTGATCAACCCCGGGTTCAATTTCCAGCATCCCATAGGGTACCCCAAGCACCACCAGAAGTAATTCCTGAGTGTAGAGCCAGGAGTAACCCCTGAGCATCGCTGGGTGTTACCCAAAAAGAAAAAAAAAGAAGTGGAAATGTTCTAGGGATGAAAGTTCTTAGTGATTGATAGTGAGGTGTTGCCTATTTTTCATATCACCAGTACCTGTCTAGGTATCCTTGTGTTAAGTCAGTATAACATGGTGAGTAACAATGCTTCTTTTTGAAGTACTCATTGAAACTACAGTGTTCAGTCAAATAATTGGCATGCTTACATCATTTTTATTTTATAGAATTAGCATATGTCTTAGAGAACCAAAGTTTCTGGAACCAGAAAACTGAGACTTGAATTTGGGCCTACCATTTTCTGAGTCACTTTTTATTTATAGTAAAAATATTTTTTTTAGTATAAGGTATTTTCTTCTTCTTTCTCCTTCTTCCTTCCTTCCTTCCTTCCTTCCTTCCTTCCTTCTTTCTTTCTTCCTATGTGTGTGTAGAGCAGTGGTTCTCCCAAGTGGTGCTCCAAGACACAGCAGCCCCTCTTGAGAATTTTTGGTCAATGGATCAGGGGGTCCAAAATAAGGGCCCAAGTATTCTATGCTGCTGGGACCATGTGGTGCCAGGAACTATTCATGCCCCTCCAGTGCTCAGGGACCTTCAGGTTAACATCTGGTCAAGTTCAAGGGACTATGGGGGACTGGAGATCAAACTGGGACTTTCATATGCAAGGAAAATGCCTTAATCCCTGTACCATTTCCCTGGTCCTATTTTATTTTTTTTAATTAGTAGTTTGTTTTCTATTTTCTCTCTTACTCTGTATCGGTCAGTGACTTCCTTCGTAACATTACCAAAAAATCATCCCCCAATTTAGTGCCTTGTTAGAACAATCATCGCTTCTAGGTTCGTGTCCTAGGTTGGGTCACACGACAGGTTTATAGTGATCTATAATAGGCTTAGATTGCATGCCCACCAAGCTGGTCAAGATATACTCCAGGTGTCCTCGGGCTTTTGGCTGTGGACTGGCATGATATTTTCATGATGATGACTGAAGCATAGAATCAGATAGCACATATATACTTCAAGTGTCAAACATTTTGTATGTGATAATACCTCATTGGGTAAATCAAGTCCCATGACCAGATTCACCATCAATAGAGCATGGTTTCATATTCCCCCATAAAACTAGAAAGAGAAAGTGACTACTTGACAACAATCTTATTGAATTCTGTAATCCAGACCCCTCAAATTGTTGTCATTTACCACCTGATAAGCTCAGTGTTCAGTTATAAATATGAGGACAGTAGCTATAACGCCTGTCTCATAAGATTACTTTGAAAAAGAGTTGTTTACAAAGTAACTGTATCAAGTAACTAAAATAATTTTAAGAAATAGTCTCAGCCATCATGGTTACCCTTCATAAACATATCAAACACTTAAAAGGATATTTTTTCCTATTCTGAAAAACTTTTAAATTAAACCTAAAACCTCTTGCATACATAATCACTTGCCCACTGGCATTAAAGTCAATTACTTGCTTCTGCCTTAAGTGTCCATAATGTTTTCCATAAAGGTTGAACCAGTCAATATTCCCACTAGCAGTGGTTGAGTTTTTCTTTATCCCCACATTCCTGCCAATACTGGCTTTTATTGCTGTTGTTGTTCTTTTGATGTTTGCCAGTCTTCCTGGCATCTCATTGCTGTTTTGATTTGCATTTCTATGATGATAAGTAATGCAGAGCATTTTTATATACCTGTTGGCCATCTGTATGTCTTCCTTGAGGAAGTTTCTGTTCATCTTTTCTCCCTATTTTTATGTCTCCTTTTTATTTCCAGCTCTATCTTCCAAGTGTTTGAAATAGAGACATTTGTTAAAGCATACATTTGCCCAGCATGTTTAGCCAAAATCACTGAAAAGTTGTTTGTTAAATTTATTTTGCATCTATCCTAATGCCTGGTAAAGAGCTTCTGCACTATACTAACCTTCATGTGATCATTTTAGAGGAGCAATGGATGAATGAATAAATGAATGAGGAAGATAGAATACAAACACAAGGAATTATTATAAGGGAATGAGGATATATGATACTAATTCAGAGAGGTCTAATCAGAGCCAATTGCAAATAGCATAATGCAAAGTTCACAAGTAGAGTAGATTAGACCAGGGTCCCATTAGAAATTTTCCTGAAATTCTCTAGTTCATCCTTTTGTCTAACCCAGAATTAGATTATACCTACTAACAACGCCCAAGACAACTAACTTCTTTCACTCATACTTAGTGGTTAAGAGAAGGGTTTCCCACAGCTTCACCAAGAATTGAAGAACCATGTTAAAAGCATCATTAGCCTATAGCTGGGTATCATCAACTAAGTACATATTACACATTCATTCTCAAAGGACTAACAAAAAGGATGGGTTTACCTTTAGACCAAACTAGCCTGTCCTTTAAACAGTAGCCAACTGCTAACCACAGTGCTGCTTCTGACCAAGAAGGAATGAAGTATACAGTGGATGGAACTGAGAGGGATCACGTTGAGTGAAGTTAGCTTTCTGGAGAGGCACAGATGCAGAATGGCCTCTTTCATATGTGGGATGAAAAAAGACATAATAATAGAATAACAAGTAGTCACAGGCAACAGAATCTGAAAATTGCTTTACAGATCTGACCTTTCCATGTTGGAGAGATGGCTGGGGGCAGGGATTGTTTGGGAGTGGGTGGGGAAGGACCATGAGTCAGCGATGGAGGGAAGCAAACACTCTCATGGAGGGTGTGGCATCATGTGTTTCATGTGTGAAACCTTATCATTACCAGTAAAATTATAAGATTTTGAAATGTTGTAAACCAGCATAACTTAAAATGGTAAAGGTAAAGGTAAAGGCCCTCCCGTTGATCGTCGATTTGCTCGAGCGGGCCCAGTAACGTCTCCATTGGAGACTTTGTTGTTACTGTGTCTGGCATATCGAATACTCTTGGTAGCTTGCCGGGCTCTCCGAGAGGGGCGGAGGAATCGAACTCGGGTCGGCCATGTTGGCTGCGTGCAAGGCAGACGCCCTACCCGCTGTGCTATCGCTCCAGCCCAACTTAAAATGAATTTTTAAAAATTAAAAAAATTAAAAATAAGAGGAAGAAATTAGCACAAGTGTAAATCCTGCTGGAGATGGCGATCATAAGTGTTGTAAAGGGTTCAAATCTGCAGACAAGACAGACAAATACCTTCCCTGTTATACTGTCTTCCTCTCTCACTTTCAGTTGGAGATTTTGATTTTCTGGGTCCTCACTTCCTACCTACCAGAGATATCATCAACAATTTACCTGAGACATGTAGCAAGGCCCTATAGATAACTATAAAGAGGCGATCTAGGGTGGGAGCAATAATAGTACAGAGGGTATGGCATTTGCCTTGTATGCAACCAGCCCAGGTTCAATCCCTGGCACCCTGTAGGTACCCCAGGCACCATCAGGAATGATTCCTAAGCACAGAGCTAGCAATAATCCTTCAACAATGCTGGATATGGCCCCAAACACAAAGGAAAGAAAAGAAATTTAATATAAGAATGGACAAACAATATGAGCAATCAATTTACAAAATGAGGAACCCAAATATACTTAGATGCATACCAATTGCACCAGGAATACCTGTGAGGAAATTTCATCCATTCTAATCAGTAAGAAGGAATTTAGAAAATAAGTGAAGAACTAGAAAATTTTGAGATCTTACCAAAACACTTTTGAGACAAATAAGTCACTGTGTCATAAAAATGAAGAGAATGCCATACTGGATGCATTTCTATAAGTGTTTATCACAGAAACTTATGCACAGGAAGCATACACAAGCATGTTATATAGAAAAGCATAAACACTTTAGTCTATGGTCTGCAACAGGAGAGTGGGTCTTCAAATGGGTATTAATACAGCAGAAATATTTGCAGTTTTTAAAATGATTGTACTAGAGCATTGTACATTTAGTATACATACATAATACATTTAGTAAGGTAAAGGTAAAGGCCCTCCCGTTGATCGTCGATTTGCTCCAGCGGGCCCAGTAACGTCTCCATTGGAGACTTTGTTGTTACTGTGTCTGGCATATCGAATACTCTCGGTAGCTGCCAGGCTCTCTGAGAGGGGCGGAGGAATCGAACTCGGGTCAGCCATGTTGGCCGCATGTAAGGCAAACGCCCTACATACATAATACATTTCAAAGTCTTTACATTTTGGAAGGGAGGCATGTCTGATGATGCTCAGCCTAATGATGTGGGCCCATTGCTATGGTTCTCACATCATAAAGTGTTTGGGGGCCACTAGGGCCACTCTGGTGGTACAAGGCCACACCCATAAGAGCTCAGAGGGCCATGAGATTTTGGGGACCTCACACACACTAGGCATATGCTTTACACTTACACTAGCTACACATCCTGCGTACATTTTTCAGGGATCCATACCCTGCATTGCTCAAAGGATATTCCTAAGTAAGGTCTTAGGGATCACATCTTGCTGTGCTTTGGTGCATTAGTGCCAGGATTCAAACCTAGGGCTCCCAAACACAAAGCATGAACTCTAGTCCTTTGAGTTATCTCCTCAAAAACATTTCAAACAACAAAAGCATCAAGTGCAGAATAATATATAGCGTGAGTGCAGGATAATATATATTTTCTACATATATGCTACTTCTACAAAGCCTGACATAATGGAAAAAGTATTATTAAAGAATGTCAATGGTAAACAGTAAAGTTCATATATTTAGGTTATTCTAGTTCAGATTAGTAGGTATCTTTGGGGGAGGAAATGGGAAAGTGGTACCTAGGAAGCCATCAATACATTAAAAATGATTTTCATTGACTTCTTTGAAAAGAAAACTGCACAAAAGAGTTCAGATTCCACAAAGGTTGTGGGAGATGGGATTCCAGGAGTTTCTTTTTAAAAATTCTCTGTTTTCTCTCCAATATAGCATGAAGATGGAAAAGAGAGGATAAAAACAATGTTTTCAGGATGGAGTAATGCTTTTGGATTACGAATGTTGTAGAAAACATTGAGTTCAGACAATGTCACAGAAACTAGGTCTTCTGATAAGTCGTTGCTCCACTTCACCAAGTGAGCATCTCAGCATCCTTCTCCTGTCCAGCACCTCCAACCACTTCCAGCTCAATATACACTCTTGGATTCAGTCAAGTGGAGAAGGGGGAAACCAGTATTGCCAGGACTCTCTTTATGGGAGTAGTGTGTGTGACTGGAATTCACTTGTCAAGATTACAGAAACAAAGTCATTTTCAGATAGCAACTGTTTGGGGATTTGGGAGGTCACGAAGTTCTGAAGTTAGCAATTGATTCACAGAGCTGGTTAATAGGTGCTCAATCATTTTTTAATACATCTAATAGTCAATTAAAAATTGAACAATTACCTAAACTATGATGATTAGGGTTAATTCATGTTTCTTACACACACACACACACACACACACACACACACACACACACACACACACATCCCACACCCTTGCATGCATTTATCAGTGACTTCTTACTAGCTACCTCTTACTCTTAAGAAGAATTTGAGCATCTTGGGAGAAAATAATAGAAGAGTCCAGAGATTGGGTGGAAAAGATCTAATGGGTTTATATCAATACAGGGTTAGATCTGAAAGAAGTGAAACACAGACATTCACAATTTACTCAAGTTCACTCAATCAAGGTGTGAGAACCAAAATTTAAACCTGGCTCCCCTTAAAGCAGGAAGTCAGACAGGAATAAAGGAGTCTTTGGGTTATTATGGGTTCACATCACTTGTTTATGCAATACTCTTACCATAGTGTTAAAGTTTATGGTATTAACCTTCAAATTGTGAGCACCCAACCCCACCTTTCACCAAAGTGCCATGGCAGAAGTTACTTATATAAACTCTGAACCAGGTTGCTGAAACACAGAGACACATTCTCCTCCTTCTTTCTCCACCAATTTACAGGAGGCAGGAGATTTAAGGATTAGAGGGAGGTGACGTCACAGCTGCTAGGAGCCTATGTCTGTGCACCACCTTAGCAGGACTCTCACCCATGAGGAACACCTGTATGGGGCTGCAAGATGTTTTTAAAGTAAGATGTATTGCATTACATAATCAACTGTTGGTATTTATGTGTAAATATCTGTCAGCATTACCCTAACTACTATGCAAGTTTCACTTAATGTGCTTCACTGTTTTTATCTGGAAAGAGGATAGTAGTCCCTAGATTCCTACAGCATTGGTGGTAAGAAGGTGCTTTATAAACTGTAAGGTGATTTTGTTACTATCTCTGCAGCAAATTGAGGGCAGCCACTTAGAGCTCTACAATTTAAATATCCTTCTAGCAATTATGGGCAGCAGAAAAGGAATTATTCTGCAGCTGCCATCAAAATAGAATGAAGTGCAGCATTTAGTCACACCATTCTCTTTGATAATTTCTTAAGATTCATGCATGCTTCCCTTCACTGACACCTTTTCAGTCAATCAATCAGACAGACAAATAATTAATATACAGCTATTTGGTAACTGCCATGCTCAGTGCATGCACTTAAGCTGTTTGTGATTTTTATGCATTTAATTCTAATTATTAATATTGACCTTGATGTCTGTTTTCCTATTTGTAGAGAAAAGGATGAAATGCATACAAAAAATAAAACAAAATTAGTCGTAATCCCACATCAATGATAATCATACATGGAGGAATAGTTTTCAACCTCATTGCTTTCTGTACATATATAATTTGAATACAAAGATGAGAACCATAGTCTATATACAGCTTTGTAAATTTTTTTTCACTCAAAATATCATGAATACTTTCCCAAGTCAATAAATACAGAACTGCCTGGTCACTTTTAGTTGTTATGAGGATTTCACTGTTTGACTAATTAACTATTTATTCAATCAATAATTTAATGATAAAAATTTAGTTCAGTTATATATTTTTCAATATTAAAATTAATATTGCAATGTTATTTTGGGGTATGGGTAGAGATTGTTGACATAATTGATTATTTTCTCAGGAGAAAATCCTAAAATTTGTATTGCTGTATCAAAACATGTATATTTCAAAGATTTTCCATCCAGAATGCCCCATCATTCCAAAAACATTTTTACCTTTCTATTTTCTAGTGATTCTAAATATTTATGCTCGAGCTCGAGCGGGCCCAGTAACGTCTCCATTGGAGACTTTGTTGTTACTGTGTCTGGCATATCGAATACTCTCGGTAGCTTGCCGGGCTCTCCGAGAGGGGCGGAGGAATCGAACTCGGGTCGGCCATGTTGGCCGCTTGTAAGGCGAACGCCCTACCGCTGTGCTATTGCTACAGCCCTAAATATTTATATTCTATGTAAAAATCTTCTGTATATTAACAAGAGGAAAAGCAAGTAAAGCTGTATGCAGTGTTATTTTTTCCTGGCCTTTACAACTTAGAGATTACTTCAGGGTATCCTCATGCCCTTTAATTCTTCCCATCCTTTTCAATGTCTGTCCACTCTTCCAGAAGTGAGCCCTCACATTGATTTCTTGTGGCTATAAGGACCTACCATCAGTCCTGTTTTCCCCCCCAAGACATCATTGACCTGTTAAGTTGATAGGCATACACAAAGTCTGGGCATCCAAACTCTACTCCATACTCCATATACTTTTTACCTCTTATTCTCTCTCATTTTCTCCAAATCTGCAATGTTCGTAGTGAATCTTTATCTCATCTAATAATTAGGGAATATTCTATATTTTCAATAGCTCACAAACACAGTATTGACCCAATGGGCTAACACTTGCAACCAGTTCTCACCCTGCTAAAAATTCACTTCAAAACAGATTGCTTTTGATGAATGAGTTCTCTCAGCTCTGGATATCAAGTACTACCATTGGGCAATAAGACCTTACTTGCAAGCATTTTGGAATTTATATTCTTGCTGTTGATTGTTTTCTAAATTGCCAACTAATTAGAAAATGTATGCCCTCCCCCTCCAAATCTAGCAATTATCTTTCTCAGTGGCTGCTCATTTCATTTTATAGTCTAGGGCAACCCCTACCAATAAATGCAGCATCTATCACTCGAACAAATTTTCATATGACCAAAGATGATCCTTATTGCTAATCAATATTGAACTCTCATTGTGTATAATAGTTATTTCTCTTCAGCTAGAAAAAAATACAATCTAGTATTTATAAATTTTATTATTCAAATAAAATGAGATAATAGATACACAAATGGTAGAGAAAATAGGTTAAGAAAATTAAAAATTAACATGAATAAAGCATCTCCACTCCAATATCTCACAGTCTGAACTGCAATGAGCTGTTTTGTGGCATAAACATGCACAACAGTAAATTTGTTTAGGAATACCCTGCTTGATACCTGGAAAGTAAAACTCAATAAAATATTCCTTAGTATTTGTTTTTCTCAAAATCTAGGTAAATAAAGTTAAATACCAATAGTGAAGGAGACAATACTCTTACTTTTATTAACATAAATATGATCCCAAGTTGAATGTTGACATCTGACAGAGAAACTGACATGACTTTGGAGGAGAATTTAATTAGTTCTGTTCTGTGTCTTGCTCCATTTTATTGAGATATAATTGACATAAAGCACTGTATAAGTTTGAGTACAACATGATGATGACATGTGTATATAGTATGAGATTATACCTCAATAAGGTTATTTAATACCTCTATCACCTTACATAAGTAATACCTGCATATGGTGACATTTAAAATGTACTGTCAGCAATTATCAACTTTATAATACAGCACTATTAACCTTAACGCTGTTAAGATCTGGAGATCTTAAACTTAACTAGAGTTAAGATCTCCAGAATTTACTCATAACTGGGAGTATATACCCTTTGGCCAATATTTCCCCCATTTATTTCACCCTTGTCCTTGGCATCAATCAAGCTGCTCTCTGTTCTATTAAACCTATTAAAATTCCACATATGAATGACATCATGCCAAATTTATCTTTTTCTGTTTGACTTTTACAACTTAATTCCTTAAGGTTCATTCATGTTCTTGCAAAACATAGGAGACTTCAAGTATGCTTTTCAAAAATGTAGGCATACTTTTTGGTTCTTTTATTATTTGTTTTTGTTTTTGTATCATATCAGAAAAGAAATATTGCCAACACCAATGTTAAGAAGCTTTTGCTACTTTTCTTCTCCTCAGAGTTTTACAATTTCAGGTCTTATATTTAAATCTTTAATTCATTTTAAGTTAAACTTTGTGAGTGATATAAGATAGGGATCCAATTTCATTTTTTTTGGCATGTGACTCCATATTTCTCAATTTTATTTATTTACAAGATTATCTTTTCCTCATTGAGTGTTCTCGGCACACATGTCAAATATCAGTTGACCTTAACATGTACATGAATTTATTTTCTGTTTAATTCTCATTTGTTCTCTGTGTTTGTTTCTATATTAGCATCATGTTTCTTGGCTACTATAGTCAAATATGTTTGCAATATAGATGATTGAATTCAAAAGTGTGATGCCTCCAGTTTTGATCGTTCTCTATGGTGTCCTTGTCTATTCACATAATTTTGCATTTCTATGCACATTTTGACTGCACTTTCTATTTCTATGAAAAGAACTGCTAGTAATTCTAATCTAAAAACACAAGATATCTTTCCATTTATTTGTTTCTTCTTTAGTTACTTTTATCAAAAGTCAAACAGTTCTGTTCTGAATTGACAAGGACTTAACTTGTCTTAAGTGTATGTGACACTGTAGCACTGTCCTCCTGTTGTTCATCGATTTGCTCGAGTGGGTACCAGTAATGTCTCTCAACAATTTGTGAGACTTGTTACTGTTTTTGGCATATTAAATATATCATGGGTAGCTTGCCAGGCTTTGCTGTATGGACGAGATACTCTCGGTAGCTTGCCGGGCAGAGGAATCAAACCCGGGTCAGCTGCATACAAGGCAAATGCCCTACCCACTGTGTATGTAGATTAATTAATTAACTGAGGTAAGGTATCAGGTTTTGAAATACTGTTAATCATACCTTTCATGTATATTCATTTAGCACCAC
The DNA here is from genome assembly GCF_029834395.1 of Sorex fumeus. Classification (NCBI taxonomy): domain Eukaryota; kingdom Metazoa; phylum Chordata; class Mammalia; order Eulipotyphla; family Soricidae; genus Sorex; species Sorex fumeus. The sequence continues at coordinate 57,556,793 of NW_026606185.1, forward strand.
ATCCACCACCATACAAGAGAACCCGTTTCCTTCCGTCAGTATCTTCAAAGACCTCTCCTACCCAAACCTTTCTCCCATATAAGTTCAGTTTAGGTGTAAAATCTTCAGTTTTGATGATTTTGACCATTTGTTGGTCTCTGACTATATGTTTCATTTTATTTCACATATGGGAGTTATCTCTTTTTTTATTGTAGAAGTGGTCTTATCTACACACATATAGCTTAAAAGAACTAATAACCTAGCATTATGCAATGTTGTAAATTCATGATAAATTGATAAAGTGAATTTTTTTTCAAAAAACTATATCTTTATACAGGTATATAGATTAAAACATTAATATAGTGAATAATCTGTGCTAATACACTTTAAAATTTACAGAAAATAGATAAATCCTACAAATGTAAAATTTAGAAGATAGAAGAGAAGAAAAATTTAAGGAAAATTCTCAATAGACCTATAAAAGAATAGTATTGTATTTTATCCTAAGGACAGAATATTAGCTTTTTGATAGAAAATTATAGATACTATTTAAGCATCGGTATTCAGAAGTAAAAGACTGTGTTGCTTTGTTGTTGTTGTTGTTGTTGTTGTTGTTGTTGTTTGTGGGCCACTCCTAGCCATACTCAGAGTTTACTCCTGCTTTGTATTCAGGGATCACTCTTGTCAGGCTTGGGAAAACTTATGAAGTGCCTGGATCAGACACATGCAAGGCAAATGCCTTACCCTCAGTATTATTTTTCTGGCCCTAAGAAATACAAGACTGTAATAAAACTCTTGATGTATATAAAAAATTCCTGATATATAGAATATTCAATATAATGAAACATTGATTAATTATTATAAATGTACAATATCCCTTATAAAGCTTGGAATGAACGAACTTTTCAAAATATAATACAGGGCAACCATAAATGCCATGAGTGAATGCCATTTTCAATGTCAAGTGCTGAATTTATCTTGCCTTTTAAAGAAGCTCATTTAGCTCTTCTTGCAACACTTGTGTACAAGCTATGAATTTCCCAAACTGTTACATATCTCTGAAGGCCTGTATCATTCTTTCAAATCTGAGTGCTAATCCAGGTGATGTGTATATTTCATTGAGGAACAAAAACTTAACTCATTCATTTCCCCCTCTGTGCACTTCTGGCTTGTAGAGTCTCATTTGATAGATTTGTTTTGCATCTTGTGAGTTTTCCTTTGTATGTGAGTCCCTTTTTTTTTATTGTGCTGCTTTCAATATTCTGTCTATATCTGACTTTTGTCATTTTGAGTACAATGTGTCTTAGAATTTTCCTATTTGAGTATATTTGTTTTTGCTAAATTATTTTGGCCTCTTTTTATTTTGTTGTCTGTATTCCTCAACTCTGGGGAATTTTTATCTTTGTTTATCTACTGATTCTTCATCAACTTGCCTTCATGTTCTTCAGAGACTCTGAGGATGGTCCCTCTGTAACTTGTGCCATAGTTCTCTGGTATGCTGTTCATTTCTTTTCAGACTTTTCCCCACTTTCTCTTGTTTTACAGAGGTTTCCACCATATCATCTTAGAGCCCCTCAATATTTTTCTCAGCTGCTCTTATTCAATTGCCCAGAGCTTCTATTGGTTATATTTTAAATATATCCTACCATATTCTTCATTTCTATAATTTCTAGTTATTTTTTCTCATTTCAGCTCTCATAATTTTTTCTGCATTGCTGACTACCTGAATCATTCAACACATTTCTTTGAGCTCATTAATCTTCCTCCCAATGTTGTCACTAAAGTCATTTTCTGAGAATTTACTAAGCTGGTTGGTGTGGTTGAACCTTCCTTGTAATTGTTCTGCTCAATGGAGGGCTTCTACATGGGATGTCACTCAAGTCATTTTCTGAGAATTTACTAAGCTGGTTGTTGTGGTTGAGCCTTTTTTACTTGTAATTGTTCTGCTCAATAAAGGGCTTCTACAGAAAACCAGAAAACCCATGGGTTTTCTGTGTTCATTCTGTGCCGCGTCTCTGAGGAGTTAGGCAGAAAATGCCCTGTTCCTTCCCTGCCTATCTCCGCCCAGTACTAGGACCATAACCAAACAATATGGAATTTGATGAAGAGCTGTCACACAGCCATAGGGCTCAGGAAATGTGGAGCTGGGCCCATTGAAATGACAGAGGTCAGGCATAAAGGCTTCCAGAACCCAGTTCAGAAGGGAGGGGAATCTACCTCTGATTACAAAAGGTCGCAGAGTTGTCAAGCAGGAGATTAGACTATGCTGGGGGGCGGGGGGGCTAAGGAAGAGAGCAGAGGTTCAGGAAATTTGGAGCTGGACCTATTCTATATAAAGATTTTAAAAATAGAGTTCACTCTGGCGATATTCATTGAGCCAACAGTGTATATGGGTATACATATCTGGCGGTGCTAAGTGATGAAACCCAGGATCTCCAGCATTCCAATCTTGTGTTCTACTTGCAACATTTACCTTGATCAATCTTTGAGGTATATAAAAAAGCATATATTAGAAAAAATTATTAGTATGAGATTCATCTAATTCATAATTTTTAGCTTTGTGAGTTTTGCTCGGTATAGCGTGAGTAAGAGATAATTGAATTTGGGCACAAAGATGCAACATAATTATTTCAACTCATTATAATTATGTAAGTAATCAGAGGGCTACATAGTACATTTCCTGTGTATTATAAAGAATTACATATCTTGTAGAGTATCAGTCACACATTTTATTGAAAAATACTAAAGATTCTGGTAGCAATCATAAAATAATACAGATTTTGACACCTGCTTGGAGGTGGAACATTGCTATATTAAATCCCTAAAATCATGAAAGTGGCTTTAGAACTAGAAGGCAGTGGTTGGATGAATTTTGGGAAACATGAGAAAAACAAATCCTAAATTGTTTCAAATAGACTGCTAGTGAAAAGATAGAAGCTAATCATTGTGCTGTTGAGGTGTCAGAAGAAAGTGAGCAATGGAGTAGAAAAAACATACCTCCTTAGAGATGACCTAATTGTACATCACAGACTTCTAGTTGAATAACTGATATAAAAGATACTGATGGTGAGGAATATGAAAGAAATGAGGAACATGTTGGGATTAGTGGGAAAGAAATACTATTTTTTCCCCTAAGAAATACTTTTTATATAGTGACAGAAAGCTTACGGGTATTACGTCCAGTAGTTATGTGAAAGCAAAACTTACAGATGATGAATTTAGATATTTAGCTGAGATCTCCACACAAAGTACTAAAGACGCAGTCTGATTTCTCCTTGCTCCTTGCAGTGAAATGTGAAACAAAAGAGATCAGTTGAAGGAATAATGATAAACAAAAAGGAATTCTGATTTCATGATTCTGAGAAAATTTCGGCCCATTCATATATCATAAGATACTAATATTAATAGATTCCCTGGGAGGAAACTGTGAAATATACTAAAATCTGAGGTGTGACTGGAAAAACTTTTGCTTTTTCCAGAAATATCAAAAGGCTGAGCAATAATTCACATAAAAGGATCTCTGAAAAAATTAATTATTTGACCCTTACATCCCCTCAGCAAACTCAACAGGGATGGAATTATCTAGGATGCTCCATGGAAAGCTTCTTGTCTTACTGAGTGACATATGTAGAAGATCCACAAAATTTTTAACACTTTTATATTAGCAGAAATATATATATATTAGCAGAATATATTTATATTAGCAGAAATATACTTGGGCTGGAGCGATAGTACAGTGAGTAGGGCGTTTGCCTTGCAAGCTGCCAACATGGCTGACCCGAGTTCAATTCTTCGGCCCTTCTCAGAGCGCCCGGCAAGCTATGGAGAGTATCTCCCCGCATGGCAAAGCCTGGCAAGCTGCCCATGACATATTCGATATGCCAAACACAATAACAATTATCACAATGGAGACGTTACTGGGCCCACTCGAGCAAATCAATAAACAACAGGAGGACAGTGACAGTGACAGTGACAATATCAGCTTAAAGTGAAAAGAACAGAATACAAAACGAAAGAAGGTTATCAAATGCCCCACATTCTAAAGAAAAAAAGCAAGTTGACAAAATGACTCAGCTATGAACATGTACTATCTCAGGGTAATTCAAGACTTCTCTCTGGTCTTCCTACCTCCATCAGATGCATTTTGATCATTTGATCTCTGCTATTCCTCAGATTAAACACTGATGATGGATACACTCAAATTTAAGGATAAGGCCTCGGCATAACACCCAAGTTTCTTAGCTTCCATTTATATTAGCCGCTTCTATTTCAGAAAAATACATTTGAAATCTTCCATCAGTACTTATTATCACAACTTCCAGATAGGTTATCATGCCATTTACTACACAGGAAATAAGCTCAACTCTCTTTCCCATTGTCTAAATCCTACCTAATAAATCCTTTCCTGGGTGTGCAATAGCTCTTTAAGATTTGTGAACTTTCTTGGAGCTAGGAAGACAGTACAGCAAGTTGGGTGCTTGTCTTACATGCAACTGATCAGAGTTCAATCCCTGGCACCACATATAGTCCCCCAAGGCCTTCCAGGAGTGATGCATGAGCCACAGAGTTAGGAATAAGCCCTGAACACAGCCAGGTGTAGCCCTAAAACAAAACAGAACAAAAACTTATGAATATTCTTGTCATTCTAAGAAAATAGATTCCCAAAGTCAGGAATTATAATTACTTACTTTTAACAGTTTAGTAGTCTTAAACAATCTAAAGGTCTTAAACAATCTAAAGACACCAAACCTCTTTGCTATTAAAAGCCCTCCATCTTTAAATTTGACTCCTCCCATACTAAATGACAAGAACAAGTAAGTGCTTAACCAGAAATCTTACCATTAACAAACTCCCGATTAACATATATTGTGTATGTTATTTTTATATATTAAAAACCTGTTTAACTATTTGTGGTTTCTTATTAACATTTCACTCAGTGATGTAATTTAAATTCCTGAAAAATACTTTATAGAAATAGCTTTCATAAATACGGCAAAGAACTTTTGAGTGAAAGTAGGTGAGAGTATTGAATTTTCATGACATTTTATGTCTGATAATGACTTTTCCTTATGAAGACCATAACTTTAAAATATGGAGAAAGGAAGGAGGAGTGAAATGCAGGGGACTCTGGAGAGGAGGGGAAACAATGGAGAACATAGGATGGAGTGGAAGTCCCAAGAAATTCTGTGGCCTTAAATTGGTGCCACTCCAGGAGAGAGTCACCACAAGTAAGGAAATGGGCAAGAGGAGAATGTCAACACTGTTTTCTCTGGAACATAGTATGAAAAGGGACTCTGGTTGAACATTGCTATTTTAATGTCCTTAAAATCATTTTTTCATTCTGGGTACCAAAATGAAAAACATTCTCATAGGAAACATATAGACAGACTATATAAAATGTAAAGATCAATTTCTTAAGAGTAAACCTCAAGGGGTTGAAGCAATAGTACAGTGGGTAGGGCGTTTGCTTTGCATGCGGTGGACCTGGGTTAGATCCCCGGCATCCCATATGGTCTCCTGAGCACCACCATGAGTAATTCCTGAGTGCAGAGTCAGGAGTAACCCCTGAGCATTTCCAGGCATCACTTAAAAAGAAAAAAAGAAAGAGTAAACCTCAAGTATTCTCAATATGCACACGTGTTACACATAAACAGGGTAACCATGTGAGGTGATGCATATGTTAATTATCTTGATTGTGCTAATCAATTCACAATGTACACACATGTCAAAACATTATGTTGACCCTTAAGTACCTACAATTTAAATTTGTGGACCATTCATCAATAAAACCAGAGGAAGAAAAAGGTAAGAGAGAGGCCTAGACTAATTTAAAAACCTTCTGAACACTATTTCAGAATGTATAGACAAATGTATTTTGCTCCTTAATTAAACCTATGTATAAGTAGATTTCCACTGTTTTATTTCTCTGTTCCCTTTGAGACTGGGGCCCGATGAATGTGCATCTCTTTTTTTGCATAATTTTAATGTCTTTTATTCAAATTCAGTCTAATCTCAATCCGCTTGAAGCAAACAGGGCATGTGCTACACTTTTTTTCTTTTTTTAACAGCAAATGATCATTCCATATAAAGGGAGTTAGGCTCTGATTTGGAAGTAGTGGGGTAGGAGGGTTCAAGTCTATATTCAAGTTACTTTGATTGCTTTGTTATAGCCTTTCCTGAAGCACTAGCGGAAGTTTAAAAATAAAACAAAAAGAAACAGCTATCCTCTTCCAAATGAAATCTTCTCACGATTTTGAATATATTCTCTCTTTCATGGAGCAAATCAAGATAGGTATTAAGCAGCCTATTGGATCTTATAAGAAAATAGTTTACTCTTTCAAAAATCTTTTACACATTTCTGTTATTTTTAAAAAATAGCAGAGCTGTAGTTAGAGTTTCATATTGTCTGACCAGATTGAAAAATAGGGATCTGTTTTATGGTCTACCATCTACTGTGTTTGAGGTTTTGGCTTTGGAGAATGTGGAAATAGCCTATTAAGGAATCTTTCATTACCACCCTCTACCACCCTTCTTACATATATTATATACACCGAATGTAATTAAAATATACATTAACCAGGGGAAGCCTATTTTGTTAGAAATAGAATGTCCTTTTTAGAATAAAAAGACTCTATTTGGCCTGAATCTAAACCTTAAAGTGACTTATATTTGAATTTCCCACTGGGACTTTTCTGTAAATACTTTCTTTGCTTCCTGAGAACTTTTATAACTTGGTTTTCCTGTATTTCCTATGAAACCAGAAATAAAACTCTGAAAGTCAGAGAGCAAACGGAACCAATAGCCTAAAGGTCTGCTGATATACTCCAGGGAATATATATATATATATATGTATATATATATATATATAGTTGGAAGGTATGAGTTTTCTAAAAACACTTTCTCTGTCTGCATATGTGTGTGTATCATGTGACATTTGGCACTTGTGAACTTACTGGGTTACTTTATAACTGTGGGTCACCAGTGGCAACCTGGCTACATGTCCCTGGATTTTAATATTGAAGATGTCAGTCAGGCTGGGAGATCAAAAGATAGTGAAAACAGACTAACCTAACACAGATATATCATATTTTAATGGTCATTTTGTATTTGTACATAATGTAATCCATGGGGGTTGTTGGGCAGGAATAACTTGGAGTCAAGAAATCACCATATAAATCTCAAATGAAAGGAGGAAAAATTATTGATCTCAAATTCTCCCTGTCATATTTTTTGTATGGGGTCTGACTTTGGGTGTTCTCTGTGACAGCAAAAATATTCCAAATTTCTACAGATAGAACCATAGCTGAGGGTAGATAATAAAGATAATGGGAGAACAAGAACAGATATAAAATGAGAATTTTAACTTAAGGAATATTACACTACTACATTGACTGTTCCACTTAGTGAAGAGAATTTAGCCATTTAGAAATAATTGACATTAATGTTTGTATAAAATATAGACATTGTACCCCCTTTTTTTCCCTCCTGGCTCTGTGCTCAAGGATCTCATATGCTTGGAAAACCATATGTGGTGTCGGAGATCAAACTTTGGTCAGCAGAATGTAAGGCAAGCAGCATAGATGCTGTACTCCACTGTACCATTTCCGGCCCCCTCCACCACTTGACTAGAGGAACAGAACTCTGAGAATGAAGTATGGAGGACTAAGGACAATATATCAGAACAGTAGCAATCACTTCTGCAATTTGTATGCACATAGCTCTCCATTATTCATGAATTGCTTCTGTAGTTCTGAGTGATCAGTGTCTTTGCTGTTCTTTCTTCTCCCTTCTGTCTCCACCATGTTGGCATTTCACTGCTCATTAATAACTGTGGGAGGAAAAATGGAAATACATTAATTGATGACTGCATCCATCAATACTTGACTTTCCACTGGTATAAAAATGCTGGTGGGCATTTTTAAAGGTAGAGGCTGATGACTGAACTACCAGGTAGGAGCGGGGAGAGAGTTTGTGATCATTCTTGCATGTAAGTGAATCATGGCATGGTTTTGTGACTTTCCTGAAGCATCTTAGCTATCCTGTCAAACATCTGTAGAAAAAAAGACATACGTCTTTGACAATTCTTTTTTTCCTCTCTATAATTATACAGATTTGAATTCTTTATTTACATTTTAATATGGAGGTGGAGCTTTTGAGCCATTGCCAATGATGCTCAGGGCTTCCTCCTGACTCTGTGCTCAGAATCATTTCTGGAAGATTCAGAGGACCACAGGGTGTGATGGAGATCAAACCTGGATTGGCTGCTTGCAAGATAAATGCCTTACCTGCTGCACCATCTCTCCAGTTCCAGATTTGAATTTTTTTGAAATTTAAAGTAATACTATCATAACATTGCAGAAGTTTCAGAAGTTTATCATAACTCATTTTGTGGGATATAAACAAGAAGCATAGTAGGAGAAGAATATCCAAAGACAATTGATATTAGGGCAAGGAGAACTGGCCCATAGTAGAAAGTTTCCACAATGGGGGTGAGGTGATTAGGTCAGATAAGGAGTCACAGTGACAATGATAGTGGGGACGGATCAGTCTGGACAGAACTGGGTGCTGAAAAGAGGTCAAAGCTATGCACGATACCCTTTCAGTGACAGTATTGCAAAACACTGTACCTAAAAGGGAAAAAAATGTACCATACGGGCTGGGAGGGAAACTGGGACATTGATGGAGGGAAGTGGAAACTGATGACGGAATGGACTCTATAACTTGTATGACTGAAACTCAGTCATAAACAACTTTGTATCTCATGGTTATTTAATAAATTTTAAAAATTAAAAAAGCTCTCTTTTCTGTTTTGGGGGGTGGGGGCCACATACCCAGCTGTGCTCAGGTTTACTCCAGTCTCTGTGCTCAGGGACTACTCCTGGTGGGTTCAGGGAACCAAATAGGGTGACAGAGATTGAACCTGTTTCTACTGTGCACAAGCAAGTTCCTTTCCCACAGTACTATCTCTCTGGTCCCCACATATAATATTTTAATGATTCTTTTTTTTCTTATTTACTTATTTTATTGAATCACCATGAGATACACAGTTACAAAGCTGTTCATGATTGGGTTTCAGTCATACAACGTTCCAACACCCATCCCTCCAACAGTGTACATTTCTACTACCAATGTCCCCAATTTCCCTCCCACCACCCCTCTCCCCAGCATGTCTCTATGGCAGGCACTTAACTTTTTTTCTCTTTCTCCTTTGGGTCATTATGGTTTGCAAAACAGATACTGAGAGGTTGTCATGCTTGTTCCTTTACCTGCTGTTAGCACACAGTTCTTATCTATCCAGTGTGATCATTTCCAACTATCTTTGTCATAGTGGTTCCTTCTTGATTCCAACTGCCTTTTATCCCAGTACTTGAAGTCTGGTCACAACCATGGACCAATCCTCCTGGCACTTGGTTCTACTGTCCTTGTGTATTAGTCTCATATTATGTTTTTCTTTAATATCCCACAAATAAATGTAATCATTCTGTGTCTATCCCTCTCCTTCTGACTCATTTAACTCAGCATGATACCCTCCATGTCCATATCACAAATCACAAATCATCCTGTTATTTGTCGATTGCCTCGAGCAGGCCCCAGTAACGTCTCCTTCATCCTGGCCCTGAGGTTATATTCAAGGCTCTTTAGGAGAATGAGACCCATCATTGTTACTGGTATTTGGCATATTGGGTACGCCACGGGAAGTTTGCCAGACTCTGCCGTGTGGGCAGGCTACATTTGGTAGCCTGCCAGTTTGTCAAAGTAGGAATGAGATGTCATAATAAGATGTTGCGCGGCCACAAATGCGGCCACGTGGTTCCAGGAGCTGGTTTTTATAGTCTCAGAGTCTTGGCCGCTGATGGGATTACACGGCACCAGGGGGCCAGTTGGTGGGTGTGACCCCCGCCTACTGGAATTTGGAGGATCTGGGTGGAGGATATGTCCATATATATTATGTCCATATAAGTGAATTTAATGACTTTATTTTTCCTAACTGAACTGGACTCTGTATCAGGCTGTTTTCACTCTGGGCACCCCAGAGTGGGGCGGGTGAGAGCCCTCCCTGCCCCAAGGGACCCAGACCTGGCAGCCTACCTCCACTACCCATCCACTGACATGCTTCAGGCCACTTTCTGGACCATGTGGCCACAAGTGTCATGAGACACTTCCTACCAATTTTCCATAATTACCACACCATAGTTGATTGGGTTCAGACATTAGGAAATGAATCATAGAGAAATATATATATATATATATATATATATATATATATATATATAGGCAGGATACTCTCAGTAGCTTGCTGGAATATTTCAGCAAGCTACTGAGAGTATCCTGTGGCATATTTGATATGCCAAAAACAGTAAAGATAACAGGTCTTATTCCCCTGACCCTGAAAGATCCTCTGATTGTTGGGAAAGATGAGTAAGGAGAGGCTGCTAAAATCTCAGGGGTGGGACAAATAGAGACATTACTGGTGCCCACTCGAGTAAATCAACGAACAACAGGATGACAGTGATATAGTGATTTTTCCTAACAGTTGCATAGTTGCATAGTATTTCATTGTATAGATGTACCATATTTTATTTAACCACTTATCTGTTCTTAGGCACTGGGATTATTTCCAGTCCCGGCTATTGTGAACAGTGCTGCAATGAACGTGGATGTGCAGATGGCATTTCTGCTGTGTATTTTGGGGGCCTGAGAACATATTCCCAGAAGTGGTATTACTGGGTCATATGGAAGCTCAATTTGTAGTTTTTTGAGGCATGCCATACTGTTTTCCAAAAAGCCTGGACCAGTTGATATTTTCAACAGCAATAAAAAGAGACCCTTTCTCCTCTTATCCATGCCAGCACTCACTGCTTTTGCTCTTTTTGATCTGTGCCTATCTCCATAGAGTGAGATGATATATCATTGTTGTTTTGATTTGCATCGTCCGATTAGAGATGTAGAACATTTTTTATGTCTTTTGGCAATTTGTATTTCTTCTTTGAGGAAGCTTCTGATCATCTCTTCTCTCCATTTTTTGATGGGGTGGATGTTTTTTCTTGTAAAATTCTAGCAGTGCCTAATATATCTTGGATATTAATCCATTGTCAGATGGATATCAGGTAAATAATTTTTATTTATCTATGGGCTATCTTTGTATCTTGATCACTGTGTTTTTTTCTTTTTTGCTTTTTGGGTCACACCCAGCCGGTGCTCAGGGGTTATTCCTGGCTCTGCACTCAGGAATCACTCCTGGCAGTGCTTGGGGGACCATATGGGATGCTGGGAATCAAACTCGAGTCGGCTGCATGCAAGGCAAACGCCCTACCTGCTGTGCTATTGCTCCAGCCCCTTGATCACTGTTTCTTTTGAGGCGCAGAAACTTCTTAGTTTAATGTAGTTCTATCTCTTTATTTTTGCTTCCACTCACTTTGTCACTGGTGTTTCATTTTTTTTAAAAATTTTTATTAGTGAGACACCATCTTTGAAGATTCCTTTAGCTTCAAGGTCATGGAGATTTCCACCCACATTTTCCTTTATGTACCTTATGGATTCAAGCCTGATATTGGGGTCTTTAATCCATTCCGATATTTTATTTTTGCCTGGTATTAGAAAGGGGTCCAAGTTCTTTTTTTTTTCTTGCATGTAGTTGTCCAGTTTTCTCATCATCACTTGCTGATAATGGTTATCTTGTATGTGTATATATACTACATTAAGTTAACCAACAGTCCAAAATGACATGAGAAACTAATTCTAATAGAGAAAAGACAGAATTTTGAGTTTTAGGTCTATTTTATGTCTGGCTCCATTTTCAGAGCTAAGTTTAACTAGAGTGAATAGGTGCTGTGTAGTGGCAGGATTGAATTAGACAAAGTACTGCATCACAGAATATTTGTTTTGAAGAGCTATCTTCTCCAACGATTCTCTGAAACAGACACAGGAGGTTTTCACTGGGGACAGATCAAAATGTCAATAAGTTTTGTGCCTGCCTCATATGATCCCTTTGAATTTGGAGGGAGTTTGGTTTAGAGGAAGATGGCTTGCCTGGGTTAAGAATATTTCCACATGGGACCAAAGAGATTGTACAGCTTGTAGGGCACTGGCTTCATCCCTGCACATCACAGGCTTCCATTAGCACTGCCAGGTGTGATCTTTGAGCACAAAGCCAGGAGTAAACTCTAAGCATCTCTGGGTCTGGCTCCAAACCAAAACAAAAGAATATTTTCACAAATTCTTTGTGTGGTGTATACTTCACTCTCAATTATGAGCAATAATCTGTGTAAAACCTGCTGTGATTTGGTCTTAGTGTTCATGGTGTACCTGGAAGAGGTTATCAGAAGGTGAGAGCATGATACTTATCATATGAAAATAATTAAGTAAGTAAGTAAAGTAAAGGTCCTCCCGTTGATCATCGATTTGCTCGAGCGGGCCCAGTAACGTCTCCATTGGAGACTTTGTTGTTACTGTGTCTGGCATATCGAATACTCTCGGTAGCTTGCCGGGCTCTCCGAGAGGGGCGGAGGAATCGAACTCGGGTCGGCCATGTTGGCTACGTGCAAGGCAGATGCCCTACCCGCTGTGCTATCGCTCCAGCCCTTAAAGGTAAAGGCCCTCCTGTTGATCGTCGATTTGCTCAAGCGGGCCCAGTAACATCTCCATTGGAGACTTTGTTGTTACTGTGTCTGGCATATGAAAATAATTATATTAAATAATAATAATTACATACTTCTGTAATAAGCTGAGTGTTGAGAGAAAGGCACAGACATCACCGTATTCTAGAGGGACTCAGAGGTGGGGAGAAATCACTGAGTACCAGATTATTTCATTATATCTTCATTGAGAGCAGGGCTGGGGAACATTCAGCCTACAGGCTGAAATCATGGGGTCTAGCATTGGTACAAGAAGGACAGATGCATCAACTTTTCATCAGTTGCGCAGGGTCCATGAATGATGTTACAAATATCCAAGTAGCCTTTGACAGAAAAAAAGAGTTCTCTTACCCTGTAGCACTGTAGCACTGTCCTCCTGTTGTTCATCTATTTACTCGAGCGGGCACCAGTAATGTCTCCATTGTGAGACTTGTTGTTACTGTTTTTTGCATATCGAATCTGCCACGGGAAGCTTGCCAGGCTCTGCCGTGCAGGCGGGATATTCTCGGTAGCTTCCCAGGCTCTCAGAGAGAGATGGAAGAATCTACCCCGGGTCAGCCCCGTGCAAGGCAAACTCCCTACCCACTGTGCTATTGCTCCAGTCCTACTTTAGAGAAAGAGAGACATGGAGATGCATCTGAACTTTCTGGAAAACTAATATGACAGAGAAGGAAGTATTCCACATCAGGAGAATGGCAGGCACCTTGACTCTGGTCTGGTATTAGAGGGACAAAAGAGACTCCGTGACAGAGTGGAGAAGAGATGACACATAGAAATGACAAGTAAGGAGCAGGAGAAAGCAAGGGGACCTGATCTGGTGGAAGTGTTAAGCTTTCTGCATGGATTTTCTTCAAAAGTGTTTACAGTGAATGATGCTAGAATCTTGCCATCGTCTCTTTCCAAATTAAAAGCTATGAGTCAGGTCAGGGATGTGACTCAAGGCATGTGTGAGCCTGATTTTGATGAGACTGCACAGCCAAGTATAGCCCTGGGAGCCCTGATATGGATCCAATGAAACAAGCGTTCTAAGACATCCTTTAAGGCAGACAATGTGGCAGTGATACGGAGAATGAGTCTTTAACCTCCCGTATCTGTTCCCTGCACTAGGGTTTCAAATAGATTTGCAGAGCATCATCTCTTAGTTTATCGAAGCCAAGGAGAGACATTCAGGTGAATAGATGCAGAGATCATTTTGCCACAGAGGCATAGCAAATAGAGAAGTCTGGCGGAAACACCATCCAACGTGGACTACGTTATAGAGCGAATGACCTTTCATCTTCTTCATTAGTAATAACTATGGCAGTGTTCTTGTTCCCTTCCTGGTGGACTTTAGAGTTTTCAGCATGTTTTCAAGTACATTATATCTCTCGATCCTCACAACAGCTCTCTTAAGTAGGCAAGAATTTTAAATTATAAAGTTATTTCTGGGCGCCCAATTATCTGTGCAATTAATCCTAGTTACATATGCAGTACTCTCATTTGTATTGTTGCAAAAATTATAATGAACAGTTTGCCCTTCTTTTTTTTTCCAAAATAGTTAAAAATTCAGGACAGGTTGTTGAAATTCTCTCCAAAAGAGTGGGCTTATTTTAGCATTGCATTTCTCTCAGATTAAGAACCTCCGTTCCGCATCAAAATAAAAGCTTGGATGCCACGAATAATCATTTAGAACAAGGCACTACGTCTTTAACATTCCTTAATTACAACTGGATAAGGTGGTGCACTTGGAAATCCTTGGAGAGTAGACAGGTGATCTGTTACATGTGTTTATTTATCTAAAACAATTTAGCAATTTGCAACCGTATCAACTTCGGTTTGCCTGTCGAGGGGCATTTTCCAGGTCTCTTTGATTTGGTCTACGTAAGATTTTTCTTTCACATCAACTCATCCTCCATGCAGTGTACTTTTGTTCTCGTTACTCAGCCTAACGTTGCTTATACTCCTTGAGTAAATTAAAGATAATGCTGTGAAATACATGGTTAACATTCCAAGCTGCCGCAGACTAACTTCATTGGTATGAAACTCAGATCCCCTCTTATTAAACACTGTTAAATATTCCCTTCATTTTCAAGACAAATATGAACAGAAACACAACCGAACATGCACTATATTAAAATCATTGATTCACAATATTTAAATTTTCAGCTAGCCTCCAATTAGCAGGCTTTCCAATATTTGAACAGAAGACCATTTTAATGTAATTACAAACACATTTTAGGCATCTAAATTTTTTGCATAATTAGTTTCCTATTAAACTATTTATGTAGCCCTTTTTCCATCAGAAACAGAGAAAGCAGAACAATTTTATTCCTTACTGTTACAATAATTAACTATGCAAGTAGAACAGCATATTAATAGAGTATAATTTGTTTACATTTAAAAGAAAATTGTGTTAGATTAGCATAGCAAAAGACTATTTCCATATCCAGGCAGTAATATGCAGGCCTAATAGCAATTTACAGTGTAGTTAAAGAATATTATTAATAAAGTAATACAGTGTAATTCTGTTTGCCCCACCATATTTCACAATGTCCTTAATTACAGCTAATTCCATCGAGACTAATTTGGGTGTTATTAAGCAGTAGACACAGGAATCTTAAATACAACCTTTGCTAATAATGAATTTAGAAGTTACTATATAACTTGTTCTTATAAAACATAGGTACAAGATGAGTGTTTGTATTTTCTCCCTTGGGTGAACTCTATAAATATACATGCATAATATATAATTGATATAAAAAAACAAACTTTTCTGGATTCAACATTTTTTTAATCACTCAAAGAGGGTTTTATTAAAAATAAACTTAGTTAAGGTGAGATGGGGCAGAGGATGGAAATTAGATGACAATTTAGATTGCTAATCTAGAATTCTTTTTATGTGAAAAATTCTCATTTGATGTCTTGAGTTTTTTTCACTGGATATCCTACCTGGTGTGTGTTAGCATCTTTAAGGAAATGAACACAAATATTTGCCTTCTTATAAAATATTTGTATTTTTCAGGCACTGTACTGGATATGATAAGTGTATATATATATTTTTTCTTTTCTCAAGGAATCCATATAGGGTAGGTCATATTCTACCCATTATCTAGATAAGAAATATGGATTTTAAAGTATTCCCTAGTGATTACACTATTTGGAAAAAATGAATAACAATTCTTATCAAGAGCAAGAGTAGTTTTAAAGTTTAGGCTTTGTGGATTTCTTTTTTTAAATATTTATTTATTGAATCACTGTGGGAAAAGTTACAAAGCTTTCAGGTTTAAGTCTCAGTCATGCAATGATCAAACACATTTCCCTTCACCAGTACTTATTTTCCACCACCAAGAACCCCAATATACCCCCCTCCAACCCCTTCCAATGCCTGTGAGGCAGATGAATTCTACTTAACACTCTATCTACTTTGATTACATTCATTATTTCGACAAAAGATGCACCATTATTGTTTAGAGTTTACACCCAACAATCAGAACTGCTGAAAAGGCACTATGAAATAATTTGTTTTCTACAGTTAGTTATGAGAACCATATGATGTTGCACGGCCGCAATAGTGGCCACACGATTTTGGATTTCTGATATTTTACTTATTAAGCCTGGAGGTATTTCTTCCAAGAGCCAGATAATTATGAGATTGGTTTCTGTGGCTCTGGGGCCATGGCTGTGCAACTCATGACCTCGGTAGGGCATAAAGGACGAGCTGGGAACGCCCCCCCTTCCCATGAGGTTTCAGTTGCCCTGTCACTGCTGGCTCATACCTGGCTTACCAAAAAGCTCTGAGGAGGCCACCATCTTGCTGCCCAGGGGGAAAAAGGCGGAAGGGAGCAACGCCCCTTCCCTCCCAGGCAGGCATTAGGCTTTGTGGATTTCATGTCATTTCCTTTTGTGGATGAATTACTTGGATCTAGATAAAACTGAGCTGAAGAAAACTCCTATTCTCTGTTGTACATTTGGGAGCACTTCAGACTATTCACATAGTTTTGAAAGAAGTAGAGGTATGAAGCTGGTTAATAACAAGTATTCACTGACAACTGTAGAAGTCAATACAGGCAAAATAATAATGTCCTGTTTTCTATTTTTAATGCCTGTTTATGAAGATTTTTTTCAGTCAACTTTTTAGTGAGATGCAGAGACTTTGACTAGAATTCCAAATGGTGTGATTGCTAGTATTGCTTTGCTTTTTAATTTTGGGAGACTCAAGATATAATATCTTTGAAAACTAGAGACTGGGCACTGATAATATTGAAAACGCTTTGATGTTTAAAATACTGGAACAAAATGTAGTGTTTAGGTTGCTAGTGTACAGGCTTGAGACAGCATTTGTCTGCTTGTCTGCTCTATTACCTGATCGTCCAGTATATTCTGTAATGTATACCTCATAGCTCCCTCATAGCAGATTATTTAAGATAATACTAAATTGGTTTGAAGTTTTTTCATGGAACAAAAAATTAAAGGGCAAGAGGGAAATAACGGAAGCTTGATGGTGTGATGAGGCTGTTCTGAGACAAATACAGTAGACCTATGAGCCTCACACCAAGTTCCTGCCCTACCACTTACTGGTTATATCTTTTTTAAAAAAATTTTTAATGAATCACTGCGAGATACAGTTACAGATTTATAGGCTTTCGTGATTATATATCAATCAAACAATGTTCAAGTACCCATCTTTTCACCAGTGCCCATTCTCTACCAGCAATGTTCCGAGTGTCCCTCCCGCCACTCCCACCCCTTCCTACCCCCTACTTGTTATATATAACTGGATAAATACCAACTTGTTAGGGCTGTGCTAGCCAATTGTGCTTTCTGAAGTGAGGAAATGCTGCATATCTATGCTATCCTATGGACTACCACTCCCCCCACATGACTATTAAGTACTCTACATGTGGCACCAAGAAACAAGATTTCAAACTTTATTTCATCTTATTTAACTTAAATGTATAATCTTAAGAATATATACTAAATAAATATTTAGTAAGTAATAATATAACTTTGGGCTGGAGCGACAGCACAGTGGTAGGGCATTTGCCTTGCACACAGCCAACATGGCCGACCCGAGTTTGATTCCTCCGCTTCTCTTGGAGAGCCTGGCAAGCTACCGAGAGTATCTCGCACGCACAGCAGAGCCTGGCAAGCTACCTGTGACGTATTCAATATGCCAAACACAGTAACAAAAAGTCTCACGATGGAGATGTTACTGGGCCTGCTTGAGTAAATCGATGAACAACGGAAGGACCGTGACCGTGAATATGACTTTGGGGCTGGAGAAATAGAACGGGAGGTAAGGCAATTGCCTAGTATGCAGTTGATCCTTGTTTGATCCCTGGTATCGCATATGATACCTTGAGTATCATCAATTTTATCTCCAAATACAGAGAAAAAAAATGAACCCTGAGAATCACTGGTATGTCCTCTTCCAATAATAGTGATAATAATGGCACAATTCTAAAAATATCAAAATATAGCTGTCTAGTTAAGATCATTAGTTGATGAGTATCTCATCACTTCTAAAGTATTCCTCTGCTATAAATAATTCCTAATAATCATGACAACAGCAAAAAATAATGATACCATGATGTTTGAACATAAACTACAGTGTTGAATATAACCTAAAATTTACCAATTTGGACTTTATCATGTCTTCTTTCCATATATATATATATATATATATATATATTTTTTTTTTTTTTATCTGCAATTCCATGCTTCCTAGTGGCAGATGGCAGCCATCGCAAGCTTAATTATGTAGGCTATAGGGGGACCAAAGTAGATAAAAAGGCAGGGAGTCCAAAGAATTAGATTCTAATTGTTACTCTGCCATTGACTAACTGTGTAATCTTGATTTTTCTCTAAAATGCCAGGAGCCAATTTCCTACTAGCTTTGACCAAGAAAATTCTCTTGAGTTTATGGGCTCATAAAATGCTAGTGAGCAAGAGGACCCGAGAGATCATCTTGACCAGTTCATTTCTTTTATAGATGAAGATCTTAAAACCTAGAGCTGGTGAACGATTACCCAAGGTGGCTTGACGGGTTGGTGATAGAACCAGGCCAAAGGTGCAGCTCTTTGTCCTTTCCCAACTGAACTCCATGCTGCCACTGTCTAATAACTCCAGCATGGGGAGAGTCACTGTTTAGCACCATGGAAGAGAGATAGGAAATTGGTGATCATGTATCCCCACAGGACTTAATCACAATTCTATAAGAGCTGTATAAACCCTACTGTAATTAGCTTAGCACCATGAGGTAGATTCATTCACAGAGCACACATTCTATTAAGTAACTGTGCAACTCAGCTTCTACATTTGTAAAAGAGTGGGTTGGATGAATAGATCTCTAAGGTCTCATTCTGTTCTGAAAGTCTGTAATTTGAAGACTCGTGCACTGAATTTTTAAAAATTAAAATGAATTCCTAATTTATTTATGACAGCAGCTCCTACAAATATTTAAAATATAATGGTGCTTATATATGAGTCATAAGATTCTTTCCACAGGTACTATTTGGTGTACAAATGGATCTGCATGGTTATTTATGATTACTCTATAGTTCTGAAATGGCCTGGAATTCCCCCTGTTAGCACTGCTGATCTAAGGAGATCTTTACTCTTGGGATTCAACTGAAAATCAACAATGTCTTATGTTTGGGGATTATTTGATATGTTATATTTTATTGAAAGCAAGTTATAATGGCTATCATTTATATTTTTAATTAAACTTTTTTGAGTAAGTGTTAGATGTGCAATACACTCTTCAGACTTCCAATGGCTATGCAATGAGAAGATACTCTCTTCAGGAACTGTTCTTAATAAGAATATCACGTTTATCTAGACCTTGGCATTTTCTGGGACCTGGAGTTCTGACTCAAAGTTTCAAAACTAAAATTTTGAAAGTCCCAAGTAAACCAGAACAAGGTCAGTAGCTCCAATAACTTTTTTCGTACACTCGATTTCTGATACTTTAGTTTTAACCTTTGCAGTTGCCACTGACTCAAATTTCAGTTGGTGTGGAGCAGTACTTCCTGTCCTTACCCTTTCTTGTTGCAGTGACTATGGGTTATGCAGAAGCCTAGTTGTGGTGCGTGTATTTGCATCTATTTAGTTTGGTGCTCTCACACATCTTGACTATAATACTTGCTAGGGGTCACCATGGTACTTATATATGTGAACCCAGGGATTGCACTTCCTGACCATGGAGATAACAATCTTTAGCTGCAGTGATTACACACACCTGTTGTAAGTCAGTGCTTGCATATTATGTTGACACGCTGGGCTGGAGACAATAGAGCTGCCAGGAGTCAGGTTGGCACATGTGGGCAACACCTGGCATTGAACTCACAATCCCCAAAGTGTGTAAGGTCAGCAGATTATTGCCCCTGAGATACTCTCTATTTCGCCCAAATAATTCTTTAATATTTTATTCTGGTGACATATTGAAATAAATGAAACCATGGAAAAGATGAGTATTGAAGATCTTTTAAATGTTCTTATTTTATAGGTTTTAGACAGGAAAGGCTGGTATTATACCAACCAAAATTATACCAACTTATTCTAACCAACGAGATAATACAGCAGGAAGGGCCATTGCCTTGTACAGACCAAGCTAAGTTCAATACCTTAGCATAACATATGGTTCTCTGAGTCTGCCAAGAGTGATCTTTGTATGCAGAGACAGAAGGAAACCCTGAATGCAGTCCAATGTGGCCTCAAAACCTAAACAAAAAAACAAACCAACATATTAAAGGGGAAGAAAAGCAAAGCAGTGTCTTCATTGTATAAATAGGGACCTCTAAGAGGTTAGATAGACTTCGTTCACCAGTAGAGTAAATTATTTCCTGAGGATGAAATCAGTTCTCTAAAGAAGTAATCAAACACTCATGGTCCACAGTAATTGTCCAGTAGGTAGGCCTCTAGTCTTATATGTGATTGACCTGGTTTGATTCCTGCACTAGGAGTAATTCCTGAGTGTAAAGTGAGGAGTATCACTGTGTGTGTACAACCTCTACCCCTACCCCCAAAAGGAGTCATCTAATATGCATTTGTAAAAAGCCTAGAAAATAGGTTAATATTGACTTCTTTTGGTCTTGGTGAAGAGTAGGAGGAATCAAGGATCTTAGATGACAGGGTGAAAAACAAAATGAACAAATAGTTCCTTTTTACCCCAATTTCTATGCTTTCATGTTTGAGGGCTTTTATGTTTGGGGGTGGAGCGATAGCACAGCAGGTAGGGCGTTTGCCTTGCATGCAGCTGACCCGCTTTCGATTCCTCTGTCCCCTTCAGAGAGCCCAGCAAGCTACCGAGTATATCCCGCCCACACAAAAATATATCTCACACACATGACAAAGGCTGCCAAGCTCCCCGTGGCATATTCGATATGCCATAAACAGTAACAAGTCTCACAATAGAGACATTACTGGTGCCCGCTCGAGCAAATCGATGAACAATGGGAGGACAGTGCTATGTTTGGATATAATGGCACTGTAGCACTGTAGCACTGTCCTCCTGTTGTTCATCGATTTGTTCGAGCAGGCACCAGTAACGTCTCCATTGTGAGACTTGTTACTGTTTTTGGCATATTGAATACGTCATGGGTAGCTTGCCAGGCTCTGCCGTGTGGGCTGGATACTCTTGGTAGCTTGCTGGGCTCTCTGAGAGGGGTGGAGGAATCGAACCCAGGTTGGCCCGGGTTGGCCCTGGTTGCCCGAGAGCAAGGCAAACGCTCTACCCGCCCTACCCGCAGCATGCTACTCTTCTAGAAGGACATACATGTACATGTCTTTAAGTTTTCTTTGGAAATGAGTTGCTTTCAATATTTTATGAATGAATAAGCTTTGTATTACATCCTGCCTTTCAAAACCTACCACTTTAAAACTCAAACTACTTAAAATTTTATTTTTCCTTCTTACTGAATTTTATATTGCCAACTTAGTCAAATCAGTATAAATTTATGGACCAGATCTTATGTGTAAGGTATTGTTCAGAGTGAACAGAGAATATAAAAATTAAGAGATTCCCTGTCCTCACAGAGTTTAAATTGAAATGTCATAAGTATCCAAACAACTATAAAAATCAGATCAACATAAATATTTTTTATAAAGAAAATACAACAAATAAAAGCTATAACATCTAACCAGTGGATACAAACAATTTTACAAGATAGAATTATTTCTTGACAAGGGTTTTAATAAGTAGGACTGCAAGTTTGGTCTTTATGTTTCAAAATCTGGGATAAGTAATATTGGACTGCCCTGTCTAGTATATAGGGACATTTTGAAATAAACCAGAGTTATATTGTATAAATTCATGTGGTCTATAATAAAGAGTTAGCAATCAAATTCCTTGAGCATTGGAAAGTAATTTCAGATGGCCTAGCAGAGACCAAATAGCCGTTTTTTAAGTGTTAAGGTTATGCTGATGCTGATTTCAGCATAAATTAGAATATAAATAGAAAAAGGGATAAGAGACAAAGAGACAGAGATGTGAGGAGTGTCTCAATAGAGGTAGTTAGAACAGAAGATGAGAGCTCCATGAAAAGGAATGAAATTTAAGATCTTCCTGACTTGGAGGTAGAACTAACAGGAACTCAAAGATAACTCAATGGTTGGGCCTAAATCGGGGGATGCTGGTACCAGCCAGCAGAGGCAGTTTGGAGAGGAAGAGGGATTGCTCAATTTCCTTGAAAAATATTCCTATTTGTATTCACATTTGTATTCAAATCCTAATTTTCTTCACATTTCTTATCTAATGTTTTTCATCTCCATTTTACATTTATCAGTTTCGGGTAGGGAGTTTGCCTTGCACACGGCCGACCCTGGTTTGATTCCGCTGTCCCTCTCCAAGAGCCTGGCAAGCTACCAAGAGAATCCTGTCCACATGGCAAAGCCTGGCAAGCTCCCCGTGGCGTATTCGATATGCCAAAAATAGTAGCAAATCTCATAATGGAGACGTTCCTGGAGCCTGCCCGAGCAAATCGATGAACAATGGGATGACTGTGCGTCAGTGCATTTTACATTTATAATTTTGGGGGTTGCAGGGACAAACCAGCTAGTGCTATTCCTAGTTCTGTGCTAAAGAATCATCTCTGACTGTGCTTGTGGGACCATGTAAGGTAAAGGTAAGGTAAAGGCCCTCCCGTTGTTCATCGATTTGCTGGAGGGGGCCCAGTAACGTCTCCATTGGAGACTTTGTTGTTACTGTGTTTGGCATATCGAATACGTCACGGGGAGCTTGCCAGGCTCTGCCGTGCGGGCGAGATACTCTCGGTAGCTTGCCGGGCTCTCCGAGAGGGGCAGAGGAATCGAACTCGGGTCAGCCATGTTGGCTGTGTGCAAGGCAAATGCCCTACCGCTGTGCTATTCAAAACAGGGTTAGCTACAAGCGGGGCAGGCATCTTACCTCCTAAACTATCTCTCTCTCCCGCATCTCTAATTTTAAATTGTTTGCTTTGCTTTGCTTTAAAAAAATTCCTAATATCTTTTCAGTCCCCTGAAAATACAATTTTATTGTGACGCCTGTTAATACTTGGTGGTACATGTGCTAACACAAAACTAAGCGGACTTAATTATTCACATTGTGTTAGTGCTCATTTGTGAACTTGGGCTGACTCTTTTTTCCCTTTTTTAAATGAAAGTGTTATGACATTCAATATTATTTCAGGTGCACATGAGAATGCTTTGACATTTGTATACATTGTGAAATAGTCATTAAAGTAAGCCTACTATTTACTCTTAGCAACTTTCAAATTTGCAATATTATATCATTGACTGGTCTTCCTGCTAAAGGTTTCACCTATATCGTTGTTTGTTGGCTGGTTGGTTGGTTTAATTTTTATTGAATCGCCATGAAATACACTGCTACAAAGTGACTCATGAATCCTTTTCAGTCAGACAGTGTTCCAACACCCATCCCTTACCCAGTGTAATTTCCCACCACCAGTGCCCTCAGTTTCCCTCCGGCTCTCCCTTCCCCACCACCTGCCTTTATGGCAGACACACTTTTTCTCTCTTTCCCCACCCCACTCTACTTTTAGGCACTGTGGTTTGAGTACTGTTACTGAAAGTTTATCATATATAATCCCTTTGCCTCCTTTCAGCACTCAGTTCTTGTCCAGAATCTTCACTTATTTCAATCTCCTCCCTCCCTTGCCAACCTCTACTTTCTAGTAACCACATTCAATCTTTCTTTTGCTCCATACAAAATATTAAATAGATTGGTAGGATGTCAACAGAGTTACCAAGGAAGGGATAGCAATGATGCATTTTCAGATCATCATGTTGGTACTATTTTAATTTTGAGAGGGGGGTTGAACCACACCCATGCTCAGGGTTTATTTCTGGCTCTGTGCTCAGGGATCACTCCTGGTGGGCCTCAGAGACCTGTAGCAGTGCCGGGAACTGACCCCCAGCCAACCACCTGCAAGGCAAGTGTTTTACCTGCTCTAATGTCTCTCTGGCCTATTGGCATTATCCTAGCAGCAAAGACTAGCCCTCTAATGGTGCTTGGAATGTGTTGTCCTCATCCTCATTGATACTGAACTATTCCAATCAATCTATTAATGTTTAAGACCCTACCAAATCAAGCCCTCTAGTTTAAGTCAGATCTGAAGGCTTTCCAAGAATTTGGGGTATGCAAATGATTTTATTTACCTACCTCTTTTAGTTTAATAGAAAATTCCATCAGTGTGATAGCAAATATGTTGTTCCAAATAAAGGCAGGAGCTATTCTCTGACTGCAGCTATTAAGTTGGAATCACATCAGTCACCTTATCAGGCAGAAGACTTACCAGGTCTCCCCCTGAGTTAATCAAATTAGAAGGTTGTTTGTCATTCTTTCCCTAGCTAGCAGGAAATTAAGTTTCAGTGAAGCATTTGGGTCACACCCTTAGTATCTAAGAAAGATCTCCCTGTAAGATAAGTTTCCAGCATTAAGTTGCTTTGGGGCATTACCTTTTGATTACTTTCTCCATAGAGCAAACATGTTTAAGGCAGCTTTAATATTTTACACAGCTGTTCCGTCTTCAGAATCAGCATCACAGGGGTCACCCTGGCAAAACGTCATATATGTCAGAGGAGAATCTGGAAGAGGATTTTAGGAATCTTTTCTGAAAAGCCATCAGTGTTGTTATTTTTTTTTTTCAAGAGGGTATTGGGGCTGGAGCGATAGCACAGGAGGTAGGGCATTTGCCTTTCATGCGGCTGACCTGGGTTTGATTCCCAGCATCCCATATGGTCCCCCGAGCACTGCCAGGAGTAATTCCTGAGTGAAGAGCCAGGAGCAACCCCTGTGTATCGCTGGGTGTGACCCAAAAAGCAAAAAAAAAAAAAAAAAAGAGAGGGTATTGTTTTAGTTATAAAAAAGCATCTGGCTCTGACAGGCATTAAGCAGTAGGACCAGACTGACCTTAAATGAAAAATGAAGACAGAAGATGATTCTGTGTTCAAAATGAGTGCTTTCCACAAAAGTGTTTCTCTCGTTCACTTTTTTCCCCTTTTCACATTAGTTAGCATTGCTTCTCAGGCCAGGACTAGTTTTATCTATCTTCTTCCTTGCTTCCCCAATGAGTCAGACACTCTTAGTTCATTCTCTACCGTGCAGCATATTACGAAAGCACTGGAGCACCATCCTCACCTTGTTCATTGATTTGCTCGAGCGGGCCCAGTAAAGTTTCCATTGTGAGACTTGTTACTGTGTTTGGCATAGCACACTTCAGTTTTTTCATGAGGCACAAACGTAGGAAGGTTAGGACTGTTATTACTTTAATCATAATTTGAGAAAGCTTGATTGTAGGAAAATCACGGATTGATTGAACAATTAGTAAATTTCTTGACTGGCTCATTTCAAGTTTACATTCTCCATATCAAACGTAAAGTCTATGTGATTTTCGTGACCACATCCAAAAATGTTTGTATTGATCACCTCACATTTACTTTCCGTGTTCCTGTAAAACAGAGAAATCAGAGGAGTTTCCATATAAACGGAAGTTCCTAAGCTGAGAGTCAGAGCAAAGGCAATACTTCCATTTTGTTGCTTTGCACTTTCTGGTCCAGTACAAAGTTGCCTCGTCAAATGTAATCTTTGTACTTACAAATAAATTCAAGCAGCCAGCTACTGTTTGTCACAATTTTCATTTGGGCTCTTAGAATCTTGCTTTCTTTTTGCAAAAGCCACATTTTACATTCATAAACCATTGCATGTTGCTCATTTAACCCTGTTCCCATGCTCCACTCCAAATGCATTACTGAGTGACCCCGCGTGTCAGCACTATAGCATTGTACAGTAAATAGAGTGTTTTGCTTCATAAATCAAGCATAGAACTTATGGCCAACTTCAGCATAAAAAAGTCCCTGAAATAATATGGCCCAGCTGCAGGAGATAGACGTTGTATTCATAAAGCTAGCCTTAAATTACTGACATTTAAATCCAGATTTGACAAAGCTAGACTATTTTGGGGGCTTCTGAGTAATCCTCATGGAAGTCCGAATTTCTCTTTTGTTGCTTTGAACATTCTTTTTTTTTAAAAAAATTTTTTTTAAGAAAAGAGGGTGAGATTCTGTCCCCTGGAAACATCTTCCACAGGATCAGAAGGGTGCTCTCAGGTGTTCAGCTCACCTAATTATGCAAATCACTTTGCAAATCATCTTGTTGGTTTTATTTCCGCCGCCCCCCCCACCCAGGAATCTGCTTTTGGGGGCATAGCTCTCTTATTTTATAGTGTTAGTAAGCAATACGATGCATAGGTGATTTAGAAAACTCAGGTTTGATTTTCTTTCCCATCTAAATCAAATGAATATACTAACATCTCACTGAGGGCACCAAAGATAGAAACTGATTTTATTTCAAGCTGCAATTTATATTTCTCTGTTGGAAAAATAAAAGTCTAAAAGTCCCTCTATTGGCCAGACTTCCAGTTTTCACTGTTCTCTATGCATCTCCCTTAAAAAGTAAAGATTTTAGCATTCAAAATTTTTAAATATTCCAGAAGAATGTACGTGTATTGGGCTCTCTCAGAGCAAATCTTGAAAATCCCCTGGGATGGGGATACCTTGTGGATGGAGAATTGTCAATATCCCAGTAAGTTTAGACCTAATCTTTTGAGCCAAAACAATTTGCTAAAATACATTAAAAATGTTTTCTTTTCCCATTAGATTTTGTCCTCCCACCTCACTCAAAAATAATCTGATTTTAGGGGCCAGAATGATATACAGTGGATAGGGCTCCAGCCTCACACTTAGCCATCCTGGCATGCGGGATTCAATTGCCAGCACTCCAGACAGTTCCACCTAGCCCTGCCAAGAGTGATCCTTGAGCACACTGCCGGAAGTAAGCCTGGAGCACTGCTTAAATCAATCAATCAATAAGTTTCATGGCCCTCAATTATATGCTTTTAACAAACGTAATTAAAATATTCTAAGAGTTAATGGAGAGATGGATAAAAAAGCTAATGCATAAATTTCATCCTTCATACAAGTAGACTAAAACGTATTGCCATTTTGTCCAAAGTGTTTATCAGTAACTAAAATTAGTTAAACTCCACACGAGACCAACACCCAAGGTCAGTAGATATAAGGATCAGGAAGATTGCTCCATAGTTGGAAGCTTGCCTCATGAGCGGGCAGAGAGAGGAAAGAGAAAAGGGATCATTAAGAAAATGATGGTTAGAGGAATTGGTCGGGATGGGAGATGTGTGCCGAAAATAGATAAAGGACCAAATATGATAAGCTCTCAGTATCTTCATTGCAAACCACAATGCCCAAAAGTAGAGAGAGAGTATGGGGAATATTGTCTGCCATGGAGGCAGGAGGAGGGTGGGAAATGGGGGGTATACTGGGGATTTTGGTGGTGGGGAATGTACACTGGTGGAGGGTTGGGTGTCTGATCAATGTGTGATTGTAACTCAAACATGAATGCTTGTAACTATATCTCACAGTGAATCAAAACAATTTAAAAAAAATTAGTTAAACTCATTTTCCTTTTTCTAAAATTTTTTCTTTTTTTTTAATTTTGGGGTTTGCAATCATCAGTGGTCAGGGAATATTGCTGACTCTGTGCTCAGAAATACCTCTGGCAGTGCTTGGGTACCAAGAATATGTGGTACTGAGAATTTAAATCATGGGAAGGAAGGCTAGTACTTCAACCCCTGTACTATCTTTCCATCTCCTAGTTAGACTAGATTTTAATAAAATTTTTTTAAATGACATTACTACAGGTAATTTATTTGTTCACCCAAGAAAGAAGAGGCCAACTGAATTATGTTCTGCTATAAATTGCCTTCTGGAACACAACCACTTCTTTTGGGAAGTCGCAGTATCTTCAAATTAACCTCAGTTAACACGGATGGACTAAAAAAATTGTTCAAAAATTTATGTAGTTCAAAAATTGTCAGATTTGTTGAAATGAATAATGTGTTTGGATTTTTGGAAGACCTTTACAAAATTTGAACCTCCTGCAGTTCCATTTGGTGTAAAGAATTATACTATAAACAAGGGGCTCCATCTGTACTTTTGAAATAACTATTCAGCTTTCCATTTCAGTGCTCAGACAAATTGACACGACAAACTGAAAAGCAGAAGTTAGTGTTCAAAGAAGTTCAAGAGTAAACATTTAGTCAGTTCGTCTGCTGAGGGGGAGAGAGGTTCACACACAGGCATGGAGGATTCTCTCTCTGCAGGTTCTAGACCAGCGCAGAAAATCCCACACTCCTCTGCCCAGTTATGTCAGGGCCCGCGTGTAATAAACCTCCTCCTATGACTCTCACTGCTTTGGGGTATTTTATACCCATTTTACTACATTTATGAGCATGGGAAAAGATTTATCTTAAAGTTTCATCTCTTAACTTTTCTGGTTCTTTTCACTCATGATTTAGACCACTAATTGGTCTCCTTATTTGGCAAAAGGGATAAGAAATCACATTTTGAGGAAGGAGCAATAAAATGATAACAGCTGTTGGAAACTTCGATAGGGCTCAGTGAGATGAGTTATAGGATGCGGTTTTAGCCATATTCCTTTGCAAGTCAGCTGGACAGGAAATTACAGATACGGAAGGTTTTGTGATAAGTGATCTGCCTGAAGCAGGAAGGAGCTGTCATTTTTAAAAACAATAACAACAACAAAAAACAAAATACCTAGGAAAAAAATGCAGGAGGTGAGGGAATAATCCAAGCCAACTTATTCCATTTGGTGCGTTATCATTCTCCATATCTTAGGATCTCCTTTCTTAACGTGTTCATTCTCTCCGAGATCTGTAACAAAGCTTCCAGGACTCAGGAATTGTGGCCTGTCCCTCTCATCAGGCCCAGAGAGGAATGCATCATCACTGTCTTGCAGGAAGCCTGACACATACACCCAGGCAAACCCACTGCCACTGCTCCCCTGTCTAGTGATGTTCATTCTTTCCCTTTGACCTTCTTTTACATTCTCTCTCACGCTAAGCCCAATGAAAAGCACCCATGGTCACTATTATATGGGCACCCAGTACTGCACAGTGGGTTTTGTTCTTCTTGGACCCCTTAGCACACATGGTATCCAACATTCTTTGGAACTCATCATGCACAGTCTGGCTATCAACCATCATCAGCTATCTTATAACGACTGTTGTTTTCTCTCTTAGCACATCACACTTTCTCTGAGAAGTGGTGATGCCTCTTTGTGCCCTCTGGCTCTGTCACTAGGACACTTTCAATGACAACTGGCTAATTTAGTGATGAAACTTTGAAATGGAAGTCTGTGAAGGCAGGATGAGCTGATATGATGTTTCCCCTTGGCTGTTAATCTATGCAGGTTTGCCTGAGACTTAAATCACCAGGTTTAGATAAGGTCATTGTAGATGCAAAATTATGGGTTTTTTTTTTTTGGCTTTTTGGGTCACACCCTGAGTTTCAAGGGGATTACTCCTGGCTCATGCACTCAGGAATTACTCCTGGCGGTGCTTGGGACCCATAGGGGATTCTGGGAATTGAACCTGTGTTGGCCACATGCAAGGCAATGCCCTATCTGCTGTGCTATCACTCCAGCCCCGCAAAAGTTATGTTTTTATATAAAAGACAACTGAATTGAAACCTCACTAAACCATGAAATATCATCAAAAGCAACTTAAATACTAAGCGAACGTTTATTAGAGAAAATACCAGGCAACCTCTCAGGTCCTCCCTTTGGCAGGGAACTCCATAGTGTGACCATAGTTATGCTTTTCAGACCATCTAGAAAGTCACATTTTAGTAATCGCTTTAACAGTTAGAATGTCTCTGTTCATTGTCCTAAGCCAGATAACAAGGAACTTCAGGAGGAGATGAAAGGAAGGGAATTAGCATTCACTGAATTTATACCTTTTGGCATTTACTTCTCTGTGACAATCTCCCAAGGAGAATGGAATTATCTTTATTGTTTGCATTTTTTTAAAAAAAGGAAGAAGTTCAGACATGTTAAATTAATTGTTCCAGTTGACACCGCTTCTCTGTGTGATTCAAACCTCTGTGTTGTATAAGTCTCTTGTCCTTTACCAGCTCTACTGCAATAAGCAAACATTAGCTTTGCTGATAAGAGGTCAACGTTATGTTAAATCCCCTTCTTTACTTCCAGTGGGGACTTTGTCAGCACATTTACTCATGGGTGGTGCGGTGCTGTTTTTACAGATTCTGCTTCTGTCTAAACAGAGTAAGTCCCCTTACTATCTTCTCCAGTTAGGTTGTTTCCGGGATTTGAGTTTGTTGTTCCTCATCCTGAGAAATTGAGAGGTTTCCCTGTTCCTTCTGAGGGACCCTGGAGGCTAATGTTTGGAACAAGATGGCTAGCCTCTGGAAAAGTTCAGCATGATCACTAACAAAAAAACCTTGTGTGTAGAAGTTTACCAAGCCAAGCTGGACCAGAGATACAATTTCTGTGCTGGACCTGTCAGTGGTTTCAATCTGATCTGAGAAAGCTTTGTTCCCTCTTGGTTGTTGGTTGTTTGATCGTGTATTACTTTCACAGGTCTCCAGGAATTGGACTCTTTGCTATTTCTGAGGGATGGAGTGGGGGATACTCACAAAGTCCTCTTCCCTCATTCCCACTGTCATTTGTTTTTCCATTTCTCTGCTTGGTGCATGGTGGTGGGTATACAGATAGCCCCGCCTCTTCCTCTTCCTCTATACCTGGGCCACTCCTGCCATTCAATACGTGGTGAGTCCCAGGTTCCTTCCTCTGAATTCTGGATTAGCCTTGTGACTTTCTTTAGCCAAAAAGTGATGCTGTGATACTTCTAAACCTAATGTTTAAGAAGTTTTGGTGCTTCCTTCTCTATCTGTGCTGCCTTTTCCCCTAGCATGTGCAGCTGGCCTCCAAGCCATGGAGTGAACCTCCTGGTACCTCCCAGGATGAGAGATGCATGCTGATTGTAGACTATAGACCAAACATGATTGCTGCTCAATGCCTTTTTTTGCAAACCACAATACCGAAAAGGAGAGAGAGAACAAAAGGGAATGCCCTGCCACAGAGGCAGGGTGGGATGGGGGATGTGGGGGTGGGAGGGATACTGGGATCACTGGTGGTGGAGAATGGGCACTGGTGGAGGGCTGGGTACTCGATAATTGTATAACTGAAACCCAAGCACAAAAATTTGTACGTCGACAACTGTACCTCCTGGTGTTTCACTAATAAAAATTTTTAAAAAAGAAGAAGTTTTGGGGTGGGTCTTCTCTTGAGACTCCATCCCATGTAAAATGCTAAGCCACTCATACTATAAGGAAAGCCAGCCTAACCACAGAAAGGTGCTTGGTCAACCTATAGCTGTTTCATAAGTCCCAGCTGGGGCAGGATTCTATATGTCAAGCTCTGAGCTATATGGAGAAAGATGACTCAACTGTGTGTCCTGAAGTGTTTCTGGAGGGGACAGAGATCCCTCACAATTAAGACCAATCATGCAAAGAGCATACAGAATTCCGGGAAGATACAAAGGAGTGGATTAACTTCACAGAGCAGGTGAGGGAAGCCTGCTGCCAAGAAGGGGGCTAAGGACCATCTAGATCAAGACTGAGAGAACATTCCAGATAGAGTGTAAAAACAGGAAGAGGGCATGGTGCAGAAACTTGGTGGTGGGGGCTTTCAGAGTTGGATTCAGTTGGAGTGTTGGAGCACAGTGGCTGTGAGTCACACAGATTGGGCTGGAGGGATCTATGGATAAAGCTACTCATTTATGAAGCCCTTAGTTTACTTGTAACCAGAGAGAAGGTGAAGCCTGGGAATTCTACATGTCAATTCAGGGGGCAAGAAAGTGGATGCAAAGAGGGCTCTGCTAAGATGACCTAGATACTTTATTTATATCAATTTTTTTCAAAATAATTGAAGTTTTCAGTTGGAGGAGATACTCGGGGAACATGCAAGCCATGCTTTCTCTCAATGAGTTACAACCCTGATTCCCTCAATAATTTCAATTTTTAACTTCAAAATTAACATATTTGGACCATTTCCTTGCTTCCCTGGCCATTTGCTGCTTATCCTTAGCTCTTCCCCAGTTGTGAGAATTTGTGTTTAAACCAATTATATGATTGGGGGTTCTGGGGAGATGGCTCATTGGGTGGGAGTACATGCTTTGCAATGCAGAAGTCCTGCCAGTGCAGGATTCTTCCGAATACCTCTGGGTGTGGTTCCCCCAATTAAAATAACTCATTGTATGGTTAAAGGCTGGGCTGAAGTGACAGCACAGAGGGTAGCACATTTGCCTTGCATGTGGCCAACCGGGGTTGGACTCCTCCATTTCTCTCAGAGAACCCAGCAAGCTACCGAAAGTTTCCCACCTGCACGGCAGAGCCTGGCAAGCTCCCTATGGCATATATGAGATGCCAAAAACAGTAACAACAAGTCTCACAATGGAGACGTAACTGGTGCCCGCTTGAGCAAATGGATGAACAATGGGAGGACAATGCTACAGTGCTATAGTGCATGGTTAAAGGCTAAAATGTAGCCATCCCTTTTTAAACACAAGAACAGCTAGCTCCCAGAGAGAACAACACTTACAAGAAACAAGTAGAGGACAGTATAGAGGAATGGATAATGTTAACGTTAATAGCTGGTCTACCCTGAAAACAACAAGATAGAAAGACTTGTTGCTTTTTATCTTTTTGGGTCACACCCAGTCATGCACAGGGGTTAGTCCTGGCTCTACACTCAGAAATTACCCCTGACAGTGCTCAGGGGACCATATGGGATGCTGGGAATCAAACCCAGGTCGGCCACGTACAAGGCAAACACCCTACCCACTGTGTATTGCTCCAGCCCAGAAAAACATTATTTATTTTCCAAATAACATTTTGAAACACAACACTACTCTTTGAAACCCTGGGCTCCTCTATGGAGCCCAAAGCAACCTGAAGATTTGTTCCCGGAACACATTGCAGACATGGGAGAAAATATTAGATGGCATTGTGTATACTCCTCTCTCGTATCAAGGCAGAAAGAGGAGTCAAGTTTAGAGACTGAGATGCCGTAAACAGTTAACCGTCAATCCGTGGGCTCTGGCTCTGAACCTTTGGCTGCAGTCAGTAAATTGAGCGCAGCAGTGAGACAACAGTGCTGCTTCCGCTCACCCATGGAGACAGCCAAGCTGCCACTATTCACACAAGGTGCAAGTAACAGATCAGCCTTTCCGAGGCCCGGGCCCACGCTGCACATTGCAGCAGTCTCACCTCGGTCACAGAGCCGCTGCCTCACAGCTGGGCTGAAGGAATTAGCTCGCACACCAGAATATTAATGTCAGCATCTTTTATCACATGGGCTGGGGATTTGCAACCATCAGAGATAAAAAAATTTTAAAAAAATCCCCCAAACCACCAGTTCTGCTCAGGACTATCTGTGATTTAGAGAAAGGGGGCAAAGTCATTTAAAAATAACTGTCTGTCCCCGAACACACTGATGACAGTCTCTGTGCAGGAAAATTGAATGAAAATATTAAAAATTCTTTCCTATTTAGAAGTAACTGGAACAACATAAAAACAAAACAAAAATCCAACAAGCTTGCCGAAGGTGTTTGAGAAAGGGAAAGAAAGGATGGCTTCCCAACTCCTGCCTGTCCTCTCCAACCCACCTTGAGAGATAATCTGGGCAAAGGCACATCCTAAGAGGCCTTTGTTTGGCTGGCTGCTATTGGGTATGGTCCAGCCTCAAGAATGACCACACTCCTGATATCCTGATAGGAATCAGGTAAAACCGAGGACTAGAGGATCAGAGTGACGGGGGGGGGGGGGGGGGGGGTGTCAGGACCCTGTGCTCAGCAAGGTGGGGTGGGGTGGGGTGTGACGAAGGAGGAGTTACTGAAAGCCAGGTGAGAACTCAGTGTTTTTCACTTTGACATTCAGATGCAGTCAGCCGGCAGGAAGTGACTCACGCTGCTAGACTAGGACCAGCACAAACCCAGCCTCAGGTCCGGCAGGGTCTTACTTTTGTCACCACATCACAAAGTCGAAGCAATTTCTCTTCATGCTTGGCAGAGCCTGTCCTCCCTCGGCTGCTTTAGAACCAAGAAGATTGCTCTATCAATCTATCAAGTGTTCTATCAAATGCCAATCAAGTGCTCTCTGCCTCAGGCACTGGCCCATGTTAAGAGAGCACAAATCTCACATCATCTCCTCACAGTGCTCAAATTCTGTGCAATAGAAAAACCTATTGCACAACAACTTTAATGTATACTTAATAAATGACCTCAAAAACCAAATTTAAGTGTCTTGTCCCCTTTGCAAGCTCTTGATCTAAAATAGTCACTTCCTCAGATGTTTCAAAAAGGTGACATTTAATGCTTATCACAAGATATATCCAAACTGTAGCTTGTCCCAATACCTACTAAACTTCATCTTTGTCTTAGGAAATGACTGTCTTTCCTCATTTAAAATTCTGACTCCTTATCTCTTTAAAACTCACAGTGCTATGTTCATAGAGGCATACTTTTTTTTTTCCCCCAAAGGGAAGAAGAATGATGAATTCTATGAGTCCCAAGTCATGATAGAGTAAATAACATATCATTTGATCCTCAATACTAGATTCTCCCTCGATCAGATGAATGATCTTAGGAAGGTTACTTATGTCTTCTCTGCCACGGTGTTTCTTGTCTTTGCAATAAGGGATAAGGACACCATCTTCGGGGATCATGAGGATCAACTGAGGCAATATACACAAATTTCTTGATACTGTCATTGCTACAGAATGAGTGTAGAATAAATTTGCTACAGAATAAGTGCCCATTAATACTTGGACTCCAGAAAATAGTGACTGATACATTAAATTGAGGGCAAATTCTAACCCAAACTTCATATTTTCTTAAGGCATTTTCTAACTTAAAGCAGAATTGGTAGAAAGCGAAGTGACCAACTTATGCCGAGTTATCCCCCACATTAATCTATTGTATTTTTAAATCAGTTAATATATATTTTTTAATTTTTTATTAGTGAGACATCATGAGGTACAGTTGTAGACTTACAAATTTTTGTGCTTGGGTTTCAATTATACAATGATCAAATACCCATCCACCCAATAAGAGAGAGAGAACAAATCAGTTAATATATTTTATGTTTAATTTTCTTGTTTGAGGGGGATTTCTTTGTGGAGAAGCAGGCAGAAATATTGAAAGTGCGATATTGTTTGGTTGAAACTATGACTCTCTCCTACTCAATACCACAGGCACACGAAGCCACGAGTTTCAAGCCCTATAAATTCTAAGCCTGTAGTCATTCAGGCACTATGGATGCTTTAAAGGTTTAGATGACAAGAACGCATTCACTTCTGATTTCCGAGAACAATAACACCATTTCAAAGCGATTGCCATAAGTTCTCACTTGCAAAGTCTCATCAGTTTTGGAATTTATCCTTGGGATGAAAGTAGGCACTTGTCCTCTCTGCTTAGATACTAAGCAAATGAACAGCAGGCCCACATGGGATGGTGGCATATTTGCCATCTTAACAAAACACATGATTTTTAAGCAAGGGGAGTTGTATATGTTTTCATAAAACAACATACTTGCAATGCCCGCGCCGTGAGGAATTCTTCAGATGGAATCTCCATTTCCTTTCATTTGAGCCTTAGCCCCTCTGGGCAGCACAGGGTTAAGCAGAGTCACCCACCCAGGGCTTCCTGACATCCTCTTTTGCCTCCTCACCGGGTCCTTTTCACTTTTCTAACAGAGAGGAACTCACTCATCCCATTTTCACCACGTTCGTTGGTTTCTCCCCGCTACATCACGGACTCGCTTTGGACAACAGGCGGTGTCTAAACTCTTACTGACCTTCATCTGGGGCAATGACAGGCTCTTGGAAGAGCAAGCGCTTCATAAAGTTGATTCTGTTTCTTGTCTTCTCCACCTCCATTGGAAACACCTGTGCTTTCACTCCTCATTTCTGAGCCAGATTGAATGTCGTCTGCAAGGAGAGGAGGAAGGTATTTCGAGCGTGGTAGCGGAACATCTGGTTCCCTCCTGTTCCCACCTGGCCTCCAGTACCACCTACCCACAGTGACACAATGTAACATTCCAACATCCCGGAGGGAAAGTCAAAACGTCTAAAGGCCAGATCCATACTCGAATGCAAAACATGGTGCTATACAAAATGAGCTACACAAACTGTGAAATTTAAATCACAGTCTGTTCTATGAAAGTGCAAAAATGGCTAATTTTTCTTCAAGATGGAAGCTACAAATAGAGAAAAACTATTTATACCATCCTGTGGCAAGTCCACCACTACTACATTCGACTCTCTCCTTGCTCACTCCCAGCTATTTTAACCAGGCTATGTCTCTGAGCAGACTAACATTGCAGCCGATAATACTGGGCTAGTGAAAGGGGGTCTCTTTCCCCCTTCCCATTTTTCGATATTTAGCACTCAATGAATAACCTGTGGAAAGATGATGTCAACGAAAGAGGTGACCGCGCTCTGCAGCAGAAAGAATGGAAAGGGGGGAAAAAATCAGCAAAAGCCATTTTCCCCCTTATCGAGTGATTGAGTCTCATTAAATTCACCAGCTGAAATAAAATATCAGGGCAGATTGTTTGCTTAAAGAGTTGGAAGAGAATTCAAGGAGGCTTTCTGGCCCCGGGGAAGACACGGGGAACGATGTCAAACATAGGAGTGTTGATTGAGTTCATGTGACTGAAAGGACAAGAAAAGACAAGGCAGCCCAGGCCGGCTCCAAGGTACCAGCTCTTTCCCCGCTATTCGTGAATACTTCAACCACTTTAGAAGAAAATGCTTTTCATTTGGCTTGAGTTCCTCATCATAAAGCTTTTGGATGTTTCAATAGATTATTTTCAGATAAAAGAGGGTCTTCTCCTTATGGAAAAAGGCCTTAGTTAGTGGTGTTCCAATAAGCTTTCTCTTAAATATAAATGCTTAATACACTTGTCTAGTTTGTAGGGGTGTGTGTGTGTGTGTGTGTGTGTGTGTGTGTGTGTGTGTGTCTGTGTCTGTGTTTGCGGGGGAGGGGTTATCCTTTACGAATTGTTTGAAAGATAGATATATTAAAATATTTTCTTTATTCTTTTTCAAATTATGTTACTACAAGGAATGTAGTCACATTGAGAAAGACATGACACATGGCGCAAAAATGTATACTCAGCAGTAAGACTATATCCGACATTAGTTAGGGTAACTAATGTTATAACAAATATATTTGTAGGTAAGCCTAAGATTTTTTCTTAGACTCAATTTCTAAAGAGGGTAAGGTATAGAAATATTTGAAAATTTTATTTACACTGCCATTTATTTTTGTAAAAGATTTGTGCTAATGCAGAGTAGTAACAGCAGGTTTTGGAAACATCTACTTCTCTTATTCTTATCATAAATGAGGTGTATATGTCACAATCACAATCATCCTGTTGTTCGTGGATTGCCTCGAGCAGGCAACAGTAACGTCTCCTTCTTCCTAGTCCTGCGATTTTAAAAGAGCCATATTCAATGCTCTTTCAGGTCTAGGAGAATGAGACCTATCATTGTTTCTGGTATTTGGCATATTGAGTATGACACGGGAAGTTTGTCAGACTCTGCCGTGTGGGCAGGATACTTTCAGTAGCCTGCCGGGTTCTCCAAAGTAAAAACAAGATAATAAGATGATTTGCAGCCCCACGCTTCTGGGAGCTGGGTTTATAGTCTCTGAGGTGTATATATACATAAATACGTGAATTTATTTGATACCTGGCATACAATATGGTCCCCTAATCCTCACCAGGAGTGACCCCTTAGCCCAGAGTCAAGAGTAAGCCCTGAGCTTACTTCTAGTGTGGCCTAAACCAGGACACTGACAATAGTAAAATGAATTTAACACATCAGTAAGAGAATGGCTTTCTTTGGTCCAGAGAGATAGTACATGGATTAAGGTACTTGGTTTGCATGTATCCAACCCTGATTCATTCCCCAGCTTCACAAAGCTCTCCCACCCCCACCCACCCAGCCAGGAATGATTTCTAAGAATAGAATTAGGAGTGAACCCCCTGAGCACAGTCAGGTATGGCTCCCAAACAAATAAAATACAATATAATAAAAATAGATGAATCTAATTTCTAGTAAGAAGGGGTGTTTTTCTTTATTTCTCTTTTCTTTTTAAAATTATCTCTGATTTTAGTTTGTTTTGGTCCATTTACCTATTAGCTGCCTGTATTAAGTTTTAAAATCGAATTGATTCCAATTTTTAAGCCTCCTAAAAATGTCTGAACTCACGCTTTGAAATCTTGAACACATGCATCTGTTTTTTCCATCTTCTCTTTGCTGTTTCCCTCAATTTTAGCTCAACTTAATTCAAAATACTTCCTCGATTGTCAAGACGGCACATTCTCCCACTCTGCTTTTTGAGGCTATGTACCGCTTTCATGATTTCACCGTGCTGACTTGTTCTCATGTAGTAATTTAAATTTTTGTCATTATTCTTCATAATCTTGGCCTGCAATGGACTCTCCAGAGTTCTCATTCCCAGGATAGCACCTGCTGGAGTTGAGGACCACCTCCTAACTATTTTACCATGTGTGGCCAATCACTGTGACTCTTCTGTCTGGTTAGCAACCCTGGACATTTTTGGAGAGCCTTTGGGCTGTGATGCGTCGAATATCTTACTATTTAGCAAGTTTTCTCTTCATTTCATGACACATTACTCTAACTGGTGACACAGAAGTGGAATAGAAAGAGCACAATGATAGTAGATGTGATTTTGGAGTTTTGGCTGCAGAGTTTTCATTCCCAAGGTATAACACTCGTGTGTTAGCTAAGCTCAGGGAAGAAATAATGAGAAACAGGTGAGAACCTTGGAAGCATGATGGACTCAGTTCCCCGGGCAATTGATTATTCTCCCAAAAAATGCCCTGAGAACGCAAAAGGGGGAGATTTAAAAGTGAATAAATACAGCTCACTGGTCTGGCATGAGTAGAACTGGGACAAAGAATAGCTATTAGGTTGGACAACACAATAGATTCTGTGCTTTCAAACTGTATCTATATAAGAGCCTACCAACAGCTTTAGATAGGATTCGACTACACCGCTCTCCCGTGGTCCACCTCTTCAGTATTCTGAGAAGCAGAGACTGTTTTTTTGTTTTTTTTTCTGTTCACCTTCATATAGAAGAGGCAGCAGGGTTGAGAAGAGAGTATATATTTCTTGTGGACTTCTGCCTCTGTACTTATGGACAAGTGAGTTAAGCTCTTTGAGACTCAGCATCTTCAGTGATAAAATAGAGAAAGAAAGAAAGAAAGAAAGAAAGAAAGAAAGAAAGAAAGAAAGAAAGAAAGAAAGAAAGAGAAAGGAAAGAAGGAAGGAAGGAAGGATGGAAGAAAGAGAGAGACAGAGAGAGAAAGAAACCTGTGAGCTTGCTGTAATAATTAAGTGTAATATCTTTAAAAATTTGAGTCTGATCTTAGCAAATTGTGAGCGCTAATAACTGGTATTCTGGTGGCTACTGCTATTTTTATTAATGTGCAGGGTTAGCTCTTGAGATGTGACCTTGTTATGCTTTGTAAATTACCATGTGGAGAACAGAACTTGAAGCCGAGTGTGTAGAAACTGCTAACATTCCTACAGCAGTGTTTGAGGTAAAGAGTGGAAAACTATATAGCTTGTTCTCATATATAAAATCTACTCTCACCAGGGAAAAATACATTCCATTTATTGATGTTTTCATTGCGCTAAATTTTTGTAGGCTATTCTACATGGTGTAATG
This sequence comes from Sorex fumeus, assembly GCF_029834395.1. Lineage (NCBI taxonomy): Eukaryota > Metazoa > Chordata > Mammalia > Eulipotyphla > Soricidae > Sorex > Sorex fumeus. The sequence continues at coordinate 57,596,544 of NW_026606185.1, forward strand.
GAAAGGAAAAAGAGAAATTTGCGATATTGCTGATTAACTATTAGGAAGCTTGAAAGGCACAAAGATTGCTTTGTTAAATTTCATAACCTCTTGGAAATTATGACAATGCTATTAATATTTTATACCCCAAAAGTGATACACAGTATTGCATAGGAAACATGTTTATAAACTAGATCTCAAAAGATAAAAATCTTACCAATTTGAATGTGGAATTATAAAAATATTTAAGTCAAATTGCCTTCCACCTCAGGGGTTAATTTTTCAAATCAATAGAATGGATTAAGAAAGTCATAGGAAAGAGAAGACAGTAGATCAATTATTTCAGCTTAATAACATAGACCTCTCCCTTTTATTTATTTATTTTTTAAAAAAAGGGGAATCTTCAGAAGTTCCTTGATATCACCTCTAAAGATGGAAAGCCCTGGCAAGAAAATCTTGTCAACAATGACTGAAAATAGGTTGGCAATCATAAATTAAAATTAAGGAGCTTAAATATGATATAGAATCATTTAATCTTGATGATGTATGCTGGTTCTCAGAGGCAATTATTTACTGATGCTTAAGTTTATTGCTCTTTTTGACTTTTTTAATTACAGTAAACCCCAAATTCAATTATCCACTCCAGTATATATTTCAAGCAATACTATTGTAAATAAAAGTAGAACCAATTAATAATGTGCTTAGTCTAGCAAAACTAAATCAAGGATAATACAAAACATGAGGCAACATGATCAAGGTTTGAAAGCTGCGGAAAAGATCCCATCTGGTTGAGTTGGAAAATTTGAAGGTTGGAAATGATGACTCCTTTTTGGGTTCATTTTAATTTTGCTTTGTTTTTGTTTTAAAGTTCGAAGAGCTTTGTTAAGTGACTTCTAACAGGTCATGCAAAAATGTAAATTTTTTTAAAAGTCGAGAGGTAATTGAATATAAGGATTTGAAAGCCCTAACTTTCTTATCAATAATCGGGGAGGTGGTTTTCAGTCAAAACTATCATTTTGTGGGTTTATCTTTGGTATGGGCTCCATTGGCACATGCTCTTGGAAGGCTAGAGGCTGCTCCAGCTGTGTTTTGGGTTCCTTAAACATCTCACACTATTCCTCCAATGTTTGGGGTTTGACAAAACCCCAAGTGCATTTGGCCAAGCACGTTTTCTCTGATTTTTAAACACATGTGGGTTTTATGGGAAATTTAATCCATGTGTTTTTGATTCCTTTACACTTAACTCATCAAAATGTTGTTGTGTAAGGTCTCTTTGATGTCCAAGAAGCTTTTGGAACTTTTTTCTTTATGGGATACTTTAATCCTTTTTTCTTAGAAACAGGAAGTTACATGATGCCAAGAAAAAATAAGCCCCCCACACCAGCTTGGTGATATTTGATTGAACATTTTAAAACCCCAGTATTAAAACTTGGTTCAGTATTTGACTGAAACAACTCTTCTGGTCACCAATTTCTCATTAAATTTGCTGCTTCTTGGTGGTTATTAAAGCACTAAAATGTTATTTTTTTTTCTTCAGGAGGAAATAACAAAGGTGGTAGAAAAGCACAAATGAGAATAAAATGAATCGTGATATCAAAAAGTTGGCATTTTAGCCCCCCTCACATGTGTGCGTGAATGTGTGTGTGTGTGCACTTACATGGTACATATGTATTTTAATACATGCATATCCTAAAAGAAGCTCTACAAATTGGCATTCATGTCTTCATACACTATAAAAGAATCTCAATTGAAGAGTGTGAAATTGGAAGTTATAGTGAAGGAGAACTGGCTGGAGCGATCGTTTGCCTTGCACTTGGCCCACATGGCCGACCACAGTTTGATTCCTCCACCCCTCTCGGAGAGCCCAGCAAGCTACGGTGAGTATCTTGCCTGCATGACAAAGCCTGGCAAGCTACCCTTGAGGTATTTGATATGCCAAACACAGTAACAACAAAGTCTCACAATGGAGACATTACTGGGCCCACTCAAGCAAATCAATAAACAATGAGAGGACAGTGCCAAGTGCTACAGTGAAGGAGAAACTCCCTTAAAACCTTTTGGGAATGACACACATAGGTCTTACTGGCATTTGGTACTTAAATGTGAAGCAAGAAATTAGAAAAACATCATAAAAAATGCACACTAATGAAATGTGTTAGAAGAGGAAAGTCTATGGAATAAAGATAATAGTTCTCACCTCCTAAAATTAGTATGAAGCTTAACATATTGATACTGGTAAGTATCACCAGTGACTCACATTTGGATGTGGCTTAAATAACACAAATTGCATTATCTGCATCAATGTGTTTAAATTGCCTAAGCCTGCCTTCTTAAATGGGGGACCTTATTCTAAACAAATACATGATTAATTTTAGGTAAATATTTGACTTGTGTGCCTATTTTATATATCCAGGGGTTGCTAAAAATTTCTGGGCAAAATGACATTCCAAGGGATAAAAGTTTCAGAAGCCCTGAGCTAACACTGCGTATCAGGTTCTGGACTGGCTTGTTGGACTCAGCAGTTATAGCTGGTTTTATTGTTTAAACTAAATCTAGACCAATGTTTGAATTCCAGCTCCAACTGTCAGTATAACCTTAAGAAAAACCCTCCATCTTATCCTCATTGTCCTCATCTTAGATTTCCTCTCAGAACTCCTACAGAGAGTATATAAACATCAGGTCTCAGAATTTGAGTATCTCCATGTTCTAAACCTAAGATATGAAGTTTTGCCTGTTCCACAGACAAATAGATAGCTTGCCCAAAGTCACAGAAGTGAACTCAGGGTGGATTTGAATTTCACTGAATAGATAACTCATATTCTTTTTATGGTGTTTGAAGAAGACAGTTAATAAATGTCAAACATAAAAACACGGAACAAAACCTAAAAATTATATTGCTCATATTTTTGGAGCAAATACTTTGCATCAGACCTGGTATTATTACTTTCTTTGATAATTTTCCATCTTCCACATGGAAGTCTATCACAATCATGTAATTAGATCATGTTAAAACAATAAAGGAGGGGCTGGAGCGAAGCACAGCGGGTAGGGCATTTGCCTTGCATGTGGCCAACCCGGGTTCGATTCCCAGCACCTCGTATGGTCCGCTGAGCACCGCCAGTGGTAATTTCTGAGTGCAGAGCCAGGAGTGATCCCTGTGCATTGCCAGGTGTGACCCAAAAAGCAAAAAATAAATAAAAAAATAAAAAACAGGAAACATTGTGATAGACAATGTTTTGGTGGCAGACTATTTTTCTAGTTTGTGCTGAGACAACCCCAAACTAAAAAAACCATTAATCATTTTCTTTGTTCCCTCTTCCTTAAGAATGTTTGAGTGTAGGTGACAGAATGTAATGTTGAGGTGTGGGGAATGGAGGGGCAGGTCAGCCACTATATTTTTTTTTGAGAAATCTTGTTCTCTAATAGTACTATGAAACTGAGGAATTCCATCTTACATGAAATCACTAGCTTCAGTCCTTTCTATCATCAATAATATCAGAATTAAATGTTATATCTTACAATGTCTGAAGGTTATCACGACTCATCATTGCCTCCCTCTATTTCATTGATTCAGAAGACTGGATTGTAGTGAAAGAGGACAAATGCTTTATAATGTTACATGCTTTATTAGCTACTGACTTGGAAAGCTATACAGCAGGAAGCTCTCACCAAAACTTCACATCTTAAGAGTGATGGCCAATTAAAGATTAATCAGATATGAAATTAATAATGTAAGACAATGGGACATTTGTTCTCAAACTATATTAATTTGCATTCAACTGTGGGAAAAAATGAAGGACCTTTAATGTATTCTATTGGGAAGGAATCAATGTATAAATTGCTCTTTTTCTTATACTTTGCTCAAAGCAACAGACAAAATATTATTATTTTCATTGTAAACTCCATGAACTATAATATAGAAAAATAACTTACAATAAATTTTTTGATCAGTAGTTTACAGTAGTTTCTCAACTAAATTTTTACTCTACTTGTTTTAGTTACTATTTTCATACTTATTTAAATAAAATCTAACATTTATTGAGCCTGTATTATCTACAACCACAAACACTTGCCCATATACCAAATTCTGCAGGATGGATATGTCATTCCCAATGTTCTCCCTTCCGAAATCCAATATGCCATTTTGTCGGTAAAGTAGTATACAGCACCTGGTCCAGACAAGGTCAGACCCGAACACCTGAAGAATCTGCCTCCAGTATTTGTCAATACACTGGCTCAGCTCTTCACACACTGCCTGTCTGAATGCAAAGTTCGGTTCCAGTGGAAAAGCAGAAGGACCGTTCTGTTGTACAAGAAGGGAGACATCCACGACATCAGCAACTATTGCCCAATCTGCCTGTTGTCTGTCGTCTACAAATTGTTCACTCGAGTCATTTTGAGTAGAATAGGCAGAACTCCAGATGAAGGACAGCCATGTGAGCAAGCCAGGTTCTGAAAAGGATTCAGCACAATCAACCATATCCACACGGTGACCAAGCTCATTGAGATTTCTCACATGTTCAAGATGCTGCTCTGTCTAACGTTCATCGATTTTAAGAAGGCCTTTGATTCTGTTGAGACTGAAGCAGTCATAGAAGCCCAAGCCAAACAGTACATCAAGATCCTCTGCAAGCTGTATTATGGATTCACCACCAGGATCTCACCATTCTACAAGGAAGTGATCATCGACGTAAAGAAACGGGTTCAGAAGAGTGGTACCATTTCACCGAAACTCTTCAGTGCCACCCTCCAGAACATCATGCGATGACTGGAATGGGAAGGAATGGGAGTGAAGATAGACTGTCGGCAAATATACCACCTCTGCTTCGCTGATGACTTCATTCTAATAACACCAAACATTAGCCAAGTGGTAAAAATGCTGGCTGACTTCAACAATGAGTGTGGAAAAGTCGGACTGCAGCTGAATCTCACCAAGACAATGTTCATGAAAAATGAACTAGTTCCTGACGTTCCATTTGCTCTCAACAAAACAAACATCTCCGAATGCAGCAGTTATGTGTACCTGGGTTGAGAACTAAACATGAGGAATGACTTGGCACCAGAATTACACAGGAGGAAGAGAGTGGCGTAGAACACCTTCAAGAGCATCGAAGAAGTTGTTAAGAGGATGAAGAACCTCCAGCTCTGGGCACATCTTTTCTACTCCATCATTCTTCCTGCACTAACATATGCCTCAGTGACCTGGGCCCTACAAAAAACAGTATGAGAATGCTCTTCAGATCACCCAAAGAGGAATCGAAAGAACTATGCTTGGAGTATCATGCTTTACTCAAGTGAGAGAACAAATCCAGAGTTCTGACCTCTGTCGATGGTTGAAGATCAGGGATGCTGCCTCATTTGCTATGGTGTCAAAAATCAGATGGGCCAGACACGTAATGTGATTTAGTCATGACCACTGGACCAGAGTCGTTACCAACTGGATTCCATGAAATGTCAAAAGAACACCTGGCTGCCCACCTACGAGATGGTCGGACTTCTTCATCAAGACCCTGAACAAATGGTTTGATGCTCTTCGTGTTCCTGGAATGAGCAGACTCCATTGAGCTACATAGCATGGGACAGGGTTGAATGGAGACATTGCTTATACCCACTCAAGCAGATTGAGAAACAACGGGGTGATAAGTGACAAGTATTATGTACCAGGAGTGCTCTGGGTACTTTATAGAAAATAACTCACTAAATATATACATTTAGGTATCATAAATCTTTCTCATTTTACAGATATGCAAGCTAGAACACAGATAAGAAACTCCTCTGGAATTGTGCATATATATTTACTTTGTTTTCTAGTATACTGTAAACTGTAAAGTTTTACTGTTTTTCTCTGGTTATCATTTATATTACCCTTAAAAGGACTGGAGTGATAGTACAGTGGGTAGAGTACTTGCTTTGTATCAGCTGACCTCGGTTCAACCCCAGCACCACATGTGGTCTCATGAGCATGACCAGGAGTGATAACTGAGCACAGATTCAGGAATATGCCTTGATCACTGCTGGGAGTGAACCTCCAATTAAAACTCAGTCTGTAAGAGGAAAAGCGGAGTTCTTATATGAATCAAATCAATGTGTATGTGGGTATGTGCAGCACATATATAGATTAGTAGTCAAAGGTTGTCTGGCGAACTTACATTTATTATTTATTAATTCCTTTATTTAGGTTTTGGGTCACACTCTGTGGTCAAGGGCTTATTCCTGGTTCTGTGTCAGAGATCACTTCTTTTTTATTTTCTTTTTGGGTCACACCTGGCGGTGCTCAGAGGACCATATGGGATGCTGGGAATCAAACCCGGGTTGACCGCATGCAAAGCAAATGCCCTACCCACTGTGATCACTCCAGCCCCAGAGATCACTTCTAGGGGTGCAATAAAGAACCATATGTGGTGCCAGGAATTGAATCTGAATAGACCCCAAACGAGTCAAGTAACATAACCTTTGTACACTCCAGATGCTGGTGATCTAAATTTAAATAATAGGAAAGTTGGAATTAAGGAATCCAAAAATCTTAGTAAGAAGAATCTAAATGTAAAGGACATGGCCAACACAAAGGCCCTGAGGTAGCAAGAAGATGTGTCCAAGGAGCATAGAAAACTAACAGGGTTGTAGTAGAATTTCCAGAGCCAAAAAGTTGTGGAAGAAGCAAAGAGACTCAAGATCTCAGGCTGGATCATGATTAATGACTTGAAGACCATAGTCATCAATGCCTTATCTTTCCTAGAAGATTCATTTTGTGTCTTTCATAACCACAAACATCATTCTTTAAAAATGTAGCCCTTGGCTAAAATAATAGGTGATGCTCGTATCCAGACAACATTCTCTAATCACCAGAACCAATCTGTGCTCATTCTTGACAGAGCAGGCAGATACCTGACTCTTCTCTAAGAGAATCCGACTGTACACCCACTCTGAGTGTGAGGTCCTGACAGACTTGGCTAAAAGAAGTTGCCGGTATTTTTAGCTATCTAGGTGTTTGATGATATTTTCATTGCTGGATTTTGGCTTCACCCCTGGAAACTATTACTTTAGTTTAATCCACCCCACCCTTACTGATCTGTCAATCAAATCTATACAAGTTGCCAAATATGACAACATACAAATGAATGACAGTTATTTGAAGGAAAGATTATATCTCTTGTAAGTGGAGGGCAAGAAGATCTATGCTGTCAGACTTTATTTTTTCTCCAAATTCCCTTTCTTAAAGTAGCATGTACAATCCCTTGATATTATGCTATTGGCTTCAAAGTTCATGATTTGGGCATCTTTCCAGCCTTTCTTTGGCTTAGAGGTGATAGAAAAAGAGTGGATGGGAACAACTTCTATTACTGCTTCTTCTAAAATTATATATATATGATAGTTTCAAAAGCAATAAGTAAAACTTCAGTCACCTCTCTCAATAGAGCTCTTCAAATCTCTGTCAACCACAAAAATAAAGCATATAAATTGAAATTGATTTTTATAAAGCCTTCATAAAAGTAAATCTAAACTTTGGAAAACATCTGTTGGATGGCTCAGGAATTTTATTTTTATTATTTTTGAATGAGTCCAGCTTTGAAAATCTAAGCCCAATTAAATCTGGCAGTGTACAAAATCAATCCAATGTATAGATATACACAATAAGAAGAGACCATATAATAGCAGTTTGTTGATCATATACAACAATAATTTTCAATTGTGTTGCAAAATTGGTTTGATCATGGGCTTTAGAGATATGTAGCTGGGGTTTTAAGTTCTGGATCTGCCACTTATTTACTCTGTGACTTTGGACAAGTTCTGAAACATTTCTAATCTCCAGTTGATAGATCTTTAAAACAGGATATTTATGCTATCTAGAATGATTATGAGTATTAGAGATTATTTGCACTCATGGATTGATATCATATCTTTAAATTATCAATAAAACTTAATCATTAAAATAAATCATTTTTATTAATAAGGTCAAATATGTATTACCCTCATTTGTAATAAAACCAAGCTCCCGGAAGAGAACAAGGCAGAGTCTTCTGCCCCCATGCCTGGCTGTCCTCACCGGGGTCCCTTGGAGGAGGGCGGGTTGTTTCCCTCTCCTCCCCGAGCAGAGCCCCAACAGCTTAAGACCCCCAGGACCCAGGCAAGGCCATGCTGAGACCACTCTCCACAAGCTTGAATGAGGAACTGGCAAAGGAACCCAGGTGTGCGGGACCCGGGGCTGAGATCTCCAAGCCTGCTCAGTTCTGAACTGGGCCTCCTCCACCCAGCTCCCCCACCTTCCAGTAGCTAGACAGTTACACCCACAAACTGCCATGTAACCCCATCAACGGCCATCCAGAGACTATGAAACCAAGCTCTCAGAAGCAATTGCGGGCATGCAACCTCTTATTCTCTACTTCTCACTCTCAGAGAACCCGGCAGGCTACTGAGAGTATCGTACCCACCTATCTGCCTGACTAGGAACATCTGTAAAGATGATTAGAGGCTGCCCCCAAAGCCTCCATCCGTCTTGGAGAGCCCAACAAGCTACCAAGAGTATCCCGCCAGCACGGCAGAGCCTGACAAGCTACCCATGGCGTACTGTATATGTCAAAAACAGTAACAATGAATGGTCCTCATTCCCCTGACCCTGAAGGAGCCCCCAATATGTCATTAGGCTACACTTGCATGTGACAGGGATGAATGGAGATGAATGGAGAAGTTACTGGGCCCGCTCGAGCGAATTGAAGAACAACAGGGTGATAATGATAGTGATTTGTAATACAGTATTCTAAGGACTGGAGATATTATAAAAATAAAGAATATAACACAGTTTCCTTTTGAATTGGGACCTATTCACATGGAAGGCTAACTGTGACTAGCAGAACTTTCAAAAATAGAAGGAATGTATAAGTAAGCAAATAATTGTCGGGGAATCATATAGTCCAAGGATACTTTTGATAAAGATATATTGGATTCAAAACAACTAAGAGGAAAGGAGAGGAATCCTTTCACAGTGAGTGGAGATTATGTCTTAGCAAATTTTATATTGAAGATTTTTTGGATATAGAGAGATAAATCTGAGCCTAAAAACTGCATGCAGGAAGCCTATATTTAATCCTGGCCACTTCATGATCCGCTCTCTATTCCTGAGTAATCCCTGGGCACTGCTGGATATAGACTAAAAATAAAAAAGATTTAATAGAGGCTGGAGAGACAACACAGTGGATAAGGCACTTGCTTTGCATACAGCTGAGGGGTATAAACAACACAGCACCCCATATACTCCCCCAAGTCTTCCAGGAGAGATTCCCTGCTCACAGAACCAGAAAGAAGTCCTGAGCACCACCAAATGTGGCCCCCCAAACACACAAAACCCTTTGTAAAATAAAGATTCTATCAACAGAAAACTTAGTTGTTGTTAAATGAATATCGTTAATAAAAGCAAGATTTTTATATGAAAGTAATATGGCAACGGTTAGCAACAGTTAAGTAGATTAATTAATGTCAATTAAACATGCTGAATTAATAAAAGCCCTTACATAAATCAGAACTTTTCTTTTCATGAGAAATTCTTGTAATGGATTGGGATGTTTTTGTTAGACTTTGATTGCAGCTTTCACTCAGCAACTCTGATCTTGTTGAACAGTTATGATAAGGCTAGCTGCATCTGAAATGAGCATGTATCAGCATTGTAACACCTTTAGGTCTATCACCCCTACAAAACCCTTGTCACTTCAGTTTAATTGCAAATTCCCTCGAGAGCCTCCTCTAATGACCCATTTACATTAAAGCTTTTAAATTAGATTTCAATCTTAATTTCACTTGAAATGTTACCCTGGAGTAATCATTCCATTATAAATCATTTTGTTTGATGTTATGGAATTGCTCAATTACAAGAGAAGTATTGAAATAAAGTGCAGCTATATTCAGAAAGGCAGAGAGACAAAAGCAGAGTCTGTTTGACTTTGGAAAAAAATGTTATCAGTCTGGGCAAAACTTGGTCATTTATAAGCCACACATTGTCTTGGAGTACTGAACTGAGGTAGATTTTGTACCAGAGCTAATTGGAGTTCTGTAATAGTCCGCATTGATGTAAGGCTTTAAACTTGAGGAAGGAAGCATGGGAGGATGCCTAGAGTATTTTCAGTCAAGGTGGGATGTATCTTTACTTCAAGAGAAATTGAAAATCCTCAAAGGCCATCTTTAAAGACAGAATGGCACTGCAGGAATGACCTCCTTCTTTTTGTTTTTCTTTAATATGTGTGTAAGCTTTTGAGTTTCTTTTGGTTGACAACTCCTTATATTGGTGATGCTCCCAAGTGGTGCTTAGGAGGACTGGGCTTGAGTCTCAGTCAACCAGGCCTCTTTAATCTACTTCAGTTCAGCACCCAGGCACAGGATCCAGTGCTGCTTGGGCACTGTGGTACTGAGGATATTTGGGCCACCCTGGCAGTGCAGGGGACCTCCAGGTCAGTACCAGTGATGCTCAGGGGAGACCATATGGTGCCAGAAGTTAAACCCAGATTGGGCACATGCCAAGCATGTTCTCTAACCCCTATTCTATGTCCTGACCCCCAGTCATATGTTATATTTAAGTTTTGTTCCACCTGAAAACTTGACTATATTCTCAGTGAGAACATAGTGAACATTCCTGACAATGTTTTATGGCCTCTTTTGATTAAGATGCTTTTTGTGAGTTATAAATAAAGCTGGAATACATTCTTTGATTTTTTTTTTTTTTTTGCTTTTCGGGTCACACCTGGCGATACTCAGGGGTTGCTCCTGGCTCTGCACTCAGGAATTACTCCTGGTGGTGCTCAGGGGACCATATGGGATGCTGGGAATCGAACCCGGGTCTGCCGCATGCAAGGCAAACGCCCTACCTGCTGGGCTATCTCTCCAGCCCCCCCCCCCAGAATACATTCTTTGATCAACAAAATAAAGCTCAAAAAGAAAAAACAAACTTCTGTACTGAAAAGTAATACATAAGTCTGAAATTGTAATGAACAGTCCAATTTTCCAAACGGAGCACTAAAGTTTGGAGTCAAACTTTTTCTTAGAGTCCAGAAAAAGTTTTATTTAGAAGAGCAAAACAACTATTTAGGAGAATACTAATTTTCCCATCTACTAAATATAACAATATAGTATATATTAAACTAGAATCTATTCTTCTATCAGAATATTTCACTTCTTAGAAATAAAAATTTACTTTAAAATTAAAAAGGGACTGGATTACACTTTCTATACAGGAATGAAATAATGATTATAAATACCAATATATTTTTGTAGGACAGATTCCATTATTTGTAAATTTTTGCAGTTTTAGGTGTATACCTAGTATCTAGTCAGTTTCTGTAAATGTATAATGTGCAATTAAAATGCATATTTTCTATTTATTATACCAGATTCTGTGAGTTTCTTTACTTATTCATTCAGAGAACATTAAATATCTGTTATGTGTTAACATTATTCTAGATTAAGGGGAGTATCAGTGAACAATAAAACAAAAATAAACAATCCATTACTTCTATTTGCTGGTTAACTGATACTAGTACTTTTCACAACGATGGTCTAGTCAGGAACTCAGTTTCTGAGAGAGATAAATATGAAAGAAATCATATTAACTCTCACACTTCTGTCTACATATCTATATCTATATCTATATACATATAAATATATATATATATAGAGAGAGAGAAATGAGCAAATCTCTAATGTGGCAATACAGTCATTGTCTGGTCTAAAGGTGAAGAAAGAATGGGTTGCTGGATAGATAGATTTTTAATCACTCTTCCCCCATGCTTTTAAAAAAATCTTATGCCAATTTCCTTTTCACTACTGTCTCCTTTTCACTATGCACTGCAAAATTAAGAATTTATATTTCTTGCTGCCTGCTTGGCTTCTGTCTGATAAATGAGCTTGCTTTGCATGAAGTCACATTCCTGCATTTTGTACATTAAAGTTTTCCTGTCTGTATTCAGTAAATTACCACTCTCCTGCCTACTGCCTAACACGTATTGTGCTTTGTTGGAATATATATTTCTATTCAATATTTGTCTTTAAGGACTTACATCACTTTATTCTTTTATTTTGATGAAATTTTGCAGAGTAATTTTAAATCGATGTGTTTATTATGCTACCCGTAACCAGAAATCTTTTGGCTATGTTTTTAACAATTCACTGTTATTACTACCAGGGTCTTTCCTAGAATCTCTTGAGTTGGGGAGGGGGGATGTGTGTACAAGTGCACGAAGGGGTAGGGTCTGTGAAAGGCAGGGAGTGTCTTTCACATTAGTACAATTTGACATATTTACTTTTCTCTCTTTTTCTCATTAAACTCTTCACAGTTGATATGTTACTCTTTGTTCTACAGATGGGACAGCTAAGACTCAGGGTTAATAAGTCACTAACCAAAGACAATAAAATCACACCCAGCTGCAAAGCCAATATCTGACTCTAAAGCAAATGCATAATAGAAACTCTATTTATGAGTATTGATTAATGATTTAAGAAGACAAGTGTGTCAATTAGTAATAAATCAATTCACCTAGCAATCATATGATTTGTGAAGTGTCACTGTTCATTGTGTACCTATATTCATTCACCTTTTCACCAACTCCGAGGACTCAGATTTTTTTAACAACTTGTTTGGCCTTTTTGAATGTTGACACAACATAAAAGGCAATTTTTACTGAGGAGATAGTTAAATATGAACAAATCAGATTCCCTTGGCTTGCTTTCTTAATCAATCTTTGTAATTAATAATTAGATACATTGGAGGGATAATTTGACAGTTTGACAGAGAAGCGTGGGTTAAACTAGTTCAGGGAACCATTTATAGCTTCTACTTTTTCCTTGAAAATTACCAATAGCCTACCAGTAGTCTCATAAATTCTCCTGTATGTCCCTATAGTCTTCTGTTTTCTTCCCTTTCCCTTTTTTCTTTTCTTTTTTTAAATATTTATTATTATTTAAAAGTTGTGCTCAGGAAAGGCAGACAGGGGCTAATAGTTAATAAATATGGGATTATTAAAAGAACTTGACATAAGCATTATGCGCAGATAGCAAATACATATTTTAGGAGTGAAAGAATGACTAAGTACATATATATGTATATATGTACATACATATAATATTGTATATATATACATATAATATATGCACTGTAGCACTGTCCTCCCATTGTTCATCGATTTGTTCAAGCGGGCACCGGTAATGTCTCCATTGTGAGCTTTGTTGTTACTGTTTTTGGCATATTGAATACGCCACGAGACGCTTGCCAGGCTCTGCTGTGCGGGTGGGATACTCTTGGTAGCCCGGCTCTCAGAGAGGGATGGAGGAATCGAACCCGGGTCGGCCACGTGCAAGGCAAATACCCTAACCACTGTGCTGTCACTCCAGCCCATATATTATATGTATGGGTATATATACACATATATGTATATATATGTATATATACATATATATGTATATATATGTATATATACATATATATACACATATACACACATATATGTATATATACATACATATATATATATATATATATATATATACTCATGAATTCTTTCTGTGATATATGCCGCACTCTACCCAGTGATGGTGGACATGTGAGCTATTGACAAGATTTAGTTTTGTTTTCTTCCTTTTTTTTCCTCAAACAAGTTGCAATTACTATTATTACTTTTTTGTCTATTTGTTTCTGGCATTCTGAGTGATGCTCAGATATTACTTCTGGCTCTGCACTCGGGAATTACTTCTGATGGTGCTTGGGGGACCATAATGAGTATTGGGGATTATATCTAGGCGGACCACATGCAAGGCAAGTATCCTACACACTATACTATAATTCTGACCCACAAGTTATAACTCTTAAAAGTTATTTATTGACACATACTCTGCATATGTTTATTGATTATAAACAAATAAATTAAAACACTGTTTTGAGTTGGGCAATGTGTCAGATGCTATAAATATGTGACATGAGAAGGTATCATACCTAGAGCATAGTGGAACCTATAAATACTAACATATGCTTAGAATGGTCTTGCTGAATGTTACTTTGATGGAATAAAAGCTCAGTCTTACCAAATCTGTTCTTTCAAACAAAACCAGAAATTCAGATTCTTTGGTAATTCTTCCCATTTTTTTAAGATTGAAAAATTTATTAGTTTAGATGATTTAATTGCAAATATCAGATACTCTTCTAGAAAATACAAGAAACAAGGAATTTTGTTGTAAGAGTTGAGGCTCCAGGAGACTAGAGAATCAGGGCTATAGTATGAATGTGTGGGTCTCCCTTACCCTGCTAAATCCATACTTGAAATCTAGACCTTTGTTGGTATTAGGAGGTGAGGTTTGGAAAGATGATTTGACCACAAAGGTAGAGAGATTAAGTATGGGATCAATACATCTATAGAAAAAAATCCTAGAAGCAGTCCCTAATTCCATATAGCATGTAAAGAAACAATAAAAAGTAGGTGATCTATAACCCAAAAAAGGGTCACAGACTCAAAAATGGCAATCAACTGGGATTGCCTCAAACATGATTTATTCCCAAATAAAATGATAACTCTCACCCTGTTCGTTCCATTCTAGGCCATGGGTCCCGATGTGAAGTTCTTCAGCTGATCTTCTCGGTCCTATCTTGGCATTCAAATCACCCACAATGATCTTGTAGAAGGTGTGGTCTTCTTTATAGAACTTCTCTAGCTCCATGTAGAACTTCTCGATTTCTCTTTCATCATAATGAGATGTTGGTGCGTAGACAACGAAGATAGAAACTGCAGGCAGTGAGCCACATCTATTCAAATGTAAACGTCCGATTCGGGTTGTTAGGCATTCGAATGAATCAATGCTCTTGGCCAAGTTTGTGTTGACAAGGACACCGACGCCTCCAACACCTCTTTTATCGCATGTTCCGAGGAACAATTCTTCTCCAGTGTCGAAAACGGCATGGTGAGATTCATGTCTTCTTGTCTCGGTCAGACCAATGATGTCGTACTTGATCATTCGCGCTTGTACCATCAGGTCCTCGATGGATGCATCTGATGCTAGCGTACGTGCATTGAAAGTACAGACGATCATTTTTGTCTTCCTTCGTTGTGGCAGCCTAGGTCGGCCTTGAGATTTTGTCGGCCTCTCCTTTCTCATCCTTCTCAGTGCTGCCATGTCGGTGAAGCCTTCAGGGTCAGGTGAATGAGACCAGTTGTAGTTACTGGTTTTGGCATATCGAATACACAGCGGATAGCTTGCCAGGCTCTTCCGTGCGGGCGGAATACTCTCGGTAGCTTGCCAGTCTTTCCGAGAGGTATAGAGGCTTTTGGGGTGACCTCTAATCACCCTTGTAGGTGTTACCATATTTGAACCCTATCAAATATGGTACGACAATTCCAGAAGACGGGTATTTAGTGTCTTAAGATGTGTCGCGTGGCCGCTTGCGGCCGCGCGGGTCCGGAAAGCGTCCTGGAGTGTGGCGACTGTCTGAGTTCATCATGTCGACCAAGACCATTCATGGTAACTCACAGTTCCAGAAGGCAGAATCTAAACGATGGACATGGGAGTCTCCCGGTGGACGATTCCACAACGAAATAGACCACATCATATTCAATCGATGGTTTTGCCTGACTGATGTCGCTGTTGTCCCAAAATTTCGAACGGGATCGGACCACCGTCTCCTTCGTGCAAAATTCTACTTCACAGAGCGGGGAGAAAGGGCTGCAAAGTTCAAAAAGAGAACTCCCAGAACGACCACCAACTGGGAACTCTTTGGTACTATTGCGGCAACATGGGAAGATGCCATTGTTGACAACATTGACGAGGAATACGATCGACTGGTTCAGCACCTCCATGAATGTGCGAGGAACGCCAAGAGAGAGATAGCCACAAAAAGTCGCCTATCTTCGAAAACTCTTGAGCTAATTCGCCAGCGTGGTTTGGCGCATGCCTCAGGCAACCGCAAGCTAACGTCCGAGCTTGCAAAGCAGTGCAGAGATGCGATCAAGGAAGACCTCAAAGAGAGAAGAGCAGAAGTACTGGTAGATGCGGCAGAAGCCGGGAAAAGTATTCGTAACGCCCGCCTGTCCTTCGCCAACTATAAGACCAAGATGACTGCCCTCCGACGTCCTGATGGATCCATCACATCCTCCAGAACGGCATTGGAGAAGATTATCCATGACTTCTACTCAAATCTCTTCGATAGCCATGTCCACTTGCCGACATACCAAATTCCACAGGATGGGTATGTCGTTCCCAACGTTCTCCCTTCCGAAATCCGACACGCCATTTCGTCAGTAAAGAAGCAAACAGCACCCGGCCCAGACAAGGTCAGACCTGAACACCTGAAGAACCTGCCGTCAGTACTCATCAATACACTGGCTCGGCTCTTCACTCGCTACCTGTCTGAATGCAAGGTTCCATCTCAATGGAAAACCAGCAGGACCATACTACTGTTCAAGAAGGGAGACATCCATGACATTGGCAACTATCGCCCGATCTGCCTATTGTCTGTCATCTACAAGTTGTTCACTCGAGTCATCCTGAATAGGATTGGCAGAACACTAGATGAAGGACAACCATGTGAGCAAGCAGGGTTCCGCAAAGGATTCAGCACCATAGACCATATCCACACGATAACCAAACTCATTGAGGTTTCTCGGAGTTCAAGATGCCGCTCTGCTTAACGTTCATTGATTTAAAGAAGGCCTTTGATTCTGTTGAGACGGAAGCGGTCATTGAAGCCCTAGCCAATCAGGGCATTCAAGCCCAATACATCAGGATCCTCCGTGAGCTGTATTGCGGATTCACTACCAGGATCTCACCATTCTACAAAGAAGTGATCGTTGATGTCAAGAGAGGGGTGCGGCAGGGTGATACCATTTCACCAAAACTCTTCAGTGCCACCCTCGAGAACATCATGCGACGACTGGAATGGGAAGGAATGGGAGTGAAGATAGATGGTCGGCAACTACACCACCTCCGCTTTGCTGATGACATTGTTTTAATAACACCAAACATCAGCCAAGCGGCACAAATGCTGGCCGACTTTGACCGTGAGTGTGGAAAGGTAGGACTACAGCTGAATCTTACGAAGACAATGTTTATGAGAAACAGCCTTGTTCCTGACGCCCCATTCGCTCTCAATGGAACGACCATCTCCGAATGCAACAGCTATGTGTACCTAGGTCGAGAGGTCAACATGACAAATGACCTGGCACCCGAGCTGCGCAGGAGGAAGAGAGCGGCTTGGAACGCCTTCAAGAACGTCGAAGAAATAGCTAAGAGGACGAAGAACCTCCGGCTCCGGGCACATCTCTTTGATTCCACTGTTCTTCCTGCATTAACATATGCCTCAGAGACCTGGGCCCTACGCAAACAAGATGAGAACGCCATTCAGGTCTCCCAAAGAAGAATAGAAAGAGCTATGCTTGGAATATCACGTTTCACTCAAATGAGAGAACGAATCCGGAGTTCTGACATCCGTCGACGATCAAGGATCAGGGACGCTGTCTCATTTGCCAAGGTGTCGAAAATCAGATGGGCTGGTCACGTAATGAGATTTAAAGACGACCGTTGGACTAGAGCTGTTACTGATTGGATTCCACGGGATGTCAAGAGACCGCGTGGCCGCCCACCTACCAGATGGTCAGACTTCTTTGTCAAGGTCATGAACGATCGGTTTGAGGCCCTCCATGTTCCCGGAGCGAAGAGATGCCATTGGGCTACACTAGCACGCGACAGGGACAAATGGAGACGTTACTGGCGCCCGCTCGAGCAAATCGACGACTAACGGGAAGTTAAGTGATTAAGTGATTAAAATGATAACAAGAAATGGGTAAAAATATATTCAGAGTGATAATCATATGAATTTCTGGTTTCTTCCATTGGATCCCTCACCTTTAGTGCCGTCTCATCTACTACTCCTTAGTTCAGCAGGAAAAGGAAACACTGGGCCTGTACAAGGTACTAATGGGTTTTTTTTTTTGGCAGACTGGTCTACCTGTGTGTGGAACTCTAGATTCTGACCTTCATTTGCATAGGTTTTGGATATTGATGCTGAGAGTGGTTTTCACCAGAATCAGATCATGCTGGTTCTTTGATCTTACACTTCTGTTTTCCAGAACCATAGCAAATAAATTTCTGCTTATAAGTCATCCAGTCATACTATTAGTTTGATTTTAATAGCTTAAGGTTGATGAAGCTATTATATAGGTTCAATTTGATTGAAGCTATTAGGTTGATCATCAGCTATTAATTAGTTAAGGTTGATGAAGACAGCTTCAGATTTCATACCATCAGCTACAGCTCCTATAATATACTGCATGGTTCACCTAATGTATGCACTACCAAAACTACCAATGGGCATGGATTCTCATACCACAGATACTGACAATTGTTGTTATCATTCTAATCATATTGGATTTCTTTCAGGACTGATTTACAAAGTCTCACAAAGTATCTGATTGGGAGAATCTATACAAATGCTTCAAGGAAGTCTGGAAAAAAGTAGACAGGTTCTTCTATCTTTAAGATCTAGGAACTAACAAAGCAGACCGCTGTGACAATAATAGTTGGAAATGATCACTCTAGACAAGAACTAAGTGCTGAAAGTAGTTAAAGGAATGTCCATGATATCCTGTCAACACCTGTATTGCAAACCATAATGCCCAGAAGGACAGAGAGAACAGAGAAAGAAGATAGAAAGAAGAAGATAGATAGATGGATGGATGGATAGATAGATAGATGGATAGATAGATAGATAGATAGATAGATAGGATAGATAGATAGATAGATAGATAGATAGATAGATAGATAGATAGATAGATAGATAGATAGAGAAGTGCCTGTCAGAGAGGCAGGCTGGGTAGGGGTGGAGGATGGGGTGGTGGCTGGAGTGAAACTGGGGACATTGGTGGTAGGAAATGTACACTGGTAAAGGGATAGGTATTAGAATCTTCTATGACTGTAATCCAATCGAAGTTGACTGAAAAACTTTGTAACTGTGTATCTCAGGGCAATTCAATTAAAACAACAACAAAATGAATAAACAACAAAAAAGAATTAAAAAGCAGAAAACCACTAAGCAATAACAGTATTCAAAGGAAATGGGTGACCAAAAAACCTAATAAATTGGCACACCAAGTTTTTTGTTTTCCTTTTTTGAGGGGGAAACCACACCCACTGCTCAGGGTTTACTCCTGGTTCTTCCTCAGGGATCACACCTGGCAGGCTCAAAGGGTGATATGTGGTGCCCGGGATCAAGGCAAGATTTTCTCTCTGACTTTTACAAACCAAGATTTTGATATGCTATCAAATATAATTCTGTGTGAATTTGCTTATCATTCACACGGTTTCAGCTTCTTGTGTTGTAGAATATTTCATTCCAAGTAACAAAGTACAGCAATACTAGTAATACAGGGGAATGTAATCAAGGCAGCCACCCTGTCCTTCAGAACAACGGCAGGAAATTGACTTCCACAGTTTTCTCACTATCTTAATACCTACAGCCATTTGAATCAGATCTGCCAGTAGTATCACATACAGTATCATTATTTGTCTTATATGTATGATATAATCGTAAAAAAAAACTGCACCAGAAGAAACATAATAACTTTCTACCAAAGTGAAATTTCTAAAAGATGTTACTTAAGGTTGAGAAAATTTTTACTTGAGCAGAAAGAGAAGATGGGATTAATAAATTTGAGAATAGATTCAAAGCATCCTCTTACACATCATGGTGTGTCCTGTCCATTTCTTGTGTTACAACAGTTAGTTTTGAGCCCTTCTCTTGCTCAGTAGGAATCCTGAATACTCTTCTAGAAATCAAGTTCTATTTTAGAACTCCTCTTTTGAAGTTATTGCTCAATAAATATGTCATTTCCATGATTGTGACTTCCACACTATAAAATTAGTACCAGGAAATTAGTATGTAGCCATCTTGTACTTATTTACGTTACATTACTGAAACATCTTTGAGCCTATGATTTAATTATTCTGGTATGGTAAGATGGGCCTCCCATCTTGTGGTTGAATCAGTCTTATGTCTACTCAGGAGAAAATTTAGGGTTTGCTATCCTTTGGAATTGAGTGCTTCCTTTGTCTTTAACACAGTATTTTTATGTTCAGAAAGTACATGGGTTTTGAAAGAAGCATCATGTTATCATTATGGTGAGGTTCCTTATTCAAAGGCAAGTCTCTGAATAGCTCTAATGGTGGATTGCTCTTGAGAGTAGCTCTGAATACATCTTGATTTTCCTCTAGCCCTGATCCTTTGTTCTAGCCAAGATTCAAATGGGAAAGGATGACTTACGAATGATTGTGAATTATTGTGGCAATAGCAGTTAGCATCCGCTTTGGGCAGAATATTTATTCAGTTTCCATGACAAGTCTCTCATTGGTGTGATTTGAAAAAAATTAATAAATTCCTTGCTAAAAGTGTTTTAGTCTGATCCTTAATTTTGGTTTCTTCTCATTTTGTTTTATTTGGTTTGGTTTGGTTTGGGGACCACCCTATGCTCGGGGTTTATTCCTGGCTGCGTACTTAGATATCCCCTCTGGCAGGGCTCTGTGGGGGTCCACATGTGGTGCCAGGGATCAAAGCTAAGTAGCCTTCAAGGCAGGCACCTTACCCAATGTACAGTTGTTCTGTTCTTGGTTTCTTCTTCATGAGAGCTCAATGCAATCTGCTCTACCCATTCTCTTCTCCAAATAAAATTGTTGGCTGTGTACAATACAGGCTATATGCGCATAACTATAATGATTAATATGTATAAACTTACATGCCATCATTTTCTAACTATGATAGAAGACAAGCAGCTAAAAGATAAATAGTGTATGAGTAAAGATGATACCACTTAGATTGGACATTTCACAGGATACACTTTAGTGACTGTCTCAGTCTTCCCAAGGAACCGGACTTACTATGTCAAAACCCATTAGCAGAGGATATACAGTTAGGTGATTATGTTTGTCCCTCCTCCATATCTGACTTTTTTTCTGTCTCGTAGAAGTAAAATTATTTTGATTCACAATTGGGGAAGATACGGTTTCTTTGAAACTATCTTTTTAGTCAGGTAATTTAAGTTGACTAAAATCATTTGCTATAAACTCAAATGTATAACATTTAGGTTATGCCATAAAAGAATTAGCTTAATTTCTTTGTAGTTTGTAACCTCCTTTACTCATATTCTAAAAGCGTTTTTGTAAATGTAGGATTTTCTGTAAAAATGACATATTACATGTGAATACTTTTGTCTCTTTTTTTGGTAAATTGGTTTCCTTTTACTTCTTTTTTCCCTATTTCACTGGTCTGACGAGGTCTATGGTGAAATGCAAGTGGTAAGTCTGTTTAGGTCTTACTGCTTTCTAATTTTTACCTTACAATTGTTAATGTGTTTTTAGTTGCATTATTCTGCAGAGAACACTGATCTCACTGATTCTTGCCATCCAGCACCAAACTGCTTGGTTTTCAGAGAAAGGGAGAAAATTCATTTAAATGACTACCCACCTGTCAAGCCCCACCTCCTGGGTCATGGCCATAAAATAATTAGCTTGATTTCTTTTTCCTCTGGTCATGAAAAGAAAGGGTATGAATAAATTAGCCTTCGTCATACAGAAGTAAAACCAGGTCTAGAGGTAAAGCAACAAGATAGAAGAAATTTAAGTGCCACAGAGTGAAAAACCAATAGTTATCTGTTCCTGGTTTTATCTTATATAATCAGACTGCCACTGGTTAATGTCACTGTGTGGTTTGACAGACCCTTGCAGGAAGATAAAATAAATCCACAGCAGAGATAACACCAAATACACCCCACCATCTCCAGGTGCCTCCCTGGAGAGCCCCAGCACTTCCTGTACAGTCCAACTCTCACTTTCATCAAAGTGCCTTAGAAGCAGCACATCCTTGGGCTCTTGTGTACCAGCCAAGTATTGCAGGTGCCTCCCATCCTGTCTTGAATACCATTTTGGAGGCCCTCATCAAATAGATTATCTATATAGCACATGTATTATTGTAATATGTGTATATAGAAGCTCTCAATGATATCAATAATATATATTATTGCATATGTATACATATATTATTGAGAGTTTCTATTCTTTGTAGCAGTTTTATTTATGCTGTATCTATTATCCATTCTATATAGTTTGGGTTCAAAGTTCTACTTATTCAGTTTTGTGATAGCCATAATTGAAAATGAGGTTATTGTCTTCAGACCTTTCTTCTCTAAATATTCATTAAAATATTTTAGTATTTTACTGATACTTTTGATTTTGATTTCTAACTTTAAATTCATTATGATCAGGAAACACACTGTATTATTACTATTTGTCAAATTACTGAGACTTGATTTATGGATCAAAATATAGTCTATTTTGGTATTATTCTCTGTACATTTGATAGTGGGTTTTTTTTGTTGAGATACTGAAATATTTAAGAATAATTTTGTATTTGTCTATATCTTGCTGGAGTTTCATTTGTGCTTTATGTATTTGGAATCTCTATCTGTGAGGCTTAAGTAGCCAGGGCTATATTTCTGTTGATGATTTGTGCACTATTTAATTTTGACAACTAAATTTTATTCCTCAAACAATTTTTACTCTAAAATCTATTTTACTCAATACTGATCCAAATAATCCAGGTTGTTTGTTAGCATGGTATATATATTTTCAATTTTAAACTTTTTTTTTTTTGCTTTTTGGGTCACACCCAGTGATGCACAGGGGTTACTCCTGGCTCTGCACTCAGCAGTTACTCCTAGAAGTGCTCAGATGACCATATGGGATGCTGGGAGTCGAACCCGGGTCGGCTGCATGCAAGGCAAACGCCCTATCCGCTGTGCTATCTCTCCAGCCCTCAATTTTAAACTTTTAACCTTTTTAAGTATTTATATTTAATTTTGTTGCTTTTAGACAATCTGTCTTTTTAAAATCTAATTTCAACATGTCTTTTATTGGTAATATTTTATATTTACATGTAAAGATCACTGATAGAACTGGGTTTAAAAATTACCATTCTAAAAAAAAAGTCACCATCTTGTTTTCTGTTTATTTCTATAACTAATAACTATTAGTTATTGGTTCCCATTTCTTCTTATTTTTGGCTTTTTTGTAGTTGGAGCCCTTTTAAAGAATCAAATCAGGGATTGGAGAGATAGTGTAGTGAGTAGGATGTTTGCCTTGCGTGCAGCTAATCTGGGTTTAGTCCCAAGCAACCCTAACAGTTCCAAGATCCTCTTTAGGAGTGAGTCAGAAATAAGACCAAAACACAGTTGGATGTGACCTCCAGCCCCCATATATTTTTTCTTTAGTATCCTGGTTGACCTATTAACTATAGCACTTTGTGGTGTGTGTCTGTTTGTGTGTGTATATGTGTGTATGCAGCTGTGTACGTATTGTGTGTGTGTTGTATTTGTGTATAAATGTGTATGTGTGTGTATTTCTAGTTAATTTCTGGTGTTGGGTCAGATTCCAACACCAGTATTCTTTTTCTTCTTAAAGGGATTTTTTGTTCTTGCTGTACTAATACTGGAAATTTTGCAATATTTACTGGAGCGACTATAAAATGTGATTAGAAGTTGCCCCAAAAGCCTCCTTCCCTCTCGGACCTGGCAAGCTACCAAGAGTATCCCACCCACACGGCAGAAACTGGCAAGCTACCTGAGGCGTATTCGATATGCCAAAAACAGTAACATAACAGGTATTATTCCCCTGACCCTGAAAGAGCCTCCAATATGGCAGAGTTGGGAAGAGTGAGCGGAGAGGCTGTTAAAATCTCAGGACTGGGATCAATGGATACATTACTGGAGCCCACTTGAGCAAGTTGTTGAACAACGGATGATAGTGCTACAGTGCTACAGTACTGTACTAATCTGCTGATAACAAACTCAGTTTTTATATGACTAAAATTCTCTTTTGTTTTTTCAGTTTAATTTTTTGACTCATGTTTTACTGAGTATCAAATCCTAGGTTGATAGTTTTTTCTGTCCAGTACTTTAGAAATGACACTCTACTAGTTTTATAGCTTTTCTTGACAAAACTGCAATTATTCTAATGAGTGTTAATGTCTCCTTTCCTCTAGATTCCTGCTCTTCAGCCTGTAATCCACAGTGGCCTGTTTGTGAACATATCCTAGCAATCCACCAAAACTTTCCCCCAATCATGATTTGATTGTGATTTGGGTGCTTCATTATTGAGTATCAAGTACTGTGAGACACATCAGCTGGTCCAGGAAATATTTCTACTATTTCCTCCTCTCCTGGTAGACAGGTATAAAAAGGTTGAAGAATGTTTTAAATCATTGTTAAGAATTTTGTTTTATCCTCAGGGAGTACTTTGAGAAGCTTTATGCCACGGAACATCAAAACCTCGAGGAAATGGATAAATTCCTAGACTCCTACAGACTCCCAAGGCTGAACCAAGAAGACCTGGAATACCTGAACAGACCTATCACCATCAAGGAAATTGAAATGGTAATAAAAAGTCTCCCCAAGCACAAAAGTCCTGGCCCGGATGGATTCACTAGTGAATTCTTCCAAATCTTTAAAGAGGACTTACTCCCAATGCTCTTTAAGCTTTTCCACGAAATTGAAATATCAAAAACACTTCCAAACAGTTTCTACGAAGCAAATATCACACTGATACCAAAAGCAGACAGAGATACCACAAAGAAAGAGAATTACAGGCCGATATCCCTGATGAACACAGATGCAAAGATCCTCAACAAACTACTAGCAAATAGAATCCAACTACTCATCAAAAAGATCATACACCATGACCAAGTAGGATTCATCCCAGGGATGCAAGGATGGTTCAACATTCGGAAATCAATCAACATAATCCACCATATCAACAAAAGAAAAGATAAAAAGCATATGATCATATCAATAGATGCAGAGAAAGCATTTGATAAGATCCAGCACCCCTTTATGATGAAAACCCTAGCCAAAATGGGTATAGAGGGGACCTTCCTCAACATAATTAAAGCCATCTACCACAAGCCTACAGCAAGCATCATCCTCAATGGGGAAAAACTGAGAGCCTTCCCTCTAAGATCAGGGACGAGACAGGGATGCCCACTCTCTCCACTGCTGTTCAATATAGTACTGGAAGTACTTGCAATAGCGATTAGGCAAGAAAAAGATATTAAGGGCATTCAGGTAGGAAAGGAAGAAATCAAGCTCTCACTATTCGCAGATGATATGATACTCTACTTAGAGAACCCAATAACTTCCACCAAAAAACTCTTAGAAACAATAGACTCGTATAGTAAAGTTGCAGGTTATAAAATCAATACCCAAAAGTCCATGGCTTTCCTATACGCAAACAGTGAGAGAGAAGAAAGCAACATGAAAAAAACAATCCCATTCACAATTGTGCCCCAGAAAATCAAGTACCTAGGAATCAGCTTAACTAAGGAAGTAAAGGACCTGTACAAAGAAAACTACAAAACGCTACTTCAGGAAATAAAAGAGGACATGAGGAAATGGAAAGATATCCCCTGCTCATGGGTCGGGAGACTTAACATTGTCAAAATGGCAATACTACCGAAAGCATTGTATAAATTCAATGCAATCCCTATAAGGATACCCATGACATTCTTCAAAGAAATGGAGCAAACACTCTTGAAATTTATATGGAACAATAAGCCCCCACGAATAGCTAAAGCAATTCTTGGGAAAAAGAAAATGGGAGGAATCAACCTCCCGAACTTCAAACTGTACTACAAAGCAGTAATAATTAAAACAGCATGGTACTGGAACAAAGGCAGAACTGCAGACCAATGGAACAGGGTTGAATACACTGACATCTCTCCTCAATCATATGCTCATCTAATCTTTGATAAAGGTGCAAGTAATGTGAAGTGGAGTAAGGAAAGCCTCTTTAATAAATTGTGTTGGCATCACTGGATGGCTACATGCAAAAAAATAGGCTCAGAACTCTGCCTAACACCATGTACAAAAGTAAGATCAAAATGGATTAAAGACCTCAACATCAGACCAGAAACCATAAGGTACATTGAAGATAAAGTTGGCAAAACCCTCCATGACATTGAAGCTAATGGTATCTTCAAAGATGCCACGCCACTGGCCGAGCAAGTGAAAACAGAGATAGATAAATGGGACTATCTTAAACTAAGAAGCTTCTGCACCTCCAAAGAAACAGTGACCAAAATACAAAGACAGTCTACAGAATGGGAAAGGATATTCACCGAATACACATCTGACAAGGGGTTGATATCCAGGATATACAAAATACTGGTTAAACTCCACAAGAAGAAAACATCCAACCCCATCCAAAAATGGGGCAATGAAATGAACAGAAACTTTCTCAAAGAAGAAATCCGAATGGCAAAAAAGCACATGAGAAAATGCTCTACATCATTAATCATCAGGGAGATGCAGATCAAAACCACAATGAGATACCATCTCACACCTCAGAGACTGGCCCACATTCAAAAGAACAAAAGCAACCGATGCTGGCGTGGATGTGGCGAGAAAGGGACACTCCTTCACTGTTGGTGGGAATGTCCACTGGTTCAGCCCTTCTGGAAAACAGTATGGACGATTCTCAAAAAATTAGAAATTGAGCTCCCATTTGACCCAGCAATACCACTCTTGGGAATATATCCCAGAGAGGCAAAAATGTATAGTCGAAGTGACATCTGCACTTGTTTGTTCATTGCAGCCCTCTTTACAATAGCCAGAAACTGGAAGAAACCTGAATGCCCAAGAACAGATGACTGGTTAAAGAAACTTTGGTACATCTACACAATGGAGTACTATGTAGCTCTTAGAAAAGATGAAGTCATGAAATTTACATACAAGTGGTACAATATGGAAAGTATCATGCTAAGCGAAATGAGTCAGAAAGAGAGGGATAGACATAGAAAGATTGCATTCATCTGGGGGATATAAAGTAACAAAGTATGAGATTAATACCCACGAATAGCTGAGATCAGCACCAGGAGGATTACTCCATAACTTAGAGGCCAGCCGGGTATCCTAGAGGAAAGGGCTATTCAGATAGAGAAGAGAGCACCAAATAAAGGATGTTTGGAGGATCCTCCCAGGAGGGGAGATGCATGTCGAAAGTAGACTATGGACTGAACATGTTTGCCACTCAATGCCTCTTTTGCAGACCACAACACCCAAAAGGAGAGAGAGAACACAGGGGATTGCCCTGCCACAGAGACGGGGGGATGGGGGGATGGGGGTGGGAGGGATATTATCCATGGTGGTGGAAAATGGGCACTGGTGGAGGGATGGGTATCTGATCATTGTATAATTGAAACCAAAGCACAAAAAATTGTAAATCTACAACTTTAAAAAAAATAAAATAAAATAAAGGGGAAAAAAAAAAAAAAGAATTTTGTTTTGTTTTGTGGCCACATATGGTGGTGCTCAGAGCTTACTCCTGACTGTGCCCAGGAATTACTGCTGGAGGGATTCAGGGACCCTTATGTGGTGCCAGAGATTGAATTTAGGACTTATGCAGTCAAACCCTTGTAATATCTCTTCAGCTCCAATCTTTTGTAACTCCTTTATTTTAAGTGATTGGATTAAGCTGTGCCTTGCAATAGTTTCCTTCTTTTTCCTTATTTTTGGGGTTAGTTGAATTTCTTGGATCTTAGAGTCTATTTTTCACCAAATTTGGACGAAAATTATGAGCCATATTTTTCTCTCCCTACTCTCCTATGGTAATTCTTATTTCAACCATATTTTTACTATGCCACAAGGGTTACCAGGACCCTGGGTAACATTTAGGGGTCTATCAGTACTAGAGATTAAATCTGGAGTTTGTACGTGAAGGTACACAGCCCACCCTTTTAAGCTATCTCTATGGTCTAAGCCTCCAAAATTTGAAAGAAGACACTAAGGTAAAGGTAAAGGACCTCCAGCTGATCGTCGATTTGCTCGAGCAGGCCCAGTAACATCTCTGTTGGAGACTTTGTTGTTACTGTGTCTAGCATATTGAATACTCTCGGTAGCTTGCCAGGCTCTCAGAGAGGGGAGGAGGAATCGAACTCGGGTCGGCCATGTTGGCCGCTTGTAAGGCGAACGCCCTACCCGCTGTGCTATCGTTCCAGCCCTAATATTTAAAATTTCACAGGGCCTGAAAATAGAATGAAGACTACAGAATTAATTTTAGTATTTATATAATTTCTTGAAGGCGTTCCAAGCCGCTCTCTTCCTCCTGCGCAGCTAGGGTGCCAGGTCATTTGTCATGTTGACCTCTCGACCTAGGTACACATAGCTGTTGCATTCGGAGATGGTCGTTCCATTGAGAGCAAATGGGGCAGCAGGAACGAGGCTTTTTTCATAAACATTGTCTTCGTAAGATTCAGCTGTAGTCCTACCTTTCCACACTCACGGTCAGAGTCGGCCAGCATTTGTGCTGCTTGGCTGATGTTTGGTGTTATTAAAACAATGTCATCAGCAAAGCGGAGGTGGTGTAGTTGCCGACCATCTATCTTCACTCCCATTCCTTCTCATTCCAGTCGTCTCATGATGTTCTCGAGGGTGGCACTAAGAGTTTCGGTGAAATGGTATCACCCTGCCGAACCCCTCTCTTGACATCAATGATTACTTCTTTGTAGAATGGTGAGATCCTGGTAGTGAATCCGCAATACAGCTCACGGAGGATCTTGATGTATTGGGCTTGAATGCCCTGATTGGCTAGGGCTTAAAAGACTGCTTCCAACTCTACAGAATCAAAGGCCTTCTTTAAATCAATGAACGTTAAATAGAGCAGCATCTTGAACTCCCGAGAAACCTCAATGAGCTTGGTTATCGTGTGTATATGGTCGATGGTGCTGAATACTTTGTGGAACCCGGCTTGCTCGCATGGTTGTCCTTCATCTAGTGTTCTGCCAATCCTATTTAGGATGACTCGAGTGAACAACTTGTAGATTACAGACAATAGGCAGATCGGGCTATAGTTGCCAATGTCATGGATGTCTCCCTTCTTGAACAGTAGTACGGTCCTGCTGGTTTTCCATTGGGACGGAACCTTGCATTCAGACAGGTAGCGTGTGAAGAGCCAAATCCAACAGCTATGTGTACCTAGGTCGAGAAGTCAACATGACAAATGACCTGGCACCCGAGCGGCACAGGAGGAAGAGAGCGGCTTGGAACACCTTCAAGAACGTCGAATAAATAGCTAAGAGGACGAAGAATCTCTGGCTCCAGGCACATCTCTTTGATTCCACTGTTCTTCCTGCATTAACATATGCCTCAGAGACCTGGGCCCTACGCAAACAGGATGAGAACGCTATTCAGGTCTCCCAAAGAAGAATAGAAAGAGCTATGCTTGGAATATCACATTTCACTCAAATGAGAGAAAGAATTTGGAGTTCCGACATCCGTCGACAATCAAGAATCAGGGACGCTGTCTCGTTTGCCAAGGTGTCAAAAATCAGATGGGCTGGTCACGTAATGAGATTTAAAGACGACCGCTGGACTAGAGCTGTTACCGACTGGATCCCACGGGATGTCAAAAGACCGCGTGGCCGCCCACCTACCAGATGGTCAGACTTCTTCGTCAAGTTCATGAAAGGTTTGAGGCTCTTCATGTTCCCAGAGCAAATAGATGCCATTGGGCTACACTGGCAAGCGACAGGGACAAATGGAGACGTTACTGGCGCCCGCTCGAGCAAATCGATGACTAACGGGAAGTTAAGTGATTAAGTGATTAAGTGATATAATTATATAAAATGCATAAAAACTTAGTTCTTATATAAATGCAAATAAAATTATTAGTAATCTAATGAATATTAATAAAATATTCAAAATGAAATATTTATAATAATACCCATCAGCACATTAAAGAATAATATGCCTTAATCAAATAGGAATTACTTTAAACATGCAATGATGGTTCAATATTACTAAACCTAGTAAAATAATTTTAATAAATTAAAAGAGAAAAATGATATGATCCTTCAGAAGATACCCAAAAAATGTATTTGATAAAATTCAACACTTATTTTTGTTTAAAAAAGAACAGCAATAAACAAAAACAACAAAATCCAGATACAATCCAAAGTAAATTGGAATTTTAAAAAATTTTCCTAAGAAAAATTAGTGACCAGCTAAATATTTAAGGGTTTGTCCTCTCGTGGAAGCACATCTGATATGTCCACACCTCTGCATATTTGAAAGTAGGTAGGCAAAAGCCCATGAGATTAGTAGAGGGTTGATATAGTTGCAGTCAGAAGCCAAAAAATCAGAGTGTCTGTGTGTATACTCAAGACTAAACAGGGCAAGAGCCATGAGTAATGAGAAGCAGTTTGGAAATTCCTTAAAAACAATTTTTTTCAGAGATATTATTTAACTCATGAATACCACATCCATGCAATTTGAAGTAAAATGTTAATAGAAACATTATTCATATAGCCAAGACATGCTAACAACTTAAGTGGCTAACAACAGGTGACTGGATAAAGAAACTAGCATATATATACTCAAAGGCATACTCTCGGCAATTGAAGGAGATGAAGTCTGGTCTTTTGTGACATGGTTGGAACTTGATGTGATTGTACTAAGCAAAATAAATCAGGACATGAAGACAATTACCAAATGCTTTTTCTAATATGTAAAAGAGAAAGATTACATATTTGAATATAAATTCAAATTTGAATATAAATTGCCAAAGCAAACAAACTAGTAACTTCAACAAAAATAACCCATAATCCATTAAAAATACAAATTGTTACCAGAGAAGGGTGGTAAGGAAAGGACAGCAGAGGTAAACCTGATTTTGATAATGACACTAGAACTTGGAAGGGAGTGTGTTGAGACTGACATTTGGAGAGATGGAGCTATATTCCCCAAATCCAGATAATATTATAGTGTAATAGTAAATCAAAAATATTTTAATTTCAGAAGAGTTTTAAAACTCCAGTAATGTAGGAATCAATGGTTTTATGGAAGCATGTTATCTCCATCCTCATATATTTTAATCTCAAAGTCAATTTTATTTTAATTTTTTTCTTCTTATATTTATTTATTGAATCACTGTGGGAAAAGTTACAATGTTTTCAGGTTTAAGTCTCGGTCATACAATGATCAAACACCTCTCCCTTCACCAGTACTCATTTTTCACTACCAAGAACCCCAATATACCCCCTCCCGCCCCTCCCAATGCCTGTGAGGCAGATGATTTCCACTTAACTCTTCTCTACATTGATTACATTCATTGTTTCGACAAAGAATGCACCATTATTGTTTAGAATTTCCTTCCCCCAACAATCAGAATTGCTGAAAAGGCATTGTGAAATACTTTGTTTTCATTAGGTGGTTATGAGAATCATATAATGCCATCTGGATTTCTGCAATGAGCCAGATAATTACGAGATTGGTTTCTGGTGTTATGGCTGTGCCAGAGAACCGCTCGTGGGGGGCAATTCGTAACCTCGGTAGGGCGTGAAGGATGAACTGGTACTGCCCCCCTTCCCATGAGACTGCAGTTGCCCCATCACCGCCAGCTCATACCTGGCTTTCCTATAAGCTCTGAGGTGGTGACCACCTTGCTGCCGGTGGGGGGGGGGGGGAAGGTAGAAGGGAGCAACACCCTTTCCCTCCCAGGGAGGGATGGCGCCGTAGTTTAATCCATGGTCCATTCACTTTTCTGCCACAAGCTGTTGGGCTCTGGACTAAGTTCTTTTGCCTCTGGAGCCATGGCTGTGCCACAGAGCCGCTCGTGGGGGGCAAGTCATGACCTCGGTAGGGCATGAAAGATGAGCCGGTATCATCCCCTTCCCATGAGACTGCAGTTGCCCTGTCACTGATGGCTCATACCTGACTTTCCAATAAGCTCTAAGGCGGCAGCCACCTTGTATGCAGTCCAGATGCATTTCTGCCAAAAGCTGCTGGGTTTCGAGATTTTTTTCTGAGTCTCTGGGATCATGGCTGTTTATCAGCTTGATCAAGAGCCAGACAGGTTGTTTGTAGGCGGCAACTTGGGGTCTTGCGGAGATGGGGAGGAAAGGGCCGGTTCCACCCTCATCTGGTGAGGCCCCGCATGTCTCATCACTGCAGGCCCAAACCTGACTGTCCAGTGGCCTCTGGAGGATGGTGGTCACCAGGCCGCCAGGGGGAAGAGACCAAGGCACGAAACCTATCCCCACCTGGAGTGGCCCAGCACCAGTAACCTACTGAAGGAACAGGACGCATTTCTGCCAAAAGAATTTGGGTTCTGAGATTCATTTCTGAGTCTCTAGGATCATGACTGTTAAGCAGTTTGATCAAGAACCAGAGAGACCATGCCTCCAATTATATAGCCGAGCCGGAGGTGGTTTGTGGGTGTGTCTCCCACATACCTAACTTTTGACTGTTTACTTTCTTGGTAAACTTTGCCCCAAGTTTTTGGGGTCTGGCCAAAGGCACAGCAGTAATTTTGGGGTATCTGAAAGTCTGACGGTGCCATCAGGCTGCTGATGCACTTGCCTCACAGGTACAGATTGATCTGCTGGCAGTACCATACCCCTGGTCAATTTTATTTTTAATGGTAGATTATTCTAATTAGAAAGTTATTATATTTGGATTATATTGTTATATCTCTGGTAAATATTATGTAAAATAGATTAAAAGAAAAGGAAAAAACCAGTAAGTCAATAATACAAGAAAATAAGCTTTGTATGTATATATGAAAAACAAATAGAAAATACTATGGAAAGAGTTGATTTCTAAAGCTTGTTTCATAAAATTAATTACAAGATTATTTTTTCCAAAGATCATAAACTACATTCTCATTAGCAACAGACATAATTGAAAAAACTTTTAAAAATTAATTAAAAAAAGAAACAAGCAGAAGCTGAACCAAAAAAAAAGGAAGAAAAGAAAAACTATTAAAATATTCCCCAGAAAACTAAATGAAGAATTGAAAAACAAACAATAAAACGTTCTTTGTGGAAACTAATGTTTAAAAAATGCTATGAGTTGACTTACAGATTTACCTCATTCTCAATTCTCAATAAATACATATGTGAGCTTTATTTTAGAACTAAGCTTTTTTGTTTTTTATTTAATCACAGTGAGATACACAGTTACAGAGTTGTTCATAATTAGGTTTTAGTTATATAATGTTCCAACACCCATCCCTTCACCAGTGTGCATAGAACTGAATTTTATCTGCAAAAGTGAATCCTAAGAATAACCAGGAAAAATTGGGGAAAAAAATACAAGAGTAGTTAAGGAAGACTAGATTTCAGAATTTTAACAATTTAATAGTTACAATGATTAATTCCATGGGATTGACATGTGATTAATTGCTGCACTTCCTTGCAGGAAAAGAAGTATATAAACTGATAGTGGGAGAACAAACTGATAGTCGGAGAACAATAGCTTCTTTTTTTTTCCTTAAATTTTTATTAGTGAAACACCATGAGGTACAGTTGTAGACTTACAAATTTTTGTGTGTGGGTTTCAGTTATACAACGATCGAATACCCATCCCTCCACCAGTGCCCATTCTCCACCACCACCAGTCCCAGTATCCTTTCCACCCCCCTTCCCCCCATCCCACCCTACCACTGTGGCAGGGCATTCCCTTTTGTTATCTCTCTGCTTTTGAGTGCTGTGGTTTGCAAAAGAGACATTGAGTGGCAATCTTGTTTGGACTATAGTCTACTCTCATCACGCATTTCCCATCCTGAGAGGAACCTCTCAACACTCTTTATTTGTTGGTCCCTTCTGTATCTGAGCGGCCTTTTCCCTAGCGTGTGCAGTTGTCCTCAAAACCATGGAGTAATCCTCCTGGCACTTATCTTGGCTATTCTTGGGTGTTAGTCTCCTATTTTGTTACCTTATGTTCCCCAGATGAATGCAATCTTTCTATGTCTATCCCTCTCTTTCTGAGTCATTTCACTTAGCATGACACTTTCCATGTAGTACCACTTGTATGTAAATTTCATGACTTCATCCTTTCTGACAGCTTCATAGTATTCCATTGTGTAGATGTACCAAAACTTCTTTAACCAGTCATCTGTTCTTGGGCACTCAGGTTTTTTCCAGATTCTAGCTATTGTAAACAGTGCTACAGTGAACAGACAACTGCAGATGTTGCTTTGACTATACTTTTTTGCCTCTCCGGGGTATAGTCCCAGGAGTGGTATTGCTGGGTCAAATGGGAGCTCAATTTCTAATTTTTTGAGGATCGTCCATACTGTTTTCCAAAAGGGCTGAACCAGTCGGCATTCCCACCAGCAGTGAAGGAGGGTCCCTTTCTCGCCATATCCGTGCCAGCACTGGTTGCTTTTGTTCTTTTGGATGTGGGCCAGTCTCTGTGGTGTGAAGTGACATCTCATTGTTGTTTTGATCTGCATCTCCCTGATGATTAATGATGTAGAGCATTGTCTCATGTGTCTTTTAGCCATTCGGATTTCATCTTTGATGAAGTTTCTGTTCATTTTGTCGCCCCATTTTCTGATAAGGTTGAATGTTTTCTTCTTGTGGAGTTCAACCAGTATACTTTGTATATCCTTGATATCAACCCCTTGTCGGATGTGTATTTGGTGAATATCCTTTCCCATTCTGTAGACTGCCTTTGTATTTTGGTCACTGTTTCTTTTGAGGTGCAGAAGCTTCTTAGTTTAAGATAGTCCCTTTTGTCTATCTCTGTTTTCACTTGCTTAGTCAGTGGCGTGATATCTTTGAAGACACCATTAGCTTCAATGTCCTGGATGATTTTGCCGACTTTGTCTTCAATGTGCCTTATGGATTCCGGTCTGATGTTGAGGTCTTTAATCCATTTTTTATCTTACTTTTGTACATGGTGTTAGGCAGAAATCTGAGCCCATTTTTTCGCATGTAGCCATCCAGTTTTGCTAGCACCATTTGTTAAAAAGGCTTTCCTTACTCCACTTCACATTTCTTGCTCCTTTATCAAAGATTAGGTGATCATATGTTTGGGGGGAGATGCCAGTATATTCAACTCTGTTCCATTGGTCTGCTGTTCTGCTTTGAGAACAATAGCTTCTAATGTTTATGGAGAAATGTAAGGAGAAGTACAAAAAATATATTCCTGTGATCTAGGAACTCTACTTCTAAATATCTATTCTGCATGTGTGAAATTATTATTATTATTATCTTTTTGGGTCACACTTTGTGATGCTCAGGGGTTACTCTTGGATCTGTACTCAGGAATCACTCCTGGCGGTGTTCTGGGGACCAAATGAGATGCTGGAAATTGAACATGGGTTGGCCTCTTGCAAGACAAACACCCTACCGGCTGTGCTATCACTCCAATTTCTGGAGTGAAATTATTTATGAGTATTTACCTAAACCAGAGCATCAGAAGCACTGTAAGCATGATACCTAAAATACAATAAACTTAAAAATGTACCCGTTGAGAGAAATAGACAAGTGGGTGGAAAGAAACGTGAGAACTTTGGTGGAGTGAAGTTGCTGTATGGTGGATTTGGTAATAGAACACTGTATGCCTCAAGCTCTGTTAGGAACAACTGTGTAAACTATAGTGCATTAGTTTTAAAAGACAGTATCCACTATAATGTTTTTCAAAAGAAATAGATTAGAAGCAATATTATTTTAATGAGGGGGTTGGTATTAAAAGATAAATTGCATTGTATCAAACTTTTTGAGTTTGTGCAATCAAATGTAAATCTGAGTGGAAAAGTACTAAATGAGAAGTGGTGCAAAGATTTCCAAAGATAGGACCTCCAGGACTTCTAGAGAAAAGGGAAGTAAAATAAGGGAAATTGGGATGTCTTTATGACTATCACTTTAAAGCCTAGACTTTGTATCTGGTTGTTCTGATGTTTCAATTTTGTATCTTTGAGACATTTAATAGCTCATATTTTGATTTGCTATGTTGGCCACCAAGATATTAAAATTATTATAATTTAGTGTTAAATTATTTAATAAAAATTAAGTAAATTATGGAAAACTCACGCAATAGAATTCTAAGCAGCCATGTCTATTCACATATAATGTTATAGCTAAGAATTCCTTTCATGAGAAAAATATAAGGCATATTGTAATGTATGTATTTTGCTACAATATCAAACAAAAAGCAATGAATGAAAAGCAAAAGAATATGCATACTGTGCAATAGTATAGTGGGTAGGGCACTTGTCTTGGGAGCAGCAATCTGGATTCAATTCTTGGTACCTGGTATGGTTCCCAGAGGACCACTGAGAGTGATTCCTGAGTGTGGATTCAGGAGTAACCCCTGAGCTCTGTAACCCCTGAGTATCACCAGGTGTAGCCACCGCCCCCCCACAGAGACACCCTCCACAAAACAAAACACCACACAATATTTACATACACACATTTATGTGTGATTATCCCTGGAAGATAGCAGAAGAACATAGAGTATTTCTTATCTCCAGTGAAGGGATCTAGGAAGCTGAAGGACTTCATTCAGAGATTAACTTATTAAAACATTAATCACACAAATCACAATCACAAATCATCCTGTTAATCGTCGATTGCCTCGAGCAGGCCCCAGTAATGTCTCCTTCATCCTAGCCCTGAGATTATATTCAAGGCTCTTTAGGAGAATGAGACCCATCATTGTTACTGGTATTTGACATATTGGGTATGCCACGGGGAGTTTGCCAGACTCTGCCATGTGGGCAGGCTACATTTGGTTAATATAAACATTAATCAATTATCACAAAATTTGTTCGACTTGAAATTTGGATTCTACTTGGAATTTGAGTTGCATGCACAAATCAAAAACATTATTTAAATGTATTGGTTAAAGACTACTGTTGCTGAGGTTGGAGCGATAGCACAGCGGGTAGAGTGTTTACCTTGCACATGGCCGACCCAGGTTTGATTCCCAGCATCCCATATGGTCCCCTGAGCACCACCAGGAGTAACTCCTGAGTGCATAGCCAGGAGTAACCCCTGTGCATGGCCAGGTGTGACCCCAAAAGAAAAAAAAAAGACTACTGTTCCTATCAGGCTTAACTATGTTGTTCCTCATTTATTATAGAGCTCCAAAATATATTCATTTAAAAATTCTCCACTTCAAATTTTTAAAAAATTAAAAAATTTTAAGTGCATAATATAAATTGCCTTAATCGTTTAATCACTTAATTTTGTTGATTTGTTAGTAGAATAAATGATCACTGTGTGTTCTATTAGGATGCATAAATTCACTTTTGTTTTCCATGAGTTCATTCACTTATGGTAGGTGCTAAACAGGGGCTATAAAGACCAGCACTTTTTTCTCTTCCTCAGGATAGGTGTTAAACCTTATGTCTGTCAACCTAATTTAACACAGAATTTTACTTGTAAATGTGTACACTGTGATATAAGACAAATTCAAATCTTAAAATCCCTTCATAGTTTTTCAGTCCTAAGCCACAGCATGTTTCTGTGTGAAAATCTACTGTACCCATTTGGAGGTGAGATGAGTGTGACTCAAAGAAAGTTCTTGGAACTCAAATGTAAAACCAAGCAAATCTTCCTCACAAGCATGACATGGGAGGAGTGAGTGGGGATGAAGTGTTGGGGAATCACCTCACTAAAAGTTAAGGAGAGTCTGATTTTGACAGTGCCCTTTTGTAAACAAAAATTCTTTGCAGCTTGAGACAAGTTACAAAAGGAGTAATTCATTAAAAAAATGTAATTACCAATTAAATAGTAAATTTTTATTCTCAGGCTGTAAGGAAAATGAAAACACATTTGAATTTCAAAAAGAAGCAATTAGTAATAGTTGATTCACTAAGGAAAGTGCCATATTCGGACAGAGGAAAGTCTATAAGTAGGCAGAAACAGAGAGTTAATACTAAAGTATTTTAAGTACTGCAAATGTTAAATACGCAGTCTTTCAATATTTGAATGATCCTTTTCATTAATATCAATTGTTTATCTTGGGTTCTCACTGATTAAGCAGGATGTAGATGTCAATCCTAAATGAAAGTTAACTACTTTATACTATACATTAAAATATTTTATATTACAATCAATAATTTTTTTCAAAAATTGAAGTGGATATGTTCCAGTCCAATCAGTCAGATGCCTAGGAGGAGGAAAATGGTCAAAGTATTTCTTCAATCTGGGTACAAGGCAAACCTCTGCTTCCAAGGTACCATCCACTAGCCAAGAGCAGATAGTCACACCCAGCCAGGAAGAGAGGGCCTGTGTGCTCCTACTCACCGCCCCCCACTTATCCAGGTTCTTTAGAGTTTCCAGGTGATTAAAGGTTGTTCCCTTAATTAGAGGCACATTTCTCTTTAAAAATAAAACTACCTGTTAGGAGTTACCTACTGTGCATGAAGAGCTTAACCCGTTATTTCAGCCTCATAGGAGACTCCCAAAGAAAGGCAAGTAATCATCATTTTGCACAGCCTAAGTGTTCTGACTTGCTCTCCCAAGTCAAGAACCTTAGAAAGATCTGGGATTCAAGCCCAGAGCTTTCTGCCACAGCATCATTCAGTTGCCCTTGGAAAAAAATAGTAATAAAAGAAAAATAACATTAATAAGTTTAGAAAAATGGCCATCTACTCTTAATCACCACTTCAAGGGACACTGTCATCTTTTGATAGTGTTTCCTGCTCTAGTTTAGCTCAAAACTTAAAACGTAGATGTACTGGAGCTAGTTACTCACCTTATGAAATATCTTTTCTGCTTTTCACTGTGACTGGGTTGGTTTCTATTGTTTGCTGCTTAGGGACCTACAAGCAACCGTTTGGGTATTCACTTCATGCTTCACTTGTCCCATGATGTCAGAGAGCCCTGGAAGTGCTTCCCAAAGCTCCATGTGTTTATGGAATCCTGGGCCCAGTGCTAGGAAATCAGAAACTTATTAACTGGCATCTTCCCAACTGCCTCCCGAATTATCTACTAGAGATCAGATACTACAATCAAGTCCCTTACACTGGACGGATCCTTGTTTGTTTTTTTTTTGTAGGACTCCTCAGATCCTTTATATGCTGTTGTGCACTAGAGTATTAAAAAAGAGAGAGAAAGAGAGATGCTATGTAACTATTTCAAAAATTCTATCACAAGGACATAATCCTCCTTTTCCCACCTAGGTTTCTCTTGTGTAAATAATGTCTAATTACACATAAGAGAGTTTACAACAGAAATTCTGAATGAAAGAAAAGGGAAGAATATTTTGGGAAAGTTTAATAAATTAAGCATGATTTTAAATAAGCATGGGAAGGGGAGAGGGCATAAGGCAGTCAGTGGAAACAACCTGGATTCTGAAAATGCAAATTACTAAAGTTAGTCTTTTTAAGAATATTTACTTAACATTGCTATGCAAGCAATATGCAGCACAAATTCCCCAAAAAAGAAATCTTACAGAGTTTTCATTAATAGCATATTGAGATACCAATATGTCTCATTTAAAATACAATATTTGAATAAAATTGGTGAAGCGGCTGCAAGTTACAGAATGGATTCCAATATGGAAACCCATTTCCCAAGTTTACATCAAAAATTGTCTATAAGGTTCCGGTATCATCAGAAGCAAAATAGCAAATCTTAGCTTACATGCAGTTTTTCTACAGTTGAAATAGCATGGGCTGTTCTGATCTGTCTGCATCAAAGATGAAATACAAACCTGGAGAAAACTGTAATTAACATTGTCAAAAGTATAGATCAACATATATGAGGCAAGAATGAAAAAAAAGAGAGAGAAAGAGAAAGAAAGCCATAAGAAAAGCAAGGTTTCAAGATAATCTCAAGTACTGGTGACATACAGTGCCAAAATAAAATTCTGAAACTATGAATAGTGGCCCACCAGTTTTCATATTAAATCCTACAGGAGGAAACTATCTTTGTCTACTGGTATTATTTCTTGACACTTGAAAAAATTAGTTAGAGGAAATTACTTGGTTTATGTGGCTACAGAGCCTCTTGACTCTCCAAGAATGTGTAGAGAATTTTGTTAACTTCTCTTATGAGAGTGATGTTTTGAGTATTATTTTGGGTAAATGCTAATTGAAGGAATACATTTTGAAAATGTTTCTAGAGGTAATAAATACAGAAGAACTCAAAGGGAAATTTAGTGATATTTCAATAGATCATTATGTTAACCTGAGTCTAATGGTCTGAAAAAAAAATCTACCCATCTTTGGTTTTAAGTTTGCTCTAGTGTTTCTAAGGAAGTAAAAATCGAGTAGCTATTTATATTATTTTATGTGTCATTGATATCTCAGAGAAAAATTTATTTTACAAATATTGGCACTTTTCTTCATATACTCTAATATCCTTACAAGAGTCTGCTCAGGTAAATATTATTGAACTTTGATTCAGAGATGAACAGTTATTTCCCTCAAAATTATACAAATCATAGTTGTAGAGATCAGAACTTACATCCAGTATTTTTGATTACACATTTTGTATTCTTTTTATAACAATCACTCTTTATACTATTAGCAACCACTTCTTTATATAATTAGAGAAGTGAATATATCATTTTGATACTCATTTAGAACATGCCCTAAAATTGTGTTCATTGCAATCTCAATATACATAATAGAAAAGCAAATATTCTTGTGGTCAGCTTTGATATCCCTTAAGTCTTGTCTTATACATAATACCAAAGTTTGTTCTGTTACACCCTGAGGAGTATTGTAGAATTTGCACAATGCATGATTATTTCTGGGAGGCCTAATACATTGATACATTCATGGGAATAAGCACAGATCTGCCTTCTTTTATAGGGCTTAACAAAACCCAAAATGACTTTCACAAAGCAATTTTTTCCCTTTTAACTTTTAAACCCATGTGCACTTTAAAGGAAATTTAATCCACATGTTTTGAAGTCATTTGTACTTAATTCATCAAATGT
This sequence comes from Sorex fumeus, assembly GCF_029834395.1. Taxonomy (NCBI): domain Eukaryota; kingdom Metazoa; phylum Chordata; class Mammalia; order Eulipotyphla; family Soricidae; genus Sorex; species Sorex fumeus. The sequence continues at coordinate 57,637,259 of NW_026606185.1, forward strand.
TTGGTAAGAGTTATTTGATTTCCTAGAAGCCTTGGGACACTTTTGTTTATGAGATTTTAAAATCCTTTCTGTGAATGAGGAAGTCTCATTTTATAAGGTTCTCCATTGAATTTGAGTCACAAGTGACTCAAACTCAGATCTCTAATCCTGGATTTCTCAGGAAAGGTGGCAGATGATCCCTTAAGGGCTGGTCTTTCCTTGGCTTCCTTGCCTTAATGCCACATCTCAGAAAGAGAACTCTGTATCTACCTTTATATTTATATTTGGCTTCGGGTGCAAATAATATCTATGAAAGATAGATTTCCTTGCGATGCAGGATTAATCACAAAACAGCTTGTCCTTGAAAAAAAATTTTTTAATCCTCACCCATCCTCTTGCTTGTCTTTTCAAAGTTTCCTGAAGAAAAACCTGCAACTGTTTTTAGTCAACATTTTGCTATTTCTATACCAGTACCTTCTAACATTCTCATTTGTGTATTTGAATCTAGTATAAAATAGTTTAAATGAAGGGGAGGGAAAAAAAACGACATGATTTTGTTACTTAACAGAATTATGGCACTTGAATTTCTTATTAGATAATTGAAATAGTAAAGAATGTTCAGAAGGTGTAGGGCACTGTTTCAGGACAAAGCAACATTGAAAATTATTTAATAAAGATTATGAGTAAATTGAGCAGCTAGTGTATAATGCTAATGATTTGTAGTGAGTTTTTCCATGCCCTTTCATAAGATTCTGTTAGAATTTTTTTCTTGTTCTTCAATTGGGATCATGAATTGGTACTAGCAATAATAGCATATTAAACCCTGTAGTATCTCATTTTATCCTAGATTTTATCCTCTGGGGTAGATGGTATTATATCTTTGCATCATGGTGGTCAGAAATTCTACCAAAATACAAAATAATGGCAGAAATACATTGTTCAGAAATGTTTTATTTTAATCCTCATTAAGTAAAAAGAGACTGTTGGTCAGAGAATAGTCCTGAGCTTAGAAGTTGTTTTTCTAAGGCAAATGAATGTTAATTTTAAGAAACCATTTTCAAATATATTTTTTTAAATGGCTGCGTGAGACCACAATGCTGCACAAGTGCCTGAGAATTAGTTACTGAAAGCTGTTTAAAACCGTGCAGGCGCAGGGCTCAGCCTGTCATCAACACAGCATTGCCCCTGACTCCCCAAGCCTGAAGAGAGACAAAACATTCTGTAATTGGAGATTGGCTTGAATTCGCTTTAATTTGATTAGTAGTATCCCAGAAGGCTACCCCAGTATATAAAGATTATGGACAATTAAAGCTGTGATCAATTAGATCTAACTTGTTAGTCCATTAAGAGGCACTAACAAGAACTCTGATTTTTCAGTCTTTTTCCTTAATCCCCTTGCCCTAACACTCCTCACAATGACAGACAAAAGCCCTTCGTTTACTCCTACCTTATGCCACACATTTTTATAAACCCACTTGTTTTTATTATTTAGGAACATGCAACCAGATACCCTAAGTATAAATAATGTTTAAAAAAAAAGTCTTTGCAAATACAACACGCTGTCTTTTTTTTTATCACCGTCATAAAACCAATAAAAATAATCATCAGAAAGTTCTTAGCAATTGAGAATATGCATACCATGTGTGCAGTACAAGGACCTATCGTCTCTGGATAAATTAAGTACAAATGTCTTTTAGCCTCATTTGTAAAAAGCTTCAGAGCAACGTCTTCAAAGGGCATTTGAAAGATATGAAGTGAGAAATAGCAACGTAGAAAAACCCTGACTTCAAAACTACTTTATTGTTTTTTTCCTTTCTTCAGTCATAAACCCCGGAAAACTAACTGTGAGGGGACTTCCCAGGAACGTACTTTAATTGGTCTCTATTTATGTTTAATAGCACAGCGGGTAGGGCGTTTACCTTGCACACTGCCGATCCGGGTTCAATTCGTCTGTCTCTCTTGGAGAGCCCAACAAGCTACTGAGAGTATCCTGCCTGCATGGCAGAGCCTGGCAAGCTCCCTGTGGCACATTCGTTATTCCATAAGCCAAAAACAGTAACAAGAAGTCTCACAATGGAGACGTTACTGGTGCCCACTCAAGCAAGTCAATAAACAACCGGAGGACAGTGACAATGATAGTGATCTCTATCCAGGGCAAAAAAAATGTCTCATATTTTCCCAGTGAAATCTTCCCAAGCCTTCCAGTACACAAGCTGAGCTACGTTCCCCAGGCACTAAAAAAATGCTCCACCTGAATAATGGCCATCTATACACCCACGAGCCTGATTTTCTGCTGCCGTTTTCTGCTTTGTATTAGATCCCCTGCCCTCCAGGAAGGGAGGAAGCACATTGCTTACTGTTTCCTACACTTCATAATATGTGGTATAATATCCTGACCCCAGAAGGCATGAGTAAATACTTGCTGAATTTGTCAATGACTTACAGGATTCTTTTTACAAGTTTACTCTTAGGGCCTTTAGGAGATTACACATACTCTCTTTTTCCCCCATTTTTTAAAACTCATTACTAAGCAATACTTAAACTTTCATTTCATTGATATTTAAACTTGTGGCCCTGATATATTAGCAAGAGCTGTGATTCCTACTTCAGATGACAAGGATGATCTCCAAAGCTGCCATTAGAAGTGAATGTTTAACAGCCTTAGGATGCTTTGTTACTTAAAGAAATTTACCTACAACCTTTGAGTATTTCTAAAATCTTATTTATAGGAGGAAAGGCCTATCAAGTCATAACTTCACATACATACATATATACATATATGATATATATGTGTATATAGAGCCAAATGTAACCATAACCATATATGAATATATAGAGTATGTGTACGTAATAGAAAATGAAAGATTCCAAGAAAATACAGTTTATATATGACTCTGTATCTGATAAGAGAAAACCTTTTAGATGCTTAATCAGAGGGCAAGCAAAGTGGGAAGATGGAAGTGATGGAAGAGAGACAGGTTGACTGGCTGACCATGACATCTGAATTTCTTTCTGCCTTCCATAAGAAATTGTCTTCATTTAATAGTGAATGTCTTACGAATGTTAACAGTCATTTGGCCTAATGGAAGAGACCATTGATGGTAGTAAGACAAGGGTGGTGAATTCAAATCAGAAATCAGTATCTTGGGCCTTGAATTCTACCATCATTCCATTGAATGTTTTACTTGTGATATTTGTAATAGGAAGTATTGTTTCCTTCTCTCATTAGGACTCTAGTGGTAATAATCATTGCAGTCCAGAAGAACAGAAGAGGAGGTTTTCAAATGGTGACTTTGGTGAACCCTAAGCACAAAAGCTCAACAGGGAGGCATAAAGCTGGAGAATGAAAAAAAAATGTAGAGATTTGGAATGAGAGACAGAGTGAAAAAGAGGCTTGAATCCCATCTCTGCTTTTGTCATATCGTTGTCTGATATTGCTTCACTTAATTTAGATTTTCATTCTATCCTCCTTGAAGTCTAAAGATCAGGGGAGGAAAGGAGTTAAGGTGAAGTTAGTGGAAAAACTATGTGTGGTTTGATTTGGTGAGCATCTTAGTTACTATGGAAGGCTAAGCCAGTGTTTTTTATCCCCCTGCAAATCCCAAATGATAAAACTTCTGGTTTCCGGAGCCCTTGATCTCTTATAATTATTCAACTCTTGCTATTTTAGTGCCATAGCAGCCACTCCATGGCACTGAAATTTGAATTTCTTCGTCTTCATGTCACAATATACTCTTCTTTTTATCTTTTATCAATAAATCAAAAATGTAAAAACCATTTTTTTTAACAAAATGGAAGCAAGTAGTAGCAGATTTGCCCTTAGTTTGCCAACAGTCTCATCCAACTTCCTTAAGTACAAATATAGGACTGAGAGCCGGGAATGTGGCTCCGGCAGTGGAGCACATGCCTTGCATGTGCAATGTCCTTGTTTCCAGGCTTGAGACCACCTGCTCCAGATCCCAGCACTCTGGGGCACGACCTTGTGTCCCCCAAGTACCACCTGGAGTTGCTCAGGTCTCCAGGGTGACCCTCAGCAATCAGCAAACAAGAACAATCAAATACATAACTAAGGCCCAAAGAGGAAACGATTTATCTAAGGTCATATAACAAAGGTAATAATCACTTATTTTTTCCTCCTGACTAATATTGCTATTTTAATTTCATTTTGAGAGAAAAAAAGAAATGAAAGAATGATAACATTAATAGAAGAAAGTTCTAAATTCTTTTTTTCCCCAGTTGGCTTTTGGACCACAACCTGCAGTGCTCAGGCCTTTCTCTGCACTCAGGGATAACTTCTGGCAGACGTTGGAGCACCATAAGGGGTCAGTCCCATGCAAAACAAGCATCTTACCCACTGTACTATCACTCCAACTCTCAAAGACAAGAGTTGTAGAACAATAAGTAGAAGAGAGTTCAATACACCGTGTTGCTGACTGAAATATATAAAAATGTTGGATTGGAGAATATAATTATACATTCCAGGGTGCATTGATGATTGTTGGCATTCCAAAAACCAAATGAGCTGTGACCTGAGTGGATAAATGTTCATATTTGTGGAAATATATGTTATCTATTACGATCTTCTCCAAGGCTGTAACTTCAAGATCATGCAAACATTTTAGCAGAAAGACTAAAAAGGGTGGGGGGGGGGGGGAACTGGTGTTTAAGAACATGAGATGTGATTCTAAACAAACTTTTACATTTGCCCTCCTGAAAATAAGATTTAGGCACTGGAGAGATAGTACATAGGGTAAGGTACTTGTCTTGCATATGGTCAACCCAGTGAAAACCAGAAAAGATCTCTGAGCACAGATCCAGGAATAATCCCTGAGCACAGCCGGTATGACCCCACCAATCCAAAAACAAAATTATTTTGGGGGTCTTTTCTCTAATTTTATGTAATATCTAAATAATAGCTTCTATCATTGTCACTCATTGCTTTAGTTGCTTTTATTTCTTATCTTTTTACATGAAAAAAAATTGCAACAATGGAGGGAAAACCAAATGGAAGAAGATAGTTAAGAAAAGTGGTAAAGTGTTTTGTATGAACCCCTAATGGCAATAATGCAGTAAACCACAATACAAAAGCTTATATATTTTTAAAAAGTGTCCCTTGTACCTTGTAGAGGCAGACTTCTGGGTGGCAAAGAGGGAGTGGGAGTAGAAATTGGTGGAGGAAAGTGCACACTAGTGAACAGATTGGTTTTGGGACAATGTATGCCTGAAACCCAATCATGTGTAACTTTGAGATTTCACAGTGATTAATAAACAAATAAAAATAAGTAAGTAAATAAATAGCCCGCAATTTCCACTCTGGCAATTAAAGTAAGTTCAATTATGTCTAAGAGGTAGGGGGAGAAGCTTGGCCAAAAACTGTGTGGTTATTAACTATTTTGACTGCTGTGGTGCTGCCTGACATTGAACTAAAAATTCCTTTGTCTTTAGATATTTCTGACGTGGCCAACCCAGAAAGAATAGAAGCACCTTGAAGATGGCATAGTTTGTATGTGGCTGTATAGAGTGGGTGTAGATCTCACGCTGAAAGTGCAGAATGCCCTTTCCAGCATCTAGAGACAAGGAAATGGATGTAGTGGGTGAAGCATATCTTGTCACTAGTTAGTAGGAAGCTTGGGCAAAAAGTCTAATAAAGAGGACTGTAACTCCCACGCGGGGCACAAGAAGCTAATGTTGCAGCTCCCCGATAGCACCGAATTTCATTAATTTGGTGTTAATATTCCCAGTGTGAAACATTCTAATGAAGTGTTTATTCAATGAAAGGAGGAGTAGGGTGGGGCCTCAATGTTTTATACACAGCAGTAAGAGGATCAGAATTTCTTCTGTTTAATGAGTTGAGGGCATCCTGTACTGCTGGGATATACAGATGTTCTCTGTGAAAGAAATACCAATTCAGGGAAATAAAAATGTTTCATTTTGGAAGTAATCATTTGTACTGCAAAAGGATTCTTAACATCGGACTTCTGTGTCCTCTAAATAAGGGTTGCTTAAATGCATTTTCAAATATGATTCTCTCTACAAGAGAGTTATGAAAGACACAATTTCCAAACAAATGTCTTTATTGGTTGTTCTGATATGTATGTGGACATATACATTTAGCTATTTATCTGTTTATCTATTCTGATGACTGAGTGGAAGCAAATGACAGACCAAGGGAAGATAGGCAGCAATTAGATAACTTGAATGTCTACCAACTTTCATATTCCTTCCAGGAAGTTCCTTTATGAAGCGGTTGAGTCACACAGACCAACTTGTGTCCAAACAAATTTTGTAATGGGAAAACCAAACCTCAGATCTTAAGGACCCACCTATTTTATATTCTGGAAAAATTGTTTTCCTAATATCTGCAGACCATATTTTGTTCTGCTCTTGTAATCCACAGACTTTATGCTGCTCCTCTTTTGAAAAATTATTCCAGAAACTACATGAAGGGAACTTAGACTCTTAAAAAAAATCACATTCATTTCCTTTGACTGTTTCTCATAAAAAAAGAAACATGTCTTCCAAACTGCCCTGTCTTAAATTTTCCCTTATCTGGACATTTCTATCCAAATTTGTCACTGTCCTTCTAACATCTATGGACCCCATGTATATTGAAAACAAATATAACAAATAGTATAAGAGGACTCTACTTGCATTGATGCAACCTAAGGAAAGAGTTCTTTGAGTTTGACGCTCTACTCTTTCAAAGATGGCACTGCCATGTTTTCGTCAGTTTTGAACCAACCTTATAAAACTCTGTCCACATCTGCCAGTACTGTTTCTAATGAGTGGCTGTTATGAAACATTTAATTTTAAAGCATTTTCTTTTACATTTGGTATTAATTCAAAAGAAAACAGGGGTCATAATAAATCAACTTTGTGGATGTTTACATGCATATTACAACAGAGCTGTACATGTTTCCCATACATGGGTTCTTAATTCATTGAGGGGAACTGGCTTGGGGGCACTTGCCCATGGACAGACCTTGGTCTAAAGCAGATACCAGTGGATTTTTTTTCAATGTTGTTACATGCAGTGGAAATTCTGGTGATGAGAGACTTCTGTTTATGTGAAATGGGTCTGTGCAAAATGTGATTTCAAGATGGTTTTTGGTGGAAACCTGCTGTTTCCATGCCATGGGCTTGTTACATTTTAAAATGTATCCATGGCAAGCAAGACATATGCATGTTCAATCACAAACAAAAACTTTTTAAAAATATGATTTTTTCACAGAAGTATCTCATTAACCAATGTGAAGTTTCTAAAATAAAAAACGTGAAAATTAACTAAGCGATAAACATGACACCAGCATTACCACAAAATAAAGTGACCTGTGCTCTCACGATGAAGGGCTTTTAAAACATTTTACATCAAATGACTTTTAGTTCAGTTCAAGAAAAGGGAAAGGTGGTTAAAAGTGGTCAGTGAGTTTGGTGGTGTGAATCACTTGTCTATTCACAATTGTTAAAACAGTCAGGCTTGTGTTCAACTGTTTCTATGATAGAATAACTGATGCAAATGCCCATAAATGGACATAAATATTCTGTAAAATTCGATTCGACAGCTCTACTCTCTTCCTTTATTTGAATTTCTGTACCCTGACCTACCTTTACACTCTAATGTAGGGTGCTAACTCTGTACCAAAGATTATATATAAACATGTGGCTCATATATTATGCCAGTATAGATCACAATAATGATTATTGACTGCTCATTCACCTGTATACTGGATAGAAGATGATACTGATTATCATTAGGGGACTCTAACCAGCCAGTATACAGAGTTCATTTAAGAATATTTCATTCTGTGGGGGAGGTGGGAGGGATGCTGGGACCACTGGTGGTGGGAAATGGGCACTGGTGGAGGGATGGGTACTCGATCATTGACTGAAACGAAAGCACGAAAGTTTGTAAGCCTGTAAATGTACCTCACAGTGATACAGTAATAAAAAATGTGGATAATAAAAAAGAGTATTTCATTCTAGATGAATTCCATGCAGTGTGCTCTCACTCCTCCATCTCTATTCTCCTTGAGAAGACACTTCCAAGGTATCGTTATTTATTCTTGGCAAGTGCATTCTCATTGAGTCAACCAAAGTCTAAAAGATTGGAGAAAACTGGAGTAATTGATGAAAATACAAGAAAAAGAGTGTAAATAGAAAATGATGGCAACGCAAATTCTTAATCTTCGGCATGCTATGTCATCATTGTTTTCTCTCTGTGGCTGGGTATTTCATTGCTAGGAAAGCAAATAGTTGGAAAATGTTTTCATCATAAAAAGTCTTTTTTATACTTTAATATCAAAAGATCACAGAAGTATGGTTCCTCTATGCAGAACTTGTAGTTCATCAAATTCTAGCAGAATAGATAGTTACTATATCTTACTTAGGAAGTGATTGGGTTGATTTTTAAAATTCTTTAAAAAACTTTGCCACATAATTTTTTCTTTAAAGTTATCTATCTATTGGGACTCTCTCTTTTTCTTTCTCTCCACCCCATCTGTTTATTCCCTTTCTTCTTTATTAGGGCATTTTTCTTGCATGCGACCGACCCAGGTTTGATTCCTCCGCCCCTCTCAGAGATCCCGGCAAGCTACCGGGAGTATCTCGCCCGCACAGCAAAGCCTGGCAAGCTTCCCATAATGTATTCTATATGCCAAAAACAGTAACAACAAATCTTGCAATTTGTTGTGAGATGTTACTGGTGTCCGCTCTAGCAAATCAATGAACAATGGGAGGACAGTGCTACAGTGCTACCTGATTTCCCTTTCTTTCTCTTTTTTACTTGAGAATTACTCCCACTCATGAACATTTGAGATCAGTAAGCCAATTCTGGGATGACATTTCATGAAAATTACACCTAGCAAGACAAAACATATTTTGTCCCTTTTTTGGAGGCTTGAATTGGAACTAAGCAAATAAACACAGGTGGGAGAACCACTCATGTGGATAAATTACTGTACTCCAACATCTACCTCAACATACTATAGTTATTATCTTATGCATTACAAAAGGCCACAGACACATCTCTCTTGTCATGGGTGGTACCATTAGCATCTTCACAACAGCCAATATGTATGGAATTCTTATATTGGCATAGATGTGTGGCATGCCATGCATAGTTTATCTAGCAATCTTTTCAAAAATCCATTTTAGTAAGGTGATGTGGAGGCTGAGAGTGACTAAAAAGCTTGTTTCAATGCCACAATTGGAAAGTGGTGGAGAAAGGTTTTAAATCAAGTCCACTTTCCCTAGCTAGAGAGTTCTTAATCATGTTCTTCAATGTCTCCATGGAGATAGAGTAACTATCATGAACTTTAATATATAAGTTCATTATTTCTACCTGCAAAAAATAAAATACATAATGAATAAACTAGCTCAAATGTATTTGACTTCAATTTAGAAGAATTCAAAGCTTTCTTGACAAATACCAAGTAACCACCCTGATTCCACATTTCCTGAGTAGTTGGATGTTACAGTTTCTCTTAAATCTCTGGGTATGCGGGATGTTAATTTCCCGATAAACTAAATCCTGATAGTATATCAGAATATTTGACTATTGCTAACGATTATTACCAATGCCTCTAAACAACATGGATTGAGCCAACCAATCAAAAAATTCAGCTGGGTTATACTTAAATTTTATTTCCAAAAGGTAACAGTACAAATTGAGTAACTTCATTATTTTCTGTCACTTTTATAACATTTTTTGCCATGCATATTGTGTAGTAATTGCAGGAAATTAAATTTGAATCTTGTGACACAAGCATGTTGTGAATATCATAAAAAACACATATGTTCATAAATGGTAAAAAAGAAAGGTGATAAAAATTACATTCAGAAAACTTTTACAATCTTTATTACAGTGTAAAAGAGGATGGCTTAGGGGTCTTTGTTAAGGCAGTTTTCTAGGTTAATGTACTTTTAGGAGTCACAAAGTATTGTGTTTTCTGGACTTTCTTGTATATTTCCTGTTTTTTTTTTCCTGAATCTTTTAAAATGATATCCTAAGGAGAAGAGGACCTATAAGATCCCACACAAAGGACTGACTTGAGAAGACTTTCCAACCATGTCCCTGATCTGTCAATAACGCCATTTTTCATTTGTGATGGAAATTCAACCTAAATTTGTTTTGGCTTCCGCTTTTGTTACATCTCTACTTTGTGACATCTGCCGCTACTTTCTCTGTTGCCTCTTCCTGCATGAGGTTGATTCCTGACTCTTCAGAGACACTGTGAAGCTATTTATGCAGTTGAACACTCAGATCTTGTCTTTGTTCTCATCACTTGGCATGATGATGGACACGGAGTCAGCTCCTAAATGTTGATTTGGTTTCTTCATCAGTATTATCTTAACTCCAGCTGATTCACCTGGATTGCTCTCTGGGGTTTGAAACAATTCCCCTCCACATTTTCTGAGCCAGTGACTGAAAGTTAGTTCATCTCAACCCTGTAACTACTTACTACCTTTTACCAAATTATTGTCATCCAGAGTGGCAAGTTATATAATTGTCTAACTCTTTATTACCCCAAATATCTACCAATCATCCAAATAGGATGTGAGGTCTACCTCAATTCCAATTTTCTTATAGCAAGCTATCTGGACACTTTATTCACAATAGTTCCTTCACTTGCAGTACTTATTGATTGAGTTATTCATTTCAACTTAAGTGAGCATGAATTGCTCAGATCTTTTGTAAACATTTTAACTCTTTGTGAGTAGAAATTTTGCCCTAATTATCTCTCAGATCCAGCTGGATGCTAAAACAAATTTTAAAAATCTTTATATTAATCCAAACTTTCCTTTCTAAATCAATCTTACTGCTTTATACATCAACTTATAGCAGCTTCTTTTATTTCAAATACCCAGGCCCAAACCATGAAAGATCACTCCTGCTTCTCTGTCAATCCTGATCACTAATAGATATCAAATTATAGCATTGTACTTTGTTTTATAATTAATTTTTTGCCTCTATAACCTATTTAACAAAAGAAACCTGATGTAAAAGCCCTATATATGTAATATATATGAATAGCAGCTTTGCCAAGAAGAGACTGACATGGCATCTAAGCCCAAATGAGCTGCCCTTATTAAAACTCCCAGAATCACTATTGCACAGGAGAGTTTGAAAGTCTACAATTATAGAATCTATCTATAAATGACTAGAACTCTCTCGAGATATTAAAATAGCCCAAGACATTAAAAATTAGCCTGAAACATTAAAAATACCTAGAGACAAGAACTTAGGGAGGATCTGAACAGAGTCTTGATCCGATCTCTAAAAGAATATGTCATTTCTACCTATAGCATAAGATTATTGTAAGGACAAATGAGATTCTGCTGGTGAGAGCACATTGCAAATGGTCCACTGCTGTGTAGATTTAAGATGTCAATCCATCTTTTCTAATGCAAGCCCCTTTCTCCTTGCTATCCTTTTTTATCCTTTCTTTTCTTTTCTTTTTTTTTTTTTTTTTTGCTTTTCAGGTCACATCTGGCAATGCTCAGGGATTATTCCTGGCTTTGTACTCAGGAATTACTCCTGGAGGTGCTTGGGGGACCATATGGGATGCTGGGAATCGAGCCCAGGTCGGTTGTGTGCAAGGCAAATGCCCTACCTTCTGTACTATCACTCCAGCCCCATTGACTCCAAAATTTCTAAGAATTTCCAGGGGCCACTATGTAAAGAACAGGGTCTCACTAGTTAGAGGCTATACAGTGTGTGTGTGTGTGGGGGGGGCAACATTTCTTTCCTCTATTGCTGTCATCAACCTTCATCATGCTTCATTTTCTCTCCCATCTCGCCTACATTTGTACTGACCTCTCTGGCACTATATCCAAAAGACTTATTTAAAAACAAAACAAACTAGGGAGTTCAGAGAGATAGTACAGTAGGTAGGGCACTCGTCTTGCATCATCTTGCATGCAGCCCACCTGGGTTTTATTCTCAGAACTCTATATGGTGCCCCGAGCTGCACCAGGAGTGATTACTGAGTACAGAGCCAGAAGTAAGTGTTGGAACCTGCCAGGTGTGGAACAATAATAATAATAAAAAAATAGAACAAAATACTAATTCCTGTGTCAGAGAGAATGTACAGGGGTTCAGGCACTTACCACGCATCCTGCTGGTCCTTCAAGCACCACCTGAATAGTTTTTAAGAAGAATCTGAAACAGCCCCAGAGTGCCGCTATGTGTAGTCTCCAATCCATCCCCTGCACCAGGTAAATCTCAAATACTAATCCACTTAACAATGCATAATTTAGACTTAAAAAGACAGAGAGAGCAGTCTGATTTGGAAAACATACTTAATGGAAAGAAACGGCACGTTAGTCACTTTAAGGTATGAAGGAGAAAGGGACCATCTGCCCCAGAGAAGTTCTTCTCAGTGCTTGATGTGGTAACTAAAAGGATCTGTGAAACTCGAGCGATGAGACAGAATAACTCAGATAGACCCTAAATATCTCATTCATTTAGCTATTTTTTCTTAGATTTTCAGTAACATATTTAAAGTAATAGATAATATCTGTGAAATTCTCAAAGCTCTTTGTATAAATTTGAAAAGATTTTCTCTTGGTTGTTGGGGTTGTACCCCCCAGAACTCATGGATAACCATAGCCACACAGGACAGTGCTGGGAAGGGCAGTTGGCTTAAGGCAGTGGGAATAGTGCCAGATACAAAACCCAGGGCCTCACATTTGCATAATTTACTACTTGATTCTCATACCCTTTCTGTACACAATTATTTGCTTATGTAAAAGAAAGTTCAAGCATAACTTAGACCTTCTTAAAATTTACACTTTTTAACAATGCTTACTTAAATTTTTTTATGAAGGCAAAACATATAAGTTATGGAAACTCACCTGAAACTTTCTACTTAACATCTGTCAGTTAGGAAAATGATCCTGTTTTTATATTTTTTGCCATTCACTTGAATAAACTTGGAGACCCAATGATGAAAACTATAAAAAAAAAAGGTATTTTAGAGCTGCTCTAGGAATAAAACTATCTATCTGTTGTGGTGATGCTAAGAAGTTTAGTTTCAGCAAGACATAAACCACACGTAAATGCATATTGTCAAATACCTTGACTGTGATTTCAATGAGGTATCTGCGTTAATGCTAAAAGCCTAAGGATACCTGTGCTCATACACACAGAGCTTGGTACAGTCCCTGGCACATAAAAAGAATTTAATAAAAGTTAGTCATTATTATATTATGGACATTTAAAGCAAGACTCATTTTAGTGCATGTTTATAGAGCTTATATAACTCATCTCATTGCCAGCAACAACGAGGCTCCCATTTTTTCTTCTTTAAATGGTTTCTCTAAACATAGGGGCTGGAGTTCTAAAACAGAAGGTGGGGCATTTGCCTTGCACACAGCAGACCTGGGTTTGATCCCTGGCACTGTGTATAGTCCCTCAAGCCCACCTGGCACTGTGTATAGTCCCTCAAGCCCACCAGGAGTGATCCCAGAGGCAGGAGTAAGCCCCAAGCACTGCCAGATACGGTTCAAAAACTAAAAAAATTTCCAAACATTACTCAGATGTAAAAACGCATTAAGAGGGAAAGTAACTACCAGGAGTTTATAAGAGACCAGGGTAATTTCCTGGAAAAGAAAGCACTTTGAAGAAATGTTAGCTCTTTCTGTGAAACATCATAAAAGTTGCCTCATTGTTATGGCAAAACCTTAAAAATTGAAACAAATAAATAAGGTGCCTTAAACAAGACCATTAATCAGGGCAATAGAAGAGCTTCTTAACATTTTTAGTTCCCAGTTTCTGGGACTATGTCCTTTGTCCTTGTCACTGAAGTCAAAGAATATAGTATGCTTACTATTCTTTTGTTTTTTTACATAATGCTTTTAGAATTAAATAACAGTTGATTACATTTGGCAAACAGTACTTGTAACTGTATTTTGATTAAATAATTTTTGTTGATTTTGAAAATTGACAATTACAATGACATCAAATAGAGGTTAGAGGTGACATTAATTGTTGGGATAACCTAGATATTTACATGGGTGCCAGATTTGATGAAGCATTGAATTCTTCTTGGACACACATGATCTTAATTTTGAAGATGTTGCTATGTAAATGCTGGCAGAATAGTTCTCACTCTGCTTGCTATTAAAATTAGCCTTTAAAACCAAAAACTTCATCAGAACTGCTTAAAAGGTATTTGGACATCCTATTCTAAAGGAATACTAAATTTTTTAAAAAATAAATTGCTAGTCAAATATTAGCTGCAAAGTAAGATTGGAAGTCTTTGTTTAAAATACCATAAGATTGGAAAGAGTAAATACAAAAACTGCCACGATTTGCCTTCCGACGATAAAGAAGTAATAAGAAACAGAACAAGGATAAAAGCCTTGGTTGATGAATATTTCCTTTCTGAGTATTCTTCAATATTCTTCAGTTTTCCCTTTTATATTCCAACGCCACAGAAAGTTTTTAAAGTTGGTTCGGATACTCCACACTCCTGAACTCTTTATTCATCCAATGTCTGCTCTCTTCTTGATACCAACTGCCTCTTCAATCCCATGAATAATGGGGGAAAACCCAGTTGTTCCCAGGGTGTCAAATGATAATCAAATGAAATTGAGTCGCTAGGTCTCTCTTACTGTCTTGTCTCACATCCCAGTCCTCTGCTTCTTTATCCTAATATCATTTCCCAAAATCATCTCTGAACCCAGAGAAAACTGCCAACTTGTCACCCAGCTAGGCAAGAACTCATTCCCTTAACATCTGGTCATCCATCCCAGATGATGCTATAATTCAGATCCTGACCTTCTGCCATCATTTTACAGACCATCTTCCCTTTTCTATATAACCTCTCCTTTTGTCATTCTTTCAAAACTCTTATCTCTCAGTACAGACCAGGGAGGGGCAGAAAGCAGATAAGTCTTTGTTAGCCCATTATGCAGAATGATTAGCTCCAGAAATCAAACCTGCCTCAACTGCTTCCATTCCAGACAAGCCTCTATGATTCAGGTATGTCAAACAGTCCATTTGCCGTTTTCCCAAAATAAGGTATTTATTTACCCCTAAGGTAAAGGTAAAGGCCCTCCCGTTGATCGTCGATTTGCTCGAGCGGGCCCAGTAACGTCTCCATTGGAGACTTTGTTGTTACTGTGTTTGGCATATCGAATATCGCTTGTAAGGCGAACGCCCTACCTGCTGTGCTATCGCTCCATCGATATTGATAGCACAGCGGGTAGGGCGTTTGCCTTGCACGCAGCCAACATGGCCGACCCGAGTTCGATTCCTCTGCCCCTCTCGGAGAGCCGGCAAGCTACCGAGAGTATTCGATATGCCAGACACAGTAACAACAAAGTCTCCAATGGAGACGTTACTGGGCCCGCTCGAGCAAATTGACGATCAACGGGAGGGCCTTTACCTTTACCTTTACCCCTAAGAAGTGTTGTAATTTCCCTAAAAGTAACATAATTTCCTATAGATTGCATATCCCCCTTAGTATCATAAAACTAAAAGTGTTACAAAATCCAGTCCAATTCTTCCAGATGTGGGCAGATAACTGTTTTCAAAGCAGGGATGTGAAGAAGAAAGAATATCAGCATCTCTGTTCTGTCCTCCACAGAGGCATTCATTTTTTTACCATTTACTAAAATAAATATTGTACACAATCTTTATTGATTTTCCTGTTTTCTTATGAGTTCTTACCAAATTGATTTTCTCTTTCTTACCAAATTGATTTTCTCTTTCCCCCCTTGGTTCCTTTCCTGGACCACTATGTAGAAGAGAAGCTTCTCCTTTTCAGAGACTTTCACTGAGGGTCTCTGAGTGACTGTCCACCTCATATTCTGAGATGTGTCCACCTTGTCAACCAGTGGCTATATAGCTTACAAACCACTGAGATTCTTGATCCTGGATATGTTTCTGTTCTGACTACAGTCCTAAAGATATGGCTTAAAGCTTATCTTGGGCTGTGACCTCAGGGTATTCTCTACATTTTATTTATAAGCATTTTCAAGATGGCCATTGCCAAAAGGAACATGAATGGGAGGAAGACAAGGGAACTAAGAAACAGAAAAACATTCAAGTTCAGTGGACTTGATATGTGTGTCTTCTGGACCACGAGCCTATAAGACTGGGTTAATTTACTACTTTCTTCAATAAAAGAGAGAGAGAAGAAAAAGAAAACTATACACCAAAAGATATCTATAAAAATGAGTAGAGTGTGGGGTGGGAGAGAGAACAGACACACACACACACACACACACACACACACACACACACACACACCTTTCTCTGATAGAGTCTTGTTAGAAATTCAATCTGAATAAATCACCAATATATTTTCTCCAACAAAGGTGATAACATTGTACCGATTTTTTTTATTAATAGTAAAACGAAGACTGTAGGAACAATTGGGAAGAATGATTTTTCTCAACTTGAAAAATAGACTCAAGGAAAAGAGAGGTGTTTTAAAGAATTCTCTTGTTGGTGGATAAAGTTGTGATACATGGAACTGTAGCAGTCATCAGAGGAGAATGGGGGAAGTTAGCTGACATACAGATGGTAGAGCCAAAAAAAAGAAGCAAAGTACGTAAGACACATTGAATTACTAAATAAATCAACTCAAAGCTTCCTCTTGGAATTCTTGTCATGTAAAATTATAGGTTTTTCAAATTTGTTTTCTTAATTTTTAAGTCAGTTGAGTTGGGCTTTCTACTAAGTAAAGCTAAAGACTTCCAAAAAGATTCAATCATACTGTACCATTAATTTCCTAAAAGTGGCACCAATGCTTCTTCTAGTAGCAATGTGCTAATTTATTATTTCATTACAACCCACATGGCAGATTATTAGAACAACCTCCACAGTATCACTCTGCTTGTGTGTACACATGCTTTTATGTGTATTGCATATGTGTTTAATTTTTGCTAAGTAAGGCTGGCTAACTTTAAAATATTTCTTCTTAATTATGTTTTACTTCAATTAAACTGAAAAGTAGATTTCAGATTTGAGCACATCCTCCACCCCTGTTCCACGTTCAGATTCTCTTATTATATCTTCTAGTGCATCACAATCTACTTAAGTAGATTCCCCAAACCCATTACTGAGCTCTGCTTTCTTCAGCAGAGTCTGGCTTTTCACTTAGAATTTAAGGCACCATGCTCCCTCTGATTCAGCTCTCTCCCCTTCTACTCTCATGCATCTTTGACTACTAAGTATTGCCAACTGCACCATACATTGTCTTATCTCCTTGCTTATGGACATTTTTCTGTTTCTACAAAGCCCTCGCCCGCTAAAATTGCTTAGAAATCTGACTGGAAATTGCCTCTTTCCAGAATGCATTTCCCACATCATTCTCATCTGTGACACTACTACTCATCTCCACACCTTTCCTAACACCTACTAGAGAGGGAGCAGGGATTGTACTTTGTTAACTAACACATAATACTTATGACACGAATGACAGCAGTTAATGAAAGCAAAGTCTGCATAGATGTTTCTTACACTCTAGATTTATTAAGTTCGTTGAACTCTCCTGTGGACCTCGTTGGATGAGCTGCTCTGATTCATCAGCAGTATGTGGGGAAATGGAAGAGCAGAGGCCTCAGACATTTCTTCAAGTTATAGAGTGGCCAAGTGGCAGAGCTAGGAGTTAAACTCAAGAAGACTGACCCCAGAATCCATGTTGACAAAAGCCTTCTCTGGTTCCTTGGTAAACGTCTGGTTCTTGGAGGTGGAAAGTTTGGAAAGATAATTCTCACATTTCTAACTCTGCCTCTGAAGTTGACAGAATTGTTAGACTGGTGTAGGGACCTCTTCCCACTTAGAACGTCCTTCTAATGAGTCTGTTAATCTTATAATCTTGTGTGTGCCTTGCTCCATTGTCTGATCCTTTGAATTGTCAGTGATTTCTTTTTTCAGGAAATAATCTGATGTCTTTAGATCAACATAATAAAGTTTCTGTTGATGATTAAGAGCTAAACATTTACCGAATGATTTGCACTCCATTAAGAATTTCACCAACAAGAATAGAATAAAACACCATATCCTCTTGTAAAGAAATTTTCAACAAGAAAATTTGGTAGACGTATTTATGTTCCTCTGGTGACTACTCCTACTGCTTGCCTGCTAGCCATTCTGTAGAGAATTTTTAACTTTTTCCTGCTGTGTCAAGGACATAAAGGCAGATCTGTTCCTTTTCTGACTAGCCCCAGTGCACGAAAATGTCTCCCTCCTACCACCACGCCAGTCCCACAGGATAGCAATGATGCAATGGGAAAGGAGTGAGACTCAGAGTTGGAAGACCTCAGTTATTCTTTAATAGCCATGTTACCTTAGGGAAATCATTTGACCAAACTGTTTCGACATCTTTGAAATTAGAAGGACAGTTATTTCAGTCTCTCCATGGTCACTTCCTCGCCAATGTCCTCTCTGGCCTGTCATTTTAGGAAAGGATTAATCATTCCTTGTTTTACTACTTATCTCCCTCCAGGTCTGTGTAAACCACTGTTTATTGTCATTGCTTGTTCATTTTTCTTTGTGACTTACTAGTTTGTTAAGATCTCAAGAACAGGTTCTGTGTTCTGGTTGTCTTTGGGTGTCCAGAGCTCTTAGGCTGAATTTCCTCAATAACTTCTTGCCTTTCTCTTGAATCTCTCACTGGTCATTCCTTCTCATCCTCAAAGCCACCCATAGCTTTGAAATCCACTTGTATCTAAAATCATGAATAAAACTGAGGAGGTAGCACACTGGAATCCCACCGATTTCAGCCTGCAAGCCAACAAAATATTTTTTTCATTATGGTGTGCATCACTCATTTGTCTTATCATAAAAATAAAAGCCATAAACATAAAAGGACATTGTCGATCTTTGCTTAGAAATTTACAGGCACTTCTACTGAGGACCCAGTAGAAATATCTGTGCCACCATAAAAGAAGTTTCCACTTACAAAGCAGAATGTGGATGGGATGGGATGTAAATAGTGGTCTGCTATCCAGTGGAGTAGCACGGAGTGCAGAATCAATAAGAGATTCTACCCGGGAATAATTAAACCTATACAATCTGTACTGATAGCTGATGGGGGTGGGGTAACTCTTTCTAACTTTCTTCTTAATCTCATTATTCACATCCATCATCAGGTGTCCACAGACATGTTTGGTCTGAATAGTGTCGGAAATGTTGAAACCAGTTCATTTATGTTAGTGACTACATTTTTTCTTTACCACAAGAAAACTATCCATGTGGGTAATTTCACCTCAGGGTGTGAGGAGAGGGAGCCTGGCGTGTACATACTTCCTCCCCTCAAAGAGATGAGCAGAGGAAGAAGACAGTCTAAGTGAGAGCAAGAGGAATTGCTCCTACAGATGTGCCCTTTGACTCCCATTTCCTGCTCTTGGCTAACCCGTTGGAGATTATTTTCAGGGTCTCCCTCTTCCTGTGAGACCAGAAATTTTTCTGATTCTAAGTCTGTTGCATGTGACATGTCTAGACAAGCATGTAGCAAAACCACAGAGAAACAAGGGATTAAAGGAATAAGACAGGGCAAACTCAAGATGCCTTCTCCATAACTACTCTCAGACTTGAGGTAAACATTTCCACTTACTCTCCCCCCACCCCTGTTTCACAGTTTATTTTCCATTTTGTCCCAGAGTGGCAGTTCTCTGTGACAGAGAAGCAAGTCGTCCTAAAGGAGTTGCTTCCCCAATTAGCACACAGCTATCTGAGTTCAGGACTGAGAGAGAATGGTACCCCTGAGTACTAGATTTCTCAAAGCAAAATGCAACCTCCCCAGGTGGAGGCTGAACACATCAGAACAAGCTTCCTTAAAACTTGTACCCGGTGATGCTTGGGGTGGGAATTTGCTTCCCCTAAGTCAGAGAGTGGAAATCTCTTTTTTCCTTTTCTCAACACATCAGACTCAAAACTCTTCTGAAAAGCCCCATCTTCTTCCTCTCACCTGAATGAGCAGTATCTAAGGGTTGCTTCCAATCAGCCAAGTTCCTGGTGCCATCTTTATGAGGAAGAGACCCATAAGTCCTCACAAATGATCCCCAGCCCTGGCATATGCAGCAGCCGCATCCAGATTCCAGCAAAGAGGAATTGGCAGGGCATGAATAAGGGCAGAAGGTAATTGAGGAGCTGGGGCTGGTTTTTAAGGCAGGACAGAGCCCAGCTCCACGAGCTGAGCTGGAAGGAATTTGCTGCATGTGCCAGATGTCATAAAGAGATGCTGCGCTAGTGGAGCTTTCTACTGCTCAGGAGCAAATCAATCAGATGAACTGTGACTGCAGCTCAGCTACGGACCATGAGTTCATGCGGGCTCTATCACAGCAAGCCAGTGCCATGGGCACAGGAGTTGGTGGCGGGAAGTGGTGAGAGCCCACAGCTAAAGCCAGATGCCAGCAGGGAGCAACAAAGGGAAGTCTTTTTTAACGTTGAAAATCGCCCCAGAGTGAAGACAGCCATCGACAGCTGGGGTTTCATTCTCATCACCACTGGGTGAGTTGAGGATACTAACAGCAGACTGGAGAGCTGTTAAAATCAGTGCAGATAGGTTCAAGGAGTGTGGTGACAATCCTTAGATCAGTGCCGGCAGTTGAGTAGGCAAACATCTCTACATACAAAGAACTGAAAAGGAAGCAGAAAGGCCACAAAAGAATGAAGGAAACTAGTTGGTTGACCAATCCTCTGTGTTACCTCTGTAACTGTCTCATCCCATCATCACAGCTTCTCTCAGTAAGTGATATGATCATAAGAATAGTCTCATTTGTAACACATTTCCTATGTGCAAACTCTGTTATTGAATATGGAAGTTTAATTGACATCACTTTATTTAATTCAGTTATTTTCCCCCAAAGATAGATCAATATAGTTTTATTTGTAATTTATTTATTACACACACATATATATGCACACATTAATATATAATATATTAATAAATATTAATAAATATTAATATATAATATATATTGGGCTGGAGCAATAGCACAGTGTAGGGCATTTTCCTTCATGCAGCCAGCCCGGTCGAGCCGGGTTTGATTCCTCTGCCCCTCTTGGAGAGCACGGCAAGCTACTGAGAGTATCTCACCTGCGCAGCAAAGCCTGGCAAGCTACCCATGACGTATTCAATATGCCAAACACAGTAACAACAAGTCTCAAAATGGAGATGTTACTGGGCCCACTGGAGCAAATTGATGAACAATGGGAGGACTCTCCTTCTCTCCTATAATATATAAATATATAATTAATTATATAATATATCATATAATATATAATATGTTAAATATATTATATATAATATATATTAATGTGTGCATATTATATATAATATATATAAATGTGTGTGCATGCTTTTAAGTATTGAGTCATAAGCAGGTTGGTTTTAAATCCAGCTTTCCCTGATTTCAAAACCAAGATCTCACTCACTATGCCATCCAAGCTCTCATTTTCAAAACAGATACAAGAATTTACTAATTCATAAACTATGACACAGTGGTCAAGAACATAAATTAGCTACAGTCATCCAGTTTAGAAATTTAAAAACAGAATATTCCCTGGGCGCTGAAGAGAGGGACATACATTGGACATATGGTCACAGATTGAAGTCTTCCGTTTTTTCTCCCTGCAATAGCCCTGGCAGACAGTTAATAAGGAAAACATATTGCACAAGAAATCTTCTCTTTTCTCAGATCACATGATACAGATTTCTGGTAGCAGTAAAATTTGCTGAAGATGAATAATACAACAATAGGTAGATTCAGTCCTTCTCATCCCGGTAGAATAACTATTCCAGAGAATTCGTGAAATTATCCTTTTGGTTTCTGCCCTTCTCTAAAGAAACAACAAGGTGAGGACCACTGAAAGAGTGCTGATGGATCTCAACAACTTGAGTCCAGCCAACATATATCATCCCTCCATGCTCAGACTGTTCACCTGATGGGATTGTTTGTGACTGCTTAGGAGAGATCGAGATTTATTCATGCCTGTGTATTAGGGTAATTGGGCCACCCCTCCACTATTATTATAAAAATTCCAATGAGAAAATATCGAAGCCAGCCTATGGAAAGAAAATCACCTTTGAATACAATGAGATAAACTATTCCAGGCAATAGAGAAACTCCAGGCTCTTAAATCCTTTGTTCCTTATGTTTTCTTCAATTTAAATGAAAGCAAAAAGATGGAAAACCCAATTCCTTGTGATGTACAGAATCCACAGTGCCCTTTAATGAAGCTGCCTAACAAGGAATCAGTTCAGACGCTGAACCCTCCTGGCTATTCTTCACCAAAGAAAGTACAGAACAGGCAGCTGCTTTTGCTCAGCTCTGCTGGTTCTACCTGCGATCTCTTCTGCTGAGAAATTAACAGGCACCCTACAAACTTCTCTTTGATGGCTCTACTCTCCTGCGAGTTCTTTCTTCTTTGAGTCAGAGCCCCATTAAGTGTTTGTGTAGCTTTGATAAGTCATTTAAAAATGCTTAAATGGTCTAGTTTATGCATAGCTTGCTAGCAAAAAGGAAATTTCAGCATACTGAATGCAACCTTTTTAGAGATCGGCTTGCCTCAGTACGTTAAACTGAGTTGTCAAGTGACCCAGCAATTTTACTCTCACCTATGATCAGTATCAAGAGAAAAATGTTCACACAATGTTTTGTGCCTGAATAGCCACAACCACAATATCCCTAACAGGACTCAAGTCAAACAATCCACAGAAGATGAATGGGTCAGCAAAATGTTCAGCAAAATCTGTTCTCACAATAGAATATTATTCAGTAATAAAAAGAAAAACCTACTAATACATGTTAAAAAATTGTGTTTCAATATTGTTCTCGGTCCAAGGAATCGATAGGGACTGTCAGTGATGAAGTTCACCGAATTTGTTATTATTGGGGGAGAGGAGGGTTGAGGATCCTCCAGTGTCAGGAGGTTCAGAGCTATAAGGGAAATGTGAACAGCAAGATCATGTGCCTTCCATCAGGGAAAAGTCTTTCTGAACAAGCAGAGCAAGTGCATCTGTGTACACAGTCATCGCCTGGGGCTGACGATCCTGTAGGCTCTGCCCTGACTTCCATCCCTTGTTCTCAACCAGAATGCTGAAGGCTCTTGAAATGATTTTCTCATGAGTTCATATTACACTATCAGCATCTCCAGTGGTTATCTCTTCAGAGGGCTGTGCTTGTTCAATCTTCTTTGCCTTGCTCTTACAAAAAGAAAAAAAAATCAAAGTCATTTCAGTCAGTGTTTATTAGCACATAGGATCAGGGGTGCTCGGAAAATACCAGGACCAGGTAACTTGCCTCAGCTCTTCGGAGCCTTGGTTTGTCCAAATAATTGCCATGAATTCTTCCTCCAGCCCCTGTATACTGAAGTCCGGGACTAAAGTCCCCACTCCAGGATGAGAGAACAGTTGAGACATTTACCCTATCGGAGAACACCTCAAATCCCCAAATGTAGTCATCTAGAATGTTCCCCCCCCCCCAATGATTTTGGGCTCTTTGGTAGCTACTCCTGCTTACTTCTGAGGCTGTTTTGAGTCTCTGTGGATAAAATTAGTTACATGGCAGGGAGAAGGTGACTGTGTGCATATTTGTACAGGTTTGGGGGGAGGGAGGTGGACAACTGACTTCTAGATGGTTGTGCCAGTGAGATGGTCCAGAAAGTGTTCTGTGAGCCTCATGGAACTGCAGTAAAGGGATCATGAAGGAATTTCTCTTTCCACTGCCATACAGAATGGTGGTTTTCAGTTCTGTGGCCCTAATTAGCAACAGCAGATTAATGCTGAAGCACCTTGGTGAGGAAATTGTGTGTGTGTGTGTGTGTGTGTGTGTGTGTGTGAGACAGAGAGAGAGAGAGAAAGAGAGAGAGAGAGAGAACATGGGGTTATCTTAAAACCCCTGGCTTTGGAGGAGTTAGAAGGGATAATGGTACAAGATTTCTTTCCCCATCTTTCCTCTGCTTCCTGTGAAACCATGGCTCAGTTTTCTGTAGGGCAGCTTTGGTACAAGTGCTACAATTTCATTCAAGTCTATAATAAAGTTCTGGAGGGGAAACACATGGACTTTATATTTCTCTCTGTTTGTTCTCAAGTCAAGCCAGGAGCACTGAAGCACCAGAGCTACTCGGGAAAAACATCCTTTTGCCTAGTAACTGAGAGCATATTTGGTATGCTAGCCTTCTCCTTGTTTATTTTCAGAGTAGTGATAAAAGCTCGAATTTAAAAAAAACATCAGGGAAAATCAGTAAATTTCAGTAATATTTCAATACATCTGCAAAGGGCAAACAGTTTAGAGTTTCTCCTGCCCCATCTGAAGTTGGAAACTCCCACCACAGTGGGAAACAGCTATTTTGACTTGGCAACGCCAACCAAACACCACGCACCTGCAACTGTACGTCTCTGACGTGAATAGCTGTGGCCAGAGGGTCAGTCTGTTCTCAGTTTTTCATCCAGAAACCACATTCTGCAAATGGAGAGAAAACCACTGTTGGATTAAAGAAATCCTTGCCATAGAGACTAAGCACACAACTTTAATTAACTCATCATTTTCTAATTAGCATCCCCAGAGCCCTGTGCATGGGAAGCTTATGTTGCGAAATGTGCCATCAAATTTTTCCAAACAGTTTCATGAAATAGTTAGTCCAATAAACATTTACTCTAGAAAGTTTGGAAAATATAGGGAAAAAAATGAAAAGAGGGACGAGCCATCTCAAATGTGTCATTTTTATGAAACCACTTAATTTGAGTGTTTTTGGTCTTTATAGATGTTTTATTTTACATATACTTAAGACTCTATCATCTATAGAAGTGCCTTGTTTAATTTTTTTATCATTTTAGTAAAACCATAAAAATCACTCAATATCTGCAAATTCACTGATTAGAGGTACTCTAATTTACTTAATTACTACATTTTTTAAAATTATTCCATATTTCCAAAATTGTCTCAGACTTTTGCTATAATAAATTATGCTGCTATGAATTCATTATGCATACAGCTTTCTTAAATGGACCAGGAATCACATCCTTAGAAAAGATTCCCCAAAGCTACCTCCGATGTGGACACTTATTGGTTTCTTGAGTCAAAGTTGATCTCTAAAAACTTTCACTGTTATATGGAATGACATTAATTTTGATCTAATATGATAAGCAACATATACAATCAAAATTTTGATTTACTTTTGCACTCTTCTGATTTGTTTTTCTTTTTTTACCAGTTGCCAACTGACTTTGTAAATAGTCACTTTTAATTCTATGCCTGTTTTTATTTTATACCCTTTTCCATTGGATGTTTTCAATTTGTATGATCTCTCTAGTTTCATAAAGAACTTCAACTCCTATTCAACATATTTGCTGAAAATAATTTGTCTACTTTGTTTTTCTGTCTATTTTATTTATGTTGTAAGGTAGAGAAATATGATTTTGTAGTAATCATATTATCATTTTCTTGGTGCTTTCCTCTGATTGTGGTCTTAGAAATTTCTCTCCCTCGAGATATTTTATATTTATCTCACTTCTATATTTTTATAGCTAAAATTTTCTAATGTCTCTATTTGAAATTAATTTTAATGAATGGTGGGCAATGTGAATATTAAATACCAGATCTCACGTTATCCATTCTGCTAATATCTAGCCAAGTAATTCCACATTAATTGTCAGGCTAATACATCCCTTTTTCATCGGATGATTTCATTGTCCATATCAAGCTCGTATTGTATCAAATATTTTACTCAGTTTTTGTTTCATTTCATTAATGCACTTGTAAATATGAAAGTGTTCTAAATTACACTTATAACATTTTGCAACATACTCAAATCTCTAGAAATATTATTGTTCTCATCTTTGGAAAAATTTTCTTAATAGTCATTGCTATTTTATTCAAGATAATTTGTGGATTTGTCTTAAGTCCTTAAAATCTTTAGCTATATTTGGACTATTGTATTCAACTAAGAATTTCTATGGACTAATCTGATGGTCGAAGAATATAGTGGGTCACAGAAAATATTCATTTCTCATTATAATTATCACCTCCTCTTATTGTTTGTACATGTCTGGGTGCATAACTGATTCTCTCTCAATTTTTTTAATGGGACAAAAGAGGGAAACTTTATGATAAGTAAATTGTTCTCTGGGAAGATACTTAGGTCAATCATAAAATTTTTTATGATAAAAAATAGCGACAAAATTAATATTGAAAGATATCTTTCCACTAATTTGCAAGATTTGCTCTAGGATAAGCTCCTAGAATATGGGTTAAAGGGTATTCAATAAATTTAGTGTTCAGAGTTCCTGCCAAATTGTCCTTGAATAAGGCTGTACCAATTTACACTCCTATTAACAGTGAATAAAAAATTCTGTTTTCTCACACTGGATGTTAAAGAAATTTAAAATATCTGCCAATCTGCTGAAAAATACAATCCCAATATTATTTAATTTGTATCCTCCTAATTACTAGTGAAGTAGAACATTTTTTAACATATTGACCATTTGTGCTTCTATTTCCTTGAATAGCTTCTTTTAATAGATTTAATAATTTTAAGTTGAGTGTATTTTATTTTTCTCCTTCTCACATGAATTTTAGTGATTATGTATATAATGATTATATAATTTCGTTCTTGTTATGTAACATAGTTTTACCATCTTGAATTGTAAGGAAGTTACTCTTTCTTCAAGTAGTGAAATCTGTAATAGTGTTTTGCCTTCTATTTTGCCTTCTATTTTCCTCCAAATTTTCATTTTTTAATTTTAAAGATTAAAGATGTTTAAACACTTAAACTTTTTAGAATCTAGTTTTTATATGTGGTCTAAAAGGGAAAAACTTAACTTGTTTTTCTTTCTGAGTGAGTAATCCCCAAATTCTAGTAAGTATCCAGTCTCCTACTCAGAAATTA
Organism: Sorex fumeus; assembly: GCF_029834395.1. NCBI lineage: Eukaryota > Metazoa > Chordata > Mammalia > Eulipotyphla > Soricidae > Sorex > Sorex fumeus. The sequence continues at coordinate 57,664,086 of NW_026606185.1, forward strand.
TATTCTCCACTGTACACTAAAAATCTAATGTAAGCGTGGGCACGTACATATATGTGTGTGTGTGTGTGTGTGTGTGTGTGTGTGTGTGTGTGTGAAACGAACATGTTTTCAGGTGCTTGAAAGATAAAAGAGGTACTAAGTAATTTTCCTTGCATGGGCTGGAGTGATAGCATAGCAAATCAGGCGTTTGCCTTGCATGTGGCCGATTCAGGTTCTATTCCTCTGCTCCTCTTGGAGAGCCCGGCGAGCTACCCAGAGTATCCCGCCCACATGGCAGAACCAGGCAAGCTCCCAGTGGCATATTTGATATGCCAAAAACAGTAACAACAAGTCTCACAATGGAGATGTTACTGGTGTTTGTTCGAAGAAATCAATGAACAATGGGAGGACAATGCTACAGCAGTCAACCCAGTTTTGATCCTGGCTACCACTATGATCCTCTTAGCACCACCAGGAGTGAACTCTGAGCACCTAGCCAGGAATAAGCCCAAAGCTTAACTGGGTGTTGCACCAAAATAAAAACCAAGCACAATAAATTTGGTAAAGAAACAAACATGATAATCTCTCAGTATCTGTATTCAAACCCAAGAAAAAGAAGGAGGAGGAGGATGAGGAGGAGGAGGATGGTGAAGAGAGGGAAGAGGAAGAGGAAGAGGAAAAAGAAGGAGAAGGGGAAAGAAGGAGAAGAAGAGGAGAAGGAGAGAAAGGAGAAGGAGAAGGAGGAGGAGGAGGAAGAGGAGAGAAAGAAGAAAGAAAGAAGGAAAGAAAGAAAGAAAGAAAGAAAGAAAGAAAGAAAGAAAGAGAGAGAGAGAGAGAGAGGAAGGAAGGAAGGAAGGAAGGAAGGAAGGAAGGAAGGAAGGAAGGAAGGAAGGAAGGAAGGAAGGAAGAGGAAATGCCTGCCACAGAGACAGCAGAGACAGGATGGGAGGATGGTGTGGGAGGAAAAATGGGTACATTGTTGGTGGAAAATGCATAATGGTGAAGGGATTGGGGGGACACAACCTACCCAAAATAAGTTCTTAGACATTATTTTGTCCAAGATCTATGTGTACATAGCCATATTAGTATGACATTGTGTTAATAATTTAGTAACTAGTGGATTAATTAATTAGACATCTATAACAAAATAAACTTTAAACTAAATATAATATAAGTTACCACATATGTACTGTAGGATTTAATGTTTTATTAGTTACTACCTATATGCTGTATGTTTTGGTAATAGAAAATATCTCTTAAAATTTTTAAATTTTTTAGTCTTTTAGATTTTTTTCTTACAAGTAAGGTTGTAAAACTACTTCACAAATGTTCTTGAGGGATTTTTAATGGCATTATTTTGTCCATTTGATTTGGAAAAACTAGAGCTCATTATAATATATGTCTTTTTCTCAAGGCACATCATACTATACCTTTTTTACTATACCTTTCAGGTTATCACTAAGTTCCCCCAATAGAGTTTTGTATTCCCTTATAATAACATTATTTTTAAAAATAAGTTTTTAAAATTTTCTTTCATACAGCTCTTGCAGACTTTTTGTTATATTTCTTTCAAGTTATTTAAAATTTCTATGTGATAATGAATTGCATCTTATTTTCAGATTGCTTGTTTTTTATATGTACAGACCCTTTTGTACAGACCTGTTCATTGAATTTCACGTGGGAAAGTCTAAAAGTGTTACAGTTGATTTTTTTCTAAATTTGTGATAAGACAATCATGCAGATGAATATGATGACAGTTTTTTAATCATTATTTTCTTATTTTCTTGCAACTTTGACTAGTTTGCTAATGTAATGTTAATTTATAGCAGTATTTACAGAAACCCTTGCCTTGGAGAAGGGCAAGTTCATGAGAATTATTAGCAAATAGTGACATTTTCTTTGGATTCCTAGTAATTATATGTCTTAGGACATAGATCTTGACTGCCATAATAAAAAAAAGATTCAAAGTTTATATTTAATTCTGGACACAGACCAAGTGCTTGGTGGTTTATCTCTGCCATCACCCAGTCTTGGAATCATTCTTGCTGATCCATTCTCCAAAACAATTTCTACTCTTGACCTTACAGGTCCAGTTCAGTAACTACCATACTACCATGAATTCTAGTTACCAGGAAGAAAGGAAAGAAGTGAAGAAGGCTCGCTCTATTTCTTTCTCTCTTTCTCTCTCTCTCCCTCTCCCTCTTCCTCCCTCTCTCTCTTTCTCTTTCTCTCTTTCTCTCTCTCTATTCTTTTATTCAAGCTTTATTTTTAAGTGAGTTAATTCCAGCATTTAAAGGGGAGGATCTAATGGCACACAAAATGGAATACTCTAAAATGTACCCATGAAACTGCCAGAAAAACAAACCGAGTGACAAGAATACAACTGAAAAGTTCAGTTGAAATCCCCAAGGTTTGCCCTGTATGATTGGTCCCAGAACTCTTCCCAGCCACAGGTGGAACTCTCAGAAGTGGTGTCATGGTCTGGCACGAGGGTGAAAAATCACAACGGGAGAGGAAAATACGTTCTGAGCTATTGGCTACATCATATCCACCTCTCCACCCCAAAATGCCACAGAAGAAAACAGCTACTACATCCTGTGATGACTTTTGGTGTGAAGGAGGTGATGGGCTGGGGTGGACGCAGGTCATGAAGATCTGTCTGAAAATAAATCTTTCGAGAGATAGAGAACAAAAGGGAGTGCCCTGCCACAGAGGCAGGGTGGGATGGGGGTATGGGGAGGGGGGGACTAAGATTTATTTCTCAGGTTGTCATAATTTCATTCATTTGGTCACTGCATGTTTACAAAGTGCCTATGTATGATCAGCCCTCATTGTAGCCATTTCTAGATTAATAATAATAGTAATACTATTACTACTACTACTAAAAATAAGGAACCTGACATCTCTAGAGGGGCTGACAAGTCCCCCTATCCCACTGCCCCAAGATGAAAGGAACTTTTTTATAAAAAAAATGGAATTGTATTTTTCTATACCCCTGAAAGGGGTAACATTAAGTTGAATCATCTTCTAAGGTCTTGAGCTGTAAGGTCAAGTACCTAAGATATGCTTGCAGAGCTATAAATTTTCCCCTTAATACAGCTTTCGCTGCATCCCATAAGTTCTGGTAGTTTGTGTCTTCATTCTCATTTGTTTCCAGGTATCTTTTGATTTCGTCCTTGACTTTGTTCCTGACCCACTCATTGTTCGGCATCGAGTTGTTTAATTTCCAGGTGTTTGATTTGGTTCTCCGTGTCTGTGTGTGATTCACTTCTACCCTCAGTGCATCATGGTCTGTAAAGAAGGCTGATACTATTTCTATCTTCCTGATTCTGTTGAGGTATGTTTTGTGTCCTAACACATGGTCTATTTTGGAAAATGTTCTGTGCGCACTGGAGAAGAATGTGTATTCTTTCTTTTGGGGGTGTAAAGCCCCGTATAGGTCTATAAGCCCTTTCTTTTCTATTTCTTCTTTCAAAGCCAATAATTCCTTGCTGGGCTTTGTTCTTGTTGATCTATCCAGAGTTGATAAGGCGATGTTGAAATCTCCAAGTACTATTGTGTTGGTAGCAATGTCCGGGTCCATCTGATTGATAGTTGACTGCTAAAGCAGGTATTACTGTTCCCTGCGGTCCAGCGTGGTGGACAGCCATCTTCCAACTTCTTGTCCACCAAACTCTGTCACATCATTCACGTTGGAGTGAAGCTGGAGCGCATCTGTCCTAGTAGCTGCCTGCAAAGTTGCTGGGGTCACCACGACTTTTGAGTCTCTAAGGTCATTGCATAGCTGCGCCAACCCATCAGCCCTCATGGGTCAGCACCAGGGAGGGCCCATGCAAGGTTTGGCCATGCCAGAGTCCACGTTGTGACCCAGGGAGCTGGGCTCCCACTTGCATCCTGTCTTGCTTTCAGCATTTTCCCCCTGAGTGTTTGGAGAGAAGGACCACACGCAAGCTGGTCTTCCTCGGTGGGCTCGGTATAGTGCGTACTGTCCCTGTTTCGCATCTTGATGGACGTGAGCCCACGCTCCATTCCTGGGTACTTGGTTTTCCAGGCTATCTGTCGACCTCAGTGGTCTGTGTTGGCTGAACCTGAGCTTGTGAATTCCAACCCATTCTCAGATTTTGTTTTCAAATCAAGTTTTATTAAGCCCAACCCGTGGTCATTGGTGAAGACCATTGTGGGCAGGTTTGCCAAGATCGACGCGCGTGGGAGACTCGGACATTTTCTGCTCAAAGGGGCTGGTGCAGGCTCTGGGTGGCAACGGGAGGAATGCAGTGAGCTGCCAATCTTGCAGGGCACAGTGCAGAAGAAGCATTTATAATTCACACTCACATGCTATTAACCAATAGCTCATTGCCTTTGTAACACCTTAGCATGGAAGTCTAAGAAATACAGATTTCTGCTGAGAAACAAATGTGCTTTTAAACTCCCCAAGGCTAAAAGTTCTAAGGATTTAAAAAATACTTTTTTATATAATTTAAAGAATTTTCTTTTTAGAGTCCACCCCCCTCATAGGTGTTTGAAATTTATCAAGTGCATTTTCCAGCACCACTGAGTTGAACAAGATTTCCCCCTTTGGCAAAGATTTGTTGATCTTGATCTCCAGGAAGAAAAATTATAGTTTGAATATCCTTTATGTTTTGGATAAGATAAATTTGAAGAATATTATCTTGGCTTTCTTACTTTAAAGATACTTGAATTATCTTCCCCTCTGTTTTATTTTTCCAGTTACGTTTTACTGTGCTGGTCTTCAATCTACATAGAAAATGAGCCCATTTAACATTGGCTACTTAAATTGGTAAAAGAAAACCCTAAAGTTGCTTGTCTCCAAGGAAAGAATTTTGTTAAACTTTTTCCATCCATGTCCCCACCTCCTTTCAGCGAGTTTGTTAGGATTTCTACATCTCTTTATTTAGCGCGTGCCTATTTTACATTTTTGTGTCATTGAATAAACCAATGTTGTCATAATTTTTTTCTTTATTACTTATTTAAAAACTGCGACCGTCAGTGTAAAGTGATTCTATTCCTGAGTATGTGGGTCCTCAGGAGTAATGTATGAAAGTAATATATAAGTAATGGATGGAAGATTAGCACAGAAAACTCCAGGTGCTTCCAGAGGGCTACTTATTTATCTAATAGCTTTAAGAAGGTAATGTTCTACTTCTAGCTTCCTATTTCTGATTCCTTGATAATTCTCTGCTGGTTCCTTCCCTTGAAGTCCACATTGCTCCTTCACTCTTGCTTTCAAAATCAGCTACTACCCTTCTGGTCTGTTCCTGATGCTCTGTTGTCTGTTGTTGGGATTCCACGGCCTTACCTTGCCTGGTCTGGAGCTCTGCAACTCTTTGTTCCCTTGACTTTTCTTGCTACTCTGGACACTTGCAGATGAGTAAAAGCTGCTGCTCTCCTGAGCATTCCACAAGCTCAGGCGAGAGGTCCAAGAGCAGCTAACCTCCTGCCTTACCGTCTACCTCTTACTATTTCCCACTCCTGGTCATTCCCATTCTTTATCTGACTGGCTGCCTTTTGAGCTTGAAAGATTGAAAAGGACCAAGCAGGTTATTTAGAGTACCTGGCACTCCTCTCCTCCACTCCACTTCCATTGTAACACAGCCCTTGCATTGATTAAATAGTCCCCTTGGTGACTCTGCTGGAATATTTGAGCATTTATGTTTAACCCTTTAATACAACTAAGACATATTTTCATGCATGATTGACCTGAGTTATAATTTTAGCTGTTTTCTAAATAGCTACCTAGATGCACCAGTAACATTTATTGATGAATTGATGAATCCATTTATGTCAAGTGCTTATTTCCAGACTACCTAATCTTTTTTATTTATGATCTATTCTGGGAAAAAGGCTACACTATTAAACACTACTTACGTTTATGGTTCTGTAGTTCACTTTATAATCTCAGAGGGTAAGTCACTCTATTCACTCTTTAAAAAGTTCCTAGCTCCCCTCCCCTCAAGTGCTCATCACAGGCTGTGTTCTTTATGTCTGCTGTATATAGAGAGGAGGGATATTAATATCATCCCATATATACTTCATCCTAAGCCCTTTGACTAATAGGGAGAAAATGTTCCTAACTGGAGAAAAAGTTCCTAATTCTAACAAGTTATTGAACTTTACAATAACTTATTTGGTTAAAGTATTTCAAAGGATTTTGATTCAAACTGTACAAATAAAATATTAATTTCTTGAAGTCTGCACAAACGTTTATAATGTTGAATGCACCAATCCAAGAATATAATATGCCTCTTCATTTATTTTGACCTATGTTACGTCCCTTAGTAAAACTTGGTCATTTTCCATATAGGTTATTTTAAAACCTGGGCGTGTTATTTGCTCAAGATATTTATTTGCTCTGGATAGATTTTGTACCTGGTATTTCTTATAACAAAATTCTTTATTTTTTGAGTCTATAACCAGTTACCCTCCTATAAGAACGAATTCATTTTCACAGATTTTCTCCTCACAGGCCCAGGTGTTCCATAACATATTTTTTGACATATCATTCGCATTATGTTTTTCCATAGCCTTGTTCTCTTTCCATAGTTGGTTATATTAAGCAGAAGGGCTCACTTATAGGATCAAATGTCTGCCAGGGCTGGGTAAGGTGAATTAGGCCATTTCCTTGAACACCAAAAAAAAAATCTCAATTATCATGATAAATAATACTTTAATGCAGTTATTTAAAATATTACTTAAAAGTCAAATGATTTGAATAATTGTCAATTTAAACAATGAAAGTCTTTGCTTGGGAAACAGGCTTTGAAAAAGTCAAGAGTCAGATAAATGTTGAGGCCTACATGACCATACTTCCAACAAATGGGTCAATTGAGGAAGTTTGACTGATACCCTTGAGTAAGGGAAGAGCAGGGAACTTTCATTTATTTTCCAATACTGTGTGTGAGGAGGGAAAGGTAGTTCTCCAAAGCCAAACAGGGATCGTTACCCAAGTCAACCATTGTCTACCAGTGTATTTTTACTCTAATCCTATCCTCCACTCAAGCTAAAATTATATTAGAGCACCATGTCATATAAGGGCTGGAGCAATAGCACAGTGGTAGGGCATTTGCCTTGCATGCGGCCGATCTGACCACCCCTGTTTCAATTCCTCCACCCCTCTCGAAGAGCCTGGCAAGCTACTAAAAGTATCTCACCCGCACGGAAAAGCCTGGCAAGCTATCCGTGACAAATCCAATATGCCAAACACAGTAACAACAAGTCTCACAATGGAGACGTTACTGGGCCCACTTGAGCAAATCGATGAAAAACAGGAGGACAGTGACAGTGACAGTGACCATGTCATATACCACAGTACCCATTCTTCTTTACTTTCAGTACTCTGTTGGTCAAAACTGTGACTTTTACAAGGCTATGAGATCAAAGATACCAATAAGAAGCTTGAGATCATTTCAAAGAGCACTGTTCATTGAAAGAGAGCAGTAGTCCCAGTTCTCTTTGGAGTAAGTGCTGCACATCTGAGCATGAAAGGCAACCTCATGAAATGGCCAGAATCTTTTTCTTCTGAGCAAGCTGTTCTGCCATAAGAGGAAAAGTATGTTCTTGTCATCAGTTGTTAATTAGTGCAACTGCGCAGGCCTGGTTAGAATTCTTCCTAAACTTGTTGACTACTTAACTTTAATTTTCAGTCATATCTTCAGAGCAATTTCAATGGAAATATAAATGAATTTCATTTAATGGAATTACTGATAGGTGGGCTTTACATTTTTCTATTTCTTTTCTTTATTTTTTATTTACTTACTCATCATTACTCCTCCTTTTTGGGTGAAAAACTTTTTGGTGTACTATTTGAATAGCCCTGTTTATTCTTTGCTATATATTTTAATATTAACATCTTGTGAATTACAACTAACCACTTAAAACAATATAGTTTAAATTAATACTTTATTTAAAAAATATGCAGAACTTTGCTCATAACTCTCATGTGAACCCATGGGGCAATTATTCTAATGAATTTCTTTTCTCTTTTTTCTTCAAAGGTACTCTTTTTGTCTTTTAACAGTTTTATTGTAAGTTTTTATTGCTTAGAGTTATTTATTTAGCCTCTGAAATATGTAGGTTAATATGTGTTTATTCAAAATAGAGAACTTTTGCTCGTTACTTTTTTTTTAATTATTATTTTCTCTCTGGTCCCTTTAAAGACTTCCACAACATGCATGCTGGGTTATTTGATAATATCCCACAAGTATTTAATCCCATAAAGTCTCTGTTCTTTTTCTTCTTTTTGGATTTAATAATATCTACTGGCTTGTCTTTCTAGTTTGCTGATTCTTCTGTTAGCTCAGTTCTGTTGATTTGAATTGTTTGGCTTCAATTATTGTCTTGACTCTATAATTTATCTATGAATTAAAATTTTTGTATCAAGAATTTTTATATTGTTGGAAAATAGACATTTTAAATAATTTGAAGTGGATATCTTGGAAATAATACACGGCCAATGTATTGTATTACTGTGAATATTTTTTGGTTTGTGGTCACTTTCTTGGACTAATTCTGTGACATCTGTATTCTTTGTTATGCATTACTCTAGAGTTTTCTTCTTGATTAACTTAGTGGTCCTTATAAGACTTAGAAATTTTTTCTAAATGAATCCAAGAATTCTCTCAGAACCAAAAATTCTCTAACTTAAGGACTTAGAAATTTTTCCTAAGTGGAAACAAGAATTATCTCAGTCTTCGCCAACGGCTGTAGTGTTTGTGTCGTGGGACACACCTTCAGTGCTCTAGAGTTTTCTAGTCAACCTTAATTTTCACTTCCTCCAAGAACAGAATCCTTGGTGTGACTCAATTCGAGAGACTGGATTCCTCTTAGATTTAGCTTGAGTGTGCATGCAGCCTGCACACGAATGTGACATTTTAGAGTCTCAGGAATATGTTGAAACTTTTCAGATTCTCCATAAGAATATCTTAGGGGGCTGGAGCAATAGCACAGCAGATACGGTGTTTGCCTTGCATACAGCTGACCCAGGTTCGATTCCCAACATCCCATATGGTCCCCTGAGCACCGCCAGGAGTAATTCCTGAGTGCTGAGCCAGGAGAAACCCCTGTGCATCGCCGGGTGCGACCTCAAAAAAAAAAAAAGAAAAAAGAACATCTTAGGCCCTGTTTTTTTCCCTTCTTTTTACAAGTTTTGGTCCTCTTCTTGTTTGCCCAAGCTGTTATGCTGCCCAAAGCAGCTGCTGTCTTTTGACAAACACCCTGAGGATAAAGTTGTTCTTACTGAAAGAGATCAGAATTAGGTCAAGTAAAGACAAGCCCCGAGGAAGGAGAACTGACTTATGGAGAGACCTGACAGTGAAAACTCTCTGGGGGTGAACTTTTGGGAACGTCAAATACTATTCTCCCCCCATTCTATAATTTTCTTATTTTTAATTTTTTTATTTTTTAATTAATTATTTTGCTCTTTGGGTCACACCCGGTGATGCACAGGGGTTACTCCTGGTTTTGCACTCAGGAATTACTCCTGGTGGTGCTCAGGGGACCATATGGGATGCTGGGGCTCAAACCCGTGTCGGTCGCGTGCAAGGCAAACGCTCTACTTGCTGTGTTATTGCTCCAGCCCCCGATTCTATAGTTTTGAAGTTACCTGCTTTTCTTCAGTTAGGAAGCTGGTGATCCTGAAAGCTACCATTGAGTATGGGGAGAAGGGAATGGGGGTAGAGCATCATAGAAATCAGTTTGTATTAAAATGCCAGGGAAATCAATTTGTATTAAATTGAATAATAAGTATCCTCAGGAATCATGGGGGGTCAGGGTATAGGCAAAACCTGGGTTTGACTCCTAACAGTATGTGACCTCCTGAGGACCCTGTCCACTGCTGGTGTAGCCCTGGTTTCCTCCAGTACTTCCTGGTCTAAATAGCACCACATCCTTGGTTCCTGGCACTGAACTGCTGGCCCAGTTCACCAAATAGCACTGGGAGTGGTCCTGGGCCTGCTAAGCACCAGTTGGAAGGTGCCCCTCAGATTAACAAACAAATAAATGAAATACCATCTATAATTTCTAGATCCCATGGATATGGAATACCTTTCATCACAAAAAGAGATGTTGTGGGGCCAGTGAGATAGTACAGAGATAGCACTTGCCCTATATGTGGCCAACCTTTGTTCAATCCCCAGCACCCTATATGGTTCCCAGTGCTCTGCCAGGAGTGTTCCCTGAACACAGAGTCAGAAGTATACCCTGAGCACCGTTGAGTGTGGCCCCCAACCAAACAAGTTTAAAAATAAATAAGAAGAATATTGAAGATGTGGTGAAGGTTATGACCCTGGAAATGGGAAAGTTATCTTGGGTAAGCCTGTTGGCCACTAAATAATCTTGAGTCTTTGAAAGCAGAGTCAGTGGGAATGTGATTACAGAAGAATCCAAGATGTGAAGCAAGGTGGATGATTTTGTTAATGAATGGGGCTACCAAGCCACAGCAAGTGAGGAGGAAAATGTTAAGAAACATTTTCTTCTTTATAGTCGCAAGTAGGAATGCAGTACCAGGAAGCTCTTGATTTTAACCCAATGAAAACTGTGTCAAACTTCTAAGATACAAAACGATAAATATTACTTTCTTTTGATTTCAAGCTGCTGCTAAATTTATTGTAATTTATTATACCAGCATCAGAAAAATAGTGATAATCTCTGTTTTTACTAAGATTCAACTATTTAAAAATTAACACTCCTTTATGTTATAAGCATCTGAATAATATCCAGAACTGTGAAAATGTTGATGCAAACAGTGTTTTTCCAGTGCCCTCAACTGTCTATATAGAAGAGCAGATTTTCAGACGACATCTTCACCCTGTCATTCTAGAAGACCTTTTTCCCACATCTTTTTGGCATCTGGCACTGCAAATGATAATCAGATTTTTGTTATACTGTGGAGAATTACTTTTATTTTCCTCTTAGAAAGTGTTTTAGACTTTCCCTTCATTGTTTTGAATTCATGATATTGTAACTGGGCTTGGAACTTTTGTTTGTTTTTAATTCATTCTATTAAACTTGACTTTAATAATGTGCTTTTCCATCTTGCTCTTCTCTCTGTCTGTCTTTCCCTGTTTCTGTCTCCCTGACTCTGTCTCTGTCTCTGTCTCTGTCTCTCCCTCTCACTCTCTTTCAGGAGGGGTGCACACCTTGTAGCCCTGTAGCTTACTTCTGGCTCTGTTCTTAGGGATCACTTCCGGTGGAGCTTAAGGGTCCATATGAGATTCAGAAGATTGAATCAGGCTTGGTCACATGTGAGGCAAGCACCTTGCCCATTGTACTATTTCTCCGGCCCCTGTTCTCCCTTTCTAGATTTCCTATTAGATCAATGCTAAAGTTCCTGAACATATAATTCTTATCTGTTAATTGTTTTTCTCCTTTATGCTTTTCTCTTTTTGTAATGGGTTTGGAGAATTTTTTATTGAAAATTTCCAGCTCTCTATTTGTATTCCACAATGAACTTGTTTATCTATCCAATACTTAAGTTTAAACTTCCAAAATAAAGTTTCTAATTAAATAATTCTAGATATCTAGAAGACTCAGTGATTTAAGACTTATTTGGGTTGCAGTTGCATAAAAACTGTCCTTTTATACAGTGTTCTGGGAACCGGATTCTTCCTACCTACTACTTGGTTATAGTGTTACCAAGAGAGTCAGGAAGACATACATGAGGAAGAACGGGTACTGCAGTTCTTTCCTGGATTTAACAAGCCCCGTGAGGCATTGTCCTAAGTCTTTAATGCAAGTTCCCACACTCTGGATCCCATCCAGATTTACCTGAAGACATTTCTCCTTGCTATTATAAGAAAACAGTACTAAAAGGAGAACTATGGAGAAGACCATTGCATTTCATTTTTGTTTCCAGATATATTATTATTTGTATATAAGGGTTTTTATTATTCACAAATCTGCTATATAAACTGCAACTGCTATCTGTGTAAAAATACCCTTTCTCTAGCATTAATGTTTCAACATGATTTCCTTTTTTGCTCTCTGCTTGAAGGAGCTTACCCTTTCTTTAATTTTCAGCTCACCATTGAGTATTGCATTCACTTATGTTACTTATAGTTACCCTCTACCAAATTAAGAAAAGTCTTAATCCCAGCTTTAAGGCTTTATCCATGCCTTATTTAGACATGGTATCCATGCTTAAATTACAATTCTGAGATCTTTGACTGATTTCTAGTTTGTGACGTACATGACATATGTATAGTACATCTCAGTTGAACTATGAGAGAGAAAGTGAAAGAAGAACCAACTGGAAATAGCAACAAAAAATAGAATGTTTTGGGGCCTTGTGATTTGATAATGCAATGAGTTTGTAAAATTAACTCACATTAGAAAAAGAATTCATATAGTATATTAGCAATCAAGGAATTACATACACATCACAGAAAGATTGCTCCCGAAATAAATTTAATTTTGAAGAAATGTTTGAGAAGTTAACTGTGTAAGATTGATCCAAGCCATTTATTATATGGAAATACATACAATTCCCTAAATGTAATACATAAGCTGCCTATTTAGGTATTATTATTAGTTTCATGCACACATAATTTACTTAAAGACTGGCTTCTGGCTCAATTACGTATCTCCAAACTTCATAATTTGCATCAATAAAAGTTTGAAGGATGTTAATATCTAGTAAGGTATTAACATGGATTATGGTGAAAATGAAATTAAATAACCCATTTAAAGGCATTTGGCATAGGAGCTGCCATCCATTATACCCCTTCTTAGTAGATAGTAAGTAGCCTTATGAAAGTCCCTAGCCTCTCAATACCCCAGATTTAACATGCTTCATGTATGGATTGTGAGTTATTACTGAGTGAATTAATAGGAAGAGCTAAGATTAAAGCCTGGTATAACTCAAGTTCTAGATGTGAACTATTATTAGTAATTGAATGCAATAAACTAGGATGTGCAAAATATATATTGTCAGCAGTCATCAGAGAAGAGTATTCTTTCTGTTAGTTGATCAGAGAAGCATTAGTAAAGCTATAGTTTTATGGACCAAAGATTAGAAGTGGGTTTGGGTCAGAATTAAGAATCTAAGTTCAGGTTCTACTTGTTTAAGGAATCGTGGATAGCCCCGTATTTTTGTAGCTCAAGGGAAAATAGATAATGCAAATTTTTATGAGAATTATAAGTGTTGTGTTATGTAAAAGTATTCTATAATATTGAAACCATATTATCATTCTCAATAATAGTATTGTCACTATTATTTGGTGGGAATTTTTATGTGTTTGTTTTAATCACATCATTATCTCCTACTCTAACTTATCTTGATCCATCAACATTCAAAAGAGTACTATATATTCTACCAGTTAAACCTCCCTTCCTCTATCCTTCCCCATGCCTTAACTATGTATGCCATTACTGACACAGTTACTACAACGTGTAGAAACGAACCCATATTTTGTAAATTACAAATTCTAACTCTCCCTTTTGGCAGGACAACTCTATACCAGCCAATATAGCTGTCAGGGTGATTTATAATGTTCTTCACCAAGTTGACAGGCAATGAAGAAAAAAATGCAAGAAAAATCCCTTGTATTTATTCTACTTAGTTTAATATCTGATGGACCGTGTTATAAGAAATTATAACCACTTATAGGAACTTAAAATAGTTTTGGGGACAGCAGTTAGACATTTTTCAACACATATAATCCATCATAGAAATAGTCTTTGAGTATGTAGAGTGGATATTATTCTTCTATATACTTCACCAATTTCTAGAAGAGACAATGATTGGAGGCCAGACTATAAATACTGGGTGATTATTTGATTATAATTTTATGGTTACAGCAAACTTTCATCATAGGAAATATAACTACCAAGTAAATAAATTTAAAAAATAATAAGGAATGAGCAGTTTAAGGTAGATAATGAATTGATATCAGTGAGACCCGTGAGCAACAAGGAAAGACTAACTTGATTGCTATTGCCCTACTTCTGGATCCAGTTCAATATCCTGGGGAAATGCCTGAGGAGGTAGTTAGGACAGTGAATACTTGCACCTCAGGAGAACTTTCTGTGTAGAGAAATGCCCTTTGCTAGGGTTACCAAGGGAAAAGAACTTTGACCTTTTGTTGGTATTCTTGAATATTCTTTGGTTTGTTGGTTTGTTTGTGGGTTACACCATTAATTCTCAAAGCTTACTCATGGCTCTGCACTCAGGAATTACTCTGGCAGTTCTCAGAGGATGATATATTTTTCTAGTGATTGGACCTGGGTTGACCACCTGCAAGTACCCTATCCACTCTTCTATCTCTCCAGGCCTACTTCTTGAAAGTTCTTGTCTTGGCCTTTTGTTACTAGTTCTTCTTTCCCTAGGGGCTTCAGTATTCTGTGGGTTCAGTGGGGCTGGTACCATTCAGAATCTTATTGGGCCTCAATTGGCAACGCCCAAAGAAAGTACAGCCTTCATGCTTTTGAGCTGCACTGGCCTGGTGATAGATAATATTTTGAACTTCCCAAAAATTTATTGTAGGACTTTCCTATTACCGATCTACGTTGCTGTTTCAGTATAATTATCTTCAGTCCCTTAATTTGGAGATTAAAATGAAGAGCTGACATAGTCCATCCTTAATAGCATAGCTTATAATAACTGGCTTTTCTGAAACTTTTTCTGACCAGTACAGGCCACCATCAGAATCTTCTTCATCTTTACAATTCATATAGCACACACTCAATTTTGTTCTTGTTCGTTTGGGGACCACACCCAGCAGTGCTCAGGGCTTACTTCCGGCTGTGCAGTCAGGGATCACTCCTGACAGGGCTTGGGGACCATATTGGTGGTGGGAGACAAACCTGAGTTGGCCACATGCAAGCGCAGGTCAAACACTTTTCTTGCTGCCCTCTCTCTCCAATCCCGCATGCGCGGTATTCAAGTATTGCTCTTGTTCTTACAACTATATGATCCCTATAGCTTTCATTTTCTAACAGTGTTTTCAACCTCTTCCCTTCAATTTGGCTTCCTTCTCTGATCCTATAAATATATAAAGTCTCTTCAGATAGACTAAACAAAACAAAACAAAAAAACTCCCTCAACTTTTCATCTACTTGAACTGCTTCCTTTGTGGGTGAATTTTCCTCTCCTACAAAGTAAGGTAGAGCTCTTTGGAGTTATATAAAATTCTATTTCCGGGGCTGGAGTGACAGCACATCAGGTAGAGCGTTTGCCTTGCACGCGGCTGACCCAGGTTCGAGTTCCAGCATCCCATATGGTCCCCCGCACACTGCCAGGAGTAATTCCTGAGTTCATAACCAGGAGTAACCCCATGTGCATCGCTGGGTGTGACCCAAAAATCACAAAATTCTATTTCATTGGTGTAGAAGGCACTCCTCATAGCCATGGTCCTATTCAATGTTCTCTCCTGCTTCTTTTCGAACTCTGTGACATACTTTTCTAGACTCTCACTCTCTGCTTTTCACATGCTGATATTCCCTAGGCTTGTCTATTCCTGGCATTCTCTGGATCATCATTTACTCCTACACCTTTACTATGCCAACAAATCTCAGATGCATTTGCCTAATGATCCATATTTCTGAAGACCAGAATGAACTTTTCAGGTCTTTATTTTACAACTCAAATGCAACATTTCAATAACTTATATTTTCCCCTTCCATATATTTCTTTTACTTTACCTCTTTCTTAAGGAAATTGGAATTATTTTCTTTTACTTTTATGATTTGGTTGATCCCACTCCTAAACAAATTTTGCACGCATGATGTATTTTCTTCATAATGCCTTCATATCTCTTGGCTTTATTTCCCACCCCACAATGCAATCTTTACTAACTAGTATATCATCAGGGTAGACTTTAAAAACAAAATGACATAGGGCTAATGGTGGAGGATCTTGGAAACTTTAATGATGCTGCGGTGCTATAGCTTTGTATAGAAATATCATAAACATTAACAGTATTGTAGCAATGTTACCCAAACTAAAATAAAAATGTTTAAAAATGACACTAAGCAAAAGAGACAATTTTCTTAATCATATCATTCTCCTATTCAAATTCCTTGAGTAG
This sequence comes from Sorex fumeus, assembly GCF_029834395.1. Lineage (NCBI taxonomy): Eukaryota > Metazoa > Chordata > Mammalia > Eulipotyphla > Soricidae > Sorex > Sorex fumeus. Next base: position 57,680,105 of record NW_026606185.1, read on the forward strand.
TTATCAACTTAATTCTTTAGGCAAAGTCAAAGCACTTTAAGTCTCATTAGCCTCACCAAATTTACCTGCATTATTCCCTCATACAAACTTTGGTTCCTGTTCATTCTCTTTCTTGCCCAAAACTTTGAAACATTCACATGCAATTTCTTTGTTCTTTTTCTTTTCTTTTTTTTTTTTTTTGATTTTTGGGTCACACCTGGTGATGCTCAGGGGACCATATAGGATGCTGGGGATAGAACCCGGGTCTTGTCTGATCAAATGCCCTACCCACTGTACTATTTGCTCTGGCCCCCACATGTAATTTTTTTTGTCCTAGAGTTTCTCACTCTTCTTATTTACTTGGAAATCTCCACCATCTCCTTTAAAATGGAATCAGAGTTTTATTTCTTGTGGGAAAATAACCCTAATACTTATAGTGTGAGACACTATATCCATATATCCATAGATCTGTCTTAGAATCATGGTGACAATGCTTTCTACCAATTATTATGCCCATATGTGTCTCCCTGGCTCGGCTAAGATGGTCTAATTTATCTTTGTATCCCCATTGCCTAGCATAGAAACCGGCATATTAAAGAAACTTGGGAAATTCTCAGATGAAAAAAAAGTGACCTAGCAAGTGATACCCTTTTCTTTCTGAAAGTATTGTGCTTATGGCAATTAACCTATATAATTTTTATCCATAAGGCACTAGATACTAATTAGTAGACTTGCTTTTTGATTCGTTTTATTACAATCCCTTTGACACTTCTGCTAGAGAACACATGATCCGGGGCAAGTGTGAGGTTTCAATATTTTTTAGCTTCTAATGACCTCAGATCTGTTCCGTATGTTTCCAGTTCCAAGCCTGTGTATGTGTTAGCCATGGAGACTGGCGATGTATATGTACTTTCAAGAAATTACCTCAGATGGAAATATTTGTGCAGCAATCAGTAGGGTGTGGGAACATTTAACATGTTGCAATTGAGGAAAAATATAGAAACCCTCATTATTAGGTACTCCTTTTTGAATAGTGCTTCCCATTTGGGTGGTATAGTTCAACATTAGAAAATGCCTTTTTGATTCTTTGGAGACTTGTTCCGTGGGTCATTTTGTTCCATGGGTTAGAACCAACAAATTAATTAGAAAAGCAGGCACATCATGTTAATGCAACTTGCTTGACTATATGTCTACATTCCCAACACATATGACCTAAGAGGAACTATGGCTTCTTTAATTCACATCTCTGCTTTGATGAGTCAAAATTCACAAACACTAATTCCACATTTTTGAAACTGATCCAAAGTATGATGCCTTTATAGATAATGAAGGACTCAATTTATTCCATTACATATTAGTGACTAATGTTTATAAAGAAACTTGAATTAAATTGGTCATTGCAGCATCTAGTCATACAGTGTCCAATATGCTTATATGCTGTGATCTTGTCTGGAACTTTCCATACTTTTATATATTCCATATGGCTTTGTGTAGGTAGCTTCTCTCTCTCTCTCTCTCTCTCTCTCTCTCTCTCTCTTTCTCTCTCTCACCTCTCCCTCTACTCTTTATCCATATATATAATTCTAGAATCTTAGAATCATGAGGTTAGATGAAAACTCTATTTCTTCATATTTCTCTCAAAATTTCACTGACGTATTTTATCCATTGTCTATCACTATCCTCCCGTTGTTCATTGATTTGCTTGAGTGGGCCCAGTAACATTGTGAAACCTGTTACTGTGTTTGGCATATCGAATACATCATGGGAAGCTTGCCAGGCTTTGCCGTGTGGGTGAGATACTCTTGGTAGCTTGCTGGGCTCTCCGAGAGGGGTGGAGGAATTGAACTCGGATCGGCCATGTTGACTGCGTGCAAGGCAAATGCCCTACCCACTGTACTATCGCTGCAGCCCATCCATTGTCTAAAATATTTCTAAAATAAAATAGGGGGAAAGGATATATATCTCAGTGGTCCAGGGCATATGCTTTGCATGCATAGGAATCTGAGTTTGATCCCTCCCCTACTGCCACATGTCCATCCCAAGTGCCATGAAATATGACCCTGGTGGTCCTCAAGACCTCTAGGGCCCAAGACATACCACATTTCAGGGACTGAGACTGACCCACCCATCCATGTTATCCAAGTATCACCCAGAGTGGGTTCCAGACTCCTGAAACACTGTTTGGAAGGCCTCAAAATAAATCAATTACATTAAGCTAAATAAAACTGTTACATATTTTTATGTACTACTAAGTATTTTATTAAAAGTCTAAAATTTTATCTAAATCAAACTGGACAATTTGTAAAAGATGATCACAGTGACCAAAGTCTTTCCCAAAGGTGTTGAGATTTTTGCTCTAATTAATGAGTGCTTCTCTGAAGTCAGTGCTTGTATATTTAATTCTCAGTATGTAAGTTATACAGAGAGCTGAAAGGGGACTACCATTAGGGAAGTTGATCTTCCTTTGATCTTCCTTTGATTGGGCTGCCCTAGAGTCATTGACGAGTATGCCTGCAGATATTAGGGTCCAGAGACTTCCTGGGACTTTCAAATAAACTTGAGGCCTCAACAGTGCAATGAAAACCAATTATGAGGTGAAAGTTTAGTTCATTATTTGATTTTGGAATGCCATGTCTCATGCTTGATTGATTAAGCACTTTCCCTTTACTCTGAATTCTTCAATTTATTGTCCTAAGTAGAAAAGTTATTTTAAAAAAATGCTACCTAGGTAAGCCTGTGGGCCAACTGCCCCCTATGATGTGACTCTGTTTCAAGAGATTCTTTTAAAAACACATTCTAATTACAATTGAAAAACACATTCTAATTACAATTGAAATGTAATTCAATTGCCACAAAATCCAACCTTTTAAAATAAATAATTTTGTAGTTTTTTAGTGTACTTATGTTTTGTGATTTATCATTGTCTAATTTTTAACATTTACTGCGCCCTATAACCATTAGCTTCAGTCCTCACTCTTCACTATAACTAATTCTTGAAATTCTTGGAGGATTTGCTTATTCACTGTATTTCCTACAAGTGGAATTTAATCATTCAGTATGTGGTCTGTTATGGCAGGTTTCTTTCTCTCACTAGCAAAACGTTTCCAAGGTTTATCCATGCTGCATTTAACCTGCATTGGTACTCCATTCCTTTCTGTATTATATTACATTGTAGGGATATAAGGCATGTTGTTTACCCACCCATCAAGTGATGAACATTTGGGTCATTTCCAATTTTTGACGACTGTGAATAATCTTTAATGTAGTTGGCACTCGTGCACAAGTTTTCATGTAGACATGTTTGGATCTATTGGCTGTACACTTGGAATGGAATTGAGAGGTCAGATGGCAACTCTATTTTTAACATTTTAAGAAATTGCAAGGTGATTGCAAAGTAGGTGTATCAGGTTTCATTGCAACTAGCGGTGAATGAGGGCTCTAATGTCCTCACATCCTCACAGACATTTAACATGTCTCTTAAAAGGTCATTCTGGTATCTTTGAAATGTTACCTCATAATAATTTAATGTGCATTTTCCTAATCAAATGACTAAAGATGCTAAACATTCTTTCACGTGCATATTTACTATTTGTATGTCTATTTTTTTTAGAAATAACTATTTAAATGTTTTATCCCCTTTTAAAGCTAAGTTTTCTTTTTACTGTTGGGTTTTTAAGAGATCTTTAAAACTCTTCACATAATTCCATTACAAGTTCTCTGATTTGTAAATATTTCCCTCATTATGTGAGATATCTTTTTATTTTCTTAATAGCTCTTCTTGAGGAAAATTAAAAATGATTTTCCTTTTACATAGTTCAATTTATGTATTTTTTTCTTGCTTATGTCAAACTGGCAAAAAAAGTTATGTCAACTGGCAAAAAAGTGTTAACGTTTTGCTATATGTTCAGCATTTATTTATTTATTTTTTGTTATTTTATCATCCGTGTGGGATGATATCTACATTCTACTTCATGTAGAATTCTTCATGTAGAATGTAACCTGCCCACACGGCAGAGTCTGGCAAACTCCCCGTGGCGTACCAAATATGCCAAATACCAGTAACAATGAAGGGTCTCATTCTCCTAACTCTGAAAGAGCCTTGAATATGGCACTTTTTAAAAAAAAAAATCTCAGAGCTAGACGAAGAGACATTACTGGGGCCTGCTCGAGGCAATCGACGAATAACAGGATGGTTGTGATTGATTGATTGATTTTATCATCCATCCCTCTTGGAGAGCCCGGCAAGCTACTGAGAGTATCCTGCCTGCACGACAGAGCCTGGCAAGCTACCATGGCGTATTTGATATGCCCAATACAGTAACAACAAGTCTCCCAATGGAGATGTTACTGGTGCCCACTCGAGCAAATCGATGAACAGAGAGAGAACAGTGCTACAATGCTATGTCAAACTGAAGAAAATACTGCTTAATCCAAGCTCAAAATATATTACTCCCATGTTCTTTGTGGGAGTTTTATATACATTAATATATATTTACACTTTCAGATAAAGATTTATTTGGAATTAATTTTTGTATATAGCAGGATGATACCTCATTTTGAGAGGATTTTGTAAAAACACTCTCCCTAGTATGTGTCAGTTTAAAACGTGAACACCAAAATCTCTTAAGTTTCCAGTATTCTTACATTATACAAAGCAATTACTGTGACAAACTTGACATTATTACTTATTGGACAAAATTCTATTCAATATGAGTATAAAATTGTGCAAAAGAAAGCATATAGGATTTTTTGGCAGAACTATGAATCAATTTTAAGAATTTTTATAAAATTTCAAATATGATTTTAAATTCTCAAAGCTGGAGGGCAAGCCTAAAGAAAATTACCACAAATTTTTCCAAATATTTTGAACTTGCTTTAATTTGATTACTTAATCTTGTATGTATTTTTGATTCCATATAGATATGATTAGTCTACATAAAATTCTTCAAGACTGTTTCACATACTTTCTGTCAATAAAACTACGAGTTTCTTCTAAACCCTCTCAATAACAAAGAAAACATGTCAACGATTCCGTTCTAAGCTGAAATCCTTTCATTTCAGTATAAGCACCATCAGCTTTGAAAGTGTCAAAATACCAAAACCTGTTTTCCTATTTTGAGGAGAAAGTCCTTTTTTAGATACTCTTCTTTAAAGATATATTTGTTATAACATGTTTTTGGCTTAGGACTAAAACCTTTGCTTTGTGAACTCAAGTTTTCCTTGGTACTTACAAGTTTTTTTTTTTTAAAGTCAGATCAATCCTGAGAATTACAAAGGACAAGTCACTAAGAATAGGGCCATTTAAGTCATATCAATCACATTTACTGTTGATTTCCAGTCTTTTTACAGTCAATAAAGTCAATTAATTGAGATAATATTTATATATCATAAAATCTTGCACATTATTGACCTGCCAAAAAATGTTGATTTCTGTTTTCTTTAGTTTTAAGCTCTAAGGTGATTGCCATGTGAATCTTTAGAAAATAAGCTGTGAGAAGGAAAACCTGTGAATAAAGAAAAAATTGCAAATGCTGTTTCACACAGTATGTTACCTAATGCTTATGTAAGGACTAAAAATCATATCAGCATTAATAAGCAAATATGATTAAATAAGAACACAGGTGAGAACTTTTTTCTGAACCAGAATAGAGGACAGTAGATTAGACAAATTTGTATCCCAGGCAATATTGTTGTCATCACCAATTCTAATGAGCATTTTCTAATTTATGTCTTTAATGTATTTATTATAAGAAAGCTTCTGAATATATTACATAAGTGGCAATCTGTCCTGGGACTGGAAATTCAGGAAAGTTGAATTTAAGTTTCATTCTATTCACTAATTATTTAGTTAATTGTTTATTATGTTAGTATTTTTTAAAGATCTGAGAGAATAGAGACTTGCTAATAAAATACAATAGTGCATTGAAATTAATGCCATGTCCTCTATCTTAATATCTACAAAAACATTGAATTTTGGCCCAACAAAGAACTATGAGGCAGTTTTGCCAAAAAAATGCATGGATATTTTAGTATAAATATAATTTATTTCAAACCCACAGAGACTATTCATTATCATTGCTATAGGTAACTAGGCAAAGCGATTTAGTAGCAAATAGATGATATTCATTGCAAATATTTTCTAGAGTTGACAAATAAAAGCAAAGAACAAATCAGATAGAAATTAAGTGATTTGAGAACTTTTTTTTATTACTCTTTTATTTATTTGGGATGTAAGAGATAATCAAATATTTCTCCTCAGACTTAATTCGGTGTTATTTCTTCTTTCAGTTATGTGCTCAAAAGACAATTTTTGTTAACTATTCATTGTGTGCAGGACACAAAAAAAGAGAGTTCTCTAGTGTAAAAATGATTCCCAAGGAATAGCCTCTCAAGAATGTAAACTAATACAATATACATGGAATATTAGAAAACAATGGATTACCAATATTACCTGCCCCTCCAGATGACTTCTGAGGTGATACTTTCTTTATTATCCAAATCAAATTAGATTGAACTTTCAACATGTCTCCCATCATTTCTAATGATCCCTAAGAAATGCATCCAATGTTCTGGCTTTTGCTTTATTTTAAATTAATTGGGACATGGTGCATATTCAGTTAGTTCAATTCGCTGTAATGTAATAATATATGGTATCAATGTGTAACCCAATAGCTAGGCTATTCAGGCTATTAAACACTACACATACACCAGAACAAAAAGGATTTTTTTCTGGGCAGCCTAGCAGAGTTACTGCCTCCTCCTGACATAATGTGGTGAGGTTGACCTGTACTCACTGAATACCAAACATGTGGAAAAAAGCAGAGACAAATCTCCCAAGAATAAATATTTTTAAGAAAGAAGTCTTCATAAAATATTATGATTTATAGAGATGCAATTTATTTATAAGACAAATGAAAGGCATCTTTTTATTTTCAGGATTTCAGAATTTTTTTTTATTATTAAACGGAGATAAACTGTTACAAAGTTGTCCGTGATTGAGTTTCAGTCATACAGTGTTTCAACACCTGTCCCTTCACCAGTGTATATTTCCCAGCACCAATGTCCTAATTTACCTCCTTCTAGCCCTAACCCTCAATATACCTTTATTATATATCTTTATGGCAGACACTTCTCTCTCTCTCTCACTTCTCTCTCTGTCTCTCTCAATTATTATGACTTGTAGTAGAGGTACTATAAGCTTATCATGTATATGCCTTTACCTCCTTTCTGCACTCAATTTTTTTAAATTTTATTTTATTGAATCACCATGAGATATAGTTACAAGCTTTCATGTTTGAGCTACAATCACACAATGCTCAAACACCCATCCCTCCACAAATGCACATTCCTCACCACAATATTCCCAGTATATCCCCCCTTTCCTATCCTCCCACTGCCATCATGGCAGACATGATTCCCCTTACTCTCTCTCTACTTATGGGCATTACAGTTTGCAATACAGGGAGAGGTTATCTTGTTTGTTCCTTTATCTACTTTCAGCACACATCTCCCATCCCAACCGATTCCTCCAACCCTCATTTTCTTAGTGATCCATTTTCTATTCCAGCTGCCTTCTCCCCGTTCCCCCCCCCCCCCACGCCCCTGCTTATGAGGCAAGCTTTCAACTATGGAACAATCTTCCTTGCCCATGTGTCTACTGTCCTTGGGTGTCAGTCTCATGTTATGTTATTTTATATTCCACAAATGAGTGGAGTCCTTCTATATCTGTCCCTCTTTATGACTCGTTTCACTTAGCATGATACTCTCCATGTCTAATTTATAAGCAAATTTCATCACTTTATCTCTCCTAACAGCTGCATAGTATTCCATTGCGCTCAATTTTTATCCAGAGTAATCACATCCAATTGTCATTGTCATAGTGATTAAAGCTATCTTTTATCAAGAAGTAGTTCTAGGACTCACTCAGGACATCTTGGTGGTGCTTAGAGCACTCCAGGGCCTCATTCAGCTTTGCTCAGTGGTCTCCAGGGCTGTCCCTGGCTATATTCAGAAAATCACATGGAGACAGCAATCAAATCAATGTCAGCTGCATACAAGGTATGAATCTTAACCCCTCTACCATTTTTCTGGAGATTTTATCTGAAATGTGTACATACAAAGCACTGGAGACATATTTTCCTTAAATGGTGGCTAATATTGATGCAACAAAATCTCCACTTTCTATAAATCATAAGATTCTGATATAGCATGTTGAGTGAGTCTTCGTTTAATATTGTCAATAGATTCTTGGGAGAGTTGACTTTAAGAAAAATGACCTCTTATAAAAACCAACATTATTGAAGCAAAGAGATAGATGGGTTGGGTTGGGTGCAATGAATTCTTGGGAAGGAATAAACCAAGATGTGAGTTAAGAAAGTTACTCTGCGTCTAGCCCTAAAACAGTCAAAATCATGAAAGGTGGACCCACTTTGTAAACACAGAATTGAAAATCGATAATGCTCTAACAGTTACCAGCACTGGTTCAGAGAAGGCCGAATGCCTGCCTGAACAAAGCAGTGCCAACAGGAACAAATGGCTGTAATAAGAACATGAAGTTGGAGCACTGGAAGTTCAAAGCTCTTCCCCTTGACAACACCCTAGCAACAACCTCTTATTTACATTTCAAACCCCACATGGGGGCAGTTTGGGGAAAACCTCTAAACCCATCATTGCAAAGGCAAGTCACATTCTCCTCCTCTTTCTGGGAGTTTCTCTCCTTGGATATGTAATTCCTTTCTGTTGCTTTATGGGGCACCCTCAGCTCTGTCTCCTCTGGAGAAACCTGCATTCTGTCTTGAATGTGTTATTCTCTCTTTCCTTCCTCATAATCTCTAATTACAACATTTTACTTCCCTGTTTGTCTTCTCCAGAAATGATTTCCTCCAAGGGAAGGCAAAATGTCTATAAAGAACGTGGGCAGGCGTTAGGACTGATTTTCCTTTGCCTTCAAAGAGCAAGTCCACCCTTTGTCTGAGTTCCAGGATTCCCTGAGAAATGACATGACAGGGATTAATTCCCACACCATGTAGGTCAAGTAGCACTTGAACATAGTCTGACAACTGCAGAATGAAGCTGTGTAGCAGGTTTTCAAACTGTATAGGTGCTCATGGTTGATTTTCTCAGTCCTGACCCACCCACGAGGTTCCTCATCACCATAGGGGTAAAGAGAAAAGTGGTGGTCTCTTCTTCCAGGGATGCCACCTATCTTTTCTCCTCTTCATATAAGTTACCTGCAACATTCTATCATAGGTTAATTAATACAAACAAGAATTAATTTGCTATGGAAACTTTCTGGTCACAAGAACATAGTCAAATTTCTAAAGATCCAAAGCAATGCTAATATTAGACAGTCATTTGTATTCATTCATTCATCCATTCATTTATTTCTCACATTCTTATTGTAGAAAAGGGTTTGCAACAGAGGACTAGAGCCTGTTCTCATAGCTCCGGACTTGAGGCAGAACTCTTCCGTTATAAGTCTCACAGTGTATGCGCACATGCACGCACATACACACACACACACACACACACACACACACACACACACACACACAAAACACCAATGCACCAATGCACCAATGAACCTAACCTTTTTGAAAGGTTAAGAGAAAACCAGAGTCCTTGGAAGAAACCTTCACAGATAGTGGGCCTGTTTGGAATTTTGTTTTCCTAAAATAGATTGAACATATTTTTGAGTCATGATTTGAGGTCATAATTTGCTGTATTTCGTTTACTCCTCACAATTCCACTGCAAGAGAATCAAGCTGAGAGAATGTGGATCATTGCATAACTCCTATGGAGCAAGGCCCTAAAAGCAGTAAGAAGCCTATAGGTCCTCATTTTACCCAGAATCAGTATCCTTTCTTCTCTGTTTCTCTGTAACTTCAAGAAAGAATACTTTGGAAATCTTTGTATTCTTCCAATGGCATCAGTCTCTCTAATTCCATGTCTGCTATAAGACTGTGCTTGACTGACTTTATGCTCAAACTCATGTGCTCTGAGATCAGTATCAAGATAAACACAATTGATAATTAGGGGTCAAGAGTAGTATTTCCCAGCATATTTCCAGTACTCCAATTTCCTGTTTGCTTCCTGACTGTCAGCAAGTTTGCTTTTTGCATAAGACTGACAAGTTAGCAAGCTAATCAATACAAGAGAGAGAGAAGATGATTATCAAGGGCACAGAAGGTGAGGGTTATCAATATGTGCCTTAACTTCTGTTTAAATTCCATGGCACCTAGATAGCGAAGATTAAAATATAATATAATTTGCTAGAAAAATGCAGAAATAAATAATCAATTACTATATTTCATTATATCTAAAGCAGATACCTGCTCTCTTTTATAAAAGTCATACATCCAGTTCTAACAAGCTGTTCTTCCCCTTTGCAATTTGAACTAATACTGTTTTTATTATGATGAAAATTAAATTGGCTCTGTGTGTACAAAAAAAAGGACAATAATGCACTAAAACTTATTTGGATTTTTTTTTGGTGGTTGTCCATGACATATTATAAATAATGCAGAATAGGAATATTCTTAAATAATCAAAAGCTGACTGAGATGGAATAGACTCTTTCAGTGCCAGAAAAGTTTCATTCAGAAATTCTCTGTTAAAAATTTTGAACTGGTGGAAAATGGGCACTGGTGGAGGGATGGTTATTTGATCATTGTATAATCGAAACCCAAGCACAGAAATTTGTAAATCTACAACTGTACCTCATGGTGTTTCACTAATAAAAATTTTTTAAAAATTTTTTTAAAAATTTTGAAGCAAGAATCAAGAGAGTACAAGATTGTACTAAGCTTGTCTCTCATGCTGCCAATCCTGGTTCTATCCCCAGAACTGCATGTGGTAACTGATTAGAAGATAGAATTTTATTTTTATCTAACACTCAGAGGTTTACACTAAGATCTTCAATATCATTTTAACTGGTTTCTTCATGATAAAACCCCTGGTACTTCTACCTGCCATGTAGTATGAGCCTTACTCTGAGATTCCTGTTTACTTGTCTGAAATCATTTTTAAGTTAAGATGTGATTCTTACTATAATTGCCAAGCCCCTTTAGACCAGTGATCTCATGAATTACTAACTAACACACCTTCTTGTTACGAATCGGTTTTGATGGGAGGGATTATAGTGGTCTCATGTGGGGCCGAGAAGAAAATTCTTTATCGAGACGGTTGTAAACGCTGGTGTCTCTGTCCATCTGGAATCCTTCCTTCTGACCACAGTGCCAGCCCTCTCTAGTCTTCTTTTTGTGATTTACTTTTATCTACAATCCTGGTAAAACTCTCTCTCAACTGGTCTTGGCCACTTCAGGGCAAGGACAAGACTAATTAAAAAAAACTATTAAAATAGATTGGTTTGCTGAAAAGATCGCCATGTAGTTCCTGCTTGGGTCCTTGTAGAACTCTTATCTGTCTCAAGTCTGTTTTTCCCTGTAGAATCTTTGATCTGAGAGCTACTCTTGTAGTAGTTATTGGCGGAAAGGTAATTATTATTCCTTACAATGCCAATGGGAGAGATGACTCCCACCCAAAAAGGGTTCGCCTGGTGACTTTGTCAGGTGGGGTGGGGAGGGGTGGCAGCCTTGAGAAGGGAGCCTATGCTTCCATGTCCACCAGTGGTCATTCAGAGAAGTGCCTCAGGAATCTTTAGCTGAGGAGAGTCTGATCTGAGCACATGCACGTGCAGACCTTGTGTCGCACCAGACCCAAAAGACAATAGTCAAGCTTCGCCTGGGTTTTACTTATTCTGTTGGCTTGGGAAATTATCCTTGCCTCTCAGTTTCTCCAGGAGGTATGTAATCAAGACAGAAATGAAGAATTGCTCTATAGAGGAAAGAAAGTTAGTCCTAAATCTTACTCTAGGTTTTCTAGGTCTCCCATCTTCCCTCACAGAAAAAGATTTTCAGGAGGAGATGAATCATGAAGTAAAAAAAAAAAGTTTATTTGGGAAATAAGGGGAATAGTAAAAAGAAAAGAAACATGACTTTTCCCGAGCAGAAAGAACCCAAGTACCCATCCCAGGCAGAGATGTGATCAAAAACTCCATAAAGTAGGAGAGTAGACATCTCAGGGGGGAAATGCAGGTGAATGTACCATAAGGTAATAGAAAGGGAGACATATCTCAGGCAGAGATGCAAGCAAATGAGAGCCTTTTCCTCTGCCATGTAGTTTTTACAAACTCTTCCCTAAAGTCACTGATGGGCTGTTTGCCAAGGGAGAAAGCTCGGAGGTGTTAGTGGTCTTACTTTGGTACTAGGATGTCCCAGGACATCCTCTGGCCTTGGGATTCTGCATCTCAAAGGTTTACCAGCTTAGATCCTGGGAAAGCTTCTATGCCTGTGGGCTAGTTTAGGGTCCAGACAGTGTTGACTAGGATTCTCCTATCTCTCTGCCTGAAGCACTTTT